>NC_053491.1:86127566-86727566 GCF_905171775.1 Rana temporaria
TTTAGTGATTGAGAATGACTCAAATTACCTCATTAAAAAGTTGGAATTGTGAAAAAAAAATCCTCACCACCTGAGGCCACTAAAAACTTTTTGGGAAAGGACAATAGGCCATGTTGCTTAATGCATTGAAAGAATGTCTCAAGTAACAACAAAGTAGAAAATAAAATATATAACACCATACACCAACAAATAGTTTTTTTATTATTCCTGCCAGGGTTTCAGGGGTAAGAATTTAATTTGTTTATATATGCACCATTGATCAACATATTTTGTTGTGTATTTTGTTCCAGACTATTGGTATGGACAGATGTTATATTCCCGTATTGATTTGTTAGCTGCAAGTATCCAACGTGGGAGAGACATGGGTTTACCTAGCTATAACAAAGTCAGAAGTTATTATGGATTCTCACCTCTAACATGGGAAAACATCGGCAATGCTGAATTAAGACAAAAGGTTTGTCTACTTTTTCCAGATGCACAAAAGAACCAATGAATGTAGTTACAGTACATAGTTATATATTTAGTCAGGTTGAAAAAAGACAATAGTCCATCTAGTTCAACCCATAAAAAAAGGTAATAGAATACCCCCATATACACAATCCTATACTCACAGTTGATCCAGAGGACGGCTTAAAATCAATAAAACATGTTCCAATTTGCTCCAGTGGGAGAAAAAAAAATCCTTCCTGATGCCCCAGGAGGCAATCAGATATTCCCTGGATCAAGTACCCCCGGTGTTATTACCTCTAAATATTAGTATCCAGTTATATTTTGCGCTTTTTGGAATGTATCCAGCTCTTTTAAAAGAAAAAATTACTGATTCAAACTAGTTCTTGAGGGAGTCTATTCCACATTTTCACAGCACTGCGAAGAAGGCTTTCCATATGTGAAGGTTGAATCTCGTTTTCTGCAGACATAAAGAGTGTCCACTTGTTCTCTGTACTGTATAATTTACAGTATATTCCCCCTCTAAAAACAAGGCATAATTTGTATTTGTATGTTTGCTACTGTATGTGGAATGAAAAAAAATTGTGCAAGGAAATATTTTATAATATAAAATGTTTTAATATCAAGCACTAACTTTCCTAACTTCTATAGCTTTCAAATTTGTATGACAATGACACTGAAAAGCTGGAGCTTATACCTGGTGCAATGCTGGAAATCGATGGGGATGCTGGCAGTATCATACCAAAAATCATTCTGGATCAATTTTACCGTCTACGAGATGGAGACAGATTTTGGTTTGAAAATACAAAAGATCCAAAAAATGGGTATGTTATTGCTCTTGGAGATGAATGATATATGTATGGAGATGAAATGATCAGGGGACCAATATTTAACCACTTGACAACCGGGGACTATTTTGGCACTTCTCTCCTTCATGTAAAAATCAAAAAAAATTTGCTAGAAAAATAATCAGAACCCCCAAACATTATATATTTTTTTTGGCAGACACCCTAGGGAATAAAATTGCGGTCATTGCAACTTTTTTTCCCGCACAGTATTTGTGCAATAATTTTTCAAACGCCTTTTTTTAGGGGAAAAAACTGTTTTATGAATTAAAAAATAACAAAACAGTAAAGTTAGCCCAATTTGTTTGTATAATATGAAAGATGATGTTACACCGAGTAAATAGATACCTAACATGTCACGCTTTAAAATTGCGCACACTCATGGAATGGCGCCAAACTTTGGTACTTAAAAAGCTCCATAGGCGACGATTACATTTTTTTTACAAGTTACTATTTTCGAATTACAGAGGAGGTCTAGTGCTAGAATTGTTGCACATGCTCTAACGCACACAACGATACCTCACATGTGGGGTTTGAACGGCGTTTACATGTAGGCGGGACTTGCATGCGTGTTCGCTTCTGCGCATGAGCTTCCGGGGACAGGGGCGTTTAAAAAAAAATAATAATTATTTTATTTTACTTCATTTTTTTATTTTTACACTTTTTTTTACATTTTTTTTATCACTTTTATTCCTATTACAAGGAATGTAAACATCCCTTGTAATAGGAATCACTGTGACAGGTCTGAGTTATGGACAGATGTGGGGTCAATAAGACCCCGTATCTCTCCTCCAGGCTTACAAGCATGAAATCGGTGAAAAAAAAATCACTGATCACATGACGACAGCCAGGATTGCGGCTTTGTTTACTTCTGGGTACCGGGCGTGACATCACACACTATAGAAGGACATGCTCTTTATATTTTATGCCTAATGCCCTGTACACACAATCGGTTCGTCTGATGAAAACGGACCGATGGACCGTTTTGATCGGACGAACCCATCGTGTGTGGGCCCATCAGTTTTTCCCCATCGGTGAAAAAAAATAGAACCTGTTTTAAATTTTTCGTATGGTTAAAAAAACGATCGTCTGTGGGAAAATCCATTGGTCAAAAATCCACGCATGCTCAGAATCAAGTCGACGCATGCTCGGAAGCATTGAACTTCATTTTTCTCTGCACGTCGTTGTGTTTTACGTCACCACGTTAGACACGATCGGATTTTTAACCGATGGTGTGTAGGCAAGACTGATGAAAGTCAGCTTCATCGGATATCTGATGAAAAAATCCATTGGTTCGTTTTAATCAGACGAACCGATCGTGTGTACAGGGCATAAGGTTTATAATCACTTTAATCAATGTTCTGGGGTGATATTGTGTTTCTCACAATTTTTTAGAGCTTTGGTATTAGATGTTTGAAAAAATGTAAAAGTTAAGGGAAATCGTTGTCTTTTTTACAGATTATTAGCTAAGGGTGATCTACTTAAAACAAATATGTGAGTTATTTTACATTTTTAAACTTACCTAAAAGCAGGTACCTAATTGGTACGAGCTTGAGCATTGGAGGATTCAATGCTAGCTGTTTGTGATTTGCTAAATGGGAAAGAAAATGGCCAGATTTGGCCTGCTTGTCCATGCCCAACCTTTGGCTCTTGCTGTAGCCAACACAAATCCATTTAGTGGTGATGTCACTATTGCCACTAGAGGAAGGCATGCTCAGCTTACCCACTGGCTTGTTTCACACAGTAAACAGGCCGATATCTTAGTTGATGTCACTGATACTGTCCTGATGTCAGGCAGCATTTAGCAACCTTTAGTGTGCTACTAGTGCTAGTGCAGGTCAATTTAAGTAGGACTCATGGTTAGTTTAGGAGTCTGAAATTGGGTCAGGGTTACTGAAGGTCAGGCTGGATGGAACACAAAGGCAGATCTCTGGTACCTCCCCCTGGTTCTAGAAGTTTGGAGAAACTTCTAGAAGTTAGTGGACAGAGGCCAGAAGCTACTGATCTGGCCTTGCTTGGGAAGATCCTATCTGTGTCTCAGTTTGAGGGGGATTCTTACCTAAGGAGCAGCAGGGATTAAGGAGGACATAGTGAGTAGATCAGCACACCCAGGGATTCATAAGGGGAGAGACTGCCAAATGTAGCAAGCTTTCAGGAGGACAGCACTGTGCCTTCCTATCCCTTGTCCTGGAAGTTTTTTGGATCAACCAGGTGGGCTGGTAGACAAGTAGACAGGAGGGCTGATAGTTCCTGCAGACTGTACAGCTGGGAGCAGCTCTGCAAAGGAGAGAATTTACTCCTGTATGCAGTTTGCCACATACTGTGCTACTTTCAAAAAGTCCTCAAGGGACTTTTTTTCATTTGATCACCAAAGACTGTTGGTGTCCATGAAGGAAAACAGTCCAGGATTTTTATACATAGGAAGAAGGTTGTCCCCTTTGATTGTTTCAGTCAAGTTGGGCATGTTTTAACCTCTAAATATCCAAAAAGGTGCTAGTGACGCCCTACCTAAAATTAGCACCACTCAGCGCTCAAGAGTAAGCGATAAAGATAATTGGCAACCAAGTATAATGTGAATGTGAATGTAAACTTAAAAGCAGCTGCTTAAAATACATAAAACATGAAACACACAGTGATAAAAAAACTCTTAAATTGTCCCAGAGTCCAGTATACTACTGTAGCAGCGCTACTATCAAACCACCGTTTGAAAGACCCCTATGTGTGGTGCACATAGGAAACAATTATGATGCAGGGGAACGAGGTGTAGTTGATCAAACAGTTCTTAATCAGTGCTCCTTTCACCAGATGGTGGTCACCACGTGGGGGGATGTTCTCCCCTTTTGGGGATGCACTCACTAGATCAGCATGGAACCATCATCTACATCTGCCATGAATATCACACTCTTCACCACTTGCTCTCACTTGTTGACTTAGGTCCGCAATTCCATATAAGGAAATACAATTCATATAGTGCAGTACCGTTTAAAACGTTTATTAAAACCCACCAGTAACCCTTATACAAACATGCGTACCCCAAGAAATAAGATCTCAAGCATATAATGTGTTACTTGTGACTGTGGTTGCTCCGGTCACCATGACAATGAAGCCGCTCTGATTACCAGTACGTCTGCAGACTTCCTTGTTCCTGGTCCTTGGAACGCTCACAGTGCTTCAGGTCGTACGATAGGAGTCACGCCCTTAAGGCTATATGAATTTTATTTCCTTATATGGAATTGCGGACCTAATTCAACAAGTGAGAGCAAGTGGTGGAGAGTGCAATATCGTTCCCCTGCATTATTATTGTTTCCTATGTGCACCACACATAGAGGTCTTTCAAACGGTGGTTTGATAGTAGCGCTGCTACAGTAGTATACTGGACTCTGGGACAATTTAAGAGTTTTTTATTACTGTGTGTTTCATGCTTTAACGCCTAACCCCTTTTACCTCATCCAAGTTATTACCCCTAATAAAACAACAAAAACAAGCTCAGAGACTGTCTTCTTGTGTCCGAATGTGAGTGAGAAATGCTTTTTTCTTGGCTGTGCAGGAATAGGGGAACCAGTTGCCAGCAGGTGTACGTGTTTTGTCAGGTGATTCACCTGGGTGTAGTCCATTGTGATTGATAATGGATCTGCAAAGCTAAATGACATGATTGATGGAGGGTTTTTTTTTTAAATAAAGGACTTAATGTGAAGACTTTTATTTAAAAAAAAAAAGACTTTTAGTAAACAGGGGGCTTCTAGATTCTGAGACGTCCCTCCTCTCTCCCCCACATTCACCAGATCAGGGATCTGCAAAAGAGACTTTTGTCCCTTGTGTCTTGTAACCTGCTATGGTTCAGGAGGAGGGCCATGCAGTAGTTTCTCCACTTTAGGGCCAGCTAGGTTGTATAGTCAGATTTTTCTTTTTGGGGAACAGCAAAGAATTTTAGTAAGCAAAACTGTTTAGAATACCTGAGACAATTTACTTTATGTCAAGAATTTCCCTATAGGTTCATATTATTTTTGCATCAAGGACTTTATATTATTCTTGTTCAAAAAAGAAAGAACAATATAAATCGTTATGTGTTGTATTTGTGAAATAAGATTGCCTTTATTATTATTCTAACATTTTAAGAGCTGTTCATATAGAAATACAGGTAATGCCAAAACAATACAAATGTATTTTTATTTTAGTTCCTTTACAGAGGATTTAATAGCTCAGATCCAGAACACTACATTCCATGATGTGCTTGTAGCTGCCACTAAGACGATGGATGGTGCACTTCAAAAAAATGTTTTTGTTTGGAAAACAAGTGAGTTAGTCTCTTTTTCTGTCTTTTTAAATCCCTATTAACATTATCAATTCAACAACATATATATATGACAACTAATTACAAAATTTTCAGAATTTCAAATTAGACTTTATTTTTTTAAACTATAGCATGTTATGATATCAGTTTTCATGAATTACAGTTATTATTATTTTTTTTCTTACTGTATTACAGTATTGTTACTGTTTATTTGCTTCCCTTATTATTACTGTGCATGAAATGCCATAAAGTGAACATTAGGTTGTAATCGCAATGAGGAAAAAATGAATTCCACACCCAGTAATCATATATTTATATACACTTGTATCTTATTGGTGTGTGTGTTTCTGTTTTGTGAGCTGTAGTTTTAAAGACAGCACAAATGTTGCTGTGTTTTGACTTATTTAAAATACGCTTTGACTGATATAAATTCTTGAGAGTGCATGTTGTATTAAATTAAATACTTTTGCATACCTAGAAAAATCCAAACAAAAATGCATTTTCAATTCCTAGGTGATCCGTGCCCACAGCCCACACAACTTAACTCTGGCAATCTGGAAAAATGCGTACCTGTTATTTTCACAAATTACTTTGAAGGAAGTGGTATTGGATTTGGATTTACACTTGTATTTCTCGCCAGTTTTCCTTTTGGTATGAATCCTTTTGCTAATTTTATTCTGCATTTCACATGTATGTAAATTGTTGAGTTTTTGTATACCAGTTATGGACATAAAGCATCCCATGCCCAAATAACTAGCACACCCTGTCCCTCTTTACCCACCTTACGTACTTGAAATTATCAGCTGGCAAAGTAAGAACTTGGAGTTACTGAGCAATACAGCAGGTAGCTGCAGAAAAAAAAATCATTTTTGAACAGTATTTGTACACACTGTTCAGAGCATCATTGAAAAAAAAGAAATGCCTTTATTGTTGCTTTGGATTTACTCTGTTCTATTCTTAAAAGAATTAATGGGGTGACATTACATTTTTTCTGTTCTTCATAAATGTGTTTTTAACCCTTTAACATTTAGTTAATTCTAATTGTGGTCCCCTCCTTCCCTTTCTTTTTTTGGTTCTAATTTTAAAACCATTAATATTGAAACATTTTTTTTTTATTTAGTAATTTTTTGTATCACATATTTTAATTGAAAAAAAAAAAGCCTTCATTTGATTTAGAAAAAAAAATGAAATTGAAAATGAAAATGAAATTGCTTTGTACCATAGGCATCATTGTAAACTGAACAAATTATAGAAAAAAAATTATTATTATCATTTTTTAACAAAGGTCCCTTTCATACAAGTCGTTTCCCATGATTTCCAATGACAACCATTCATATTAGTACGACTTCAAGTCGTTCCGACTTCAAAGTACTCCCTGGTCAGATTGTGACGCCACTTACACAGGCATTCCCTGAAATCGCTGCAAAATCGCAACCGCAAAATCATGTAGTGTGAAAGGGGCCTAAAGTAAAAAATTTGCATTTTTAAATGTTTTGCACATCTTTTTGTAAAACAATTTGAGGAAAAATGACCTTGTTTGTCGCAAAAAAATAAAAACAGGGGTGGAAGCTAAAGTAGTAGTAGTAGTAAGTTACAAACTTTTATACGGGCAGTATTCTGTTTTTACTATTACTGTACGAATAGTAGTGGCACCGGCCATAGGTTTGAACAATGGTTTACTTTAGTTGGACTACTGTTTATTTTATTTTTAAATGACATTTTATTTTGATTATGGAAAAATACAGATTTATTAATCATTTATTTGTTTGCAGTGAGTTTACTTATTGCAGTGGCGGTCGCACAATACCGCAAGAGGTCATTTATTCGGATGCAGAAACTGAATAACAGCCCTGCTGTCAGTAAGGAGAGTGATCTCAAAGGATTTCAAGGTATTTCAAATGTTATCAAAATAGTTTTGTTTAAGATGTCTGTTTGTGTCAACTCTTCATTCTGGCACACAGGTGTGATTTAACTAATCTTGTACTGTAGAAAATTAAAAAAAATCGGAATAAGTGGAGCAACCAATCAGATCATTTAATTTTCTTCAAAAATGAAAGATTAATCCTAATTAATTACTATAGGCAACTGCTTCAATTTTGCCCCTGTCTCTTTCCCCAGTTACAGCCAATTAGACACACATGGGTTGATTTACTAAAGGCAAATAGGATTTTTGCAAGTAAAAATACTATTTGCCTTTGATGAATCAACCCCTACGTGTCTAATTGGCTGTAACTGGGGAAAGAGACAGGGGCAAAATTGAAGCAGTTGCCTATAGCAAGGAGAAGTTACACTTTGCAAGACATTTTCCCAGAGCTTAATGAAAATTTACTTTGCAAATAATAATCAATCGAAAGCAAGGATAATAAAAATAAATATTTTTGCTTGTATATGATTGGGCGATGGAAGTAAGCATAGCTTCAACTCATTCATTAAGCTCTGGGGAAAATTCCCTTGCAAAGTGAGAAGTCTATTTGTTTTTAATAAATCACCCCATGCTGTGTCTCAATTAGGTTTCGTTGGCTGTCTATGGAGAAACTCTGTTTTAATGGATTTGGTCAGATTATCCTGAGCACATATTGCATTTGCTAAAATGTCCACCATTTTACACAATTGTGAAGCAGATATGGTTTAAAACATGTATTTAATATATATCTATATATATATATATATATCTATATATATATATCTATATATATATATATATATATATATATATATGTATATATATATATATATATATATATATATATATTACCAAAAAAATCATGAAAATCCTTTATTTACTTTTATTGTTTAAATGTATCCTAGCCATTGAATGGTGTGGACCTGATGAGCCATTACAGCCTGTTTTTGTTCAGCTGCATCCAAATCAAGTTATTAAAGTGGTGGCTGCTAACAAATCCAACACAAGGACAATTCATTTGAAAGCCCATCAAGCTGTGGAGATTACTCATTCCGACAATGCTGGAAGCAAAACCCTTCGAATAAGAATCCCCAAAGAGTATGACCTGGTAAGAATTCAGATTTTCTACCAGAAACATTCAATAGGACTGTAGTCCCCATTTTCATCCAATCATTTTGAATATATTACCAATAGACAGAAGAAGGTCTTTGTATATGCCATGACACTGCATATTAGGGATTCATGAGATTAAGATTATATACTATAAAATCACATTTGAAAAAAGAATCTATTCTGTGGACAATTCAAAAGTGCAACTTTCTGTCAGTAGTACTGGGTAATATAGGTACAGCCCACTGGCTGTTTGTCCCTTAGAGACTCTAGTGTTGAGCTTGGTGACTGTAGTTTTTGTTTTCACTCACTTTTTCATAGTAAGGTTTACCAGTTTGTTCATTTTATATTATTCACAACATTAAGGGGAGGTTAACACAATTGTTTCACTTTGAAGTTGTTGGGTTCTTTGGAAGAACTAGAAGTTTTGGCAGGCGTATCTCAGAATTAGAGTCCCCGATGCATATTTTATAATGACCCAGCATCTGATTTAACCTGCCAAGAATATTACTAAAATATACATTTTAGGTACACTCGATCTTAAAGAAAACCAGCCACAACCATGTAAGAATATAGGGCCAAATCCTCAAAAAACGGGCTTAACTTAACTTTTCCGAGTTAAGTTACACTGCCGCAAATCTCCCAAGTTAGGTGCCGATCCTCAAAGCACTTACCTGGAAATTTTCGGCAGTGCAACTTAACTCCGTCCGGCGCAAGGCGTTCCTAATACAAATGGGCGATTCCCATTTAAATTAGGTGCGCTCCCGCGCCGGACGTACTGCGCATGCCCGTGACGTCATTTTTCCCGACGTGCATCGCGTGTTTTTACGATACGCCGAGTTTTGAGGATCGCGCCGGGTAAAAAAGTTGCGTCGAAAAAAAAAAAAGATACGGCGAAAAAAAAAAATTCAAAATAAAAAAAAAAACGCGTCGAGAAGAAGAAGGGTCTACTTTTACAAGGTGTAAACAGTTTACACTTTGTAAAAGCAGCCCTAATTTTACACATGCAAACTAAAACTTACGGCGAAAAAACGAAGCTGAAAAGCTTTGTGGATCGCCGTAAGTCTTAATTTGCATACGCTAGGCGGCATTTCAACACGAAATGCCCCCTAGCGGCGGATGCGGTACTGCATCCTAAGATCCGACAGTGTAAGTCTCTTACAGATGTCGGATCTTCTGCCTATCTTTGGAAAACTGCTTCTGTGGATCAGTTCCAAAGATAGGCACAGGGATACGCAGGCGGAACAGCAGATCCGCCTGCGTATCTCTTTTGAGGATTTGGCCCCAAAATCCTAAACTGTCATAGTTGTGAAACTTGCTATTTACTCCCTTATTTTGCATTGTCGACATATAACTCTTATGCCGCGTACACAAGACAGTTTTTCATGACAAGAAAAACGCCATTTTTTAAATTGGTCGTGAAAAACTGTTGTGTGTGTGCTCCAGAGCATTTTTCTCGATGAGAAAAATGGCCGTTAAAAATGTAGAACCTGCTCTATTTTTTCTCGTTGTTCATTTTCACATTGTGAAAAACGGTCATGTGTACGCTTTAACGAGGTGGGAAAAACGTGCATGCTCAGAAGCAAGTTATGAGATGGGGAAATTAGCAAAAGCAGCCCAAAGGTTGGCGCCATTCGAATGGAACTTCCCCTTTAGGCTAGGTTCAAACTGCTGCAAATTCTATTGCGAATTTGAGCCTTGTGATTTCTCAAATTCGCAAGTCATTTAAATTACATAGTTTAACATTAGCGCCGTTCACATCAATGCGTTGCGAATATAAGCTGCGGGAAAAAAGGGTCCTGTGTGAATTTGATCCATGTGCGATGCAAATTCAGCTCTATAGACTGGCATTCCCTGAAATCGCAGCCGTGAATCGTGGCAAAATCGCTGCAAATTCATGGCAAAAACGTAGCCGTGAAATCGTGGCACGATTTTGAATTTGCAGCAGTGTGAACCTAGCCTAATAGTGCCGGTGTTGTACATCACCGTGCTTTGCTCAAGCATTTTATTTTCACAAACATGTGTATGCAAGGCAGGCTTGAGAGGAATCACTATAAATCACATCGAGAATTTTTTTTTTTTTTTTCATGATATGAATAATGGTCGTGTGTACGCGGCATTAGAACCAAAAGGCAGGGCTGAGGGGACCCCATAGGTTTAACAGTGGCTGCTCTATCAACCATCTGACCAACTGTGGTCAGTAATTAAAGCCTACCAGCTAGCGAGTGTGCATAGCAGTGATACATTACGGAGATAGTAGCTGTTTCCCTACCTTTATTTGGAGCTTGATAGTTATTCAATGAGAGAACCAGAAATTATGTAGGCTTTGAATATTTATTGATTTCTAATCCACACACTATAGATCATATTGCACAATAATTTGTAAATATTTTGTCTGCTTTCTATTTATATCAATTTGCCAATTTCGATCTAGGTGCTGTTTTTTAACAATGAACAAGATCAATCTTCTTTCCTCAACAAACTTAAAGAATTCTTTGATGAAGGTGGAATTCCATCAACTGTCATGTCAATGAGAGAAAAATACATGTTGAAAGAATCAGTTTCAAAGAAACAAAGGCAAGAAATGCTGGAAACATTTTTCAGACACTCACTTTCCGATGTAAGTCTTCTGCACATGACAGTTGATTTAAACTGACAGTATTGACTGATTTGTATAGTAAACTAAGGGCCACATAGGACACTAGTGAGCCAAGGGAACCCATGGTAAATGGGCAATTAGTGGGCAATTCATGAACTTTTCTTAGGAAAATTAAACTTTTATGTTTTGAATACAAAATTAATCAAAAGTGTAGGGGCTATGTGCTTGCCTAGGAATCCTTTCTGGACTCTACTACTATAGGGTAAGGGTAGGCTTTGGTGTAAGTACTATCTTGAAACAGGGTGGGAATGTATTTTGTCTACAGATTAAAGGAAGAGTATAGTGATGCAGCAATCATTATGTACTGAAGGCAGTGCGGCTGTATTGGTGCCAGCATGAAGTTAACGCTAGGGCAGGGCCTAGTAGAGAAGCACTGATTTGGGAAATATGAAATGGCAAACTATTCCTGGTGGAATGCCACATTCCTCATTATTGAAATGATGATGATTCAGGATAATTGATGCTTATGTAAATTTTTATTTTACGGAATATTTTTTCATGAAGATCTGTTTTTGGATAATCATGTAATTTGATAGTTCTGGCAATAGTGAGTCATGCATTGCACTTTTCTCTAAAGATTGGAAACATGTACATAAATATTTTTAGAAAAATAAAATAATTGCATTACAATTGAGCCACTCATTCGCTTATCACTATTGGTAATCATTGAAGCTTTTTTCAAATTTCACTGCACATAGCATATGATCCTTCAACAACAAAGAAGGCTTAAATACCTTGTAAAACAACTCTAATCAACAGTGCTTTTGCTCTCTGAGCAGTGCCAAGTTCAGGGGCTTGTGTGTTGGACCGCTGGAGAACCACACTGCTGCTTTGTATGTGAAAGCAGCGGTCCTACTCTACTACATGCTGCCAACACAGGGTGTTTCAGTTCTTGCTTTAGAACTTACTGTGGAAAAAAAAGTCCAACATAGTTATTGCTGTATATGCAGTCAGAATGCATTACAGTTAAAATAGCAAGGGTTCAGTTGGACTTTAACATTTATCTTTATAGCAGTTCATTTATTGATATTGTTATGAGATATTGACATTTAATTGACCTTAATATATGCTTCATATTTTGTTTCAATGGGAAAACATTTTAGCATTGAAATTAATACACGTGAATGAAGGCTATTATACTGTAATCCTATAGGTTCTGGATATAAATAAGTCAGATTCAGGTGTATTACACAAAAAGGAGATTGCAGAAGCTCTGCAATGTGAGCTATCAAGAGAAGAATTTGCAGAATCTCTAGGACTTGATCCAAATGCTCATTTTGTGGAGTCAATGTTTCGTACTGCTGACGAGGATGGCAATGGATATCTATCATTTAAAGAATTTTGCTATATATTGGCTACTTTGCTAAAAGGTAACTTACCTTTTATCCTTTCCTCCCTTTCTCTTTTCCTTCCTATTTGCACATATTATATTTATTTACTTAGTGATTTATTTAATTCGTTTTACTATAATTACTAAAGACATTTTTTTTAAAATAAACATATAATAATTTGTTTCAATGAGAGATCTTTTTTTAACCATTTTCCTAAAAACAAAAACTATGGTGCAAACTACACTGATATGTTCTGTAAATATTGAATCTTAAATTGAATTTTTATATTCTTAATTTAGGTCCTGTTGAAAGCAAATTAAAGTTCATATTTTCAATGCACGACATTAATGGAAATGGATTGCTTACAAAGCAAGAGCTTGCTGGGATGCTTAGGTATGTACATAAATAATGTTTTACCGAACCATGAAGAACAATTTTATCAATAGCATAAAATTAAGAAATATGTAAGTGGGACTTTTTTTATATGCCATGGAAGTCAAAGAGGACAAAAGAAATATAGTTAAAAACAAAAACATTTTATTACAAACAGAATTTACTTATAGAATTGCCCACAGGCATATACTTATACAATATAATTCCTAAAAGCAATAGGCAAAATTTCATATATGACGATACAGGTCAGATAGTACAAATTGGTCTATGCGTTTTTTGTCCAGGAATTAGGGCTCCTCTCTTAAAGGGACTGCATACCCTATTTGGAGGCTCAGACAACCTTGTTCGAGGATTGGTTCCCAGGGCCCTCCCGCAGGCCGGTAGGCACTTGTTTGGGTGCCCCCTGGATAGTGCAAGGGTGTCCCCATGCTGTGATAGGGTTCAAGTTAATTAAACCAGTGACTGAATATCACTTTGACAATTATACATATAGTCCTGATGATGCAGGGTGGCCCGTGAAACGCATAGATCATTTTGTACTACCTGTATCATCATATATGACATTTTGCCTTTTGTATTTAGGTTGGTCCTTATTTCTGGTGGTAAACCTAAGAACATTTTGGCCAAAAGTTCACAATTAGTGAACTTCATTAATCCTAGGATTTCACAGCAAACCCATAGTAGTGGTGAATCTGTGTCTTATCCCTATTCTTGGCTTCAGATGCACTTTAACTGCTTGCCGACCGGCCGCCACAGTTATACGGCGGCAGGTCGGCTCTGCTGGGCGAGAGCATGTAGCTATACGTCATCTCGCCGAGCAGCCAATAGGGGCGTGCGCGCACCCCCTGCTCGCTCCTGACTCCCGCGTGCGTGCCCGGTGGGCGCGATCGCCGCCGGGCACCCGCGATCTCTCATTACAGAGCGAGAACCGGGAGCTGTGTGTGTAAACACACAGCCCCCTGGTCCTGTCAGGGGAGAAATGCCTGACCGTCTGTTCATACAATGTATGAACAGCGATCAGTCATTTCCCCTAGTGAGTCTACCCCCCACTACAGTTAGAACACACCCAGGGAACATACTTAACCCCTTCCCCAGCCCCTAGTGTTAACCCCTTCCCTGCCAGTGGCATTTTTATAGTAATCAATGCATTTTTATAGCACTGATCGCTATAAAAATGCCAATGGTCTCAAAAATGTGTCAAAAGTGTCCAAACTGTCCGCCATAATGTCGCAGTACCGAAAAAAAAACGCTGATCGCCGCCATTACTAGTAAAAAAAAAAAAAAAAATGCCATAAAACTACCCCCTATTTTGTAAACGCTATAACTTTTGCGCAAACCAATCAATAAACGCTTATTGCGATTTTTTTTTTAATTAAAAAAATGTAGAAGAATACGTATCGGCCTAAACTGAGGAATTTTTTTTTTTTATATTTTTGGGGTATATTTATTATGGTAAAAAGTAACAATTAATATTTTTTTTCAAAATGTACGCTCTATTTTTGTTTATAGCGCAAAAAATAAAAACCGCAGAGGTGATCAAATACCACCAAAAGAAAGCTTTATTTGTGGGGAAAAAAGGACCCCGATTTTGTTTGGGAGCCACATCGCACGACCGCGCAATTGTCAGTTAAAGCGACGCAGTGCTGAATCGCAAAAAGTGCTCTGGTCTTTGACCAGCAATATGGTCCAGGGCTTAAGTGGTTAAAGATTAAAACAGTGTTACCATGTCAAACTACAGACAATTTTTTTTTAATTAAAATTGTTCACACCTTTACACAGCAAAACTGTTTTGGAATTCTGCCAATTCATATCATGGCAGAAGTTCACTCCTACAGCTAATTAACTCTGGTTAATTAGATAATAAAGCTAATTAAGGCCCTGTTTCTGCTTAACAGTGATTGCATTGCACCAGATGCAGTCAGTTTTTGGTTACGTAATTAGCTGTAAGCCTGAATATAAGGCCCCTTTCACACTGGGGTGGGGGCGGTGGCGGTGGTAAAGCGACTCTATTTTTACCACTATTCGGCCACTAGCGAGGCGGTTTTACCCCCCACTAGCGGCCGAGAAAGGGTTAAAAACCAATGCAAATCGCCTCTGCAGAGGCACTTTGCCAGCGTTATAGCTGCTGTGCCCCATTGATTTTAATGAGCAGGAGTGATGGAGGAGCGCTATACACAGCGCTCCTTCACCACTCCAAAGATGCTGCTAGCAGGACTTTTTTTGCGTCCTGCTAGCGCACCGCTCCAGTGTGAAAGCCCTTGGGGCTTTCACACTGGAGAGACAGCAGCGGCTGTTTCAGGTCGGCTTGCAGGCACTTTTTTTAGCATTATAGCACCTGCAAACCAACCCAGTGTGAAAGGGGTCTAGGTGGAGGAATCAATTGATGTTCTCTAGCTCCGCTAGTAGTATATGGATAGCTTTAAAACAGTGAGTGTAGTGCTAATGTTTTCAATACTCTGGTATGTTTTGTAGGTCCTTCAGTCAATTATCAAGCTTTCTTTCAAAAGACCAAACAGAAAAGGCTATTGAGAGTATGTTTGGCGAGAGTGGACTTCCCTGCAAACCAGAGATCACATGGGAGGAATTCTATGCTGTTTTTAGGCAGCACTCAAATATATTGGATTCTGTCACACTACAAGGTATGGGTTTGTGAAACGCTAGCTGTAGAATGTATATTCACTACTAGTAATGATGTGTTATGAAGGTTAAAACAACAATAGCACACTCTGTTATGCTCTAGGCCACTCACATTTCTTATGCAGGGCAGTTGATAACATTAAACTTCAGCACCCATCCAAGCTATCCACACATGTCCTGTAACAACAACTTCAAACTCTGGGCAACTTTATCAGTATGAATAACCACTTACATTTCTCCAGGTCCTCTATCTAAATTGTTATTACAACATTATACAGGAATTATATAGTGTCAACAGTTGATGCGGCACTTTACAACATGAGGACAGACAGTACAGTTACAATACAATTTCAATACAATAGGAATTAGAGGGACCTGCTCATTACAATCTAAAAGGGGGGAATTCAAGTGATACAAAAGGTAATAGCTGTAGGGGATGAGCTGATGGAGAAAATAAAAGTACAGTTGTTAGGTGGAGACAGGGTAGGATTTATTAAAGAGAAGGTTTTTATATCACCTAAAAGTAGGCAAAGTAGGAGATAGTCAGACATATTGGGGTAGGGAGTTCCAGAGGATGGGAAAGGCACCAGAGAAGTCCCGGAGGCGAGCATGAGAGGAGGTGAGCTAGAGAGAAGGAGGTTTTAGGGAGAACAAAAAACGACTTTGGTTGGTATTTTGAGACAAGGTTAGTGGTATAGCTGGGGGCAGAGTTGTGGGTAGCTTTGTAAGTTGCTGTTAATATTTTGAAATGTATTCATTGGGTAAGCAGAAGCTAGTGGAAGCAGAAGCTAGTGGAGGGATTGACAGAGATGAGTAGCAGACACTGAACATGTAGTATGGCAATTGAGTCTGGCAGAAGCCTTCATGATGAACTGAAGGGGGGAGATTTAAAGGTAAGCCAATCAGAAGGAAGTAACAGTAGTCAGGGAAAGAGATAGCCAGGAAGTTAATTAGAAGCTTTGTGGTGACATTGGTTATGAATGGGCATATTTTAGAGATGCTGCAGAGATTGAGGTGGCAAAATATGGAGAGTGATGTGATGGGGGGGCCCTAGCTCTCTGGCACCGATCTTGACAGAAAGTTAGGGGAAGGGCCTAATAGAGGGGCAAATATTATGAGATTGAGTTTGAGGAAGTGGTGTGACTGATATTCTCTTAGGCCGCGTACACACGGTCGGTCCAAACCGATGGAAACAGACTGAAGGTCCGTTTCATCCGTCCAAACCGACGGTGTGTGGGCCCCATCGGTCCGTTATTCTTCGGTCCAAAAATTTAGATCTTGCTTTAAAATTCAACCGATGGAGGCCTGACCGATAGGTCAAAACTGAATGTTAGTATGCACGACCATCGGTTATAAGTCCACGCATGCTCAGACTAAATGAGGGGACAGGAGTGCTCGTTCTTGTAAAACTTGCGTTCGTTTTTAACATGGCACATTCTACATTTTTTAAATTAGTGTCTCGTTTATTGCAGCACATTTTTTTCTTCGTTCTCTTGCTAGAATAAACACGTTGTTTTGCTGATGCTATTTAGAGAGAGTTCTCCCATACTGACTTCTTTTCTTATTTGCTTGTGATCTCATTTTTAATTATGTTTTTTTAGAAAGCCAGATCTCCAAAATAATTATTTGGTTTATTTATTTTTTGTCAAGTTATCACACCAATGTTTTTTTTTGTTTTTTTTTTGGGAGAATCTTTTTTTTCTTTTTCTCAAGTTATCACAACAATGTTTTTGTTTCACCCCCCCCTCAAGGAGGTTGTGTCCTGTGTTAATTACTCATTGTATTTCGGAAATGTTTGATGGCTATTCACCAAAAAAACGCAATAGACAAGTATTAAACTTAAATTAAATCTCCATTTATTTTGGATAACAAAAAAATAAAATAAACTGAAAGGCAACAATTGCCCAGTCAAGCAGATATATGACGACTTTGGACATCAAAGGCAAATTCCACCATGATCAACACCAAAATCAACTACATCAGGAGTCCCTCTAAATCACATAAATCAGAAGCAGCAGCAGATGTCATACATGACCCCAAGCTGTGTTACTACAACAACCACAGTTTTGGTCCCAAACAGTTAGAACCCAGGGAATCACTTTTTGGTCTTGTTTACAGCCTTCCTTCCAGGCACCCTCCACTGCCCCTTGCAGGTGGTGACAATGTGGCAGCAGGAGGAGGAGCCTGGTCCCAGTCAGCAGGCCCCTTCTTCCCCACCGTATCACAGATGCCATCAGGTCTTGGGCCAGGCCCCGTTGTCCCTCCCCCAAATCTTGCAGCTCGTGTGAAATGTATGAACTGTAGCTCTCAACTGGGTTAAGGGGGGCCCGCATGATCTCAGATGCCTCGCTGATGACCCACAGGGACTCCTCCTCCAGCTGCTTCATGCGCCTTGTTTCTTTTGGTGGGCACATCTGGAGGGGAGGCACCTGTGATTCAGTGCTGCCACTGGGCCTGGGCACCTGCTGACTGCCACTCACCCCTTCCTCCTCTTGGCTGATCTCTTCCTGTGTCTAAAAAAGGGACTGGCATTCTTTTTTTTGTTTTTTGGAAAATTGAACAGACTCTCATTCTGACCCCTGCAGTTGGCATCCCTGTCACTATATTTTCTGCACACAACTTTTGTTTGGGTTTTCCAGCTTTCAATTTGGTTCAAAAAACATCTCGTTAAACCATCAATAATTTGAGGCCAAGAAATATCCTGTAAACTACTATACCAGACAGAAGATGTTCAGATCTGGCTCCCCAATGTCAGCCAGCTCTGCGGCACCCTCTGCAGGAGTGGGGTGGAACAGTGGAAGAAACAGTGGAGGGAAGGGTGGAAGGAAGACTGTAAAGTGTGATTCTCTGGCCTTGATCTGATCATCCAGAAAAAGGAGGTGTTTATAGTACCACAGCTTGGGCTCCTGTACTTCATCTGGTGCTGCTCCTGACCTCCAAGAAGCACGGACCTGTCTAAAACGTTTCTTGTAAGCATTCCTCATGTTTTTGAATTTCTTGCTTATCATGTTGGAAGTTTGCTCTGGTATCCAGGTCTGCATATAAGTGACCAATTGGTGATTTGTTGCCCTTCAAACATTATTGTTAAAATAGGATGGATTTGTTATATCTCACAGGATTTTTACATTGCGATATTTGAAACTGAATCACATCATATTCTCGGGCAAAAATATCCTCTGCCAGGGCCCGTTATTGCTCCTCCATTTTTTGCATCTGGTCAGCAAGGTAGGTGCTGTAGTCCACAACAGGGTTTTAAGGGGGCCCTCATGATGGAGGCAGCCTCCCTAATGACCTGCAGACACTCTTCCTCCAGCTGGGTCATGCGCCTCAGTCCTTTTTTTTCAAAAACAAAAGAAATATGGCTTGGCATAGCAATGGCCCCCCTACCAGTGAAGTACTCCACGTATATATCACGGGACTCTCGAGCAGTACGGGGGGCAAAGCCAGTACGGCCAGTGTCCAGGCCAGTCAGGTTATCAGATGATTGTCTGGCCTTATGCCCAATGTTTGAAAGGTATGTCTCTGAATGCCTGCGCCAAAAATGAGGAAAAATGCAGCAGGTAAAATGACAGTGTTCAGTTTATAGTCCGCCATGTGGAAGCATATCCCTTAGGGTCGGAGCTCTATTGTCCCCTATTATGTCCAACACTGATTCATTTACACATACTACCCACCTTGTGGACCTCTAATTTTTTATCATTAGCCATTCACGTCAGCGGCATATATGAAATATCATATTTTTGTCAGTCCGCGACATTTGAAACAATACATCTATTTATATTTGTATTTACGTCCATTTGCGGCTCCATCTATAGTAAGGCATTGTCCTAATATATGGACTTCAAGAAAATGGCGGTTTATTCACATCCGGTTTGTAACACATTTAAGCTGTGGCTCGACAGCCAATCAGGTTCCCCTGATGAAGTCACGAGGTGTGTGACGTAACGCCGTAGGGAGTTGAGACCACATGATACCTGCGCAAGCCGGAGGCCAGCAGAAAGACGTAAGACGGCGATACACTCGCCGCATCCTGTCACATTGTTTATGCACTTTACCAGTTTCATTGATGTAAGAGTCCATTTTTATACAATAAAGCACCCCCCCTTTTTAAACATACTTCACCATTGGAGGCATCCGCTCTCTCTCTTTCTTACCACTTGCTCCTATGGTACATTGAGCACCAATTAGGTCCTGTATATGCAGTGTGAATAAGAACCAGCAGCGATATGGAATATCACTGGAAAGGAGTGAGGTCCATACCCTGGAGATGCAGATACACAGACTATATGCATATATATAGTAAAAGAAAAAGGGAGTCGCGCTAATTAAAGTGCACTGTGCATATTAAAGTGAGTGAATATAAACAGCATCAATGATAAATATAATGACACAAGGGTAAGTGCCACCAGCATGAACACAGTGAAAAAAGAGTCCAAAAAATTGATGAGTGTGTTGATAGTAATGCCTAGTGAGAATATGATCCACACACGGAACAGCGACAGTAATGACAAAGCACCTCCACCACAATCAAACACTGAGGCCTCGTACACACGGCCGAGTTTCTCGGCAAAAACCAGCAAGAAGCTTGCCAGGGTTTTTTTTTTGCCGAGGAAACCGGTCATGTGTACACTTTTCAACGAGGAAACCGCCGAGGATCTCGTCGGGCCAAAAAGAGAACATGTTCTCTATTTCCTTGACGGCAATGGGAAAATTTGGCTCGCCGAGATCCTCGGCGGCTTCACAAGGAACTCGACGAGCAAAACGATGTTTTGCCGTCGAGTTTCTCGGCCGTGTGTACGAGGCCTGACTCTGGTAAGGGTCAGTGTTTGATTGTGGTGGAGGTGCTTTGTCATCACTGTCGCTGTTCCGTGTGTGGATCATCTTCTCACTGGGCATTACTATCAACACACTCATCAATTTTTTGGACTCTTTTTTCACTGTGTTCATGCTGGTGGCACTTACCCTTGTGTTATTATATTTATCATTGATGCTGTTTATATTCACTCACTTTAATATGCACAGTGCACTTTAATTAGCGCGACTCCCTTTTTCCTTTACTTGTTTTTTATGTTGTATAACATTTTTGAGTCGCAGCTTACAACTTTTTTGTATTATTTATGGTATGCGCAGTATTTTTTCCACGCATATATATAGTACCTTTAAGGTAGGAGCACTGTGAGACCGTTTATGGATGCCATTACTATTATCAGTCACGCATGAGAAGATCCCACTCACACATCATCACCATCAGAACGCCCAGTCACAGAAATTTTTTATTATATGAACATTGCACTATATGCACCTTGCATATTGGAGTCACTGACACTTTGTCACTTTGAGTTCTTTTATCCAGTCACACGCCACGCTAGCATTTTGATGCTATTTACTGTTATGTATTAACTTAATTTGATTACTTTGTTTTTATTTTGTTGTGGTCACTGATTGCATATTGTCGTCTGGAGCGCTTATCACATTTTTTATTTCAATTGAAGCTATCGCTTGCCTTTATTACTGATATGTTTTATTGCCATTTTTCCATATTTCCCAAGTAACATATTGCACAGGTCTGTTTTTTCATGCAGTAGCACTTTATTACTGAAAATAAATATATATTTTTTTCTTAAAGGTTCAATGCCTCCTCTAAGCATTAAGAAACCAAATAACATCAGAGTGTCATTCATAGGCAAAAGAAATGAAGAGGATAGCAAAAGGTAATATAACATCTCCATTGGTTATTAAGTTGCAAGTAGGACCAGAAAAATAATGCTCTTGTTATCAGGTTGTGCATATATCGATTGTCTGTACATGCAACATACAGCTCATCTATCCCACCACCTGTACAGTATAACAACCTGCCCCTAGCCTTAACCAATCCTTTGTAAAACTTTTAGTGTCTCATATGAAATTTATGTGGTTTCTGATTGTGGAATGATTTAACAGATAGCATGATAAAACAGAAACTATCAACTGAAAAAGGTACATTCATAACAGAAGTAAACCTGGCAAAAGTTGGGACACGATTGTAATTCTCAAAAAACAGGTTATTTTTAAAGTATAACTGAAGGCAGAATGTTTCTTTTCTTTTAGGCCGGGTACTCACGAACAAACATGTACGGTGAAAGCGGTCCGTCGGACCGTTTTCACCGTACATGTCTGCCAGAGGGCTTCTGTACGATGGTTGTACACACCATCGTACAGAAGTCCGCGCGTAAACAATGCGCGGGGCGTGTCCGCGTCGTCGCCGCGATGATGACGCGGCGATGACGCGGAGACGTGGGCGGGCCTGCCATTTAAAGGCTTCCACGCATGCGTCGAAGTCATTCGACGCATGCGAGGGACGGCGGGCGCCTGGACATGTACGGTAGGTCTGTACTGACGACCGTACATGTCCGAGCGGGCAGGATTCCAGCGGACGGTTTTAAAACACGTCCAGGAATATTTGTCCGCTGGGAAAAGGCCCGGCGGGCAAATGTTTGCTGGAATTCGGCCCGCTCGCGCCCACACACGACCAAACATGTCTGCTGAAACTGGCCCGCGGACCAGTTTCAGCATACATGTTTGGTCGTGTGTACGGGGCCTTAGAGTAGAGAGATTGGAACACCAGTCAAGTTTGTATTGCTGTTTGTTCCCATTCCAGAACTTCATCCTCTCCATTTTTCCTAGTCACCATTATCACCAAAAGTGAAAAAAAAATTCAAGTTTTGAGCGGTCATCAGGACAGGAATAGAGAGAAAGGTTAATGGGGACACTAGTTCTGGTGACTACCAGGGATTTTCTTCACTTTGGAGGGATTTCCTCTCATTTTCTGTTGTGGCAATCAGATAGGAAGTGTAGGGAAATCCCTCCAAAGGGACACAGACAGAAAATTCACTGTCCAAATCAGAAAAAAAAAGTTTTGACTTTAGTTCTACTTCACTAAAGTCTGCAGAAAACAAGAAAAAAAACACTGACTTAAAAGGTTAGGCAGCTAAATATTGACTATTTTTTTCTGAATAGCAACGCTGATAAAGATAGCCATATCCTGGAGTCATATGGGCAGGAACTTCGAAAAAGAACTGGCAGAAAGTAAGTAATAAGGGCATACAGGGGATTTTTTTCTTAAATGTAAATGATAGCATTATTTCATTTTCTTTCTGTTTTTTTTTTTTTTTTACTTTTTAATTCTTAGAAATAATTACAACCTAAAAGGGGCAAATGTATACACCACAGCAAAAAGAGAAAAATATGAGTCAAGCAAATTTCGCCAAAAAATACAGCAGTTTAAACGCTTGATCGAAAATTACAGGCGCCATATCACATGCATTATAATATTCTATGGAATATCAGCTGGAGTGTTTACTGAAAGAGCCTACTGTGAGTCACTATTTTAGATATATAATTGTGTAGTAATGTAGTAAAATATAATAATGTAGTAAAATTCTGATAATTATAGCAATTGTATCCAGGCTGTTATATTTCTAGTGCAGCAATTTGTGAAAAAACATAGTAGAGATGAAAAACTGTAACAATATTTACATAACTCCAAATATGGTAGGTAAATTTACCATGATAAATCAATCACACAAGTGTCCCCTCAGCATGTTACCCCTTCCCCTTTATGGCGGACACTGAGTCACAGGCAATCTTCTTGTTTATTCCTTGTGACCAGCCTAAGATCTTTCAGTTTAATGGCCCGTGTGGAAGAGTTTTTGTTTGCATCAGGCAGAGTTTGCATTTCCTTAGAAGTCTAAAGGAATGAAAAACATGCTTAAAGCAGATCAAATGCCGGTCAGAATAATGTCAGCTGGAGGTCAGATGTACCTGTGAATGAATTCTGAATAACATCAGAAATGTCTCAAACTGATGTACAGCTGATGCCATCAACATAAGCTCAAATTCCATCAATAAATGCCCTTTGTCTGGTCACAAACTCGTCCAGTCTCATTGCATATAAACCAAGCCCCAATAATTTTTTTGGGCTTATGGAGGTCATGCTTACTTTGATTATTTTACCATTTTGTAAGTAAAACCAAAGTTCCTATTTTTCAAGATGCAATAACCTGACACACATTCAGTTGAAGTATTGTATTTGACAAGAACTAGCACGCCAATCCTAAGGCCGAGTACACACAGTCGGTCCATCCGATGAGAACGGTCCGGAGGACCGTTGTCATCGGTTAACCGATGAAGCTGACTGATGGTCTGATGTGCCTACACACCATGAGTTAAAAAAACAATCGAGTCCAACGCGGTGACGTAAAACACGACGACGTGCTGAAAAAAACGAAGTTCAATGCTTCCAAGCATGCGTCGACTTGATTCTGAGCATGCGCGGGTTTTTAACCAATGCTTTTGCATACTAACCGTCGGATTTGACCTATCGGTTAGGCGTCCATCAGTTCAATTTTAAAGCAAGTTCTCTTTTTTTGACCGAAGGATAACTGACCGATGGGGCCCACACACCATCGGTTTGGACCGATGAAACTGAACTTCAGTCCGTTTTCATCGGTTTTGACCGACCGTGTGTACGCAGCCTTAAAGATTTTCGTAGGACTGTAGAATCTGTAGCACTAACACAATCCATCCTTGAGCTGCCAAAGTTTGCATTGTGTTTCATTTGAGTTTGGCCTCGTTGAATACTGTTTTTTTAACATCACAATAACTTTCTTTTTATGTTTTTGAATGCCACAGACTACGGCTTTGCTTCACCATCAACTGGAATTGCACAGGCCACATATATTGGGCTTATTGTTTCTCGTGGTTCAGCAGCAGGTATTTCATTCATGTATTCTTACATTCTTCTAACAATGTGCCGGAACCTAATAACATTCCTGAGAGAGACCTTCTTGAATAGATACATTCCATTTGATGCCGCAGTAGACTTTCACCGTCTGATTGCCATGAGTGCTCTTGTGCTTTCAAGTAAGTGAAAACATTAGGCAAAATGCTAATATACAATAAGAGTAGCTATATTTTGGCAATTTTATGTATAATGAGCTTGATTACTTTTTTTTCTTGTAGTTTTTCACACTCTTGGACATGTAGTCAATGTCTACATCTTCTCAATTACACCTATAAATATACTTAGCTGCGTCTTTCCCATGGTCTTCAATTATGATGGGTATGTACTAAATTTGATTTTGGTCAGAAACCAAAATATTGGCTTAAAGAGTATTAGCAGTAATTTATTGCTGATTGCAATGCAGCTAATTGCTTAGAAGTGAAGGACTGGAATTCAAGACTGTGTCTGGTTGCTTTTAAGGCTGCCTAACTGAGCCTGTCCTATATTTGGTGTTAGCTGTTATCAGCAGTAGGTTGGCTGTTCTTCCTAGAATTGGCTGCAGCACAGTCTACTCTGCCATTTAATTTATTAAAAGTAAACAAAGGAGTGCATACTGAGGTGTGGAGGTGAGATAAGAAATGTGTGTATAATACCCCATAAAATGTTCTGTTTATAATGACATTATATTCATATCCCTTGAAATTTTCCACATTTCCTCATGTTTTAACCTAAAACATTAATGTATTTTATTGGGATTTAATGTGATAGACCAACACAAAGTGGCACATAATTATGAAATGGAAGGAGAATGATAAATGTATATTAATATATTAATGATAAAGCCCCCTTTACTCTGATAACTAAAATCTAGTGGAACCAATTGCCTTCAGAAGTCACCAATTAGTAAATAGAGTCCACCTGTGTGTAATTTAATCTCAATATAAATGCAGCGGTTCTGTGAAGCCCTTCTGGGTTTGTTAGAGAACCCTTGTGAACAAACAGCATCATTAAGGCCAAGGACACACCAGTCAGGTCAGGGATAAAGTTGTGGAGAAGTTTAAAGCAGGGTTAGGTTATAAAAAAATATCCCAAGCTTTGAACATCTCATGGAGCACTGTTCAATCCATCATTCAAAAATGGAAAGAGTATGGCAGAACTGCAAACCTACCAAGACATGGCCATCCACCTAAAAAGACAGGCCAGGCAAGAAGAGCATTAATCAGAGAAGCAGCCAAGAGGCCCATGGTAACTCTGGAGGAGCTGCAGAGATCCACAGCTCAGGTGGGAGAATCTGTCCACAGGACAACCATTAGTCGTGCTCTCCACAAATCTGACCTTTATGGAAGAGTGGCAAGAAGAAAGCCATTGTTAAAAAGAAAGCCATAAGAAGTCCACAGCAAACATGTGGAAGAAGGTGCTCTGGTCAGATGAGACCAAAATTTTACTTTTTGGCCTAAAATCAAAACACTTTTAGGTAGATTCAGTAAGAGTTAGGCCGGCTTATCAGTAGGTAAGCCGACCTAACTCAGAATCTACGCCGACTTATGTTTAAGCGTATGCTCAAACAGAGATACGCTTAAACATATCTAAGATAAGACGGCTTGCACCATCCTATCTTAGGTTGCAATTTTTCGGATTGGCCGCTAGGTGGCGCTTCCATTGCGGTCGGCGTAGAATATGTAAATGAGTTGATACGCCGATTCACGAACGTACCCCCGGCCGCCGCAGTAGATTTACACCATTTCCGTAAGGCATTATCAGGCCTAAAGTTATTCCATCTATTAGATGGAATAACAATGTTAAAGTATGGCCGCCGTTCCCGCCGCGAGATTCGAAATTTTTACGTTGTTTGCGTAAGTCGTCCGCGAATAGCGATTTACGTAGTTTAGCCAAATACAGGGCAAATACAGGGCAATTTAGAAGAAAACCTGTTAGTCTGCAAAAGACTTGAGACTGGGGTGGAGGTTCACCTTCCTGTAGGACAACGACCCTAAACACACAACCAGAGCTACAATGGAATGATTTAAATCAAAGCACGTTCATGTGTCAGAATGGCCCAGTCAAAGTCCAGATATAAATCCAATTGAGAATCTGTGGCAAGACTTGAAAATTGCTGTTCACAGACACTCTCCATACAATCTGACAGAGCTTGAGTTATTTTGCATAGAAGAATGGGCAAAAATGTCACTCTCTAGATGTGCAAAGAGGCAGAGGCCACTGACATTTTTGGTAAAGGGGTATTAGTGGGATTTATTTTCTTTCCTTTGCAATGTGAAAATTCACTTTGCTAAAGTTGGCTATACATGGATCAAAATTCAGCCAGTTCAGCAGCACCGGCTGAATTTTGATCCATGTATGGGTACCAAGGTTGTACAGAAGTTGATCTACCGATCGACTTCTACACATCCACACTTTTGGATTTTCCTTGCTTGATCAGCGCTGCAGGCTATAGACCGCAATACTGATCTTTATATTCTGACAGCAGGGACGTCTCCCTGTTGTCAGAATACAATATCTCAGCAGGAAGGATTGCCCCATCCACATCAAATGTGCTGATGGGGAAATGTATTTATTTTTTCATTCGAACTGTAGATAGAATGAACAAAACTGTGTCATCTATAGGCTGCTTAAGAGCAGTCTCTACTCCTTTAGTAAATCAATTTGATTGTCTCTATATGATAATGAAGCATAACTTTGACATTAGCAATATGATATACACTGTATATTGTCAAGCTGTCCATTATATCCACCAACCTAGTGAACAATAAACAGGGAAGGCTTACATTTTAGGCATAATCTGTAGAAACAAATAGGTAGATTCAGTAAGAGTTAGGCCGGCTTATCAGTAGATAAGCCAACCTAACTCAGAATCTACCCCGACTTATGTTTAAGCGTATGCTCAAACAGAGATACGCTTAAACATATCTAAGATAGGACGGCGCATATGACTACCTTACTTCTACAAATTTAATATGACAATAATTATGATATTTTATTTATAAATTACAAATAATGTGATTGAATGATGATTACCATAAACTATAAGGATGGTTATCACTGCAATACCATCTTAACATGTTGTGATAACAGGCAGGTCTTTAACATCACCTTGTATTTTTGTAAATGCTCTGGTGCTGGGAGGCTGGATGAAAACATAATAAAAATATATTTAAATATTTATATTTAAATATTTAAGCAGTATTAATACAGCTGATGTTTTAGTTTTTTTTTTGGATTTTTTTCAGATCTGAATATCCAAATAAATTCTATTGGTGGTTTTTTGAAACTGTGCCAGGTAAGCTGTCACCTTGCTGCACCTTAATCACATGGAAGATAATAGGTGATATTGCTATATTGCAATATATTGATATTGCTATATTAAGATTCTATTTACAGTTGATATTCCTCATAATTCCTGACTTGGCACTGAAATAAAAACTGTTATCCTAATAAATATACAAATAGACTCATGTCACTGGTCACTTATCTACTGCATTCAACATGACTGGTAACACGTACTATTGCATAAACAAATACCAGTTAAGTGGCAGCTACTGGAATAGTAACATTTACTGTATTTTTTTTACATTTAAATCAGCTTGCGTGCCTGCCATTCATCAAGATAGTTTCACCAACAGATAAGATTGCATCCTTCCCTAAACCACTCCCAACCTTGCTTCTCCATGAATTATGTACTGATGCTTCATATGTTTAAATGTCAATCATTTTTTACATCTCACAAAAAAAACATTATACAATAGGTGCTCAGTTTATTAATGTCAGCCAAAATGTCAGCCAAAGCACTGGATAAACTGGAGATGAGTAATAAACGCTGATTTTTCTTGCAGACTTTGCAGACTATGGAAAAGCTAGGCATAGATGGATCGAAATTTGGCTGATTCAACAGAGACAGGCTGAATTTTGATCCAGCTATGGCCATTCCCATTTAAGAGGAATCAATCAGTGCATTCTGCCAGATCTCCATCAGAATACAATAGTACAGTGGGGTGGATTCCCTAATCCATTTCCAATGTGTGAATGGGGAAATCTTTTCAGTTTTTTGATAAAAAAAAAAAATCCATTTATAACTACCTTAAGATAAAATAGGGCTGTTACTGATTAAAATTTTCATGTTCGATCAATTGATTCTTTTTTTAATCGATTAATCGACTCATTTCGATTAATTATAATGCACATACAGATCCAGCTACTTTTAGCTGATCTCCTTGCATTGCATCTCTGCATTAGTCAGTGGTAAATGTGGTATACACTATATACAATCACCCGACAGTAATTCGTTTCCACAATCCATGACTTCACAGTTCACACAAATAAGTTTTGAATCCAAATTGTAGCACTGACGTAAATCATTTTTTCTTATTAAACTTTAAGAAAAACTTAGAAAGTTAGTTTAACTTTAATTATAGAACTTATCTAGTATATTGACTGTCAGTCACTTTATAGTAAGCAAGTAGGCATCACTTTAGTCAGTCACGCAGACATACCAGAGTGTTTACATTTTCTGGAAGCAGACATGATTGCATTTTATTGACAATATACCCTGAAGAACTGAACAGTCTTTGCACGGAACAGATGTTGCCCCTACACAAAGAATTGTCTGCACAAAACTTCTTAGGACAGGAAAACAATGGTTATTTTTGTCCCCTTCCCCTCATGGAGCTTGATGCATCCCCCTGCTCCACAGATGCAAAGGTACCTCAATCCAATGGGTGCAGTTTGCTCGCATCCAGCAGGGTAAGTCTCACTGTCCAGGCTGTCCGGTGACGTCAAGAATTTTGATCGATCAAAAAAATTAAAGATTAATCGAGGAATTAATCTTTAATTTCCCCAGCCCTAAGATAAAAGGTAAGGAGAAATCTCTTCAACTGGGGGACAGATCAAAACATGATAAAACCTTTATCACTGTTCTTTGTTCTTCCATTAGGAGATATTCTCTGTACTTCCTCTCCATTAATGTGAGTCACAGGGACATTAAGCAAGAGGAAATCTTGCATATGGGGTAGGGACAGCCATAAAAATAAACAGAAACAGCATTTAAATATCCCTTAATGGTGCCTGTAATGCTATATATCCATTTTCCATCCTATTAAGACTATGAAAATGAGTACACAGTCATGACTTACCTAGTATTCATTACAGTGTATGTACAGTCAAACCTTTGGCTAGAGTAAGAAATAGCCAAACCCCCATCAGGTTATTTCTTTCTATTTGTGTATCATTGAAGCTTCCCTTTGCTTACTGTCCCAGATTCACAACAAAACGTTCACAGAAATCTCCCACAGTATGGGGAATTATCTATAAGGTATTGTGAGAAAGTGCCTACAGGTGACAACGTCAAAAAATATGCTTTTCCCTGCTATCAGCCAAGCATTTTTTTCTATTATCAGTAAAACATCATTCATCTAAGTCAGATTAGGACACAACATATAAAAAAATTATTTGTAAAAGTAGTGATCTTAGCAGAGGGATGTTACTTTGTGTGCCAAGTGTTGTGAGGTTCCACTGATGAAAATGTAACCCTGACATTGAGATTATATAGGAATGCTGTCAACTAATGGAAGGGCCAGGGGAAACTCTTCATCCTAGAATTGATTCCCTTTTTATATATTATGTAATAAACAATTCATTTTATCAGTGATAGTATATATCTTGTTTTTATCAAAATGTACTTAGTCTGAACCCAATGTCTTAGATAGAATACAGATTCTAATGACACTGAATGTAAGTATATACTCTTTTAATCATACCTACTTGTACATGCAGGTATGACTGGGGTTCTTCTACTAGCAGTTTTGGCTCTTATGCATGTGTTTTCTACTCATCATTTTCGACGTGTCAGTTTCCGCGGATTCTGGATAATTCATCACCTGTATGTTGTCCTCTTCATTTTGGTAAGTAGTGAGAACAACTTTGAAATCACAGAGATATCATTAGATACGTGAGCTCTTGGGATACACCCACACATTTAGCTTGAACACAAGGAACATTATAATCTTTTTTTTAGAAAATCACTATACTATCAAAAAAATTTTTTTTTTAATAATGACAGATCTCTGCATCAACACAAACAATGTTAAAGCAGGGATCTCTCCCGCTGTTCTATTGTATTCTGACAGGGGGGACTTAGATCAGCTCTTGCAGCCATTGACTGTTCGACAGAAGACAGTGGTTAGACCAGCTTCCGTTAAACAGATAGGGCCAGATCCACGTAGCGCATCGTAATTTTAGGCAGGCATAGCGTATCGTAGTTACACTACGCCCCTGCTACTTTGAGAGGCAAGTGCTGTATTCACAAAGCACTTGCCTCTAAAGTTACGGCGGCGTACCGTAAATCTCCCGGCGTAAGGGCGCGGAATTCAAATGATGAACAGGGGGGCGTGTTTTATGTAAAATAAGCTTGACCCCACGTAAATGACGTTTCGATCGAACGGCGTGGACGAATCCCAGTGCACATGCTCCAAATGACGTTGGCAAATCGTCATGCTTTCGACGTGAACCTAAATCACGGCCAGCCCCATTCACGGACGAGTTACGCAAACGACGAAAAATTTGACGCAGTTCCGACGTCCATACTTAACATTGGCTGCGCCATGCTTTTGGTGGTTTATCTTTATGCCTAAAAACCCCTTACGTAAATGGCGTATCTTTACTGCGACGGCCGGGCGTACGTTCGTGAATAGGCATATCTAGCTGATTTACATATTCTAGGCGTAAATCAGCGTACACGCCCCTAGCGGCCAGCGTAATTATATGCAGTTAAGATACAACGGCATAGGAGACTTACGCCCGCCGTATTTTAGCAACATTTAAGCGTATCTCAGTTTGAGAATACGCCTAAAGTTGCGACGGCGGGGATTCGGACTTACGACAGCGTATCTACTGATACGCCCGTCGTAAGTCTTCGTGGATCTGGCCCATAGTGGTACACACGGACCAAAATTTGGTTCCTACTGATTTCTGGTCCATGTATGCCTTTCCTTCTGTATAAATGTATTGTATATGCAAATTATTAGCTCTGTCGTAAAATGAAGAAAGTAAATGTATTATCAGAGTTGTCAGTTATCCTGGAATAAGAAAAATCCTATGGGTTTGGGTTAATTCAATGAGTTTCAACGAATAATGTATAACAGATTGCTTCACTGCTATTATATTCTTATGCTTTGGCTATTTATTTATTTTCAGACTATCATCCATGGCAGTTTTGCACTGATACAGTTACCACGGTTTTACTTATATTTTATAGTCCCAGCTATTATCTTTGCAATTGACAAAATGATTAGTTTGAGCAGGAAGAAGACAGAGATTGAAGTTCTGGAAGTGAAGAAACATCCTTCAGGTATGATGTATACTTAACATTCCAGTTGACATTGTGGCAGCTAAATGCATAGAAATTATAAAGATAAAAAAGAACACTCTCAGCTTTACTTATATATGTTATAGATATATGTATAAACACTGCAACTGACCTTTTGCAGTAAAAATATTCATATGCTGGCCTAGTGATGGGATTATTTGGGCTGCATCTGGGCTTAAAATATGATGCAACCTGTGTAAATATTAAGAATATGATTGGCCTTACAGTAGCAGATTTGTACTTCTGAAGGCTTTGAATAACCACACTATCATCCAGAAGCACAAAAGTGAGGACATTATAGCAAGCAAGCAAGCATTGTCATATCAATCTACAATATTCATGTTCTAGGTCCTGATAAACCATAAGAATGTTGAACATATGAACTGAGAAGGATAGATGAGGAGGTAAAGGGTGGCAGGAGTTGCCAAACATTTTGAAATATGTCACTGGTGTTAAAAATGTATATGTGAGGCTGGTTAACTAAATAAGTGGAGATAATTTACTCAAATGAATGTGTGAGTATGCTCTTTATCCAATCATGTGGCAAGTAACTGCACATGACTGGGTATTCAATGTGACCAGGAATTTTGTTTTCTGATGATCAGATAATTGAAGTGAATATTTAAACAATTTTTAAGTGTGATTGATTTACTAAAGGAATCTTGGGAATCTTCAAAGAGTAGCCTGCACATAGACAGGGGCAAGGAGTATATTTGCAAAGCATACCATTTCTAATAGCAAGCAGAGAAGGAGTCCAGTTGAAAACCTGATGTTAGTGCTTCTTGATGAATTGTCATATTCCAATAATGAGAACTCAATTATTCAAGCCTTGCAATAAAAGTTATGACACCCAAATTAGTAAATTATGTTGCATGCCATTTACTTTTCATACTGCATTAGACTGACACAAGTGATATCTTTATCGAACTCCAGCTACTCATTACCTCTTCAGATTTTACTTCTGAATTTATATCTTCTACATGTGGATCCTGCAATTCAGTTTTTCTGAAATTGCCTAACAAAATGTATCAAGCTAAAATTAGTGCATACAAAATATATTAAATTCATAGACTGGTAGTCACACCAAAAACATTCTAATTTTAGAATGTATGCACCATTTTCTATGGCTGTACTTCTTCATCTTCATCTTCATCTTATTTACTTTCCATTGCAGGAGTGACATGCCTAAAGTTCCAGCGTCCTAGTGACTTTGACTACAAATCTGGTCAGTGGGTTAGGATTGCATGTTTGTCTCTTGGTACAGATGAGTACCATCCTTTCACATTATCATCTGCACCACATGAGGATGCATTAAGTCTACACATCAGGGCAGTAGGGCCATGGACCACAAGCCTCAGAGAGCTCTACACATCTCATAACACAGCAGAGGGAAAGCACCCAAAGGTATGTACAGTAGAACTCTTTTTTCTGTAATAATTTAGAATAGAAAAATACTTTTTAAATACCTATAATAGTTAATATTATAAACAATGTTATTCTGGGGTTAGCTTGTCTATACAGGCGGTCCCCGGGTTACAAACAAGATAGAGACTGTAGGCTTGTTCTTAAGTTGAATCTGTTTGTAAGTTTGAACAGGCACATTTTTTAAGTGTAGGTCCAGCCAAAAAAATCTATTTTTAAGCTTTTTGGATAACATAGGGAAGGGTCATCACCCCTGTAACATTTGTTTTGCTGTCTGTGCCCCTGTTCAGAAGATTTCACAGTACTTTCTGTCCCAATGACAATTGGATTTTGAAAATATTTGGTTATAAGGGAAACAAGGATTGGTGATAAAGCCTCAGTGGAGACATCTTTTTCCCATATTAACACTTATGCCTAATACACACGATCGGAATTTCCGCTGGAAAAAGTCAGACGGAATTTTTTCATCAGATATTCCGACTGTGTGTATGCCCCATCGGAATTTTTCCAGAGTTAGAAAGAGAACATGGAAAAAAATTATATCGGAAATTCCGTTCGTCTGTATGGAACTCCGATGGAGAAAAAAACAACGCATGCTCAGAATCAAGTCGACGCATGCTCAGATGCATTGAACTTAATTTTTCTTGGCTCGTCGTACATGTTGTACGTCACCGCGTTTTTGACGGTCAGAATTTGGTGTGACAGTGCGTATGCAAGACAGCTTGAACGGAATTCCTTCGGAAAAATCCATCAAAGCTTATTCCGACGGAAAATCAGATTGTGTGTACAGGGCATTACAGGAGAGAATTTCCCTTCCTAGGGGTAGATTTCCTCTCACTTCCTGTTGTCTCCCTCCGTTTGTATGTAGGAGTCATTTGTAAGTCAGATGTTTGTAAGTAGGGGACTGCCTGTATATGACCCTCTCAATGCATTGGTTTTCCCTTTTGTTCTGTTTTGATAATATCCAAATCTATTTTTAAACTAGCAACACTTTAATATATCATTAATATTGCTTTCACCTCTTTTAAAACAATGCATCAGCTTTTCCTGGATGGGCCATTTGGGGAAGGACATCAGGAGTGGAATATGTTTGACGTATCAGTTCTTGTTGGTGGAGGAATCGGAGTGACGCCTTTTGCATCAATTCTCAAGGATTTGGTCTTTAAATCATCGATTAATGCAAGGATCAACTGCAAAAAAGTATGTCTATATTATTCCTAGCCAATGAATGACCTTATATGTTAAAATAACTAATTTATTAAAACATCCGTCCTGCCGCCGTGTGTCCCCACTCCTTTCGGCCGCCGTCATGCCCCCCTCCGTGCTGCCGCGGTGTCCCCACTCCTTTCTGCCGCCGTCATGCCCCCCTCCGTGCTGCCGCGGTGTTCCCACTCCTTTCTGCCGCCGTCATGCCCCCCTCCTTGCTGCCGCCATGTCCCCCCTCGATCTGTCAGGATGGAGAGTGGCGGAATGTACAGAGTCAGTGATCACTGACTCTGTACATTCATATAACTGAAACATTGTAACCTCCTGTGATTACGATGTTTCAGTTTATGAATGAAGAGAAGCCAATGGCTTCTCTCCTTTCATTTTCAGCGCAGCTGAGTCTGCTGAGAAGGGGACTGGGGAATTTGTGTCCCTAGTCCCTTTCCCTGTCTCAGAGGGGAGATGTCAGAGGTCTGTTAAGACCCCTGATATCTCACCAAAGACCCCCCCCCCCCAACAGGGCTGATAAAAATAAAAAAAAGGAATTGCAATAAAAAAATGAGTTGTAAAAAATAAAAATGTAAATAAAAAACTCACTGACAATGTACATTTCCCCCCACCCCCCTTAAAAAAAATAAAAAAAATAAACAAATTGTAAAAAAAAAAAAAAAAAAACGACTGACACATGAGATTTAAAAAAGTATCGGTATTCGGTATCTGCGAGTACTTGATAAAAAGTATCAGTACTTGTACTCAGTCCTAAAAAAGTGGTATCGGGACAACCCTAGTTTTCATTTACTTTTTTTAGTTTTACTGTTTTAGCACTACTTCTAATCTGTTTAAGCCACAGTAAACACTGGCAGCTCTGTGGCATTACAGTCTATTACATGATTCTTTGATAAATGAAGACATATGTTTTAAACACAGCTAAACCAATTATTAAAGTATATGTGGAAATCCTAAATGTCAGGCCTCGTACAGACGACCCAACATGTCCGATGAAAACGGTCCGCGGACCGTTTTCATCGGACATGTCCGCTGGGATCATTTGGTCTGATGGCTGTACACACCATCAGACCAAATTCCGCGTGGACAGAATACGCGGTGACGACGCGGCGACATGGCGGCGACGATGACGCGGCGACGTGCGCGAACCCGGAAGTTCAATGCTTCCACGCATGCGTCGAATCACTTCGATGCGATGCGTGGGTTCTCGGGCCAGCGGACATGTCCGATGAATCGTACTGACCATCGGACATGTCCGGCGGACATGCTTCCAGCGGACATGTTTCTTAGCATGCTAAGAAACAGTTGTCCGCTGGAAACCTGTCCGGTCGGCCGGAAAATTGTCCGGTCGGCCCTACACACGACCGAACATATCTGCTGAAACTGGTCCGACGGACCAGTTTCAGCAGACATGTTCGGTCGTGTGTACGAGGCCTCAGAGTTTAATAGAAATAGGAATAGGGGGGAAATCTATTAAGGAAATATCTTCTGGTAACAACTGTCTCAATAGTTGAGTCTCTGGGATTGGAAGTGTAGGGGAATGATCCTGATGAGCCACATAATCCAAAAAAAGAAAAAACACAGATGGAATACTTTACCATTCTTTACTGTACCCTGAACTAACAATGTGCTGCTAATTAACTCACTCTGAACCTACCTGTAACCCCAGCACTAATATTTCCTAAGCTTCAAGTGGACGTTCAGTCAAACACTAACTATATCTAAATCTACACCCCCCACCCATTTTAAGCCTATTTTATCTACCCTGTGAAAGGAAAAATCGATATACTTACCTATCCTGAGGGTGCCCCAGTTCAGTCACATGATCGGGTCCTAGCGCAGGCTTCAGTGTAGAGGAGACATTGTCAACAACAGCTGCAAAGCCTATGCAGTGACATTACCCATATGATTACTATGGGGCAATTGTTGTTGGTTGTCCCTCCTCTATGCTGAAGATGGTGCTGGGATCGGATATTGTAACTGAACCAGAGATCCCTCAGAATAGGTAGGTATACAAATCTTTAGTTTCACACGGTAGATACAATAGGCTTAGAATGTGGGTGGAAGCAGATTTAAGTAGAGTTAGTTTTTGACTGAACTTCCACTTTAAATCTATCTCTGCATATTCACCTCTGCATTGCAGTATAATTATCCTGCATTGAAATTGATGTGGTTCCTTACCTATCCCTAGATTGGGCAGTTTACATTTACCTGTGACCTAATACTTCCTGGTGACAACCAAGTTGCAGGGTGACCTTTGTGTGAGGCAGAGTTACTGACTGGATGCCTCTCATTCTGCATCCAATCAGTGCCTTTTCCTTAAAGTGGAGGTTCACCCGGAAATACCACTTTTTACCCTTAGATTCCTGTTCATTTTGTCTAGGGCAGGGGTGTCAAACTGGCGGCCCTCCAGCTGTTGCAAAACTACAAGTCCCATGAGGCATTGCAAGGCTAACAGTTACAAGCATGACTCCCACAGGCAGAGGCATGATAGGACTTGTAGTTTCGGAACAGCTGGAGGGCCGCCAGTTTGACACCCCTGGTCTAGGGGAATCGGCTAGTTGTTTTAAAATCGAAGCTGTACTTACCGTTGTAGAGAGCGATCTTCTCCGCCGCTTCCGGGTATGGGCTGCGGGACTGGGCGTTCCTATTTTGATTGATAGTCTTCCGACAGGCTTCCGACGGTCGCATCCATCGCGTCACGATTTTCCGAAAGTAGCCGAACGTCGGTGCGCAGGCGCCGTATAGAGCCGCACCGACGTTCGGCTTTTTTCGGCTACTCGTGACGCGATGGATGCGACCGTCGGAAGCCTGTCGGAAGACTGTCAATCAAGAAGGAACGCCCACTCCCGAAGACCCATACCCGGAAGCGGCGGAGAAGATCGCTCTCAACAACGATAAGTACTGCTCGGATTTTAAAACAACTAGCCGATTCCCCTAGACAAAATGAGCATCAATCTACGGGTAAAAAAAATTTATGGGTGAACTCCCGCTTTAAGAAGAACCCATCTTATGCTCAGTCTGTAACCAGAAATTAGAAGACCACTGGTAAACCGATTAAGACCTACCCCTCAAATATGTCATTATTTGAAGTTTGTTATAGCTACCTTCCCTTTCAGGGTTTAGAATTGCTTTGACTAGAGAAAGTTTAAAATATGTGAGCAATTGTAAGTTGCAAAAGAGTATTGATTATATTTTCTTGCTGTTTTCCCATTTAGGTTTATTTCATATGGGTGACACGTACTCAGAAGCAGTTTGAATGGCTGATAGACATCATCCGAGAGGTGGAAGAGATTGATAAGAATCAACTACTGTCAGTTCACATATATATAACTCAGCTAACTGAAAAGTTTGACTTTCGGACAGCCATGCTGGTAACTATTCGATTTTCTTTTCCTTTCTAAAAGCCACAATAGTACTGATCCTAATACATTAAAAATAGCATTCTGTAATGTGCTTTACTGATTATAACGAGTAAACTATTAGTCACCGAGTTTACCAAGAAGCTAATTTATAACAGAGCAGATATCACTATATGTTCTCCACTTAGGGCTGGGGAAATTAAAGATTAATTCCTCGATTAATCTTAAATTTTTTTGATCGATCAAAATTTTTTACGTCACCGGACAGCCTGGACAGTGAGACTTACCCTGCTGGATGCGAGCAAACTGCACCCATTGGATTGAGGTACCTTTGCATCTGTGGAGCAGGAGGATGCATCAGGCTCCATCAGGGGAAGGGGGCAAAAATAACTATCGTTTTCCTGTCCTAAGCAGTTTTGTGCAGACAATTCTTTGTGTATCGGTAACATCTGTTCCGTGCGAAAGACTGTTCAGTTCTTCAGGGTATATTGTAAAAAAAAAGCAATCATGTCTGCTTCTAGAAAATGTAAACACTCTGGTATGTCTGCGTGACTGGCTAAAGTGATGCCTACCTGCCTACTATAAAGTGACTGACAGTCAATATACTAAATACATTTTATAATTAAAGTTAAACTAACTTTCTAAGTTTTTCTTAAAGTTTAATAAGAAAAAATGATTTATGTCAGTACTACAGTTTGAATTCAAAACGTATTTGTGTGAACTGTAAAGTTAAAGCGGAGGTTCACCCAAATAACATTTATATCAGACCAACTTCTTTATACTTCTAACATGTACAGTCCGCAATTTTTTTAGGCTGTACATACCTTCTAATCTATATTTGCAATCCGGCTTCCGGGTACTTCTTCCCACGGGAGTAGGCATTTCTATGCTGAGGAGGCATGTCATCTGGGAGGTCGCCCAGATGATTGACGTCTTTTCCGAAAAAGTTCTCCCCGGCAGATAAGGCCCCGCCCCCCGTATTGCGTAGGCGCGTCACGAGTCACAGCGTTTCCGAAAGAAGCCGAACATGAAGAAGCTCTATACGGCGCCTGCGCAGTCAGCTCTACACGGCTCCTAGTTGGTGCGCAGGCACCGTATAGAGCCGGCTCGCAGCTCTGCATGTTCGGCTTCTTTCGGAAACGCCGTGACTCGTGACGCGCCTACGCAATACGGGGGGCGGGGAGAACTTTTTCTGAAACAACGTCAATCATCTGGGCAACCTCCCAGATGACATGCCTCCTCAGCATAGAAATGCCTACTCTCGCAGGGATAAGTACCCAGAAGCCGGATTGCAAATATAGATTAGAAGGTATGTACAGCCTGAAAAAAAAATAAAAATTACGGACTGTACATGTTAGAAGTATAAAGAAGTTGGTCTGATATAAATGTTATTTGGGTGAACCTCCGCTTTAAGTCATGAATTGTGGAAACTAATTAGTGTCGGGTGATTGTATACAGTGTATACCACATTTACCACTGACTAATGCAGAATTTCAATGCAAGGAGATCAGCTAAAAGTAGTTGGATCTGTATGTGCGTTATAATTAATCGAAATTAGTCGATTAAAAAAAAAATCGTTTAATCGAACATGAAAATTTTAATCAGTAACATCCCTATCTCCACTATAAACTGACTCTTTTTTCTAAAGCAGCAAAATGGCCATTAAAAGGTCATGCCACGGTTTCTTAAATGGACGACTTTGTGACATACAACACTACCCAAGAACTCCTGACACTCGCGTTAAAAGTCCCAACATAGCTGTATGCTTCATTGGTTGGTTAACCAAGTGACACTATTCAGAAGAACAAAAGGTTGAAGTAACTAGACATTAGTTTTCGTCCGAATTTCTGGGATTTTCGCATTCATTTTAACAAACGTTAACCAACATGCAGAATCTGAAATCCGAAAGATCCGACATAAAAAATGCTTTGGGCAAGATTCATGTAGAAATCCGGCGGCGTAACGTATCCCATTTACGTTACACCGCCACAAGTTTTCAGCGTAAGTGCTTGATTCACAAAGCACTTGCCTGTAAACTTGCGGTGGCGTAGCGTAAAGCCGTCCGGCGCAAGCCCGCCTAATTCAAATGGGGCGTGTATCATTTAAATTAGGCGCGTTCCCGCGCCGAACGTACTGCGCATGCTCCGTTTTGAAATTTCCAGCCGTGCTTTGCGCGAAATTACGTCGCCCCGACGTAATGTTTTGAACGGCGACGTGCGTTACGTACTTTCGTATTCCCGGACGACTTACGCAAAAAAAAAAATTGAAATTCGACGCGGGAACGACGGTCATACTTTAACATGGGCTGTCTATTTTTACACCACCTAAATAGCAGCGGTAACTTTGCAACGGGAAAAGCCGACTAGCGACGACGTAAGAGAATGCGACGAACCTTCGTGGATCGCCGTAAACAGCTAATTTGCATACCCGACACGGAAAACAATGCAAACTCCACCCAGCGGGCGCCGAAGTATTGCATCCTAAGATCCAAAGGCGTACGAAGCCGTACTCCTGTCGGATCTTAGCCAAATGCCGTCGTATCTTTGTGAATTCAAAATAAAGATACTACGCGGCAAATTTGAAAGTACGCCGGAGTATCAGCAGATACTCCGGCGTACTTTTTCTGTGAATCTGGCCCAGAATTTTTGTTTTGTTGTGACAACAGTTCGATATAGATAGAAGATTCGACATGACAATGACAATGGCGATCTGTGTCTATCGAACCTGCGGTTGAATGTGCCTAACCTAACTATTAGTTCAAGATTATTTGACATAGAGAGAAAAGATTTGACATTATAAAGACATGAAGATTAGACGAAGCAGCTAAAAACATATGATCGCAGCGAGCGGACATTTATGGTCAAATGCTCCACCCATAGGCTATAGAATTCTAATGTTGGTTGACTGGTAATAATAATTAATAAATATAATTATTACTAGTCATACAACATTAGAATTCTACTATAGCTTGTGGGCGGAGCATTCGACCTGAAATATACAATTGCGTTGTTGTACAGTTTAGCTGCTTCATTGAATCTTCTTAGAATATTCGACAGACACCATAAGCCTTCAATTGACAGATTTGACCTTAATTCGGATTTTCGGACGAATGCATTTTTTAATGAAACAAAAAATAAAAATTAATTTCGGGAGTAACTAAATAAATTTATTTTTCGGACGAAACCAAAAATTCCAAAACAAAATATTTCAGTGTGCACATGTCTAGAACCAGTACAGACCAGTGTTTCTCAACTCCAGTCCCCAAGAGGTCATGTTTTCAGGCTTTCCATTATTTTGCACAGGTGATTTGATCAGTTTCACAGCCTTAGTAATTACTACAGCCGTTTCATCTGAGGGAAATCCTGAAAACATGACCTGTTGGGGCACCTTGAGGACTAGAGTTGAGAAACACTGGTCCAGACCATGTTAGATCCAACATGACAGAGCACTAGTGTAAATTAAACCATGCAGCTGAAAAAGCCATCCTATATCCCAGGCAAGGAATACATAAGCAATATGTGAGCTATTTCCAGGCAAACATTGTTTCAACATTCGAAGAAATAAGCGTTCTGTATTGTGCACACACTTGAAATTTAGCTGCACAATATAAATGGCAGCCATGTTTTTGAAACCGTTGATCAGATATCTTTATGCCAAAACAGCAAAAGCTAGTATTTAAAGGTTCAGGTTGAAATTCTGCATTTTGTAGGGAAGAGACTATATGACTGCTGATGTCCCACATAAAAATGTGCATGTCCAACTATATGTATATATTATATAACTTACATTCTGATCAATGTTAACATTTTATATTGTAGTATATTTGTGAGAGACACTTTCAGAAAAATCAGAGCCAGAGTTTGCTAACTGGACTGCGATCCATCACACACTTTGGAAGACCACCATTTGTGGGATTTTTGAATTCCTTACAAGAAGTACATCCTGAGGTACAGTTTGTAAAATACTATCTAAAGCAATGAAGATATCAATGATACCTATAATTTTCTAGTGTTGGGGTGTTTAAAAAATTCATGTGAACATGCGTGTGTGTACTGCACAGCAAGTGTACCATACAGTGTACGCTGGTTAATTTTCAGTATGCCAGGAATGAGTTGATTGCCAGGAATATTGCAGCTCCTGTGTGCATGTGCAGCAGTTACATCATCAGTGGCCAATGTGCAAAAACAAGTGTCTCTGGCACTTTTAAATCAGTAGTAAATTGCTGGGCATTTTTTTTTTTTTTTTTGTAAAAAAAAGTAAAGGCATAATATGCTAGTATGCATTGTATAGCACATTATGTTAATTTAACTTAAAATGAATCCTTCCAGTTACCACTCTGTAACTGCTGCAGTTGCTTCCATCTTCACCCGGTTTTTGATCCGGGCTCGCAGACTCCGGCTGTGTGACTGGCTAAAGGAATGGCCCAGGTGGCTGTTCCTTCAGAGTGCATGTGCTGGTGAATGTCCATGGCTGAATGTAATGTAAATATATGCTACATGGTGCACAATTAGGAGATTTTCCACTACCTATAGGTAAGCCTTATTATAGGCTTACCTATTAGGAAAAAGTCAGAGATGGGAGTTTACTCCCACCTTAAGGAAACATTTGCAAAGATGGTGGCAGTGGATGAATCAGTAACAGGTTCATCGAGGGAGAGCACAGCATGAAGTAAGTGTCTCATAATGTGCAGGTATTATGAGCTTACATGCATATTATAACAAGACCTCCTACATTACCAGATCCTTTAGTAGATGTAAACCCAATCACTAAAATAAAATGTAATCTTAAACATGTTCATTTAAACATTTTAATACAAATTATTATTTATAATTAACATACCTGGCTGTCATACTGACCCTGTTGCTTGAATACTTTGAGTTATTAACCTAAAAGAAGTGCACAGATAAGGACTTCCGTCTTTACTCATTTATTTGATCTGCATACTTTTTTCAAGGAGAACAAAAAAAAAAGATATTTAGGGCACTTTCATACTGGCAGACATCATCAGCAGGTCTGCCTACTTAGCAGGGGATCTCACTGCTGATCCCCTCTGAGCAGGCAGATGACAGGTCCGTGTCCACTCCGCTTATGCAGAGCGGACACAGTCTGCTTTTCTCAACAAGCGGTCGCTTGGCTAGGATAGGATCAGATGTCGGCAGTTGTAAATGGACACATGTCCATTTACATCTGCCATTCCATAGAGGACAATGGATGGTTTGATCAGGTCTGCCTGAAAAACTGACAGGTGGACCTAACATTTAATTAGCTTAACTTAATTAAAGCCAGAAAGTGTGAAAGCCCATCAACTGCTATTTTCAGAAGGAAGATGGCATATTTATTTTAGGAAAGGTATAATTTTACTATTAACCTCCTACTCCTGAGGTACAAAACCATTAACCTCTTTCTTAACAGTGAATGCCTAATCTATTCCTACCTACTCCCTAAATTGAGCCCTTACATTTTATTTTATATTGTGTTAAAGGTAAAGAAAATTGGTGTGTTCAGTTGTGGACCTCCTGGAATGACCAAGAATGTGGAAGATGCTTGCCGGAAACTTAACAAAAGAGACGAGTGCCATTTTATACATCACTATGAGAATTTTTAGTTTACTATTGAACACTAAAATGTCATAATCACATGTGTTTTCAGGTCACCTTTATTTGTTACAATTTGACTTTAATCAACTTGTAGTACACATTAGTAAACTTTTTCAAGTATCACAAACTTCCTCTAATTTTAATAAAATTATATTTATGTTCTCTGGGACATAAACCCTTTCTTACAACTTATTTAAAAGATGCGATTGACATTTTGTTTGTATATCTGTCGCAGATACACCAATAAAGAATGTATTTCCACTTGTATGTATCTGATTTTCTTTTATAATTTAAATAGTAAAACCATGGAATTTGTACTCTGGTACGGACTTGCATATTCATTGTGGAAACTGCAGAGAAGCGAGGATGGGCAAGTCCAGTGATTTATATATTTAATGTAACTAATCCTGGACTGGAACATAATCTATATCCTAAAGTAAAAGGTTCAGCATTTATACCTAATAAAACCCCCACTGTAGATGTTCTAGATGTACAGACATATTTGATAAACACCCGATGTAGTCTGATATCAGTGCCCCTGCAACTAGGCTCCCTATGTAATGCCATGAATAAGCACTAATTTTGTGCGAAACGTCGGCTGTTCCCCTGTTCTTGTTGTTGTGATCTGGTGATGTATCTGCTGTTCATTTAATAAAAGACAACCTGTGCGGTTTTTGGAGTGCGGCCATCCATCCTTCATCTATCTTTTAGGCTCCCTATGTAATTCAAAATGGATTCCAAAAGAAGGTATCACAGAGCAGATTTGATAGGCAAGAGATTATAGAAAGTAGGGAGTTAGGGCTCTTTCACACGGGATGGATCCGTGATGATCCACCCCGTGAACCTCCGCTTGCTCAGCGGGGATCGCTCGGCTGATCCCTGCTGTGCCGTCGGATGACAGAGTGGTCCCCACACGCGGTGCAGGGACCGCCCTGTCAGATCTCCGCTCTCCCCTATGGGGGGATTGGATGAACACGGGCCGTGTGTCCGTGTTCACCCGATCCGCAGACGGATGTAAAAATAGTGTTTTCCTATGTCTGCAGAATCGGAGGATTGCGGACCCGGAGTAGATCGGGCATCAGCGGATTTTCATCCGCTGACACCCGCAATCTCATAGGGATCAATGTATGTTCCTTTTTCATCAGTACACGGATGGATGAAAAAGCGGACATAGTGGGGTAGATTCAGATAGGTTAGCGGATCTTTGGATCTCTGATTTACGATCCACTGGCGCAAGTTTCTGAGGCAAGTACCTAATTCAGAAAGCACTTACCTCAAAACTTGCGGCGGCGTATTGTAAATCCCCCGGCGGAATTCAAATTCCGCGGCTAGGGGGCGTCTACAATTTAAATCAGGCGCGTTCCCGCGCCGATCCAACAGCGCATGCGCCGCCAGCGATTTTCCCCAGCGTGCATTGCTCCAAATGACGTCGCTAGGACGTCATTGGTTTCGGCGTGAATGTAAATTCCGTCCATCCGTATTCACGAACGACTTACGCAAACGACGTAAAAATTCAAAATTCGGCGCGGGAACGACGGATATACTTAACATAGGATACCCCTCACATAGCAGGGGTAACTATATGCCGGAAAAAGCCGAACGCAATCGACGTAAAACGGGCGGTCATTCGTTTCTGAATTGGCGGAAACCCTCATTTGCATATTCATCGTGTGTAAAAAATGAAACGCCACCTAGTGGCCAGCGGGAGATTGCAGCCTAAGACCCGACGGTGTAAGTCACTTACACCTGGCGGATCTTAGGGAGATCTATGCGTAACTGATTCTATGAATCAGTCGCATAGATCCGACCGGCCGAAATCAGAGATACGACGGCGTATCAGGAGATACGCCGTCGTATCTCTTTCTGAATCTGGCCCACGGTCCGCATGTGTGAAAGAGCCCTTACCTGGCATTTTGTTTCCCCCACTATCCTTCCCTTAATGATGACCAAATGTATGGGTGGGTTTTAGACATCAACAATTTCCATGCAGTCCAACTTTTTCCCAGAAGGCAATATAAAAAATAAAACTAAACTCAGCAATGTTGTAGGTATGCGGTGCACTATAACTGTAATACAAACAGTATCATCACTGTATTCCTTATTTCATTTCAGTAAATAAAATGTGTATGTCTCATAAGTTTTAAGATCTAACAAACCTGTAACATATTTTATTCACTCAACATATACTACTACAGTTAACCTGTACACATAAAACAAAACTAAGCAAAGCTATTTGAAATTTGTGAAAGGTAATTATAAATATGAATTTTAAAAATTCTGTGTCACAGGTAGCTTGCTAAATCCACCACTGCAAATTGTTGCAGAGGGTCAGATATTCTCATTCTGCTAGCTATTCTCCAACTTTTTCCTTGTATATCTTTAATTTTTTTTTTTAAACCTTCCCCCACCCCAAAGTGAACTGGTAAATAAGTCAGTGTGCCCAGTCACCTCATTTCCAGACATAAATTTAGAGATGCAGAAAAAGAAAATCAAGAGTAATAGGAATTTCCATATAACTGATTTACAGTAAGATTTACAATCTACAGTGGGGATCGAAAGTTTGGGCACAACAGGTAAAAATTTGTATTAATGTGCATAACAAAGCCAAGGAAAGATGGAAAAATCTCAAAAAGGCATCAAATTACAGATTAGACATTTTTATAATATGTCAAAAAAAGTTAGATTTTATTTCCATCATTTACACTTTCAAAATTACAGAAAACAAAAAAATGGTGTCTGCAAAAGTTTGGGCACCCTGCAGAGTTAATATCTTGTACTTCCCCCTTTGGCAAGTATCACAGCTTGTAAACGCTTTTTGTAGCCAGCCAAGAGACTTTCAATTCTTGTTTGAGGTATCTTTGCCCATTCTTCCTTACAAAAGTCTTCCAGTTCTTTGAGATTTCTGCTCTTTTAAGGTCTATCCATAGATTTTCAATTATGTTGAGGTCAGGAGATTGTGAAGGCCATGGCAAAACCTTCAGGCCCCGTACACATGGTCGGACCGAACCGATGAGAATGAACCGAAGTTCAGTTTCATCGGACCAAACCGACTGTGTGTATAGGCCATCGGTCTGTTTTCCTTTGGTCCAAAATTTTAAAACATGCTTCAAAACCGAATCGATGGACCGCTGCCTGATCGGACCAAACCGATGGTTAGTACAGAAAAGCATCGGTTCAAAACCTGCGTATGCTCAGAATCAAGTCGACGCATGCTTGGAAGCATTGAACTTCGTTTTTTTCTGCACGTCGTGTGTTTTACGTCACCGCGTTCTGACCCGATCGGATTTTGAACTGATGGTGTGTACACACATCAGATCATCAGGCCACTTCTGCGGTGAACCGATGAAAACGGTCCGTCGGACCATTCTCATCGGTTCGGTCCGACCGTGTGTACGGGGCCTCAGTTTACGCCTCTTGATGTAATCCCCCATGGATTTTGAGGTGTGTTTAGGATTCATTATCCATTTGTAGAAGCCATCCTCTCTTTAAAGGGTCACTAAAGGAATTTTTTTTTTTAGCTAAATAGCTTCCTTTATCTTACTGCAGTACTGGTTTCATGTCCTCATTGTTCGTTTTTGCTTTGAAGTAGCTGTAATTCTGCTGTGATCTCCACACTTCCTGGTTGCCTGTTTCCTTATAACCATCATACTGGGAGCTTTCTCACGGTGGTCTAAGCTGTCATTACTTTGTGTCTAAAACTCCTCAGAACCAATCAGATTCATTTTAAAAACAAAACACTGCCCTGGATTTGTTTGTTTTTGTTCTGTGAGTCTTCCAGACTCACCTCTCACCCAGAACTTCATGTATGTACCTTTAAAGCCGAAAGTGAAACTAGAGGCACATTATATGATAGGGAAAAAGAAAAAATCGCGCCAGCCTAATTAATGACAATCAAGTCCTTGTGAGTGAACAAAAATAATAATGTGAAATTAAAGTCCAAAAATAATGATGTTCCTGGAACAGACAACACCCGGTGCACCGATGATTAAAGTGAGCCACCACCACATGGACAGGGGCTTACCAGATAATGGATAAATAACAGCGTTATTATGTATTCCACAGCAGGATATCCAGGGAGTATGGCCACAACACAGGGTGGAATCAGATATGCAGCTTAGATCCTTATACAATGCGTCCACGAAGGAGTATAGTAAAATCAGCACAGACAGAACCTTTCAGACCACTCCAGGGGCTCAGCAGTATGTCATGCAGGAAAAAGAACAGCACATAGCGTAATACGTCCAAACGGTTGTTGTTTATTAAAAAAGATAAAATCTACTTACATCAATCAAATGTAATAGAAGCATGTAAGAAACAAATGCCGGCCGGCATAAACAGGAGCCCTTCCTCCTCGTACGAACGCGGTGACGTCACTGCACGCCGTTAACCCAGACGCGTTTCGTCATACGATAACGTTTTCAATGGGATGGGCTCTGCAGTGAATATTTCATTTTTACCAGAAGATGTGGACTCACTCGCCAGTCGCGGTGAGTCAGATAGGCATGGAATGGAAACAGGATCTCAAATCACGGTCTCCAGAAGTTCAACTTGCACCCTCAGATCTCTTATCTGTCAGATAGTTGGAAATGGAATGAAATATCTGTAAAATAAAGGTAAAAATGAAATATTCACTGCAGAGCCCATCCCATTGAAAACGTTATCGTATGACGAAACGCGTCTGGGTTAACGGCGTGCAGTGACGTCACCGCGTTTGTACGAGGAGGAAGGGCTCCTGTTTATGCCGGCCGGCATTTGTTTCTTACATGCTTCTATTACATTTGATTGATGTAAGTAGATTTTATCTTTTTTAATAAACAACCGTTTGGACGTATTACGCTATGTGCTGTTCTTTTTCCTGCATGACATACTGCTGAGCCCCTGGAGTGGTCTGAAAGGTTCTGTCTGTGCTGATTTTACTATACTCCTTTGTGGACGCATTGTATAAGGATCTAAGCTGCATATCTGATTCCACCCTGTGTTGTGGCCATACTCCCTGGATATCCTGCTGTGGAATACATAATAACGCTGTTATTTATCCATTATCTGGTAAGCCCCTGTCCATGTGGTGGTGGCTCACTTTAATCATCGGTGCACCGGGTGTTGTCTGTTCCAGGAACATCATTATTTTTGGACTTTAATTTCACATTATTATTTTTGTTCACTCACAAGGACTTGATTGTCATTAATTAGGCTGGCGCGATTTTTTCTTTTTCCATATATGTTTGTGCTATGTCACGTTATTGCTGCCTTTCTTTATATTCATTTATTTAATCACACTTTCTTTGGTTAGCGCAATTTTTTCTTTTTCACATTATATGATAGATTAAATTCAATTTTTAATCATTTTTAAAAGGAATCAGTTGACTTTTATGTCTCTATACCCAATAAACAGTCATTTCAGCAAAATTTTTTTTTCCTTTAGTGACCCTTTAACTTCAGCTTTTTCACAGATGGCATCAAGTTACCATCCAAAATTTGCTGAATTTTTATTGAATCAATTTTTCCTTCTACTCGTGAAATGTTCCCTGTGCCACTGGCTGCAATACAACCCCAAAGCATGATTGATCCACCCCCATGCTTAACAGTTGGACAGAGGTTATTTTCATTAAATTCTGTGCCCTTTCTTCTCCAAACGTACCTTTGCTCATTCCGGCCAAAAAGTTCTATTTTAACCTCATCGGTCCACAGAACTTGTTTCCAAAATGCATCAGGCTTGTCTATATGTTCATTTGCAAAGTTCAATCGCTGATTTTTGTGGTGAGGACGTAGAAGAGGTTTTCTTCTAATGACTCTTCCATGAAGACCATATTTGTACCTCTTTATAGTGGAATAGTGTACCACAACTCCAGTGTCTGCCAGATCTTTCTGGAGGGATCGTGCAGTCAAACGTGGGTTTTGAATTGCTTTTCTCACAATCCTGCGAGCTGTTCTGTCTGATATTTTTCTGATATTTTTCTTGGTCTTCCAGATCTTGCTTTAACTTCCACTGTTCCTGATGACTGCCATTTCTTAATTACATTCCGAACAGAGGATATTGACATCTGAAAACGCTTTGCTATCTTCTTATAGCCTTCTCCAGCTTTGTGACCGTCAACTATTTTCAGTTTCAGTTTTCTAGACAACTGCTTAGAAGAACCCATGGTGCTGATTGTTGGGGTAAGGTCAGTCTGGGCATTTAAAACCTTAGAGATTGACATCACCTGGTCTTCCCAGACGATGATTGAGAACAATCTATGACACTGGCAGGTCTCAGCTTTGCAAAGGGGGCAGTGCATGCTATAAATTCTGCAGGGTGCCCAAACCTTTGCAGACGCCATTTTTTTGTTTTCTGTAATTTTGAAAGTGTATATGATGGAAATAAAATCAAACTTTTTTTTGACATATTATAAGAATGTCTAATCTATAATTTGATGCCTTTTGGAGATTTTTCCATCTTTCCATGGCTTCGTTATGCACATTAATACAAATTTTTACCTGGGGTGCCCAAACTTTCGATCCCCACTGTATATGAGTTATAATGTGGTAGTTAACTCACAGGTAGCTTGCTAAATCCACTGTTACAATCTATTGCACAGGGTCAGATTTTATCATTCTGCTAGCTTTTTGTAAGTTATTGTAAAGGTACAATTTGTTTTTATTAGAAAAAACAAACATGTTATACTTACCTATTCTGTGCACTGGAATTGCACATAGCAGCTCAGAACCTCCTCTTCTGGGATCCCCCACCAGCGCTGTGCACTCCTTCTCTTTTCCGAGTGCTCCCATAGCAATCTGCTTGCTATGGGGACACTTGTGTGTGTACATTTCTAAGCCAGGCTGTGTGCATCCATAGAGACACACAGCGAGCCAATGGCTCCTGCTGCTCTCAATAAAGCCCATGAATGCAGGAAGAGACAGAGTGGGGCTGCCGACAGGGACAGCAATGGACTGAGAGTGGTGTAATGTAATCGTTTAGGGAGAGGTGGGGGAGGCACAGACAGTGGGAAGTTTTTTTACCTTAAAGGAGATGTCCAGCCTGAGCTTTTTAGGCTGGACTTCTCCTAAGGGTCACAGGAGCGCAATCCGATTAGCACTCCTGTGCCCTGTTTTCAGTGGAGAGCGGTCTGAAGTCCGCTATCTGCTGACATCACCAAGTTCAGTCCAGGCAGCGCGTCATCCTGACTTAGGAAGTCTAAATCCACCAGCTGCCTGGACTGATGGCAGTCTTAGCCTTTCAGCAAGCCACTGAGACAGCTGCTCCCTGCCCCTCCACAGCTCAGCGCTCCAATGAGCATGGAGTAGCAGAGCAGGAGAGACGCTGACTGACAGTCAGCAGCTCTCCTCTCAGGGAGATGAGAGAACAGAGCCATCTGCAATGTTAGATGGCTCTGTTCTCAGTGAAGTGGCGGCAGGGACAGATGCAGCATGGATCCGATACTGCATCCACCTAGGTAAGTATGACTAGGGAAAAAAAAAAACATACTTCTCTTTTAATGCAGGTAATGTATTAGGTAACAAAAGATCTACATTTAGATATAAAGCAAAAGAAAACCAAGAGGGATTGAAATTCCCATATATATGATTGACAGTAAGATTATCCACCTCTGTGAATCATAATGTAGTAATTAATTCAATATGAAATTAGTACATATTAAGTAGGACAGGCAGTGAATTGGTTAGACATGTACGCACAAGCTACCAAAGCACACAGCGAACTAGTAAATAGTCTAAATAACTCCATATTCAGGATAATGGCTCTTGCTCTTCAAAACTGTTAAAATAGCCAACAAAGTCATGATGTTTACTAGGGGCTTAACAGCTAATTATAATCCAGTAGATCAGGTAGTCTGAATGAATTGAGAGAATTGTAGTATTTTTTATTATTCACTTATCTTGGCTACAGATGAGACTTTGAGGCTTTTACGACTATACCTGTGTTTTCATCTTTTGAAAAAAGAGGAATATAGGTTGTGCCAATCACTCTAAAATGTGAATATTTCAGCAGTACAATAAGTGATCTTGGACTAAAGACGTAAGTCTGTATCAGTAGCACTTTATAGGTTTGGTGGTAATGAGCGCAAAATAGAATTTTCCATATCAAAAAACTTTGTTTCTAAAACTGGACTGCTTTAAAGCATATGTCAATGTAAAAGAAAAGAAAAAAAAATGCAGTACATCTTTGAGATACATGCTTATTTCCACATGTTTTGTCTTTAAAGATCCTGCAAGTATAAATTAATACCATTTATAAATCTAGAGATTTATGTGCGATCAGCTGTGATTACCAAAGGTGATTGCTGGCATTGCAAACAGACATTAATAGCTGCTGCTGCCAACAGGCTGTCATTGCACTGTCCGAGCGTGGCAATCATTGCTATAAACGCAGGAATCAATCTGCCCTAACCCCAGGTAACTGATGGGTGTGCAGATACATGAGAACAGTGACAGCTTCTCTCCTCCTATCATTGCTTTGTACCGGCTAAGCATCTACCACAGATCACATGTATCTGTCATCACAGACACTAGAATCCATGTGTGCACATAATCCTATGTGAAGGAGGCCTTATTCACATATTTGAAACCTTTTTCCCAAAATAAAATTTCTTAAAAAATATTACCAGGAGTATTTTTTTGTCCATTTAAAACTACATATTCATCTAAGATTACCCTTTACCCTGTTCACAGTGTGACAATGCTGCTGTGTTGTTTTATTGAAAAAAGGACAGCTGCAGGATGTCTCCAATTTACAAGCCGACCTCAATGCACTGTCTAATTGGGCAACTATGTGGCAGAGGTTTAATGTTGACAAATGTAAAGTTATGCCCTTGAGGGCCAAGAATATGCATGCGTCATACATACTAGGAGGAGTACAACTGGGGGGATCCGTAGTGGAGAAGGATCTGGGGGTTTTGGTATATCATAAGCTCAATAATGGCGTGCAATGCCAAGCTGTGGTTTCAAAAGTGAGCAAAATCCTTTGTATTAAGAAAGGTATGGACTCCAGAGATATAATTTTCCCAATGTACAAATCATTAGTAAGACCTCATCTGGAATATTCAGTTCCGTTTAGGGCATCAGTTCTCAAAAAGGATATTAGGGAACTGGAGAAAGTGCAGAGAAGGGCAACCAAACTGATAGGAGGCATGGAGGAGCTCAGCTATGAGGAAAGATTAAAGGAACTGAACTGATTCACTCTTGAGAAGAGGAGGTTAAGGGGGATATGATCAACATGTACAAATATATAAGGTGTCCATATAGTGAACTTGGTGTTGAGTTATTCACTTTACGGTCAACAGAGGGGGCACTCTTTACGTCTAGAGGAAAAGAGATTTCATCTCCAAATATGGAAAGCTTTCTTCCCAGTAAGAGCTGTGAAAATGGAATAGACTCCATCCAAAGTAGATTGCTTTAAAAAATGCCTGGATACTTTCCTAAATGTACAAAATATAACTGGGTACTAACATTTATAGGTAAAGTTGATCCAGGGAAAATGTGATTGCGTTTAGGGGGATCAGGAAGGAATTTTTTCCCCTGAGGTAGCAAATTGGATCATGCTTTGCTGGGGTTTTTCGCCTTCCTCTGGATCAACTGTAGGTATAGAATTGGGTATATGGGATTGTATGATATTTTTTATTTTATTAATTATTATTGTTGAACTAGATGGACTTGTGTCTTTTTTCAACCTGACTAACTATGTAACTATGTAGGTATGTCAACCTGTTAAAGTAAAGGGAAAATAATTGAGCTTCTCACAAGAGCAACAGATAATATAACAGTTTCATGGGGGATTTAGAAAAACAAAACCATTGTGTTATTTCCAGGAACAAACTGCATAATGTGGGCCATTTTTTTATTTGAGCATAGTTACATTTTAACTCAAGCTTACAGGGGTTTCCTTTGCTACAGTTGTAATTGCATTGATTTTACCAGACAAACCCTCTTAACTTAGACAGGGTTGAATTTAGACATCATGTTGCCCTGGACATCCTTTTGTCCAAGCTCTGCCCTTTGTATAAGAAAATTATTGCACAGGCCAGGGGAGATGAAACAAGTGCTCTACTTTTTAGCTGTATGGAACCAGGGGAAATGCTAGTCTTCTAAAGACCTTTAGCACCCACAAAATTAAATATGGGGTGGTGTAAGATCATGGAACTATACTCACCTCCTCTCGAACCCTCATCTTCGCTCAGACTACTTCAGGGCTTGGAATCTTAAGCCATCTTCATAGACCGGGTGGGAATTACATTCTAACATCAAGGTATTCCCTGAATATACACTGATAATAAAATCTATTAACACAGTACACTACTACCATCTTCCACCATGGCAGATGGACTTTCAATGGGCTATGGGGCACTGGTGAGCACTTTTGTAGTCCACTAACATCATCCAGTTTTCAAACAGAAAGCCTGTACAAAAGTATGGCTTGAAAGCTGGCGGACATGTCTGTTGCAATACATGTTGCATCCATGATCTACTTATTGCGGGTGCAATGCTCTCCAGGCTCCTGCAGCAAACATAATAAATATACAGTATTTTTTGGTCAAAAATATATGTATTGTGTGAGGGGGTTAGCCCAGCAGCAGGTGTGTGTGACCCCCTGGAAGGGTTCAGCACACAAAAAAAGTTAGGCACAGCAGACAGTGTTAGGAGGAAAACAAAAAGGTGCTATACACGTTGGCGTCCCTAACTAACAACTGGGTAGAGCCTTGTGCTGCCCCAGTCCCGGACTCCCTGTTTAAATCTCTTAGCAATAGCCACACAGGCTTGGTTTCACCGCACAGACATCACACTCCCCAGACTATCCACACAGATCTGGTTCCAGGTTGGAGCAAATCTTTCTGCATGCTGGGAGTTTTTGTAGAGGACCTAATGAGCCCACCTAATTCAGCTGGGCTCATCAAGTCTTCACAGCAGGACTCCCAGCACTCCCCCTAGAGGTATAAACTGGCATAAAGCCTGAACCTAGGAGATATATACACTGCATCCTGGATGCAACCAGGGAATTTAACTTGCCTGCTGCCACAATTGATATTTTTTTTATATTAAGATGAACTTATCCTTCATCCATGTAAGGGTTGTATTTGTCCACATGGGTTGCACAGATGTTCCATGCACCCCCATGTAGGCAGTCCCATTCATGTCAATTAGGATACAATGGCTGTATGGCTGTATGGACACAGCCGTTGCCCCCAATGTGACATCCATGTAAGTGCAGGTGCTGATCCCCAAAAGCACACTGACTGCATTCGAGGACCTACAGCTGCATGCACACAGCTGTCAAATTGAGACAACAAGGATAGGACTGCACATGTGTATTCCCATGCAGGGATACAAATCCCTCATGAGGGCATACTCTTAAGTACGCTCAAGTAAACTAGGGCCTTAACCTCTACTATCTAAAATCATGGGCAGGAATAGGGGGGAAGTAAAGCATTTAACCAGCAGTTAATCAAATTTACTATCCACAAGTTAAAGCCAGACAGCTGGTTTAATATGCCAGTATAAAAGTTGGCTGCATTACCATCAAGTCTCTTCTGAGAGGCAGCAATAGGTACATTTCCTCTAGAGCCTATTCCCCAGTTGCCAACTGTATCAGCCAATCAGAGGGCAGGACCTATCATGCTCTTGAGACTAGGGAAAGGTGCTCATCATTGCCTTGAGGTAGATGTTGCAGTCTGTTTATTGTACTGATAAAGTATTTTCCACATGTAGTAGTGTAGAGTAAGAGAGGGTATGCAGGAGAGCGTTAAGTGGAGGTGATGCTCTCTGGGTGAGTTTTGACATTTGCAGAGGACCAGCGGTATGTTTCAGAAGTTCCCACGGCTAGCAACTTTGCACTAGCTTAAAGGAACCCTTTTAAAAAATAAAAAACAAATCTTTACAACCCCTTTAAGACACTGATCCAGTTCTGCCATAGGTAGCCAAAAGGATAGGGTCTTGAGTGCTGGATTGCATATTACCCCACACTAGAATGTATGCACAGTGGATGCATGATAGCTAGCTCTGCTGAGTTACTGCCAAGCATTTCATAAATTCTTGCTCGCACTCTGCAAGCAAATTATGAATTCATGGCATATTCATTCTACCTGATGACAAAAAAAATCTAATCGCTAAACATCATTTGTTCAATACGTTTGAAGATTATTTACTTTATTTCCTCATTCCTGTGCAAATACTCTATTGTGACAGGCGGAGAATACCAGGCAAAGCTAATATTTAATTGATTATTGTTAATCTACTGTATCTAGATTTTTATAGAAGGAAGAGAATCAAGGTTAAGCCCCAGAAGTGATAAGATTAACAACATTTTTCAATGCAATGTAGCAAGAAAGAGCTGCACCTTTCCAGGTCCCGGGTATGCTCCTTAGGTCCTTCACCGCTCTGTGTGTCAGCTTTTAAAAGCGCATCCCTCCCAGTATATGCAGCAACATCAATAGACAAAGCCACACTCCATAAAGGTCACATCATGAAGTTCAATTGATGTAGATGGCTTTCACCATAGTCCCCACAAAAAGCCATATCCTCTGACATAATTCAGAACTGCAATAATGTGTGTTGTTAATATCTGCCTGGTGTTTAGCTTTCAACAGCACAAAAAAAGCTGCAGATACAAAGTGCATAATCACCTAATTAATTAAAACAATCATACCTGTAGTATCTTCCACAACCTTATGATTAAGTCCTATTTAAAAGTGGTAGTGAACTCTCATATTTAATTTTTACCTACAGGTAAGCTTATAATTAAGCATACCTGTAGGTAAAATTTATATTTCCTAAACGTGCACCAATTAGGAGATATTCTAGCGAGCAGCAGCTGGTGATGTCACCGCCGCATGCCCTCTGAAGGAATGAAATACTTGTGCCGTTCCTTCAGAGCTGTGTGCTATGGCTGAGACTCCCGCAGTGCCGTCATTGCGGCTCAGCCAATCAAGCAGCAGCAGCCCGTGAACCCAGAAGGAAGACCGGGTGAAGATGGAAGCCTCTACAGCGGTGATAGCACCCCACTGGAGAGCTTTATTTTAAGGTAAGCTCTTCATAGTGTGCTAGAATGCAATGCATACTAGCACATTGTGCCTTTGCCTTGCAGGGGGAAACGTTTACTACCACTTTAACAGGAGAAGCTTCCTAATATTGCTTTCCTGTCCATACCTGTTCCCTACATATTCCTATTAGTCAATGAAGCAGCTCAGAATAGTGATGGTCCAGCAGGGTTGAATGAGAGTGGGAAGTGGCAGTAAGCTCCAGCACTTTCTGAATACAATGAAGCAGGGTTAAATGCGCCCCGCTAGCGGACGAATAGCGCAGCTAAAATTACATTAAAGTGCCACCAAAACTAGCTGCTAGTTTTACCGTCAACGTCTGCTCGCCCACCCCAGTGTGAAAGGGGTCGAAATTTTAGCAGTCTGGGAATTATAGCTAGCTCACCCATTTGTTAAAGATGAAAACTCAAATTTAGCCGAATTTTTGTAAAGATCAAGTTCTGGGTACAAGAAACATTTATTTTAGAACACACAGCTCCAACACGTATTTTGTAAAAGTTCATCATAAACACCAAAATTAACCTGCTTAATGGTTACAGCAATGGAAGTTTAATTATTTTGCCTGGAGTTATTGTACAGTAACTACCTATATTTCTTCAAAATCTGAAACATTTACAATATCAGAGAAATGATTAGACATTTTTATTCGACATGTACCAATATTTAAGGGTTCTGGTCATCTTTGTCACATTTCAGCATTACTTTTACCCCTACACCTCTCTTTGTAGTTTCAAATGCATCCAGAGCCTTCTCTAAGGGAAAGCGATGTGTAACCAATGGAGCTATATTCACTCTTTTAGAAGCTAACATAGAGATAGCCATTGGCCACCTGCAAGAGAGAAAGGAACAGTCAAAACCATTCTGTCTGATAAGCAAGCCACACATAATTTGTCTGTAAACATTTCAAGGCTTATTACATCTACTTACGTATTACAATATCGGAATATCCCTCTGATATCAACCTCTCGCACTGCTGCATTAACAATTGGAACACTGACCATTGCAGGCCCCAGACCAACAAGAATTAAAGTCCCTCCAGAGCGTGTTGCCTATGGGGGAAAAAGTTATATATAAAAAAAGTTTTTTCCTCCTCTTTATTATGTTGACCTATTATGTAAAACTGGTGGCGTAAAATCCAAATTATAATTTTAATTTAAATTCATGCATATTATTCAATAAATAAATTAGCTGTAAAATGTCCTGTTCTTGTATACAGATTGTTATAGCAACAACTAGGAAAATTACTAATTGGCCACTCTGTCAGCCAGAAGTCTGTAAGGAACCTTAGTAACACAGAAAGGGAAAACAGAAAGCCAGGAAGAATTATCCAACTACAAGATGGCAACTTTATAGATACACAAAAAGATCGCCCTATACCAGGGGTAAGCAAGCTACAGCACTGGTGCCAAGACTGGCACACATAACGCTGTCAGATGGCATGCAGAAAGACTGACAGTGCTCCCTGTTCTCATTCTTCCAGAGTGGGGTCACTCTAATACTGGAGATGTGTAACTGGCCAGATCAACAGGTAAAAACAGAGGGGAAAAGCCTCAGGCTGGGTTCACATATATGCGAATGGGATGCATTTTAAACCGCGTCCAGTTCGCATTACATGTGATTGTGACCGGCTCACGCATGTCCGGTGTCTGCGAAAGAAAAGAAAAAAAAGTATCTGTCCTCAAACTAATGACTAGCAATTCAAAACGGAAACCTCTGTGTGGCAAAATATCCCAGACCAGGCCTCCCAATGAAAGATTTTCCCACTTTTTTTCTGAAAATGTAAAAGAATTGTTAGCTGTAGGATGGTATCATAACTACAGGATACCCACTGTAATAACAATGTTCTGTCACGTGTGGATACATTTGTCAAAACTTTTACCATTACAGTATACACTATATTACCAAAAGTATTGGGACACCTGCCTTTTCACACACATAGGCCCAGATTCAAAGACTTACGACGGCGTATCCCCAGATACACCGTCGTAAGTCCGAATGGCCGCCGTCGTATCTATGTGCCTGATTCATAGAATCAGTTACGCATAGATTTGGCCAAGATACGAGCGGCGTAAGTCTCCTACGCTGTCGTATCTTGGGGTGCATATTTACGCTGGCCGCTAGGTGGCGCTTCCGTCGATTTCCACATCGAATATGTAAATGAGCAAGATACGCCGATTCACAAACGTATGTACGCCCGTCGCAATTAGTTACGCCGTTTACGTAAGACATACGCCGGCGTAAAGATAAAGCAGGTCTCTAGGTGACGCAGCCCATGCAAAGTATGGACGTCGGAACAAGCGTATCTTTTTACGTCGTTTGTGTAAGTCGTACGCGAATAGGTCTGTGCGTAAGTTACGTTCACGTCGTAGGCAGTGTTCGACGTATCTTAGGCATTCTATCCGTCGCATGCGCACTGGGATACGTCCACGGACGGCGCACGCGCCATTCGTTCAAAACGTCATTTACGTGGGGTCATGCTTTATTTACATAAAACACGCCCACCTCTTCACAATTTAAATTAGGCGCGCTTACGCCGGCACATTTACGCTACGCCGCCGTAACTTTGGACGCAAGTGCTTTGTGAATACAGCCCGCCTAAAGTTAGGCACATCTACGTGAATCCAGCTAATAAACTTCAATGGCATTCCAGTTTTAGTCTGTATGTTTAATATTAAGTTGGCTCACCTTTTGCAGCTATAACAGCTTCAACTCTTCTAGGAAAGCTGTCCGCAAGGTTTAGGAGTGCGTCTATGGGAATGTTTGACCATTCTTCCAGAAGCATATTTGTGAGGTCAGGCACTGATGCTGGATGGTGGTCTGGCTTGCAGTCTCCACTCTAATTCATACCTATTGGGTTGAGGTCAGGACTCTTTGCAGGCCAGTCAAGTTCCTCCAACCCAAATTCGCTCATTCATGTCTTTATGGACCTTCTTTGTGCACTGGTGCGCAGTCATGTTGGAGCAGGAAGGGGCCATCCCCAAACTGTTCCCACAAAGTTGGGAGCATGAAATTGTCCAAAATGTCTTGGTATGCTGACGTCTTAAGAGTTCCTATCCTGGAACTAAGGGGCCAAGTCCAACCCCTGAAAAATAACCCCACACCATAATCCCCCCTCCACCAAATTATTTGGACCAGTGCACAAAGCAAGGTTCATAAAGACATGGATGAACGAATTTGGGGTGAAGGAACTTAACTGGCCTGCACAGAGTCATGACCTCAACCCGTTAGCACACCATTGGGAATAATTAGAGTGGAGACTGCGAGCCAGGTCTTTTCATCCACATCAGTGCCTGACCTCACAAATGCGCTTCTGGAATAATGGTCAAACATTCCCAACACTCCTAAAGCTTGTGGACAGCCTTCCCAGAAGAGTTATAGCTGCAAAGGGTGGGCAAACTGAATATTGAACCCTACGGACTAAGACTGGGATGCCATTAAACTTCAAAAGGCAGGTGCCCCAATACTTTTGGTAATATAGTGTATACTCTGGTGATCAGGATGTATCTTCTGGTGCACCCATCTGCTCCTTTATATTTTGGCATTCACTAGTCATAAGTCATTGTAGAAACAATATCCCTCTATAGAGAACACAGGTACAACATGCACCGTAGCAAAGAAAACATCTGAATGTTTTATGTTCTAATGAGGAATGTCTACCACAGTGCTGTAGAGTATACTGTGCAAAAAGCACAAAGAAATACAAACCTAACATTCCCAATTTTAAATATGTAAAACACCCTCCTCCCCCCCGAAAAATGTGTTAAAGCGGAGTTCCACCAAGAAATGGAACTTCCGCAGATGGGATTCCTCCCCCCCTCCAGTGTCACATTTGGCACCTTTCAGGAGGGAGCAGATACCTGTCAAATTCAGGTATTTGCTCCCACTTCTGGGCATAGATTTACACCATGTCCGGCCCCTCCTTCGTACCCCCCGCTGTCTTCTGGGAGACACACAGATCCCAGAAGACAGCAGGGACCATTCAGAACATGTAGCGTGACTCGCTCATGCGCAGTAGGGAAACTAGGAGTGAACACAAAAGTCTTCACTGCCTGGTTCCCTTACCAGGAATGGAGACGGCAGCACCTTTGAGTCGATCCGAAGATCTGGTAAGAGTCCATATATTAAAAATCAGCAGTGGAACTCTGCTTTAAGTTACTAAAACTGTGTTAAGTGTGTGTTTTGTTTTGGCTTGCAGCGTGTGGTCAGTGTGTTGCTTGCACTGTTTAGTAACACATGGTGCTGCAGGCCCTTTCATGAACACTGCTTATTGTAGGAATGCAGCCAGAATCCACAAAGTACATCCAGCACCCACGTGTAAAAGCTCTGAAAAGCAAATAAAGTGAGAGTGCCTTGACTAGAAGAATCATGAGGTAATGATTAGTTTGTCAGCCTTCCAGAAGTATGTTGACTGTTGACTCTGCGCACACCTTACCAAAAGGGAATCAATTAATCCCTCAATGTCTGGGCACTTTTACTGGGTAACTAGAGGGCACTACTTGAAAGTAGGGCACTACAGTAAAAGTGTCCAGCCATTGAGGGGTTAATTGTAATCCTCCTGCTTGGCTCTCTCCCTGGAGTTAAATCTGTGTGAGGCGGTTTGGCTCTGTTGATAATGATGACAAGGTGAAAGCATGTATCTCCCCTCTTCCTCTGTTAGCAGAAATAAGTGTCGGCAGTGTCCGCTGTGTACTTATTCCTGACATTTGCTTGGCTCCCTCCTGTTATATAAGTCTGCACCCCCTGTGCCTCAAATGCTGCCCAGTGTTTTTGGGGTTTTTCAGCTTGGCATTCAAGCTGCGCTAGTGTGATTGCCGGTGGAGGGGGGGGGGAGGTGTACAGATGGGAAGAGAGTCCTGTGATGTCAGGATTCTGCCTCATGAGCTCCCGCGCATAGACACACCCATAGACCAAAGTTTTTTAGAGGTCTGTGACAGACACAGGGATGAGAAAATTCAGGTACAACTAATGTGCTTTTGATTTTTAACCACTTACCCCCCGGACCATATTGCTGCCCAAAGACCAGAGTACTTTTTGCGATTCGGGACTGCGTCGCTTTAACAGACAATTGCGCGGTCGTGCGACGTGGCTCCCAAACAAAATTGGCGTCCTTTTTTTCCCACAAATAGAGCTTTCTTTTGGTGGTATTTGATCACCTCTGCGTTTTTTATTTTTTGCGCTATAAACAAAAATAGAACGACAATTTTGAAAAAAATGAATATTTTTTACTTTTTGCTGTAATAAATATCCCCCAAAAATATATAGAAAAACATTTTTTTTCCTCAGTTTAGGCCGATACGTATTCTTCTACATATTTTTCGTAAAAAAAAATCGCAATAAGCGTTTATTGATTGGTTTGCGCAAAAGTTATAGCGTTTACAAAATAGGGGGTATTTTTATGGCATTTTTATTAATATTTTTTTTACTAGTAATGGCGGCGATCAGCGATTTTTTTTTCGGTATTGCGACATTATGGCGGACACTTCGGACATTTTTGACACATTTTTGGGACCATTGGCATTTTTATAGCGATCAGTGCTATAAAAATGCATTAGATTACTATAAAAATGCCACTGGCAGTGAAGGGGTTAACACTAGGGGGCGGGGAAGGGGTTAAGTATGCCTGGGTGTGTTCTTACTGTGGGGGGGGGGGGGGGGCCTCACTAGGGGAAACACTGATTTTCTGTTCATACATTGTATGAACAGAAAATCAGCATTTCCCCTGCTGACAGGAACGAGAGCTGTGTGTTTACACACACAGCTCCCGTTCCCCGCTCTGTACCGAGCGATCGCGTGTGCCCGGCGGCGATCGCGCCCGCCGGGCACACGCACGGGAGTCGGGGGCGAGCGGGGGGCGCGCGCGCGCGCCTCCGGCGGCGCGCGTGCGCCCCTAGTGGCGGCTAATAGGCAGGACGTCCATTTACGTGGTCTCGCCTAGGAGAGCCACCTTGTGGACGTATTTCGGCGGTGCAGCGACGGCAAGTGGTTAAAGAAAAGGCTAAAACATGGTCCCTGTCTATTGGACTTGTTTAATATGAGGTTTACAACCACTTTAAATTAAAACGATAGGCAAAACTTTTTTTGTTTCCATTTTGGAAAGAGCAAGGGAGGGTTATAACCTGTTAGTTTTCTTTTTTGCCATCTGTGTCCAATTGCAGATATTTTGCTTCACTTCCTGTTACATAGCCAAACAGGCAATGAGAGAAATTCCCTGCAATTAAAGGGAATTTCTTGGGGACCCCCAGGTCACCAGAACTAGTGCCCCATTAGAAGAGTTGCCACCCTCTATTACTTTTCTAGGGGCAACTCAAAATTTGGGATTTTCTTTTACTTTCAATGATAATGGTAAACAGGATAAATTGTGAAGGTGAATCTACATAACTGTGGGACACAGACAGCAATAAGCCTGAGAGCTGTTCAAGCCAATCTCCACTATGTCCAAACTAAAACAAAAGTTTTGCCTTTAGTTATACTTTAACCATTTTTTTTATTATGTAGGCAGCTGTTCTTCTCTTCAGCCACCCGCACTTGAAAAGAAGGACTTCTTCATGGAGCTTCTTAACCAATACAAATGGTGATATCCCTATCCTATCATTCTTAGTGATCACATTTTAAAATAAACTATTTGTCATATCTGATTTTGGATAGCAACTAATAATACCATTGTAAACTACTCCACATTTCTTAAGAGGAACCTAATGCTTCGTTTTGTATAATTGCTTCATTAATTTCAGCCATTCTTATGTGAAAGAAATCTTTAGAGTATATCCTATAAGTGTTAAAAAAGCTTAACGTCTATGGCTTTACATTTCACAAGATAGGAATAGAGAACATTCAAGCAGAAGTATAGGCACAAATTGTTTTTTATTTTTGATATATATATTTCGCCATCTGTGTCCCATTGCAGAGATTTCCCTTCACTTCCTGTCTCATAGTCAAACAGGAAGTGAGAGGAAATCTCTGCAAATTAAAGGAATCTCTTAAGTACCCCCAGATCACCAGAACCAGTGTCCCTATTGAAAGATTTTCCTTATTTTACTTTTCTGGGAACAACCCAAAATATGGGGTTTTCTTTATTTTCACTTTCTATGATAATGGTAAACAGGACAAAAAGAGAGAAAGAATCTCCCTCATGGGGGCACATACAGCAATAATAACTGACATGGGGTCAAATCCTTCTCCAGTCTATCCAAAACAAAACAAAAGTTTTGCCTTTAGCTATATTTTAAAGGTAGCAACGCATGGTTAGAATCTGCTTGCAGCTGATTTGTTAGATCAGCAAAATTCAGTAACAACTATTTCGTATGGTGGCCTACCTGACTGGAAATAAACAAAAAAGGCAGATCTACATCAGGGTCTGAGGCTTGTGTGACCAGCCTAATATATTCATCTATGTATGAAGCAAGAAATTGTTAGGAACTGAATACTTGTAATTGAAATAATAGAATGGACATTGGTGAGTCTACTTAACCACTTGCCGACCGCTGCATGACTATTTACGTCGACAACATGGCATGGGCAGGCAGATTGGCGTACAGGTACATCCCTTTAAATCTGCTGCCCAGCGGGGGCGCGCGTGCCTCGCGAGTGCGGCCACGGGAACTCGATGTTCCCAGGAGTCCCGCGATTGCGGTCGGCAAGGGTAGAACAGGGGAATGCCTTTGTAAACAAAGCATTCCCCTATTCTGCCTAGTGACACTGTCACTGATGACCGTTCCCCGTGATCGGGAACGGTCATCAGTGACGTGTCACGTGTAGCCACTCCCCCTAACAGCAAGAATCACTCCCTAGGGAACACTTAACCCCTGCAGTGCCACCTAGTGGTTAACCCATTCAATGCCATAAAACAGTCCCCCATTTTGTAGAAGCTATAACTTTTGCGCAAACCAATCAATAAACGCTTATTGCGATTTTTTTTACCAAAAATATGTAGAAGAATACGTATCGGCCTAAACTGTGGAATTTTTTTTTTTTAGTCACCGTAAAATCCTTTTCTCTGTCGTCCATGGACGCTGCGCAGCCTCTTTGGGATGTGACGGTCGAGGACACAAGGACGAAAGTACAATGTCCTCATTCAGGTGAAAAGCTGAAACTACTTTCGGAAGAGAAGAAGGTTGCGGGCGTAGCACCGCTTTATCCTTGTGGAGGACCAAGTATGGAGACTTGCAAGACAAGGCCGCCAACTCAGAAACACGTCTGACAGATGTAATGGCAACTAGAAAAGCCACTTTCTGAGATAGTGTCAAGAGAGGAATTTCTCTGATGTTCTAAAAGGGAGGCTCCTGAAGAGCCGAGAGCACCAGATTCAAATCCCACGGACGAAGCAGTGGTATAAATCGGGAAAAACACATGTCGATCCCTCTGCACAAAAGTACCTACCAGCGAGTGGATCGCCAAGGGTCGTTGAAAGAAAACAGCCAAGGCTGAAATCTGTCCCTTAATAGTGCTTAAAGCGGTTCTCCACCCTAAAGTGGAGTCCCGCTGATCGGAACCCTCCCCCCCTCCGGTGTCACATTTGACACCTTTCAGGGGGGAGGGGGGTGCAGATACCTGTCTAAAGACAGGTATTTGCACCCACTTCCGGCCCGGCATTCACGGGCAAAAGACGGGCATTCCGTCACATCCCGTCGCCCCCCCCGTTGTGTGCTGGGAACACTCGGCTCCCAGCACACAGCGGGAGCCAATGGGCGGGCGCGGCGCGACTCGCGCATGCGCCGTAGGGAACCAGGCAGTGAAGCCGCAGCGCTTCACTTCCTGGTTCCCTCAGCGTGGATGGCGGGGGGAGCAGCAGAGAGACGAGTGATTGCTCGTCCTCTGCTGCGATCGGCGCTGGACTCCAGGACAGGAAAGTGTCCTTATATTAAAAGTCAGCAGCTGCAGTATTTGTAGCTGCTGGCTTTTAATATTATTTTCCCATGGCACATCCGCTTTAAGGCAAGTTTCTGATCCACTCCATGCTGTAAAAACAGCAGGACCCTGGAAACCGTGGAGGCCATTCCATCTCCTCGTGCATAGAGATGTAGGCCTTCCAAGTGTGATGGTAGATCTTCTGGGAAGATGACTTCCATGCCCTCAGCATGGTTGAAATGACCAAATCCGACAGACTTCGGTCCCTTAGCACCTGGCTTTCAATAGCCATGCCGTTAAAGCCAGCTACTGTAAAGCAAGATGAAATATGAGACCTTGAAACAAAAGGTCCTCCCACATTGGCAGCTGCCAGGGTGCATCCGCCACCAGGCGCACAAGGTCGGCGTACCAGGGACGCCAGAGCCAATCTGGAGCGATTAGAATAACCAGGATGCCCTCTGTGTCCAATCTGCAGAGCAGACGAGGAAGCAACTTTAGTGGGGGAAAGGCATAAATTAGCCGATACTGACCCCACGGTGGCTACCAACGCGTCTAAAAGCATCTGCCCAAGGATCTCTGGACCTTGGCACGAACCTCGACACCTTGCGATTGAGTCGAGAAGCCAGGAGATCCACGTTCGGTGTGCCCCAGTACATTGATCTGCCAGCGAGATTTGTCCGGAGTTCAGCGACCCTGGGCCGACTGGACCCCCCAGACTCCCCCCCAACCTGTGAAGCTGGCGTCCGTCGTGATCACAGTCCAATGGAAAGGAAGGAACGACTTCCCGGACTGAAGAGCCAGGAGTTTCTGCCACCAACTCAGGGAAGCCCTGACCAGATGACTTACCTGAATCTGACGATCCAGAGACAATGGAGATCTGTTCCATTTGGACAGGATCTCCTTCTGCAATACTCTAGTGTGGAATTGGGCATACGGTAGGCCCAGAACTCGCATGCAAAAATGGAGAGATGACCATTTGCGGGATGCTAACAATTTCACCGCCGACTGGAGTGTCTGCAACTTCTCCAAAGGAAGGAAGACCTTCGCCTCCGAGGAGTCCAGGGTCAACCCTAGTTACTCCAGATACTGAGTCGGTACCAAGACCGACTTCTGAATGTTCAGCACCCAACCAAGTAAAAGGTAAAATTACGACACTATCCTATATCTAGCGGATCAGGGACCGTCACTGCAAACAGTGCTACAAATTATTGAGCAGATGGGTGGCTATTCGGGTCTGCGCATTAATTGGGACAAATCCCAAATTCTCCCTATAGATATCTTTCCTCCCCCTTTGGTGACCCCTCCACTGCCGCTCTTCAGGGTATCCAGGATAAGATACCTGGGAGTTGAGGTTACCAGGAATTTGACAGATTATACACCCCTGAATGTGGCTCTGCTGTTTGACATGATCAAACTCAAAACACAGACGTGGACCAGATTGCCACTGGGGGTGTTGGGGAGCAAAAATATTATAAAAATGATTAAATTGCCCAAGCTTCTGTATATGGTGTGGCATGCCCCTTTATATATACCCTTAAAAATATTCAAACAAATGGAAGCTATTCTGAATTCATTCGTTTGGGGGACTGGCAGACACAAGCTAGCATGGCACATTTTAAAAAACCCAACAGATATGGGTGGCGCTTCCCTGCCAGACCTCTATGACTATTACCTGGCCTCACAGCTCTCTCACCTATACCACTTTAATACCTCGGAACTCCACCGGTATAGGTCTTTAGTTTGTGACAGACCCGGGCACCCAATACACACGCCCCTACAGGCTATCCTTCGTGGGAAACAACCAAATAAGCAGGCTTCAAGGCACAACTCAGGAATGTTATTGCATCACCAGCGAATATGGGAACTATCCCTTAAAAAACAGAATGTTGGGAAATGTTATTCTCATACCCCACTATGGTTTAACTGCCATATGCCAGAACTCATGCGGATCCCCGACTCGGAGGTATGGGCTAGATACGGCATAATATACTTATACCAAGTGCTATCAAACCCTGGATTCAAACAGTTTCAGTCACTTAGAGAGGAATTTTCACTCCCACAGCACTTAGCATTTAAATACCTGCAGCTCCGACATGCACTCAGAGCCCAGCTGCCGTCTCTGGATGTAGAGACGGAGCCCCCACCGGTACTGGTTGTTGTACTGGGGAGTGATCCCTCCAAGCTTATTTCGCACCTATACTACACCATCAGGCGCAGGGGAACACTGGCCGTCTCTCAGAAGGCCAAGGCGACATGGGAACAGGACGTAGGTCCAATAGAAGACACAGACTGGGATGACATACTCGCGGGGACCAAGACTGCGTCCCCTAAGCTGTCAGATAGACTGACACAGACTTACATTGTTCACAGAGCCTACCTAACACCACTGAGGTTGGCCAAGTTCCAACGCACATCCAATCCGACCTGTCGCTTGTGTCAGTCCACTCTTGGTACGTTTTACCATCTCATTTGGAGTTGTCCAAATATTCAGGCGTACTGGACACAGGTTGTTCGCTTTTTGCATGATAATATGGGATCCCCCGTGGTGCTGGACCCCAAGTTGTGTATTCTGGGATTACTGCCTGACGTGGAGGTTGATAAATATCATACAATTTTTTCTTCTTGAAACATTATTTTTAGCACAAAAGGTGATCGCCCAGAGGTGGATGCAGGATTTGCCCCCCTCTCTGCGGATGTGGAAAAAGGCTGTAAGTGACACTTTGCCATTTAAAAAGCTGATTTACACACATAGGGGTTCCACACAAAAATACTCCAAAGTATGGGACAGGTGGCAAGAGGATGGGGAAACATGTGTCTGACTCTGTCTCAGGGTGTTGTACACCAAAAGGCTCCATTGTCCTTATGTACAAGTGAATGTATATCTAGAGGTATCTAGGTGAACCAAAAAAGAACTCTATGCATTTTATCATATGCAACTGTACTTGTATTGACAACTGTACTTGACTGTCATGTAATATGTGCTTTGTATTAATAAAGTTGGTTTTTCCAAGTAAAAAAATAAAATAAAAAAAAGGTAAAATTACCCCGCACCTAAGCAAGTCTTGTACTGCTCCCATTAAAGCAGCCCGATGAGCCCGAAGGAGGGAAAGATTTGAGGGAAAGAATCTGTTTGGCGGACAAGAAAGAAACTTGATCTTGTACCCCAAAGTTACCACCTCGCAGACCCACTGGTTAGAGAGCAGGGAGGTCCACCGAGCTGCAAACCCACAAAGCCATCCCCCCACCCTTGAGTCGGGCGGGGGAAAAACTTCATGCAGTAGCAGGCTTGTTAGCCGCTTGTTTGGTTTGCGCACCCAGGGACGCTTCTGTCCCCCAGCTGGAGCTTTGTCAGTCTGTGAGGATCTGCCGGCTGACCCTGACTGACGAAAATACCGCTTCTGCGCGGAATAGGAGGGCCCCGGCTTACGGCACGGCTCCTTCCCCTCAGAGGACTGAGGGAAAAGTGTGCTCTTACCTCCAGTGACATCCTTAATAATGTCGTCCAGCGAGGTACCAAAAAGCCTCCCAACTTTGAAGAGCTTTTTTGGATGATTGGTCAGTGGATCAGCATTTCAGCCAAATCAGGCGGCGTAATACCACAGCTGATACAGAGGCTCTGGAGATCAAGGGAGCTGCATCCAGAGTGGCATCAAAGACATACACAAGGCCCTGTAGCAACTGGTCGGCCAACCTCACACACTCAGGGGGGAGCTGATGCTCCTCCATTGTCTGTCGCAAAATCTTTGCCCATTCAGTAAGTGTCTGAGACACCAAAGTTGCAGCCAAAATAGGCTGCAACACAGACCCCAGCATGGTGAACATGGAACGGGTCACAGCTTTGGACTTTCTATCAGTAGGGTCCTTAAAGCCAGGGGTCACCTCTACCGGGAGAGTGGTTAACTTATTTAGCCGAGAGACCGGGGGTCCACGACTGGAGGAGAGGCCCATTTTTTCAAAAGGCTCTCCTCAAAAGGATAACGGACCGCCATGCGCTGAGGGACCACAAAGCACTTCTGCAGCCTTTCCCATTCCTTATCTGTGAACTTATCAAAGAAAGTAACATAATGAAATACTTTCACAGAGCAGTTAGATTTGTGTGACCCAAAAGGAGACAGACCCCTCTGTGGAAGTCCCAGCTGCATCCTCCAGCTTGAGAGAGTCCCTCACAGCATCAATAAGTGCACTCACAAGTGCCCTGTCTTGCACTGACCCGGACGAGGGTCCTCCTCACCAGGGAGGTCCTGGTCCGCATCCTCTGACATACTAGAACCTGGGTCCTGAGCCGCAGCCAGGCCTGAATCCGAGTCAGAGCATTCCTAAGAAGATGGCGGGGGAAGGGGCGCGTTTCATCCCCTTACGCCTGCATGCCGCTTCCACCCTGGCAACAAATGAGTCCAGGACTGCCGACAACGTATCCATGGGAACCGCAGGGGGCACTGTTTGCTGCCTCTGGCAATTTAGGGGAAGAAAAGTTAAAGCAACGCTGTCCTGAATCGCAAAAAGTGGCCTGGTCTTTGACCACCAAAATGGTCTGGGGCTGAAGCAGTTAAAGTATAACTAAAGGCAAACCTTTTTTTTTTGTTTTGGATAGAGGGTAGAGGGATTAGAACACCTGTCAGTTTTTATTGCTGTCTGTGTCCCCGTTAGGGAGATTCACCCTCTCTATTTGTCCTGTTGCCCATTATCATTGAAAGTAAAATAAATTACCCAAATGTTGGATTGTCTCCAGAAAAGTAGTAGGAAGGGAAATCTTCCAATGGGGACAATAGTTCTGATGACCTGGGGGTCCCCAATGAATTCCCTTTATTTACAGGAATTTATTCTCACTTCCTGATAGGCTACGGAGCAGGAAGTGAAGGAATCTCCGCAATGGGACACAGATGGCGAAAAACAAAAATCTGACAGGGTTTATAACCCTCCCTTTCTCTATCCAAAATGAAAAAAAAAAAAAAAGTAGTTCTACTTTAATATGCTACTACATAAAGGAAACTTCCCTTTCTTTAAAGGGTCACTAAAGGAAAAAAATTTTTTTGCTGAAATGACTGTTTACAGGGCATAGAGACATAATAGTTAACTGATTCCTTTTAAAAATTATTAAAAATTGATAAAAAAACAATCATATAATGTGCCTGCAGTGTAGTTTCGTTTTTGCTGTTGTTTGCTGGTTCTCTGATGTACAGAGAGCCACTAGAGGGCAGTCAGCCAATAGAGATCAGTGATACTTTGTCTAAAACTCCTCAGCACCAATCCAGTTTCGTTTTACACACAATAATCACATTAGTGACCACCGTGAGAAATCTCCCAGCACTGTGGTTATCAGGAAACAGGCAACCAGGAAGTGTCCAAAACAGAGAGGATTTACAGCAACATGAAAGCAAAAACGAACAATGAGGACATGAAACCAGGACTGCAGCAAGGTAAAGGAAGCTATTTAGCTAAAAAAAAAAATTCCTTTAGTGACCCTTTAACTGGTCTTCATTTCTACCTGATATTCCAAGTTAAATGCAGATTGGACTCCAAAGAGATGTAATAGTTAAACAGGAAAATGAAGGCACCAGACAAGAATGTATCGGGCTTAAAGCGGAGTTTCACAATTGGCACCTTTCGGGGGGAGGGGAGGACAGGATACCTGTCTTTGACAAGTATCCTTTCCCACTTCCAGGAGTCTGGGCTGCAGCCCGTGACATCACTGCGGGGCTCCCTCCTCCTTCGTTGGCTGCCGGGCCAATAGGAGAGAGGAGCAGTAGGGTTCCCTGCGTGAAGCCGAAAGGCTGCACTGCCGAGTTCCCTTACCCGCAATGGCGGCGGCAGCACCCGACAGCTGATGGAAACATCAGCTGTGGTGCCAACGTCAAGGCACTCCAGGACAGGTAAGTGTCCATTTATTAAAAGCCAGCAGCTGCAGTATGTGTAGTTGCTGGCTTTTAATTTAATTTAAATTTTTGCTGGAACACTGCTTTAACAAGAATACAGGACAGAAAATTAAGTATAGTAGGATGAGAATAGCTCACACAACCAAGGCTCAAATTTAGGATAGTTCGAGGTCAGCATGATAAATACACACTGGAAAAATGCTCTATCAATTCCATGGAACAAAGGAGGGTAGATTACTGAGAAATGGGTAAGAATGACTGTAGGTGACCTGCATGACAGGGCAAAACAATAGTCAGCAGTTAGAAAGATTTCGTTAGAAATTATGACTACATAAAGGCATGGATTTTATGAATCCTGGCACAACCTTATAGTTAAGCAAATACTTTCAATGAGGTAGAAGGTCCATATTTATGCATATTATTTTATACTGTATGCTAGTCATTGTTTAACTGGCAAGGGTGTGTTTTCTTCAGAAGAACCAGCAATCTGTTCCTAAGAAATAATAAAAAGTCTACTGTACACTGGATCCTTAAAAACTAGACTGTCTATGACAGGAACAGTCAGTGTTTTGTGAAGACAGGGTCCACAAAAGGAATGTCCTACTTCGGAATAATTACCTCCATAGGATATTGCTCAGCAAAATGCTTGGGAGGAGTGAACAATTTGTATACAATAGAAGCAGTAACCATACAAAAGCTAACTGCAGTAGTTTGTGTACTGTGAAAGTTGTGACAGGTTGGGGAGCCTGGGCTGGTAACTTTTGAGAAATCAGACACAGGTTGCTTCAGTTATAAATGTATATATACTGCATCATTAGGGGAAGAGAGTTACCGCTCCAGGTGGATGTGTTTGAATGATCTGTGTCCTCTCAGGAAATCAAGGGTGCCGGCAATGCACAAGGCAATTAGTAGAAAAGAAAGTATGGACAGCCGCACTCCAAAAAAACCTTGGTGGTTGTCTTTATTTTAAAAGGATAAATGCACTAAAGATCACAGCAAAGAATACAGGGATGAACACTGACGCGTTTCGCACTATCAACTAGTGCTTAGTCATACTGCATTATTAGGAACTGATATGGTTTCTTTAACCACCTGAAGGTTTTACCACCTTCATGATCAGACCAATTTTTTTTTGCTATTCAGCAATGGCAATTGCGTGGTCATGCAACTAATTTTTATATTTTTTTTCACACAAATAGAGCATTATCTTGGTTGTATTTGATCACCAAGCATTCTGCTACTTCTCCTGAGTATGGGGATACCACACGTGTGAGACTTTTGGGAGCCTAGCTATGTGCAGGGGACCAAAATCCAATGACCACCTTCAGGCTTTCAAACTTGCACATTTCATTTCCTGGCTACTTATCACAGTTTGAGGCCCTAAGAGGGCTAGGTTGCCAAAAATTCTAACACATGTGGTATGGTATAACCATACTGCGGAGAAGTAGCAGAATGTGTTTTGGGTTGTAATTCCATGTATACCATTGGCATGTGTAAGAAATCTCATTAAAGTGACAACTTTTGGTATTTTCCCAAAAATTGGGACCCAAAGTAAAATCTTCCATGGATTCACCATGTCCAAAGCGGCAGGAGACTAAATACGACTTCATTATTTGGTTGTTGAAGTCTATGCCTTCCATATTTATAATAAAGTCGCGGATGCAGAAAGGCTTTTCAATGACATAAGATGCCGTGTTAATTTGGACCCTCATATGTGGGTGACAATAAGTCATCTTGTGTCAATGAAAAGCCTTTCTGTATCCAGGACTACAATACAAATAGACTACAACTATGCCTCTTATATTTATATTATAGTAGTGGATGCAGAAAGGCTTTTCAATGACACAAGATGACATGTTAATTTGGACCGTCGTATTTGGGTGACAAGTCCCACACTACCTTGCCACTGCTTCCCATGTAGTCAGGGCACCCTGGCTGCATTTGACAGCCTCATCCCTCATCCCTGGATTTTATGTGATAGACCAACACAAAGTGGCACATAATTGTGTAGTGGCAGGAAAATGATAAATTGTTTTCAATTTTTTTTTTATAAATTATCTGAAAAGGCGTGCATTTGTATTCAGCCCCCCTGAGTCAATACTTTGTAGAACCGTCTATCACTGCAATTACAGCTGCAAGTCTTTTTGGGGATATGTGAAAAAGGAGGGCGCTAGAAAGTGATTATAAGAAACACTTATAAATTAAATATACTAAAGTGAGAAAAATACAAATACAAAAATAAAAAAATACAAATACATTACTCAAGATAAGACATGGACTCGAAATTGTATGTTATTTTGAGGAGCGACAAAAAAGTGCAGTAAAGAACCCTTCCAATACTGTCTCGTGGGTGCAGACAGTGGTGCCAACGTTTCGAGGCTCATAGGGAATACCGCCTCTTCATCAGGGCTAGGGTAATGCAGAAATGTCGCAATACAGTCTAAGGAATAGAGAAAAATAAAAATAAAATAAATATTTTCAATAGACAGTAAAAAATGCTAATTTAAAATGTTACATTGTTGGTTTCTGTAACCAACAATGTAACATTTTAAATTTGCATTTTTTACTGTCTATTGAAAATATTTGTTTTATTTTTATTTTTCTCTATTCCTTAGACTGTATTGCGACATTTCTGCATTACCCTAGCCCTGATGAAGAGGCGGTATTCCCTATGAGCCTCGAAACGTTGGCACCACTGTCTGCACCCACGAGACAGTATTGGAAGGGTTCTTTACTGCACTTTTTTGTCGCTCCTCAAAATAACATACAATTTCGAGTCTATGTCTTATCTTGAGTAATGTATAGTGCCGTTTATGGTCACTTACCCTAGGTCGTGCCTTCCTTTTATGTTTGGTCAGTTGGATATTTTGCTGTTCATGTTGTTGATACATTATTTGATACGTTGTCTAGGAACAACACTACCGAAATAAAATTTGATATTTTTGATATACTTTTGTTGATGAATTTAGTTTTTACTTTATAACCAATCTCCCACGCATAAAATCCCACCGAGGAAACACACCCCTTTGGGGGCACAGCAATTGGCTTATATTCAGGGATGTGGTGAGATAGTGGTTCTTAGTTTGCACTTCTAGGGGACACATACCTCTCCTTTTTCTCTACCAGCTTTGCACATCTAGGAGAGTGACATTTTTGCCCATTCTTCTTTTCAAAATAGCTCAAGCTCTGTCAGATTGGATAGAGAGTGTCTGTGAACAGCAATTTTAAAGTCTTGCCACAGATTCTCAATTGGATTTAGGTCTGGACTTTTTGGGCCATTCTAACACATAAATATGCTTTGAACCAAACCACTCCATTGTAGCTCTGGCTGTACGTTTTGGGTTGTTGTCCTGCTGGAAGCTGAACCCCTCGCCCAGTCTCAAGTCCTTTTGCAGACTAACAGGTTTTCTTCTAAGATTGCCCAGTATTTGGCTCCAACCATCTTTCCATCAACTATAACCAGCTTCCCTGTCCCTGCTGAAGAAAAGCATGCCCACAACATGATGCTGCCACCACTGCTTCACGGTGGGGATGGTGTGTTCAGAGCGATGTGCAGTGTTAGTTTTCTGCCACACATAGGCCCGGATTCACATACCTCGGCGCATCTTTATGTGGGCGTAGCGTATCGAATATACGCTACGCCAACGCTGCGCAGAGCCGCGAGCACAGTATTCACAAAGGAAATTCTCCCAAGGTTGCGCCGGCGTAATGTAAATTAGTCGGCGTAAGCCCGCCTAATTCAAAGTAGGTGGAAGTGGGTGTGATACATTTAAATGAACCGTGACCCCATGCAAATGATGGGCCGAACGAACGGCGCATGCACCGTCCCGTGGACGCATCCCAGTGCGCATGCTCAGAATCACGTTGAAAATACTCCATAAGATTCGTCGAATCACTGCCTACGACGTGACGTAACCTACGCCTAGCCATATTCACGTACTACTATGTAAACAACGTAAAATACGACTGCTGGTCCCTGGTCCATACCTTAACATGACTTACCCCTGCTTTATGAGGCTTAACTTTACGCCGGACGTACGACTTACGTAAATCGCGTGTATGAATGTGCCGGGCGCAAGTACGTTTGTGAATCGCGTATATCCCTCATTTGCATATTTGAGTCGTAAATCAATGGAAGCGCCCCTTGCGGCCAGCGTAAATATGCGCCCACGATACGACGGCATAGGAAACTTATGTCGGTCGGATGAAGCCTAATTTCAGCCGTATCTAGTTCTATGGGCACGGCGCATAGATACGACGACGCACATTGACTCTTACGCGGCGTATCTCGAGATACGTCGGCGTAAGTGCTACGAGATTCCGGGCCATAGTGTTTTGCTTTTAGGCCTCAGACTTTTGGTCTCATTTGACCAGAGCACCTTCTTCCACATGTTTGCTGTGTCCCCCACAAAGCTTCTTGCAAATTGCAAACGGAACTTCTTATGGATTTCTTTTAACAATGGCTTTCTTCTTGTCACTCTTCCATAAAGGCCATATTTGTGGAGTGCATGACTTATAGTTGTCCTGTGGAAAGATTCTCCCACCTGAGCTGTGGATCTCTGCAGCTCCTCCAGAGTTACCATGGGCCTCTTGGCTGCCTCTCTGATTAATACTCTCCTTACCCGGCCCATCAGTTTAGGTGGACTACTCTTTCCATTTTCAGATGATGGATTGAATAGTGCTCCATGAGATGTTCAAAGCTTGGGATATTTTTTTAAAACCTAACCCTGCTTTAAACTTTTCCACAACTTTATCCCTGACCTGTCTGGTGAGTTCCTTGGCCTTCATGATGCTGTTTGTTCACTAAGGTTCTCTAACAAACCTCTGAGGGCTTTACACAACTGTATTTATACTGATTTTAAAGTACACACGGGTAGACTCCATTTACTACTTAAGTGACTTCTGAAGGCAATGGGTTCCATTAGAATTTAGTTAGGGGTATCAGAGTAAAGACAACTGAATACAAATGCACACCACACTTTTCAGATATTTGTAAAATTTTTAGAAAACCATTTATCATTTTCCTTCCACTTCACAATTATGTGCCACTTTGTGTTGGTCTATCACATAAAATCCCATGGGCGGACACAGCTCCTTAAATCTTGTGGGTTATGTTCCCTGTTTACAGGAGAGGACTAGGCAGAAACATGTTAGATAATTAAATACTTCTTACATTAACAGAGTTGAACAGCCCTGCCTAGGGGGCGGTGCTTCCAGACATAACCCTCCTCACTGCAGCATGCAGCCTCAGTTCGTAACAAGCAGAACAAACCCAAAAAGGAGGGGTGGGTGCTGTGTCCGTCCATGGAGAAAAGGATTTTACGGTGAGTACAAAAAATCCTATTTTCTCTTATCATCCATGGACGGACACAGCTCCTTAAATCTTGACAAGTGGGACGTCCCCAAGCAGTGTCAAAAACGAGTGTAAAACCAATTTTAACTTCACCCCAAAACAAGCAGAGCTCCTCAACAGAGGAGGTGCAACTTTAAACAGCCGCCTGCAAAAACTAGCGGCCGAAAAAAGCATCAGAAGATGCATTTACAGCAACCATGTAAATTCTGGAAAAAGCGTGAACGGACGAGCAAGTGAGACCGACGCATGATGTTGAAAAAAAAAAAAAAACAGGAAGCACCAATTGCCTTGGTCGAAAGTGCCGTGACTGGAAAGGGGGGCCTGCCCCTTAAGAGCATAGGCCTGTATGTCGGTTCGCCTGATCCACTGAGAAATCATGGTCGACGAGACCGCCAGGCCCTTTTGTGCACCAGACACCAACACAAAAGAGTCAGAACTCCGAAACAGAGCCGTAGCAGGCTGGTACATGCCTAAAGCGCGTACCATGCCTAAAATATGAAAGGCAACCTCCGTAGGATGCGCCGGCCGAGGACAGAAGGATGGAAGAACAATGTCCTTTTTCTGGCGAAAGGCCGAAACGAGCTTCGGAAGAAGGGAAGGTCACGGGTGCACCACCACCTAATCCTTATGGAGGATCAAGCATGGCGCAAGACAAGACAAGACAAGACAAGACCGCCAACTCAGAAACCCCTCTAACAGAGGTAAAGGCCACTAAAGGGGCCACCTTCTGAGGAAGGTTCCTGAAGAACCAAGAGCACCAGAGTCAAAACTCATGAGGGAAGAGATGGGCCAAGAGGGGAAGGAACAAACCCCCTGCGCACAAAAAAGGACCCACCAGGTCCTGATCGCCTAAAATAGTAGGACAATGAACGGTAGACAGCACCTGGTATTCCCAGGCGGTCTCCCACCCAGGCACTAGCCAGGCCCGACCCTGGGTAGCTACCGAAACCAGACGAGAGCGGGCACATTCAGGGAGGTGTGGCCGTAGGTCCACGCAAGTCCAGCGACTCAGGGCCGACTGGACTCCCCAGGTGCTCCCACATCCCATTAGGCTGGCATCCATCGTAAACACCGACCACTGGAAGGAAGATACAACTTCCCGGACCGAAGAGTCGTTGGATCTCCGTCACCAGCTCAGAGACTCTGACTAGGTGGCGCACCGGAATCTGATGATTTCAGAGACAAGAGATTTTTACCACCTGGACAGTATTTTCCCTGGAAAACCCGAATGTGGAACTGGGCATACAGTACCGCCTCGTAGGAGGCTACCCACAGGCCCCGGACCAGCAGGTGCCCGGAGATAAGACCGATTGTGTGATGCCAATACCTTCACTGCAGACAGAAGAGTCTGCAATTTCTCCAGGGGAAGAAGGACCTTTGCCACCGAGGAGTACGGATCAACCCTAGATACTCCAATGCTGAGTTGGAACCTAGCATGCCCAGGATTTGAACCCTGGGTTGCACACATGGAAGGCAGGCTTGCTGCCACTGAGCTACACCTTCTGGCCTAAACGTTTAACACCCACCCGAATCTTCAGAGAGTCTGAATGGGAATAACACATCCACTAGGTCTGAGACAGAAGCTGCTCTCAGAAGAAAGTCGTCCAAGTAGCCAATGAGGCAAAGCCTCCCTGTCCCAACAAAGTTAGGATAAGTGCGAGCTCCCAGCTGAAAACCCATGGTGCTGACGCCAGATCAAAAGGGAGGGCCACAGGCTGACAGAGACCCTATCTCATCACGAAGCACAGAAAAAACACTGTGACATGCGCAAAACGGGACATGCATGTATGCGTCCCTGATGTTCGAGGACGCCAGGAAGTCCCCCGGATGGAGCGCAGCCATACGGAACTACCCGATGTTCATAAAGGTATTCAGGGCCTAAGGCCCATAGAAAACCCCAAACCTCTCATCCTGCAGGAAAGGTAAAATTACCCCGCAGCTTAGCAAGTTCCACACTGCCCAAGGCAGACCGACGGGCCGGGAGAGGAAGACACGAGGAAATAACTTTGTTCTGTGGATAGGAGGAAACCCTATCTAGTACTCCGAAGAGACCACCTCGCATACCCACAGGTCGGAGAGCAGGGAGGTTTCACCGAATTGTGAAGCTGCAATCCACCCCTCCCACTTAGAGACAGGGAGGGATGGCTACATACATTGGCAGGATTTGGGTGCCGGCTTACGCACCCAGGGACGGATTAGTCACCCAGCTGGGCCATTGATGGCCTGGGAGGGTTTCCCCTAAATAATACACACACAGTGGCCCGGATTCACAGACAGCAGGCGCACATTACGCCGCCGCAGCGCATCCCCCTGTGCGCTACGCCGACGCAGCGCATAGAGGCAAGCACCGCATTCAGCAAGCTCTTGCTCCCCACGCTGCATCGACGTGGCGTAGGTTTTGAAGGCGCAGGCCGGCGTAGGTGGAAGTGGGTGTGACCCCATGCAAATAATGGTCCGAGCGTGGTGCAGTGTTTTACGCCCGGCGTATCATGAACGGCCGCATGCGCCGTGACGCGGACGTATGCCCAGCTCCCCTATGCTCATGCTCACAACTACGCTTGCGCAACTTCCTAAGATATACGCCGGCCCACCGGCTTACGCCGAGCACATAAATACGCCCAGCCATACGCCCGTCCAGCGCAAAAGTACACCAGCTTGTCTTCCGCTTGATGCAGAGTACTTTTGTTGTCTGAGCCATGTCAGATAGTGAGGTGGACAGGGAGAGGAGAAAGAAAAATTTCTCATTTGAAGAGAGGGCGATCCTGACCTCAGCAATCGCCAAGTATGATGCCTACCTCCATGGTGCACAGAGCGCCAGGACCAGCAAGGCCAGGAAGCAGGAGATCTTCCAGAAGATCACCCTGGAGATCAATGCCCTTGGGCATGAATCCAGGACCTGCAAAGATATTCAGAAAAAGATCAACGACATGCGTCGGCGTGTCAGGGAGAAGCTGGCCAAGGTGAGAAAGCACCTTAGGGGCACGGGAGGCGGACCAGCTTCTTCTCTCAAGTTGACACCTGAGGAGGAGGTGATTGACAGCTGTCTGGAGCAGGAGCAGGTGGAGGGCCTGGATGGCTTTGACTCCAGTGACCAGGACTTAAGGAGAGGCAAGTGTGTTTTATCCCCCATCCGGTGTGGAGCATGTGAGGGGGTGGAAGGGAACAAGTGTGTGGGCCCACCAACATGTGAATGCTTTGTGTCATCCACAGATGTGCTGGAGGGAGCTGGGCCATCGTCTGCCTGTGTCCGACCCACGCCATCCCCGGAACATCAGCCTCAGCCTGACCCCCTGGGAAGCCATGAAAGATCGGTGGAGGGGAGTGCCCACACCTCTGCTCTAGAGGTAGTTCTTGAGGAGCAGGTGGATCTCCATCTGGAGGAATGCCTCTACCTTGAGGAGGCTTCCATCTTCCCCGGACCCTCTGAGACCTCCACGCCCATCCAGAGAAATGCCCTCAAGGGCTACCCCATCCAGGGGAATGCCCTCAAGGGCTACCCCATCCAGGGGAACGCCCTCAAGGGCTACCCCATCCAGGGGAACGCCCTCAAGGGCTACCCCATCCAGGGGAACGCCCTCAAGGGCTATCCCATCCAGGGGAACCCCCTCAAGGGCTACCCCGTCCAGACGGACACAAGCCTCTCCATCTCCACGGAAGGCTTTAAGGAAGACCCGTGGTGTAGCCGTATCCCTACAAGAAGGGCTGGAGAGGGAGCAGGCATGGCAGACACAGCACATGGCCAATATTGCATGTGACCTCCACCGTGTGGCTGACAGCCTGGCCTCATTTGTTGGGTCCTCGGCGGAGACCCAGGCTGCATGTACAGTGGCTGTGCAGGGCACCGCAGCTGCTATGCAGCAGTGCCTCAGCAAACAGGCTGAGCATACCAGCTCCATCACCGTTTCCCTGCAGGAGGTAAATGCAAACTGTGCCGCCATGGCCACATGCCTATGTGACCAATCGGAGACCCTTGAAGCCATGCGTCACCACATGTTAGCAGGGGGTCCCTCCACATCTGGGGACCAGGCATCTGATGTGAAGGCCAGCCTGGATCGGAACACCATGGCTATGGGGGAGCTGCAGGCCACAGCAGCAGGCATCGTGGCAGAGGTTAAGAGCCTGGGCATGGTCGTTCAGGCCAACACTGCCGCTATCCAGATGGAGGGTCGCAAGAACAGGCGCCTCCAGTGGCAGAACAACGCCCGGCAGTGTCAGTTGCAGGCCGATACCAACAGCATGCTGACACACATTGCACTTGCCTTAGAAGGGATGCAGGCATCATCCGCCACAACCTCCAGGAGCGTCAGCCCCACCCCACCCGAGTTGTCAACACGACAGCTCCGGAGCCGAAGCCTTGGCATGAGGCCTGGCCCGCGAGAGGGCAAATGACTGGCCTGATGAAAAGTGCTGCTCAGAATTTGAGCTTTTATTTTTTTTTTTTGGTGCCGTGCACCTGTAAGGGCATGCCATGGCTGTTAATGGCATGATGCCCTTTTTTTTTCCTTTCACGGATGTCACAGTACCATGCACACGGTGAGGAGTGCAGAATTAGTGCCTGGACACCGTTTTGCAGGGGCAGGGTTTGCCCGGTGAGGTCATTGCGACCGTGTGACTGGTGTGTGATTGTGTGTGACATTTCTGCCAGCAAGGCATGTCACCTTGGATTGTCGGGGAGAGGTTATCCCCACGACCGTGTGAATGTGGTATGAATGGACAGCAACATCATTGGGGCCTTGGCGTGGCGTTGCTGCTCCCAAGTCCCGTGCGGTGGACTTGGGCTAAACCAATGTGAGGTGGATGTGGTGTGTGTGAGTTAGGGACCACAGTGGTGTGCATGCGTGCATTGTCCGTGTGTCATGATGAATGTGTGTGTTTAACGTGCAAAGATACGTTCCACGAGGCAACTCCTGACTGCTGTTCCTTCAGCAGACGGGGTAGCCTCGGGCAGGGGGGACTGTGTGGCTCGGGGGTCAGGTCATCACATAGGTCAACCTCCCGGCCCTTTCTCATGGCGTAGTTGTGCAGCACGCAACATGCACCGATGATCTGGCACACAAAGTTTGGGGAATACAACAGGATCCCCCCGGACTTATCCAGGCATCGGAAACGGGACTTCAGGATGCCAAATGTGCGCTCCACCACTGCACGGGTGCGTATGTGTGCAGCATTGTATCTTCTCTCGCCTCTGGTTTGGGGATTCCGGTATGGAGTCAGGAGATGGGGCCCAAGTGCATATGCCGAGTCACCTGGAAGGGAAAAGACAGGAGGATGTTAGTCGTGCATGTGCCCCTCGTGATGTCTGCATCATGGGGTCAGACAGTCATGCCTGACTCCCATGTCACTCACCAACCAGCCAGCTGTCCCTGTACACGTTCTGTTTGAATTCCGTTGGAATGTTGCTTTGACGGTATATGTAGCTGTCGTGGCTGGCCCCGGGGTGTTTGGCACGGACGTGCCATATGAGGCATTGGGCATCGGCTATCACCTGTACGTTGATGGAATGCCACTGCTTACGTTTGCGGTATATGTGCTCTGTGGCACGGGGGCCGTAATGCCACATGTGTGCAATCAATGGCCCCCACAGTGCGTGGGTTTCCGGCAATTCTGTAGAAATCCTGCATTGCCTTCTGCCGCAGGTGCTCATGGGTGGGTTTGATGATGTGGTGGGACATGCGTGTGAGGATTGCGGGGACAACCTGGTGCACGCATCTGCTCATGGTGGATTGTGACATCCCAGACACGACTCCACTTGTACGTTGGAAAGATCCACTGGTGAGGAAATGGAGTGTTGCCAGTACCTTGACCAGTGGCTGCACTGCATGTGAGCGTTCTGTCTGGCTGGTGATTTCATCATGCAGGGCTGTGGCCAATTCCAGGATGGCATCAGGGCTGAATCTGAAGATGCGATACACCTCCGATTCCCCCATGCCAAAGACGTTCATGCACGTTCGGTATATCCTCTCCTGTGCCCTCCTCCGTGCCTGTGGACGCAGTAGTGCTATGACCATGCCTGTCCCTGGTAGTGCTATGACCATGCCAGATGTGTTGTCCTGCAAGTGTTGTTACAGTGCTGCTGCAGCTGCTCTACAGCTGACCTGTGCACGTCTGTTGCTGAGTTACACCTCCTTTATGGGGAATAACTTTACGCCGGACGTACAATTTACGCGCACCGCGCGTAGCCTGCACCGGGCGCACGTACGTTTGTGAATCGCCGTATTTACCTCATTTGCATATTTAAATTGCCTAATCAATGGGAGAAGCAAAATGCGTCCAGCCCATATTTGCGCCCACACTACGCCGGCGTGTGCAAGATACGTCGGCGTAGGATGGCCTGTTTTTAGGCGTATGTTGGTTTGTGGGTCTGGCGCACACATACGCCGGGTGCACGTTTGCACTACGTCGGCGTAAAGTGATTTACATCGGCGTAAGTGTTTTGTGAATCCGGGCCATAGTGTGTATGTATATTATGTGTGTGTATGCACACATGCCTTTGGAGGAAACCGGAGTACCCGGAGGAAACCCACACAGACACAGGGAGCGACAATGCAAGCTCCAGGCAGATTGGTCAGTGTCCGGAATCGAACCAATGACTCTCTTGCTGCCAAGTAATGGAGTTAACCACTACACCACCGTGTGCATAGAACCATTCTGAAACAGAAGCCCTGGATAACAAGGGCGCAGCATTCAATGAAGCATCACAGACCTATATGAGGCCCTGGACCAGCTGGTCCGCTAGCCTAATAACTTTGGGAGAGAGTCGGTGCTCCTCCACTGTCTGGTGAAAAATGCTCACTCCGTGAGTGACTGAGACCCCAGAGTAGTGGCCACAATAGGCCGCAAGTCAGACCCCAGCATGGTAAACATGGAACGGGTCTGTACTTCGGATCTTCTATCAGTCAGATCCATACAAACGGGGGTTCCCGCAATAGGGAGAGTGGTCACCTATACATGACACCCAGAGGGTCCACCACCGGAGAAGAAGCCCACCTTTTGAAAAGGCTCTCCTCAAAGGAGCACTGAACCGCCCGGCGGTGAGGGAATACAAAAGCCCTCAGCGGCTTTTCTCATTCCACCTCTTTGATAATTTCTAAGAAGGGCACAGAAGGAAAAAACCTACACAGAGTGGTCTGATTTGTGTGATCCAAAAAAGCCCTCGGCGGAAACCCAGCTGCACTATCCAGCTTAAGAGAGTCCCTTGCAGCAGTGAGAAGTGCACCCATAAATGCCTTATCCTGCTTCTTTTTTTTTACCCAGGTACCTGGTCCATGGCTTCATAACAGAGCATTCCCCAGGGGATAACGGGGGAAGGGGGCACTCTTTTACCGCCCATCCGCAGTACACCCCCACCCTGGCACAAACCTGTCCAGGACTATCAATAAAACCTCTGTGGGAATCCCAGGTGCTAACACCTGCTGCCACCACCAGCATGTTGGGGGAAGGACCCAGATACCGACTCCAAATATTAATAATATTTACATAGTGTTTATGTATAATATGCACACCTGTTCTTACAAATAAACAGAAGCTCCTAGAGCCCTATTCAGGGCCTCTCACCCACTTGCTGCGCTGGCCAGGGGTACCCAGGGGACTCACCTCAGGAGGAGACTGCCCAGCGCTGCCGTCCACTCTTAGCACACAGCATGTGAGAGGAAAAGAACCGTGAGATAACTGTGCAGCATCTGCAGGGACCTGTGTGCGCCGTATACAGCACTAGGGGTCAGGACTACTCCAAGATGGCCGTCGAGCGTTCAGAACGCGGCCACAGGAAAAATGACCGACAGCAATGTAAGCTGCGCCATAGCGCGGCTACGACAAAATGGCCGCCAATGGGAGTTTTCAATGTAATTGAAAACCCTCCCAAAAAATTGTGCCAGCCAAATGGTGGCAAAATGCTGCGTTTAAACAGGAAAAGCCTCCTAGGGCTTTTTAACAGTGAAAAACCCCTCACAGGAATGCACCATACAAAAAATAAAAAACAGAGGCCAGATAACACAGTCCCCTCAGGAAGGCCCTCTTCCCCCGACAGCGGCAATGTTAGCAATGCAGCAAGGGAAAAGGAGCAGGGAAGGGAGGAGAAGAGGACCCCTGAACCCCAGGAATGCCCAGCCGTACCAACCCACCGAAGCGGGAGGGACTGTACTTACCCGTTCAAGCGAGGACTCGCTGACGCATTCCTGACAGAACTAAAACTGCAATGGAGGTAGCTGTCGGCCCGGTCCACTGTGAGTGAGACAACACCACAGCCCAGTCATATGTGAACCTCGGAGCAAAGCTCACCGGCCACCCCAGGAGTCATGGGGTGTGGCGTGACAGACCCAGCCTCTTTGCAAAGGTGTGACCACGCTTGCTGATCGGACTGAGTAGACTACAAGGATCTATATTATCCAGCCTGTCTCTCAGCCGACAGTTGAAAGAAGATTCTTCAAGAAAAAGTAAAATAAAATAAAATAAAATTTCTCCTCATGGCGCTGGGCCCAAAGGGAGCCATACGTCTTTCTCCTTGCTAGGCAGAATGAAACTGAGGCTGCATGCTGCAGTGAGGAGGGTTATGTCTGGAGGGACCGCCCCCTGGGTGGGGCTGTTCAACTCTGTTAATGTAACATGTATTTAATTATCTAACATGTTTCTGCCTAGTCCTCTCCTGTAAACAGTGAACATAACCCACTTGTCAAGATTTAAGGAGCCGTGTCCGTCCATGGACGATAAGAGAAATATTTTTACATTTTTGGTTGCAACATGACAAAATGTGGAAAATGTCGAGGGGTATGAATACTTTTTCAAGGCACTGTAACATCTGCACTTGTATAAACAAAACAAGTGTTACAGTAAACCCCGCCTTTTCCATTGCAAGAACAGATACGGCTAAATGTCAGTGAATGCATTTCTCACCCGCCAATGGTGGGCCAATGTGCTGAAAAATGTGCTTTATGAATAAGGCTATGAACACAGTTATAACGTTTCAAAATGTAACTTTTAAAGTGAATAATGTCAAAATGCAGAACTTTCTCTACCTGTTCCAGAAAACAACTGCTTGCACAAGTTCTTTTTTAAAGGGTGTGATTTACTTACGTAGATTCCTGTCTGAATGCAAGATTCAGCCCCAGTGCACTCTATGGTGATCTCTGGCATACACCCAAGCAATCCTTCAACTTTCTGAGCAGTCTGCTCAGGAGTCTCATTGGTGACTTGAAGAAGAAAATCTGCTCCCACTTCTTTAGCTTTTTCTAGCCGTGATGGAGATAAATCTAATGGGAAATAAACTTTTAAATGAATATGAAGGCAAGAAGCGGAGTACACATGTGACCCATCTTACTCACAAGTTAAAAAAACTCAAACTCAAAACTAGCAAAAAGTGAAAAGATGCACATGAGCAGGGAAATATGGCAAAACAATACAAAAGTTACCCAGCAAGCTGGTCAGTAAAAAATTACTCAAGTTAAAGCTTAGGAATTTTATTGCATATACTTGTAAAGACCATGTAAAGCCCTATTATACTGTTGTTTCAAGACACCTCTAGAAAGTGTGGTCCCCTACTCAAAACTATCCCAAATTATGGGACATTCTGTATATAGCAATGCATAACTTGAGAGAATGCTTACCTGGGGCTCCTAGTATTCTAAAACAGACACTCTACATGTTCTTAAAGCAGAGCTCCACCCAAAATAGGAAGTTCCACTTTAAGGCCTCCTCACCAGCTCCTGATTGTGAAATGGAGCTTTTGGGGAGGAGGTACCCGATTTTGACAGGTACCCGCTCCCACTTCCGCTTCAATCAACTTAGGCTATCGGAAGCGGAAGTACTCCTTCCCCCTTCCCTCCCAAAGTCTTCTGGAACACGACAGGTCCCAGAAGACTTTGGGACCAGTCACAGAGCACAGCGCCGTTTGCATATGTGCGATGGGCACCTGGCGAGGGAGGACACAGGGAGAACACGACTGGGATGAGCACACCGCTGGATCGTGGGACAGGTGAGTGGCTGTTTATTAAAAGTCAGCTGCTACAGTTTTTGTAGCTGCTGACTTTAATTTTCACTTCAGAGACTGGAGCTCAGCTTTAACCATTTTTTTTCTCCACGGCAGTCAAAATATTTCAACTTGGGCAGGGCAGCTTTTGTGAGCAGCAGCAGCACAAAATACCCTTCATACAATACTGTGCAATGCAATTAATCTTTCCTGGTATGTGTACAGGACATTAAAGGTGGCAGTACAGATCAAGGCACAGTTTAAATGTATATTTTATATTTTATTTTTAATTAATTCATACATGAATTAAACATTTTATGGAATTTGGAACCTTAGAAAACAGAGACGGATAATAATATGAGAGTGAAAAAGTATTTCGAACATATAAACTTATATTATTCACATCCTGAGACCAATAGCCTTCCATGTGGCTTAAAGGATAAGTTCACCTTTCGTAACATGTTACACTCATATTCAGGGTGTAACATGTAACATATTACGAACAAACTGACCTTTCATTCTCCGATCTGACAGCTAGAGGGGATCTTCTCCCCATCCCCCCACTATCTGTCACATTTTTTTTTTTTTTACGTGGCCAAGCAGGCTAGGTCACTCATGCACAATATCCTGTGAATAGAAAACTACAAGGTTCACCCCCTTTGCAGCTGTTGGCATGTAGTTTTCAATGAACTACCATGGCGATGTGGAGAGCCATGGTAGTTCATTCTCTCTTCTTGTCAGATTATCTGCTTGCCCGTACAGGATGCACTTGCAGATCTGCTGATCACTGGTGCAATGCTTTACAGGCTCAAAAAAAATTCACATAATGTTCATTTATTATTTTTTTCCAAAAAGTTAACTTATCTTTTAAATCTTCAAATTGTTGGTGCTTTTGGTGAGTAAATTTTGTCACTGCTTGAAAAGACTATGGCCGGGATTCAGAAAGGACTTACACCGACGTATCTATTGATACGCCGTGTAAGTCCACCGATGCGCCATCGTATCTATGCGCCGTGTTCTTGAAACAAGATACTCCTGAATTCTGTCTCCATCCAACCGACGTAAGTCTCCTAAGCCGTCGTATCTTGGGCGCATATTTACGCTGGCCGCAAGGGGCGCTTCCATTGATTTACGCATCGAATATGTAAATGAGCAAGATACGCCAATTCACGAACGTACTTACGCCGTCGCAGTAATCTACGCCGTTTACGTAAGGCGTACGTCCGGTGTAAGTTTACCCCTCATAAAGCAGGGGTAAGTCATGTTAAGGTATGGACGTCGGAAACGCCGGAACAGCCGCCGTATTTTACGTCGTTTACGTAAGTCGTACGTGAATGGGGCTGGGCGTAGCTTACGTTCACGTCGTAGGCATTGAGCCGGCGTATCTTAGGGAGTATATGCGGCGTGATTCTGAGCATGCGCGCACATATGTTGTTAATTTTGCAAGGAAATGTTTTACTTGCACTTGATTAGACGATGGGATTCAGCAGAGCTTCACCTCCTTCACTAAGATAAGGGAAAAATCCCTTGCAAAGTTAAATTTCTCTTGCCTGTTCCCAGATAAACTTTAGCCTTATGTTTACTTTACTAATTATGAGTTGTACCTCTATGTTTTCTCTCCTTTTCTGTAGTCGCCAGCATAGAAACATGATTTATGGCATCTCTCTCCAGCTACCTGATATTTAACACTTTTTCCTTTCACAATGTAGATCCCCATCAAGAGGCAAAGGGGTAATTACACTTTTCCATACAATCAAAAACAAGTACATTTGATTAACTCCAGTGTAATAAGAACAAGTAGTATTTTTGCTTACCGCTTATCACTGTTTGTGAGGCTCCCATCATCTTCGCAACAATTAGTGAAACCAACCCAATAGGTCCTGAGACACAACATTGGATATTTGCATTAAAATACAATAATGTCACTGTTTTATGGATGAACTAAAAGTTTAGCTAAGAAAACCAAAGAAGCAGTTGCCTATATCAAATGATTTGAAAGATAACTGATTGCCATGGGCAGCTGACACTATGTTATACTGTATGTAGCATAGGCCAACAACAATGAAATTAACTATTTACTGGGAAACATAAATAAAATAAGACAAGTGCACAATTGTGCTGAATTATTTAGTGAAACCAAGCTGATATTATAATACAGTGTATCACAAAAGAGAAAGTCTATGTAAACAGGGACTGAAATTGCGCACTTTTCTCTATCTAGCAAATTTTATAAATACAAAAAACACAAAGCAGTTAAAGACCAATAATCCTCTCAGGACTCTCCAAAGAGGACAAGCAAATTCTGGATATTTAAAATCCATCTTTTTTGGACTCAAACTTTATCCGCCAACTTCTGTGAAAACGACAGTAAGCATTGTGATATAGGTCATGCACACATTTCCTTCAAGTCACATTGACTACTGACAAATATAGATATACTCTTTAGGCAAACACTGCTAGTATCTTATTTCTCATGGATTTGCATAACTTTTTTCCAATTTCTACCAACTATTATAATAGAGACCCCACCCCCATTCTCACCACTGTACCTTTACACCCACCTTCCCCCACTTTCACCATTGTGATTGAACCCTGCAACCCAATATTTTCATTCTCACCACCACGCATGCAGCTCATTCCACCACCATGCCTGCAAACCCTTCCTCCTGCCCATCACAGCCCCCCCCAAGTCAGTGCCATGCCTGACCCTCATCACTCACCGTTACACCCACCATCTTACTAACTCCTCTGCTCTTACCACTACCCAACCCTGCCCATTCTAGAACTGCCATACTTTTGCTAGTTTTTTGTTACTATATAAAATGTTGCTTGTGTTTTGATGCAAACAGCAACCTTTTCTAGATCTTCCAATTAGGCTGCACTCCACATATACTTGTTAAGGGTAATGATCAATTGGTGTGTCTTATATTAGCCACTGCACAGAAAGGAGGGGGTATATAATGTTTTGTTACCGTGCTCTCTTTTTTTCTGGGGCACAAAAGCAATCACTATGACCATACAGAAAACTGAGAGGAACTGTACATTGTTTCCTTCGATATTTGTAAATATCCTGTAACCCCACTAATAAATGTATATAAATGATTAAACTATTGCATTTGTCCAAGAATCCTCAGGTCTAGGTGTGTTTTTTGTAAATACTTTTATAGTGATTGGACAGTGACATATACACCTAGTACAACTAGTCAGCTTTTTTATTACTAAAATGATGTGAAGTAATAATAAAAAAAATATACATACATATATACACACACACACATAATATATATATATATATATACACACATACATACATACATACATACACACACACACACACACACACACACACACACACACACACACACACACACACACACTGTAGCAGGGCAACACCGTGCCACTGGCTAATATGGCGGTCTGGGTCAGTTTTCTAGAAAACAGGCACGCTAATGGTGCAGGTGTGTGTTTGCTTCTCAGTAGTATCAGGATTAACTGATTGCCAACCAGCCACAGTAATTTTACGGTGGCAGGTTGGCACGACTGCGTAAATCACCGAAGGTGAACGTCGGCCACTTTAAGAGTGATAGGGCAGGCCGGCCACCCGCGATCACTCCTCAGAGAGCCAGAGCGTAAACAGACCGATCCCCGTTCTGACAGGGGAGTAGAGAGAGATCTGCTGTTCCTATTGATCAAGAACAGCGATCTCTCTTCTCCTCTAGTCAGTACACTCCCCCGACAGTGGCCATTTTTAACTCTAATCGTTGTATAAATGTCACTGGTCCCAAAAAAGTGTCAAAAGTATGCGATCTGTCCGCCACAATGTCACAGTCCCACTAAAAATCGCAGATCGCCGCCATTACTAATAAAAATAAATAAATAATAAAAATGCCATACATCTATCCCCTATTTTGTAGACGCTATAACTATTGCGATTTTTTTTACCTAAACTGATCACGGCATTTTTTTTCAAAATTGACGCTCTTTTTTTGTTTATAGCACAACAAATAAAAACCGCAGGAGGTGATCAAATATCATCAAAAGAAATGTCTATTTGTGGGGAAAAAGGGACACAAATTTTGTTTGGGTACAACATCGCACGACCGCACAATTATCAGTTAAAGCGACGCAGTGCCGTATCGCAAATAATAGCCTGGTCATTAAGGGGGCAAATCCTTGTGGTCTTTAAGTGGTTAAAGGTCGGTGCCCCACCCTCCTGAGGTGGTCAAAGATTGAAGGAAGCAGTGAGAGGTGCACGTCTGCACTGTACTGTCCAGGTCAGACAGTACGGGACAGACAAAGGCCAGAGCATATGCAGGATGTAGCAGCAGAAAGGTGCTGGATAAAAAGCCAAGCTGACATAGGTACAGTATTTTGTGCACGAGCACTGGGACTGTGAATTTGACGGTCAGGAGGACCGAGCCATTAAGCCTGAGCCGCAGGGCACTAAAGAGCCAGGAGGCTGAATCCTGTTTTGTTTGCATTGTTGGTGAGAACCCCATGCATGGGAATATAGTCATGTGTTAAACTTTTGCTTTTCGGGGGGCGTGGCCAGCGCGGCATGTGAGCAGACGCTTGTTCACAGAGCTCCCGCTGTGATCCTGAATAGATCCGGTTTCCGGCACCTCTAAACACCCGGATTTTTGCCACCTTGACTGGCATCTGAACGCTACTAGGGGGTATGATGACCCATGGACAGAAAGGAGAAGGCTCGAGGCGATGGACTCCCCATGGAGGTGTACAAGCAGTATGGGGAAACAGTACTCCCACACCTTTTGAGGGTGTTTAATGATGCGAGGGAGGCCGGCACCCTGCCCCTGTCCATGACCAGGGCAAACATTGTTCTGGTCTTGAAGCCTGACAAAGACCCTCTTGACCCAGGATCATACAGACTGATCTCGCTTTTACAAAATGACGTAAAGATCCTTGCCAAGGTTTTGGCTGTCAGATTGAATAGTGCCATTTCCACCATTATTCACTCTGACCAATCCGGGTTCATGCCCCAAAAGTCGACAGCGATAAACTTGCGGAGACTCTTTCTTAATATCCAATCCCGCCGGACAATATGGGGGACCAAGCATTGTTATCTTTGGATGCCCATAAGGCGTTTGATAGCATCGAGTGGGAGTATCTGTGGGCGGTGATGCAGAAGTTTGGGTTTGGGAGCGGATTTATTACATGGGTGCAGCTCCTATACTCGTCCCCAATAGCAGCTATACGGGAGGGGGGGGAGGATTTCACACACTTTTAATCTACAATGGGGTACACGACAGGGCTGCCCCCTGTCCCCCCTCCTGTTTGCCCTGGCTATTGAACCCCTGGCTGCCATGATCCGGGTAAATCCCTCGGTTCAGGGATTTCAATATGGTGATCTTCATGAGAAGATCATACTATATGCCGACGATACCATGCTGCTCCTGGGCGAAACTTCTGCTTCACTAGCGGAGGTCATGACTGTTGTGCGGCAGTTCGGGGAATATTCGGGTTTGATTATTAATTGGACCAAGTCCTCTCTCCTGTTACTTGACCATCAGCCCCCATCGTCCACAAAGGCTATACAGGACATCCCTGTCTCAGCGTCTTTCCGGTATCTTGGCATTCAGGTTACCGCATGTGTGTTGGACTATGTCAGTCTCAACCTCACCCCTCTGATTAATCGCTATCGCGATCGGGTCAAGGTGTGAACCTGAAGCTGTTCTGGGTGGAAAAGGTGAACTTGATAAAGATGATCCTCATGCCATAATTACTGTATGTACTCCACAATTCCTCAATGATCATTCCCCTGAAGAAGTTTAGGATCATCAACTCAATTTTTTGTTCACTGATATGGCTTACAAAACCCCCTAGGGTCAAACTTGAGCAACTGCAACGCTCAAAAGATGCCGGTGGGTTGGCACTGCCCAATCCCTGGCTCTATTACCTGGCTTCCCAGATGCAGCACATTGCGTGGGTTGTGGGCCCTCGACGGGACCTGGAGCTGAACTTATGGGACTCTTCGGCCCAGTTGCTCAGTTTCACGACTTGGCGGAGGGGTTGGGGGCCCTGCGGTACACTAAATCTAACAAGCGGTTTCCCACATATGTTCTCATGCAGAAAATTTGGAACAAGGTCAGGATGCTACAGGGGGTGACAGGGTTCACTAAATAAAGCCCCATCTGGGATAATCTATACTACCGGGAAATAGCTAAAATACCGTATGGTCTGAAGTGGAAACATTATGGGGTGTCCCTTATGACGCACATAATTAGAGTGGGCAGCCTGAGATCCTTCCAGGAGCTCAGTGCTGACTTTCGGTTGCCGGCACCCATGCACTTATTACTTGCAGCTTAGACATGCGTTTGATGCACAGAGGGAGGCAGATGTGTGGTCCATAGACTCGGCACCGATCTTTAACTATCTGTTTGAGGTGTCTACCTACAAGGGGTTTATATCCAGTTTCTATGCCATGCTGTTGAATCTTTTCCTACCGGGCGCCCCTCTAAAGGCGGTGGCTCGGTGGGAACAGGATGTGGGCGCGTTTGAGGATGAGGATGAGCAGTGGGAGGAAGCCCTGCAGGCGGTCCCCATGTGCTCCCTGAATGTAGCGCATAGACTGCCACAGCTCTACATACTCCTAAGGGTCCATTACACACCCGCCAGACTAGCACGCATGGGACTCGAGGTGGATCCCACCTGCACTAGGTGCAGCAGGGACCACGGCAATAGTATCCACCTGCTGTGGCGCTGCCCAAAGCTCCACATGTACTGGACAAAGGTCATTGACACTATTAACGGGGCTTTCCAGGTTCAGATACCTTTGGAGCCTAAGATTTGTCTACTGGGGATAGCTGACGGCCTCCTAGTGGAGGGTATCCCTAGGCAGGCTATTGGTAGAGCCCTGTTTCAGGCTCGCTTGATGATCCTGAGGCACTGGAAAGATACTGAACCACCCACGGTGCAGGAGTGGATTACGCAGATGGGGGTTACATTGAGGTTGGGAAAAGTTGTGTATCAGCAGGGAGGGACCAGCGTTAAATATGAAAAACTGTGGGCCCCGTGGTTGAATGTCCCGGGTCTGGCCCCGATAGATTTGGTGTATGATCGTTTGTTTTAGGTCTGTGAGGGGTGAGAGCATGTGTACGTTATGATAGGCTGTCTACTTGCTAGAGTGTGTTGATGTTGAACGGGGATGGCGGGCGTTGGCTTGTACTTGAAAACTTTGAACTGTTCACTCGGGGGAGGGAACGGGGGCTATTCTACTTATAAGTGTATGGAGGTGTGCTGCGTCACACCGACTGTGCTTTTTTTTTATTTGTTTTTAAAGCTCTGGAGTTCGTTGTATGTTCTTTTACCTTTGTTCAATAAAAACCTTTGACTGAGGGAAAAAAAATACTTTTGCTTTTCTTTTAACTAAAAGTGGGCAGGAAAGCCCTAAAACTAACTTTTGGCAATGTAGAAAAAGCACTGTTTTGCAATACCTATGAGCTATAAAATCCCCAACTCATCACAATTATATACATGCATACACTGATTTATCATTTTGGTATATTCACTTTCAGCCTTTATGTCCAAAAGTAATACCTGCACCACATATAAAGACCTTGCTTCCAAGTGTAACGCCAGCTCTTCTACAAGCATGGATTCCTACAGAGAGAGGTTCAATCAGAGCTCCTTCTTCAAATGTTACATTATCAGGAAGTCTGCAGAAAACAAAACAAAAAATCTACATATAGAGATGACTTAAAACATTTATTATACAAGTGTATAAGGAATTTGGTGTTACACAATTGGTACGCCGACCAGCCATAACTTTATGACCACTGACAGGTTAAGTAAATAACATTGTTTATCTTGTTACAATGGCATCTCAAAAACAGAAGTATATATTAGGCAGCAAGCAAACAAGTTGTTACTGAAGTTGATGTTTTGAAAGCAGAAAAAATGGGCATCGCAATTTGTCGTTTATGGGGCTGCGTAGAAGCAATCCTGTCAGGGTGCCAAAAGCACCTACATTCGGCACATAAGCATCAGAACTGGAACTATGGAGCAATGGAAGAAGGTGGCCTAGTATGATGAATCACGTTTTACTTTACATTGTGTGGATGGTCGGGTACATGTACGTTGCTTAACTGAAGAAGAGATGGCATCAGGGTGCAGTATGGGAGGAAGAAGGCAATCCAGGCAATGTAATGCTTTGTACAATGTTCTCCTGGGTCCAGCTATTCCTGTGGATGTTAAACATTGTTGCTGACCAAGTACACCCCTTCATGTAAAAAGTATTCCCTGAAGGCAGTGGCCAATTTCAGCAGAATAATGTGCTCTGCTACACTGCAAAAATTATCCAAGAATGGTTTAAGGAATGCAACAATGAGTCTGAGGTGATGACTTGGCTTCTTAATTTGTCTGCCGCAGTTCCAATAAAAATTGCAGATCGCCGCCATTACTAGAACATTTTTTATTTAATTTTTTTATAAAAATGCCATAAATCTTTTCCCTTTTTGTAGACACTATAACTTTTGCACAAACCAATCAACAAACGCTTACTGAGGTTTTTTTTTTAATCAAAAATATGTAGAAGAATACATATTGGCCTAAACTGATAAAGACATATTTTTTTTTGGGGGGGGGGGATATTTATTATAGAAAACAGTAAAAAGTATTGTTTTCTTTTTAATTGTCGCTCTTTATTTGTTTATAGCGCAAAAAAATCAAAACACAGAGGTTATCAAATACCCCCAAAAGAAAGCTCTGTTTGTGGAAAAAACATACATTTTGTTTGGGTACAACGTTTCACGACCGCGCAATTGTCAGTTAAAGCGACGCAGTGCTGTATCACAAAAAATTGGCCTGGTCATTAAGGGGGCAAATCCTTCTGGTCCTTAAGTGGTTAAAGTGGCAAAAATCACTGTTTTGATAGCAAAAGGGAGACCAACTCAATATTAGGTGGGTGTCATTAAAGGATCATTTAAGATTTTTTTTTTAAAATAACAAACATTTTATTTTTACCTCCACTGTGCAGCTCGTTTTGCACAGAGTGTCCCCGAACCTGGTCTTCTGGGGTCCCTCGGCGGCTGTCTCGGCTCCCCCCGCAAGGACTCAACACCTTCATGCGAGTGAGCTTGCATAGTGTTGAGTTCTTGCAGGCGCGCTCACGTGATACAGCCGGTGGCCATAGCCTCTCACTGTATCACTCGGCCCTGCCCCCGGCGCGCCACGTCATTGGATGTGATTGACAGCAGCGCAAGCCAATGGCTGCGCTGCTTTCAATCAACTAATGAATGAGTCGGGCGAGAAGCCTGTGCATTCAAGGCACGAGACTTTCGAGTGGTCAGGTAAGTAAACGGGGGGGCCGCCAATACTCGGATGTTTTTTCACCTTAATGCATAAAATGCATTAAGGTGAAAAAACATTTACCGTATTTATTGGGGTATAGCGCGCTCCTGCGTATAGCGCGCACCCCTAAAGTTGCCCGAAATTCCTGTGGAAAAAAGATTTTTTGTACTTACAGTTTTGGTGTCTTGCGTGGTGTCCATCGGCGGCCTCGTCGGGACCGGCGTCCGTCTGCGGCTTCGGGTGTCCTCTTCGTCGGGTCCGGCGTCCTTCTGCGGCGTCCTCCCCGCTCGTTTCCCGCACCGAGTTTGAATACTGCACCGACATATACAGAGCGCAGTACACTCGTGTATGGTCGGGCAGGCTCGGCTACTCTCGCGCTGACGTCCTGTACATCCAGGACGTCAGCGCGAGAGGAGCCGAGACTGGCCGACTATACACGAGTGTACTACACTCGGTATATGTATGCGCAGTATTCAAACTCGGCGCGGGAAAGCGGGTATCGACGTATATCGCGCACCCACGATTTTGCCCTGATTTTCAGGGCAAAAAAGTGTGCGGTATACGCCGATAAATACGGTTCCTTTACAACCCCTTTAAGTTATGGCTGATCGGTGCTTTGTGAGTTTTATGCAACTTATATTTTCAATGAACTCTATATGGTACATGTTGAATCATCAGCAGGATTCATTGTAATCTGAAGAGAAACTGACAATAAACATGACAAGTTTGCTTACTTATAGCAGAAGTTTGCATTGTGTGTGTAGTATCTACACAAGTTTCCATCATCGGGTGGTGTAGCGCAGAAAAAAATGGTGGGAGACAAGTTATAGCGACCGGTTTTGCAGAACTCATCAGTTTCTCTTGGAACTCCTGGTTCAATAGCAACTCGATCACCTGAAAAATTTCAAGCCAACAATCAAGAAAAAACGTAAATTTATTTACATATTGCCCTAATCTTCAGCTTATTGCTTGCACATTTCTGCGGCCAGCAGCATTACCAACCTACCAGAGTTCCTTTCCTTTAGGCCAGCCTTTAGTGCTGGGGCTACCATCAACACAGTATGGTAAAGTGCTGCTGCTGAAGCTCCAGACAAACATATGCAGTTGGTGTACACAATGCTGTACCATGCCCACTTAGTTTTCATTTTCATTTTTGGGCCTATTCAGCTGCCTAAAGACATGAGATGGCATTTGGAAGCGTAGGGAAGATCACTCTTATAAATAATAGCTTTTGTGCAAAAGATGCTTATAAACATGCAATTTTATGGCTATGGAGAAAGAAAGGCGAGCAAGGCCCCTTGGTACTAGCTTGTTTCAGGGAAGAGAAGACACTGATAAGCCAGGAAAGCCTAATCCAACCATTTCCCTTTTTCCACCTTGTAAGAATGGCATAGGTGGGGGGAACATGTACAGACACATCACTGTTGACCTGGGCAAGATTCATTTTATATGTCTATAGGCGCCACTAGAACAATACACCCCAAAGGATATAGCACCTACTAAGGCTACCAAAAACATAAATAATTTATTAAACATATATTGTAAGAAAAAGACAGTACATAGGTCAAACCCCCTCTACGAACGCTCTCTGTCTATACCTACCCCCCCCCCCCCACCGCACGCCCTGGCTTTCACTTCCTATTCCCAAAAACCCTCCTCTCCCCCCTCAGCTCTATATGGTCAGGTCCTGTGAGAATCCCTCAGGTTATGACTCAACAGCCCCAAGCATTGCCAAGAGTAAACATCATTATAAGAGGTGGTATCAAAAAGTTTTGATACTAGTTTTGTAGCACGCCAACAAATGGCAGAATAGGCTGCACACAAAGTCATAGGGAGCACCAAGTTGTATAAGTCAGTGAGCCAAAAGACATCGTCCTTTGTACATCGGGAGCTGTGCAAATGGGTTTGTGTGAAAGCTACAGTGCCTACAAACGATGGGATATATACTGGAATTTTTTTTTATACTACCAGTAGTATTGGTGGTGATCAGCAACTTGGGCACAGTACACACTGTGGCGACCTAAGCGCCTGGCAAGTTGCGCCCCATTCAGTGCAACAGAACCTTTCTAATCGAAGCCTTTCACACTGGGGTGGACTGAGAGGTGCTTTTCAGTCGCTACCGTTTCACACTGGGGTGGTTTGAGAGGTGCTTTTCAGGTGCTACCCTTTCACACTGGGGTGGTTTGAGAGGTGCTTTTCAGGTGCTACCCTTTCACACTGGGGTGGTTTGAGAGATGCTTTTCAGGCACTATTTTTAGCGCTAAAACACCTGAAAAGCGCCTCAGTGTTAAAGTAGCAATAGTGGGTTAATTGACACTGGTGCCACTAATGCAGCACAAAGAGGTTAATTAACACTGTACATCAGGGGTGCCCATCCTTTTGAAGAGTGAGGGCCAATTAAGCAACTTGGTAACTGGTCAAGGTCCACAATGAGCGGAGGGTGCAGAACAGTTCACCTGTGGCTTGCACTTTGCCATAGACTTCTATTATATCATATAGGTGCGGTGCACTTTCAGAAAGCTCACCAAACTCGCAGGTAATAGAAGTGTATGGCTCAGTGCATGTAACCCGCAGGTGCACTGCTTTGCACCTGTGGATCCGTTTGAAAGCAGCCCAGTAACCACTGGAGAACAGATATGCCCATATATACACTGTGATTTTAGTAATAAACTTACCTTTAATAACATTATTCTATTCTATTTTATTCCATTTTAGAGCAGGAGGTCGTGGGCCACATCAGAGGGCTCCACGGGCCACATGTGGCCCCCGGCCACTGGTTGGGCACCCCTGCTGTACATCAACCGCAGGTAAACCACCCCCAAGAGTTATGTCATCTGCAGATGGGATGGCAATCTGCTTACATGTGCGATGCAGTGCTTGGTTCCTCCTCACTCGCATGTCACAGCTCCGGTGTTCTATCGAACAGTTCAGGCAGCATAACTCTCTGCTGCATTTCCATTCTGACTCCCAGCCGGCCTCTCAGTGATGTCAGGCCGACTGGGACTAGGAAGCGCCTGTCAGGAAAGTGAAGGCCGGGTGTGGCTGTTCTTAGGCTTGTGCCTGGTGCAGGAGCACACTTGGCACCTGTTGCAGGCAGCTAATAGTTATGTAGCGTGGCTGGCGAGTACAGACGGTCAGTGTGCTCATCCAGCCAGGCATTTCTCCTGCGCCCCCTTGCTCCAGTAAATGTTCAGCCCAAGGCATCCCCCCTCCCACTCTTGTACCAGCCCTGCTTCATGTATGCTCTATCACTCACTGAATCCGGAGAGGCCCAGCACAAAGATCTAACCACTGATTCCAGAATAAGTAAAAAAGTTAGTCACTCAGTGACTGAGCTACAAATTCCTGGAATAACAGCGACACAAACATTCCGATAACTGTAATTCACTTATTGTTAACAGAAAAACCAATAAGGTGAATGATTTGTTAGCTAAACAAAATTGCCTGTCTGATATGGCCCTCTAGCAGAAATCAATGTAACCTGCTGAGGCTTCATGCACACTGGCATAAAAAACAATTGCTTCTACAGGAGATTTGTGTTCTGCCTGTAGAAGCAATTCAATGTTATCCTGTGTGTTCATGCACATTATGACGTTTACAGGCATATTGTGAGATTAACGTTAAGAGGCAGAAAAAAAAACCTTCTCATTCGCGTTTCTGATTGGCGCTCACTGGCAGGAAAAAAAGCTGAGTTAGACTTACCGGTAACTCCTTTTCTGAGAGTCTTCCAGGACAACCCATGAGACCTAGGGCTCCTCCTACCAGGACAGGAAACACGTTACTCCCACCAGATAAAAGGGCGGTCCTCCAGGCCCCATGTCAGTCTTCTCGAGAACAGTAGGACTTCCCTGAAAAACATATGCATAATACACATAACTTCCATACAACTCCGGGTGGGAATCCGGCTGTCCTGGAAGACTCTCAGAAAAGGAGTTAACGGTAAGTCTAACTCAGCTTTTCTCCCAAGCATCTTCCAGGACAGCCCATGAGACAATGACAATTACCAGTCTAGGTTGGGACAACTGCCTGAAGGACATGGAAAACATGGAAATCGATGGACAGCCGCACTCCGGATAAACTTGAGAAAGTTGTCTTTATTGATAAAAGTAAGACATGTACATCCAAAGATACAGTCACATAAGGGGACAGCCGATGCGTTTCGCACACAGTTAGTGCTTAGTCATGGCATAACGCCTGCTCTTGAGCAGATAGCAGATCCAGGCGATAATGTTTAATGAAGGTCGAATAACTGGACCATGTGGCAGCCTTGCAAATTTGTTCCGGTGAGGCACCAGCCCTCTCAGCCAAAGCTCTTGTTGAATGGGCAGTGACAAAGGGTGTAGGAACTTCTCTAATTGTTTAAGCTTCCGAGATGGCTTCCTTGATCCATCTAGCCAAAGTGGCTTTAGATGCCCTCTTACCCTTGTGCGTACCTGAAAAAAGGGACAAATAAAGCGTCTGTTTTCCTAAAGGTCTTAGTGACCTCCAGATAGACGAGAAGGATTCTTATTACATCTAAAAAACTAAACTTCCTTTCTTGATCGCCCTGTGGAGAACTACAAAAGGATGACAGAACAATGTCCTGCGATCTGTGGAATGTACTGGCCACCTTCGGCAAAAAACCTGGATCAGTTTTTAACCACTTAAGGACCCCTTCACGCCGATATATGTCGGCAGAATGGCTTGGCTGGGCACATTCACGTACATGTACGTTGCCCTTTAAGCACAGCTGTGGGGTCGCGCGCGTGCACGCGGCTCAGTCCGAAGCTGCGGACCCGATCGCCGCTGGAGTCCCGCGATCAGCTTCCCCGTTCTTCACTGTGGCACCGTCGTTGATCGTGTGTTCCCTTTTTATAGGGAAACACAATCAATGATGTCACACCTACAGCCACACCCCCCTACAGTTAGAAACACAGATGAGGTCACACTTAACCCCTTCAGTGCCCCCTCGTGGTTAACTCCCAAACTGCAATTGTCATTTTCACAGTAAACAATGCATTTTGTAATGAATTTTTTGCTGTGAAAATGACAATGGTCCCAAAAATGTCTCAAAATTGTCCAAAGTGTCCGCCATAATGTCGCAGTCATGAAAAAAAAAAAGATCGCTGCCATTAGTAGTAAAAAAATAATAATAATAATAAAAATGCAATAAAACTATCCTCTATTTTGTAAACGCTATAAATTTTGCGCAAACCAATCGATGAACGCTTATTGCAATTTTTTTACCAAAAATAGGTAGAAGAATACGTATCGGCCTAAACTGAGGAAAAAAATATGTTTTTATATATTTTTGGGGGATATTTATTATAGCAAAAATTAAAAAATATTGTATTTTTTTTTTAAATTGTCGCTCTTTTTTTGTTTATAGCGCAAAAAATAAAAACCGCAGAGGTGATCAAATACCACCAAAAGAAAGCTCTATTTGTGGGGAAAAAAATGACGCCAATTTTGTTTGGGAGCCACGTCGCACGACCGCGCAATTGTCAGTTAAAGCGACGCAGTGCCGAATCACAAAAACTGGCCAGGCCCTTTAGCTGCCTAAAGGTCTGGGTCTTAAGTGGTTAAAACAACTCGATCCTCAAAAATCATGAGGAATGGCTCCCTCACTTATAAGGCCTGAAACTCGCTTACTCTACGAGCTGAGGAAATTGCTACCAAAAATTTTTTTTTTAAAGTAAGTAACTTAATCGTGATATCCTCTAGGGCAGGGATATGCAATTAGCGGACCTCCAGCTGTTGCAAAACTACAAGTTCCATCATGCCTCTGCCTCTGGGTGTCATGCTTGTGGCTGTCAGAGTCTTGCTATGCCTCATGGGACTTGTAGTTCAGCAACAGCTGGAGGTCCGCTAATTGCATATCCCTGCTCTAGGGCTCAAAATAAAACTCTACCAGAGTTTAACCACTTCCCTACCGGCCCATAGTAAAATGACGTCCACAAAGAACTTCTGCCGTTCAGAGTGGACGTCATGTGACGTCCTGGGCTTTCCGGGTGGTTATCTGAATGATGCCTGCAGCTAGAGGCATCATTCAGATATCCTTCTAAACTGCCGGCGATTCTGCACAACGTAAGAACGATCATAGCGGCGGTTCCGCCGCTAGATCGTTCTTACAGGCGGCGGGAGGGGACATCCCCCCCCTCCCGCCGCCATCCGGTGCTTCTCCGGGCTCTCCCGTGCCATCGGGGGCCCGGAGAACGAATCGTCCGGCGCTCGCAGGAAGCATAGAGATGACTGGTGACCAGATGGTCACCAGTCATCTCTATGACCGTCGGAGGACCCGGGCGCGATGTGATGACGTCACGCCCGGGTCCCCGTAAGTAAACAAAGCCGCGATTGCGGCTGCTAAGCAACCACAAGCATGAGATCGGTGAATTTTTTTCACCGATTTCATGCTTTCCAGCCTGGAGGAGAGATGTGGGGTCTTATTGACCCCGCATCTCTCCATAAAGAGTACCTGTCACACACATTCCTATTACAAGGGATGTTTACATTCCTTGTAATAGGAATAAAAGTGATAAAAAAAAAAAAAAAATTAAAAAAAAAGTGTAAAAAAAGAAATAAATATATAAAAAAAAAAAGAAATACAAATTAATTTTTTTAACGCCCCTGTCCCCGGTAGCTTGCGCGCAGAAGCGAACGCACACGCAAGTCCCGCCGACATATGTAAACGCCGTTTAAACCACATATGTGAGGTATCGCCGCGTGCGTTAGAGTGCCAGCAACAATTCTAGCACTAGATCTCCTCTGTAAATCTAAACTGGTAACCTGTAAAAAATTTCAAATCGTTGCCTATGGAGATTTTTAAGTACCGAAGTTTGGCGCCATTCCATGAGTGTGCGCAATTTTAAAGCGTGACATGTTAGGTATCTATTTACTCGGTGTAACATCATATTTCATATTTTACAAAAAAATTGGGCTAACTTTACTGTTTATAAATTTTTTTAATTCATGAAACAATTTTTTTCCCAAAAAAAGGAGTTTGAAAAATTATTGCGCAAATACCGTGCAAGATAAAAGGTTTCAATGACCGTCGTTTTATTCCCTAGGGTGTCTGCTAAAAAAACATATATAATGTTTGGGGGTTCTGCGTAATTTTCTAGCAAAAAAATTATGATTTGTACATGTAGGAGAGAAGTGCCAGAATAGGCCTGGTATGGAAGTGTGTATAACTGCCCGGTATGGAAGAGGTTAAAGTACCAGGGACAGATCCCAAGTTGGACAACTTCTCACCACTACTGGTCTGGCCCTAGAAATGGATTTGAAGAATCTAGCTACCATGGGATTTTCCAAAAGAGAAAACTGGAGGAAAACACTGATAGCTGCCGCCTGTACCTTTAAGGTACTAACTGAAAGACCCTTGTCGACACCCTCTTGAAAATAATTCAAAATAGAAGGAACATCATGCGTTGATCTTTGGTTTTCAGACAAGCATGAATTAAACTTTTTCCAAACTTTGGAATATATGGCTCTAGTGACTGGTTTTCTGCAATTCACTAGAGTCTTGATTACTTTGTCAGAAAATCCCTGAGCCCTCAGTATCTTTTCTTCAGATACCAAGCCGTCAAGTTTAAGGAAGCCACCTGTGGGTGCGAGACTGTACCCTGCGATAGCAAGTCCTCTCTTTTCTGAAGCCCCAGTGGAGGCTCCGAGACCAGAGTCTGTATCAGGGAAAACCATGACCTCTTGGGCCAAAAGGGGGCGATCAGAATAAGGTCTGTTTCTTCTAGGAGAAATTTCCGGAGCACTTACGGAATAAGTCTGATCAGCGGGAAGGCATAGCAGAGGTTGAATGGCCACGGATTCGCCAGAGCATCGATCCCCAGTGAGTGATCTGCTGGGTTCAGAGAAAATAACTCCTCTGTCTTGCAGTTGTCCTGATTTGCGAACAGATCTGCTACGGGACAACCCCATTTGTCAGTGATCTCCGCAAATACCTCTGGATGAAGCGACCAATTGTCTCGCTCCACCTTGTGGCGGCTGAGATAGTCTGCCAGACAGTTTTGCTTCCCCTTCAGGTGCACTGCTGTAATTGAGGCTAGATTCTCTTCTGCCCATGACAAAATATCCTGGGCAATCAATTGAAGAATCCGACTCCTCGTGCCTCCCTGTTTGTTGAGGTACGCAACCGTCGCTATGTTGTCGGATAGGATCTGGAGATTGTGACCCCTGATTTACGACTGAAAAACCTGCAGGGCGCTCTGAACCGCTAGAAGCTCTCTCTGGTTTGATGAAGCTTTTGCTTCCCTCAAGGACCATTTTCCCTGTGCGACTTTGTCGCTGAGGTGGGCTCCCCACGGAACTGCCTGGCTGTCTGCTTTTTCTTATTTTCTGGAAAGGCCTTTTTTCTATCGGCCGTACGTTCCAGTGCCTCCTGCAGCCCTGGGCCAAAAAGATGATCCCCTGTTAGGAGAAGCCCACATAGGCGCAATTTAGAGGCTGCATCACCTGACCAGGTTTTAAGCCAAAGGCTTCTTCTGGCTGAGTTCACTAAAGCGGAGGTCCAGGTTGTCATTCTTACCGACTCTGCGGAAGAATCAGCTAAAAAACCCACGGCACTAAAAAGGAGAGTAAAGGATTTAAGAATCTCCTCCCTAGGGGTACCTGCCAACAGATGGGTTTGTATTTGTGTTAGCCATTCTTCCAAGTTTCTAGCTACACAAGTGGAGGCCAGAGCCGGTTTAAGATTCCCAATAGCTGAATACCAAGCTTTGTGAGGAAGGATATCTCCTTTCTTGTCCATCGGGTCCTTAAGCGTGGCCATATCATCAAACGCCAGGTCCGAACTTTTTGAAACCTTTGAAAGAGGTGCGTCTAACTTTGGATTTTTGTTCCATTAGCTGCACTGCATCCTCATCAAATGGAAACCTTGGGCCAGATTCAGGTACAATAGCCTAACTTTCGGCGGGCGTAGCGTATCTCAGATACACTACGTCGCCGTAACTTACATCGGCAGGTCCCGTATTCAGAAAGAACAAGCGCTGTAAGTTACGGCGGCGTAGTGTAACTGTGCCGGCGTAAGCCCGCCTAATTCAAATGTGGAAGAGGTGGACGTCTTTTATGCTAATTACTCGTGACCCCACGTAAATTACGCTTTTTACGAACGGCGCATGCTCCGTCCATGAACGCATCCCAGTGCGCATGCTCCAAATTACGCCACAAATAGTCAATGCTTTCGACGTGAACGTAACTTACGCACAGCCCTATTCGCGAACGACTTACGCAAACGACGTAAAACGTAAAAAGCGCCACCTAGCGCCCAGCGTAAATATGCAACTAAGATACGATGGCGTAAGAGACTTACGCCGGTCGGATCTTAGGGAAATCTATGCGTAACTGATTCTAAAAATCAGGCGCATAGATACAACGCCGCACACTCAGAGTTACGACGGCGTATCTGGAGATACGCCGTCGTAACTCGTACCTGAATCTGGCCCCTTCTTTTTAGGTTACCAGAAAAGAAAGGTTTTCTCTCTGGATTTTCCCACTCCAGCTTGATAGCATCAAGGAGGGAACTGTGCACTGGAAAGACTTTAGAGCATGGGTGCTCAACCTGTGGCTCTCCAGCTGTTGCAAAACTACAATTCCCATAATGCCTCAGCCTTTGGGAGACATGCTTGTACCTGTCAGCGGCTTGCAATGCCTCATGGGAAATGTAGTTCCGCAACAGCTGGAGAGCCACAGGTTGAGCACCCATGCCCTAGAGGATTCCCTATCCCTGGGCCGTGTATCTGATTCTTCTGGAGAAGAACGGGTAGATCTGGCTTCAGCCTCAGAGTCTTCACTCTCTACACTCTGCTGCAGAGCGCTAACGACTGAAGCTTTTCTATTTGAGGATGTACCCTGTGGGGGAGCCTAAAAACTTGTCAATTAGATCCTTAAAAGAGCTAAAAGTAGACGTAAGCTCATCTCTGACCGAAGTCAGCATTTTTTGACAGGAGGCTACTGGGTCATCCTTCACTAAGCCATCTATACAGGTGGGCCAGCTTGGAGCGCAGAAGCTCCGCCCTTGCAAGCGCCATGGCTTCCTGATTCTCCTGCACAAACCAGCCTCGCTGTCTGCAGGGAAAGGACGCCACCTGCCGCACTGCGACCACCGATATGGGCTCAACGCCACCCCGGTCCTGGCCCTCCCCAGGCACAGAGAACAAGGGACAGCAGATTCTACCAACCTCTCCAGCGGAGATACTGCTACTGGCAAGGAAAGAGGTTAGTTAAAAATGTATCCCCAATTAGCCATTAGAGCCTCTGCTCGTGAGACCTGGTTCCAGAAAACATGTTACCCTCCGTCCGGAGGAAACACTAATACTGACATGGGGCCTGGAGGACCGCCCTTTTATCTGGTGGGGGTAACGTGTTTCCTGTCCAGGTAGGAGGAGCCCTAGGTCTCATGGGCTGTCCTGAAAGACGCTTGGGAGAAAAATAAATTAAACTTTGTACAAAAAAATGCTCTCTATGAATGTTTTTTACTCCAAAGACAACAGACGTTTTCTTAAGCCCAGTGTGCATGGAGCCTGAATATTGCTAGAAAAAAAATGTGAAGGAAAAACTATCATGGCTGTTCACCTTGCTTGAGATGAGTAACCGAGGATCCCACTTTGATCACTGTCCCTGAAGCTTCATGTCCAAGTACCATGGGTTTCTTCACAATGAAATCTCCAATGCGCCCATGCTGCCAGTAATGTACATCGGAGCCACATATTCCAACTGAATGCATTTTCAGCAGCACCTCTATAAAAGAAAATTACTGAATTACTTAAAAACAATGACTTCTTTACAATTAGTATATTCTTCTATCTTTATTGCAATCTCTCACACAAGGTGGTATATAACTTGCTGCTAATATTTAGATATAACCTTATTTCCCTAAACTTTTTTTCCTTAACCACAGCACACCTTTGTAAGTCCTCAAACACAAATGTCACAATGTCCTAAATTGTGATAACAATAAAGCTACCCTGTCCCTAACACATTAAAATAAAAAAAGGTGGGGGGGGGGGTAACTAAAACTGGATAGTGCACAATCTGGTGCAGATCTGCATAGAAACCAAAGCATAATTGAACAAGTTGAAATTAGAAGTTGATTGGTTACCATATAAATCCTGTTATAATAATAATAATAATAATAATAATAATAATAATAATAATAATAATAAAAATGCTCTGTGTTTCATCCTACTGGCCCCTACATGACTACAGGACATGGTAGTCTCTTCTTTTACAAGAGCATTATTTTCCTTTCAGTGATATGGTCTCATTAATTAATGTTACAGTAGTGAATTAGCAATGCACATCTGCATGCCTTCTTCTTATGCCTCACCATCAAAATGGCAAAGCATTCATAGAATTAATTAATTAATTAATTAATATAACCTTAAAGCCTAAAACACATGGGCCGACTGTCGGCCTACATCGGCTGGTACAAAAACAAGCCGTCCGACATTGGGGCTATGTGTATGGCAGCCGGTCCGACAGAAGCCAGCCGGTCCGACAGAAGCCAGCCGTTCAGTCGACTGTCGGATGAGCATGCTGGAAAACCAGCAGTCGACTGGCTGCCGATCAGCACTCTCAGCCAATGGGGCTGTCCCCCTGTCAGAACACAATAGAACTGCAGGGGAGATCACTGTTCTAACATCAGATTGTTAGTACAGCAGCTTTGACCGGATCTGTCAATTTTTTTTCATTCAACCACAGAAAAAATGAGTGGCGTGTACTAGGCTTAAAGTGATTGTAAAGGCAATAGTTTTTTTTTATGTTCATGCATTCCATTGGCTCCAGCTGCTGTCAAAGTTAGTCAGCCAATGAGGAGAGAAAGGGGGCAGGCCAGGCCGCAGCTCCGTGTCTGAATGGACACAGGGAGCTGTGCTCCGGCTTGGGTGCCCCCACAGCAAGCTGCTTACTGTGGAGGCACTCAACAGGAGGGAGGGGCCATGAGAGCCGAAGAGGGACCCCAGAAGAGGAGGATCTGGTCTGCTCTGTGCAAATCCACTGCACAGGGCAGGTAAGTATAACATGTTTGGTATTTTTAACAAACACATTTTTTTTTTTACTTTACAATTACTTAAAAGCGGAGTTCCGGACACAATTTCACTTTTTAAATATAAATACCCCTGTAATACACAAGCTTAATGTATTCTAGTAAAGTTAGTCTGTAAACTAAGGTCCGTTTTGTTAGGTTGTTACAGCATTTAGACACTTTATAAAATAGAAATTGACTGGGGCCATCTTAAGTGTGGGCATCATGAAGCCAGACTGTATGACTTCCTGGATTTCAGCCTTGCAAATCTCGCACATGCTCAGTGCTGCACAAGCAGTGTAATAGGTTTCAGATCAGGTTTCAGCACATGTACAAGTCACATGATTCTTCGAGACTGGGGAGTGCACAGACTCCTGGAAAGTTACACTCACTACATTCCCAGGAGTCTGTGCGGTGTAGGTTAGGAAGCTTAAGCACCTAGGTGCAGGAAGAGGGAAGATTAACTATTATACCTAGCAACAACACTTTGAAGGCATCTAAAAAAAAAATGTTTTTTCTTAAAGGACTAATGACATTTTTTTTAAACTACTGATGTAATGTTATATTTATGGGTGGAACTCCACTTTAAGTGGTGCACAGTAGCACTGTTATGTCTATGAATCTAAGCTCTAATGAGTAAAGTAGACCTGTAGTGCATTTCTAAATGCATGTACCTAATAAATATATATTTTACACCACAGACAACCTCAAAAGCAATTTGGATTGTATTAATCGTAACTTTGCAGTAACAAAGCTTCTTATTGTCTGCAACTGCCTAGCATGAGCCTTATAAAGAGGACAAACCAACAAAATCCATGTTGCCTGTTCTAGTGAGTATTCCCAGAGTTGACCAATAGTAATTCTAATGCCGTGTACAGGCGATCTGACATTCCGACAACAAAGCCGTGGATTTTTTTCCGACGGATGTTGGCTCAAACTTGTCTTGCATACACACGGTCGCACAAATGTTTTTTCTAAAATTCCGAACGCCAAGAACACGGTCACGTACCACAAATACGGTGGCACTAAATGGAAGTTCAATATCAGTCGTGTTAGTAGATGTTTTGTGAGAGACGATTCGTGCTTTTCAGTCTCATGCTTTTCAGTCCGTTACAGCGTGACGAATGTGCTATCTCCATTACGAACACTAGTTTTACCAGACCGAGCGATTCCGTCTTGTACTTGATTCAGAGCATGCGTGGAATTTTGTGCGTCAAAATTGTTTACACACGATCGGAATACACGAGAACAGATTTTGTTCTCAACTTTTCTGACAACCAGCTCTCAAATTTTTGTTGTCAGAAACTCCAACACACGGTCGGAATTTTTTTTCAAACATTTGTTGTCGGAAATTTCAAGTGTGTGTACGCAGCATTATAGTCATTTTGTTTGATATCATTGATGGCCTTCTGTAGTGATATGCAAAATGAAAAATAATCACAGCTGTTGCCATAAGAGTGAAGAAATAAACAAGAAGAATACAATAGTAAACAGTAAGTTACCATTTGGACCAGGTTCAGGAACTTGACGGTTTTCCTAAGAGAAAAAAAAACGAGTAAATATAACTTTAACTTATTCAGCAGATTACACAACAATTATGTATATAATATTGTAGTTATCCGTAGCTTTGTTACTGAATGCAGACAAGAATGTAAAAATCTATTTTCCGTTCACACAGAGTCCTGTCTGTTACTTCAATAACCGCAGACCTCATGTATGTGGAAAAAAACAATTAAAAGGAAGTGTTGCAGCCGCTGAGGGGCGGAGTAACAACATGGCGCCGTAAGGACTCAGGGCGGCAGCAGCAGCAGGTCCATGCTCCTCTCCTAGTGATGTAATAAAGGGATTCTGAAGCTAATCCACCCCGATTCATCGCTAAATCCCTATCTACATTGACCCACCTGATGTCCCCGTTGAAGCTGGCGGCGTGGATGCCTCTGTGCCGTGGGTCCGGCTGAGGGGTTTCCCGGGTGTCCTCCGTGCGGAGTAGTGGAGTCTGGGGATCGAACGCCGCGCTGAGGGGGTGTGTCAGTGCCTGTGCTGTGTGCTGTGTGATGCCTTGGATCTCCACGGGCCTCCGGTGATTGGCTACCAGGCGAAGTGACATAGGAGGAGGTCGAGGAAGTCGCTGGGAGACTGCGAGCACTACACGAGGTCTCGCTGGGTGCCGCTCCGGACGCCAACGCCGATACTGATTCCGGCTCTGTTACAGATGAGACGCGGTGGAGGTGTGGAACCCAGGGACCTGAAAGATGGCCAGCTAGCCCCCTTTGTCTCCATAAAAAAACGGTCAAAGTCCTCCCCCATAATACCTGCTTGGGACTGTACAGAAACGAGAAGGGAGGGGAGTTAGAGCGGAAATCGTGGAGGGGGTAAGGTGAATGAGACTGTGATATGAACATTGCAATACTGAATTAACATCTTTCGGTGACCTTGGTAAAGGAATAATCGCAGAGAATTACATAGTATTGCATATATAAGAGCTCTCAAGCACAAATAAATTCCAGGGAGTGCTGGAATAAAAGTTTTTTTAACTTTTTTTGAACTGAAGAGGCTTTAAGATCGTTAAAACTTTGTGGAACTATGTTGAAAACAAGGGCTCTAATTGGTATGAGATAAACAGAGATAAATAGCAGCTCCTGAGGAGATGGATGGATGCAAGAGGAGGGTTGCTTATTTAATCTAAATGTTACTATGAGATATTGATCCGAGTTTCTTGAGGTCCCAGCCCTAGTTGACAAAAGAAAGCCTGGTCAAAGAGATGATACAGGGACGGTAAAAACGGATATCGACTATTGAGTAACATTTATTAAAGGGAAGAGGGAGAAGAAGGACATTTTTTTTCGTTTTTTTTTTTTTCCTTTATTACCCCGACTTCAAGCACAAAAAATCTGGAGCCGGCAGGGGTCTGTGTTTAGGAGGAGGAGGAGGAGCTATACACACGCCGTCAGCCTCTGTCACCCCGGCTCACACACTCTGTCAGCCTCTATCAGCCGCTGTCACACTCTCTGTCAGCCTCTATTAGCCGCTGTCACACACTCGATCAGTCTATCGGTCCTGTGAGGGGCAGACAGCCCATCATTATAGTCCCTCTTAAAAATCCCTATATATAGGGGTTGGATAAAGGGGTAAAGATGGTGCGGAAGGCCCCAAAAAACACGCAGGGAGGGGGCTCAGGCCGCAGTACAATGAGGTCATATCTTGTGTCAGAAGGACTGGACCGGACACCGGATAGCCCCAAAGGAAACGACGATAACGGTTTATCTGGGACACCTATAAAGAGCAAAGGACAGACGGAGGGGGAGGTCCCAGGGAAAAAGAAGGAGAAAGATAAGGATCAATCTCCAGTAGCAAAAGGCCAGAGTAAAGTCCCTAAGACCCCCGAGAGTCAAAAACAACCCAGTTTGCTTTTTGACACTTCCCCGGAAGATACCCAAGCCCCCCCAACTAAGCAGGATATGATGGACATGACAGAAATGATATTACGCTTAGAAAGAACCATCAAGGGGGAAATGGGAGCGACAAGAAGAGATATACAGAGTGTGTTACATAGAGTGGAGGGGATAGAGGAACAACTGGAGGATCACAAAAATGCTATAAGGGAATTGAGAGATAGAGCTGATATGGACTGGTCAGAAATAAGAAATGTCCGCTATAAATTAGAGGACCAAGAGAACCGCAGCAGAAGAAAAAAATTGCATATAAGAGGCCTCCCAGAAGAAGTCAAAGACATAGAACTGGGGGAGGTGCTGAGAGGGATATTCAATACAGCCCTAAAAAGGGAGATGACAGCCCCTATGCACTTCGAACGGGTACACAGAATACAAAAATCATACAATACACACAGGGACCTACCAAGGGACACTATAGTAAGATTCATAGAATATAACCAAAAAGAACTGGTGTCTCAAAGTACAAGGAACTCTGCTACTATGGAATATAAAGGGGTTAAATTACTCGTGTTTTCGAATTTGTCCCAAGAGACATTAGCACGGAAAAGGGCACTGAAGCCATTAACCAGTCATCTACAGACAAAGGACATCCCGTATAGATGGGGTTTCCCAGCTTGTCTGTCGGTTAAGAGTCAGGGGGTTTCAGCGGTCATCCGCTTCCCGGAAGATGTAAAGGAATTCTGTAACAGGCTGAATATTCAACCTATGCAGTTAGACAACTGGGAAAAGAGACCTCCGGCCTGGAGAAGATGGAGGGAACAGGACTGGAATAAGGCATAGATTATTAAGCCTAATTTTGAAGTGGGGTGCTCTTTCTGGGGTTCGGGTGTGGGGAGGCAGGGGTGGGAGGATGGAGGACAAGGGTAGCTGGTTCTTAGGTTTCCAGGTATCCGGGGGGACTGTCCCCCGTTTCTTGTCCACCCCCTTTCTCTCTTTCAGGTAAAGGATGTTAGTAAGCCTAGTCTCTAGAGAGAGAATAAATGGAAATCACTTGGGGAGGGGGGAAGCTTGGAGCTGATATGCCGTCCCTGGACCAGGCGCCGTACCTTTTTTTAGGTGACGGGGCCTGGGAATTGGGGGGTCATAGTAGACATCCCGAGGAAAGGCTCACTTGGCAAGGGCCCTGGATGGGTACAGACCAAGTGAGTTCTAGCATTGAGGTTCAATGCGCAGGGGGAGGGATGGGAGAGGGTGGGGGGTATATGTTGTATATGTGGTCTCAAGGCACTTTGATTAAGATGTTTTCTTTGAATAAATCTGATGACGAGCCAGGAGTTTGGCTTGGTCTCTCTCTATATCAAGAAGGGGTCGGGGGTCTCTCATACCCTGTGGAGGTACGATACGTGCTCTCTTGGGAAAAAAAAAAAAATGAATCATAATAAATGGCTGCATTAAAAATCGCTACGTACAACGTGCGAGGGTTAAATAGCCCAAGTAAGCGATATCAGATACTACAGGAGATGAAGAGACTCACGGCCAATATAGTGTTCCTGCAAGAAACACACTTAAAGATAACATCAAAGACTAGATTAAATTCAAAGGAATTCCCTATATGGATTCATAGTTACTCTCCTAATAAGAGATCAAAGGGAACTGCAATAGGGTTTAGCAGGGACATACGGTTCTCCCTAGAAGCCACAGAAATAGATCCCGATGGGAGATATCTGTTTGCCAAGGGCACCTTATTGAATATGAAGTACACATTGGTAAATGTGTATTGTCCCAATGTAAGGCCGGCTGTATTTTTGAGAAAAATTTTGAATAAACTAGAAGGATTTAGAGAGGGTATGGTGATTCTTGCAGGTGATCTAAACTTTGTATTTGATCCACTATTAGATACTCAACCCGTCTCATTGAGGTCAGAAGGGAAATATCTCAGAATGATTAAGTATAAATTATATCAGATGCAACTGGTGGAGGTATGGAGAATCTTCCATCCAAAAGATAGGGATTTTACATATTTCTCATCGGTACATGGGTCATATTCAAGAATTGACCATGTCCTGCTAGATCATCGGCTGCTTGAAGGACTGATAGGGATAGAAATAAAATAGATAACGCTGTCCGACCATGCCCCAGTGGTGATGTCCCTGGACTTAGGGGAGATCCCGGATGGACCGAGAGTGTGGAGACTAGATGAATCCCTTATAAATAATACTGGAAAGGCCGATGATCTAGAAAAGGATATGGTCATATTCTTTAAAGAAAATAATATTGAAAATATTGCTCCATCTACGTTATGGGAAACGCATAAGGTATTTATAAGAGGGAGGCAGAAAAAGCCAAGAGGAAGAAGATTAGGCAGGCACGAAAACAAATATTACTAGAAGAAATTCAGGCCCTTGAACGGAAACATAAAGAACTACATGAAGAGCAAGTTCTAAGGGTATTAACTAGAAAGAGAGAAGATCTCCGTGACCTACTGGAACAGGAAACTAAATGGATATTTAATAATATGAACAACAAATTTTATGCCCTGGGTAATAAACCGGGGAGACTGCTAGCAAGGACCATAAAACCGAGAAACGCACAGAACCCTATCCTGAAAATAAAAGACAGAAACGGAGATATGAGACACTCCACCAGGGAGATAAGTAAAATATTCTATGAATATTACCAAATTTTATATAATGTTAACAAAGGGCAAGGGGAAATACAGTAGGTGTTTGTGATATTGTGCTTTTAGCACGACAGCGTCGCGCTGATACTCGGCGACAGGGTGCCGAGATCGCGCCGACATCTCACACTCACTGGAATAGTGACAGCACATCCCAGCAAGCGCGTCATAGAAGCGACGGGAGATCCGACTTGGATTCCCGCCAATTCTACACGTGTGCGGCGTTTGTTATGAATCCTGAGGGGGAAGTCCCCGCCGGATTTTAAATAAAAATCCGGCATGGGTCCCCCCTCAGGAGCACCACGTGGTAGGTATCACATGGGTAGGTACAGAGCATGATGGGACTGTGAGGCCTATATAGGTCCGATGCAAGGCGCGCATCCGTCATTTCAGCGAGGAGGACCGGCGTGGCAACATCGGGAGAAGGAGAGAAGTGAAGAACATGACGTCACAGCACGGAAGAAGAACTCATCACAGCACGGAAGGAGAAGACGTACATCACGGAAGAAGACACCGGACAGTGAGACGAAGAACCGGGGTGCGCCGAGTCAACAACGGAGAGCGGCGAAGACAGAAGGAGAACCCCGGAGAGTTGAGAAGACCCGTCGGGATAGCGGAAGAAGAAGAGCCCCGCCGAAGACGCCGGAGGAAACCCGCCGGGGGGGTGGGGGCTTTTTTAAAAGCCACCCCCCCCCGGCGGTGGAAGAGAACCAGACGGCGGCCCCCACCCACCCGAAGACGTCAAAGAAGAAGCCCCCCCTGGTAAAAGAGCTAATAAAGAAGACAGGGGGCGGCCTCCGGAGCAGAAAAATAAAATATTTTAATACACTGTGTGGTTTATTTGTGTTTTTACCACTTTTCTTGCAGGTGAATGGGTAGGGGTACGATGTACCCCATACTCATTCACTTAGGGTGGGGGGCCGGTATCTGGGGGCCCCCTTATTAAAGGGGGCTCCCAGATTCCGATAAGCCTCCCGCCCGCATACCCCGACAACCAACGGCCAGGGTTGTCGGGAAGGGGCCCTGTCCTCATCAACATGGGGACAGGGTGCTCTGAGGTGGGGGGGGGGGGCCGCAGTGCGCCCCCCTGCCCCAGAGCACCCAACCCCCCCATGTTGAGGGCATGCAGCCTGGTACGGCTCAGGAGGGGGGGGGGGGGCGCTCGCTCGTCCCCACTCCCTTCCTGGCTGGCCGGGTAGCGTGCTTTGGATACGGGTCTGGTATGGATTGTAGGGGGACCCCCTACGCCGTTTTTTTCGGCGTAGGGGGGCTCTCCTTACAACCCATAACAGACCTAAGGGCCCGGTATGCTCCTGAGGGGGGACCCATGCCGGATTTTTATTTAAAATCCGGCGGGGACTTCCCCCTCAGGATTCATAACAAACGCCGCACACGTGTAGAATTGGCGGGAATCCAAGTCGGATCTCCCGTCGCTTCTATGACGGCTCTGTATCCATCGCGGCAAGCCAGCTCGGCGCTGGCTCCCGCGATGGGGCTCGTAGGTGCTCAATCTCGCTGAGAAAGAGAGCGAGATTGACACAAAATCGGGTTCACCTACTGTAGCAGTCCAGAATAAAAGGGAAAAAATTAAACAATATTTAGAAAAGGTCAAGACCCCGGACCTGGCTGAGGAGGTAATAAACAATTTAGAGAAAGAAATAACAAAAGAGGAAATAAGCCAAACGATCAGGAACCTTAAAATGGGAAAGAGCCCTGGCCCTGATGGGTATACGTCACTATATTATAAGAGATTTGGGGAGACACTAGTGCCATTTTTCCAGAAATATATGAATTCTATAGGGGAGGGTCTGGTAATGCGGAAGGAGGCTCTGAATGCCCACATAACTCTGATAGGGAAGGAGGATAAGGACCCATCCTTATGTGCCAGCTATAGGCCCATATCTTTGATAAATGTGGACATAAAAATGTACTCAAAAATCCTTGCAGAGAGAATAAGAACGCTCCTGGCTGGTTTGATAGAAAATGACCAGGCAGGGTTCATACCCGGGAGAGAAACGAGAGAAAATATCCTAAGGGTAATATTTCTGATACAGAAAGCTAAAAAGAATAAAGAACCAGTAGTATTCCTGTCCTTAGATGCCGAAAAGGCGTTTGACAGGTTGGACTGGGAATTTATGCTAGCAAATCTGTCCCATATAGGATTTGGCCCGAGCATGCTTAGGTGGATAGGGGCTCTGTACTCAAATCCCTCGGCACAGGTGAGGGTGAATGGAACCCTGTCGGATAGTTTCCCACTTTTTAATGGGACCCGGCAGGGTTGCCCACTATCGCCCCTCTTATTCGTTTTATCCTTAGAGCCGTTATTAGAAACAATACGGATGAACCAGGAAATAGAAGGGATAAAACTAGAGAGAAGGGAGCACAAGATATCTGCATTTGCGGACGACATGATGCTTCATGTATCTAATCCTAGGGTGACATTACCTAGGATAATGTCAGAATATGAACAATATGGTGAGATTTCGAATCTCAAAATCAATAAAGAAAAAACGGAGATAATGAGCATATCTTTAAGTCCACAAGAGCGCAGGGAACTTGAGGCCCTATATCCATTTAAATGGAAGCAGAGGAGGATGAAATATTTGGGTATTTTCTTATCTAGCACAGAAAGATACCTCTATGAAGATAACTATATACTAATATTGAACAAAGTAAAATCAGAATTAAAAGGATATAGTATAGATAGAGTTTCATGGTGGGGAAGGATTAATACTATAAAGATGATGATTCTGCCCAAAGTTTTATATATTTTCCAAACACTCCCGATAAAAATTCCGGAGATATTTTTTAAAGTCCTGGAAAGGATAATAAGAGGTTTCATATGGATGGGGAAAAAGCCTCGTATAGCGGCAGAGACCCTGATTAGATGTAAAGAGGAAGGAGGAATACAGCTGCCGGACTTTAAAAGGTATTATGATGCGGCCATATTAAGGAGGATTATAGACTGGGGGCAGGGTGAGGGTGGTTGTAAAAAAAAAGTGGGTGGAAGTTGAAGAAAGCTTAAGTAAGAAAGATCTGGGAAATATAATATGGGTACCGAAGCAATATAGAGGTCTGCCCAGTGATACTCCTGTAATAACAAAAGAAACTTTTAGAATATGGGACAAGGTCTGTAGGTTTAAAAAATGGCTTTTTAATAGTCCGCTGCTGCCACTCACGGGTACAGATTTCTTCCCACCTGGTAAGGGAGGAGGGATGTACCTGAGGTGGGCGACCTCGGACACTTTGAAATTGAAGGATGTAATAAAGGGTAATGAATTATGTTCGGTGGTAGAACTTCAAGAAAGATATGGACTGTCCCCAGGAGACGGGTGGAGGCACAGACAAGTTCAACACTTTGTAAACACTTTGCCAAAACCCCTGAGAGCTATGAATGAACTAAATCAATGGGAAAAATATATGACCCAAGGAGGAATGGGAAGGCAGGGAATATCAAGTGTTTACAAAATGTTGACAACCACGATAGAACTGGGTGGATTGAATATGATAGAAAGCTGGGAAAGAGAACTGAACCAAACCATATCTAATAAAAAGAAGAGACAGGTTTTCGACTATGTCCATACTACATCGATGGATGCAAAAGTAAAAGAAACCAATTATAAATTACTCACTAAATGGTATTATGTCCCAGTGAAATTACACAGAATGGATAGCGAGGCCTCCCCCCTATGCTGGAGAGAGTGTGGGATGGAGGGAACCCATGCTCACATATGGTGGCAGTGTCCCTTGATACAGGTATACTGGAGGGAGATATTGATGTTGATTAAAAAAATAAGCGGATATGAGATAAAATATGATCCCTGGGAATGTCTGTGTCATGTTACGAGCCTATCCAGGAAAAAGTATAGAGGGTCCCTGGTTCCGTTCTTATTGAACGGAGCCAAGGCACTAATACCTAGGAATTGGAGGAAAAAAGAAGTGCCCTCGATAGGAGAATGGCTCCAGGAAATCGATAAAATTAGAATGATGGAGGAATTGTGGTCCTTTCATGTTGAATCCAGGCCGAGATATGAGACGACCTGGAAGGGATGGAGGGAATACAGGGGGTTGGGAGGCGACGGGGTGGGTGAGGGGGGAGAGGGAGGAGAGGAATAGAGGGGGAGGGTGGTCGGGACTTATATGCCCTCCCGCCCCCCCCCTTTTTTTTTTTTTTCTTCTGCATTATACACAATAAGGGGAATTATTCTCCCCATAATAATCTCTCCTTTCTTTCACTCTTTATAATATAGGGGACCATGCTCCCCTTCTTACTCATCTTTTTATTTTATAGTTCTTTATTTTTATCTCTTATGTCGGTGAGGTGGGTCTTTGCACGTTAATAATATTAAAATAATAATAATATATGCACAATAGGGGTGTTTTTCCCCCTTAAAATTAAACCTCTTGATTTTTTTTTTTTTTTTTCCTCTTTTGGTTAGGGATATGATAGCACTTTATAACGTTAGTAATAATAATATTATACACAACAGGGGTGAATCTTCACCCTATATTTTAGGGTGAACTGGTGCCAGAAAACTATCGTATCATAACTGAGAACAGAATAGGGCAAAGAGGAGGAGGACTGGCGGTGATCCATAAGACTCATCTTGCAATCACTAAACCTGTCCTTCAAAACCCTCTTCCATTTATGGAAACCCTTACTCTGCAACTACAAACAAACTCCCAGGAGACCATCCGAATTCTACTCTGCTATAGGCCACCTGGCCCAAAATCGCAGTTTCTCCCATCATTGACGGACTTTATCTCCACCTATAGCCTTAACAGCAAACACCTTTTGCTGCTCGGGGACTTCAATCTCTGGGCCAACTCCCCGCAAGACCCTGTTGCCGACGCCTGCATTGATCACTTCAAAGGATTAGGGCTACAACAACTAGTATGTGGGCCCACACATGCTTCAGGTCACACACTCGATCTTATTTTCAGACAAGATCTGGAAATAAAAATCTTGGAAAATGAACCATTGCCATGGACAGATCACCATGCAATTAAATTCATTATTTCCGATTTCCCACCCTTAACTAAAACATCAAATCTAGTGACAACACACTGGACTAGATGTCAGAAGAAGCTCCACTCGGAACTCTTCAAAGCCACGTTAAGGAAAAAAATAAATACAATTCAGCCGCATCAAACGGCTGAAGAAACACTGGATACCATAAACACAGCCCTATTACAGTCAGCCGACTTAATAGCGCCGAAACGTAAAACCCGCATCCGGAAAAATAACTCCAACTGGTTCAACAACCAACTGGCATTATTGAAGCAAGAGCGTAGAAGGGCGGAAGCCGCCTGGAAAAGAAGCTCTTCAGATGAGAACCTCATTGTCTACAAAGCAACAACAAGAAAATACCACAAAGAAATCTTCAAAGCCAAGAAAAACTATTTTTCTGAGGCTATCAACAGCGCCCTTAATCGCCCACGCGAACTCTTCAAATTGGTCACTCAGACCATGAATCCAGGATGTCTTGAAGCCCCCAATTCGGACTCACAAGAATTTTGCAGTGAATTGTCGGATTACTTCATTAATAAAATCGAGGGGATCCGACAAAGCATTCAGCAAAATAATTCCCCCCTCAACCCTCCCCGTAATGATTTACACAATACCTGCAGTAATTCACCACAACCAGGTAAGTTCACGCTGGAACCTATCTCTATCCATGCCACTAAAAATATCATCGGTAATCTGCGTAACAGCACCCCGCCGAATGATATCATCCCCACTAAACTGCTGAAGGAATGCGCCGACATCCTGGCACCTCCTATCACGCAGCTTATCAACCAATCCTTCAGGGAAGGCATAGTGCCCTCCCAGTTGAAGGAGGGTATAATTCGACCCATCTTGAAGAAACCCAACCTGGACCCCAAGGACCCACTCTACCGTCGTCCAATAACAGGCCTAAATGTACTCTCAAAGGTAATGGAAAAAGTAGTGGTACAACAGCTGCAACAGCATCTAGATACCCACAACCTACTTGACCCATTTCAATCGGGATTCCGGCCTGGACACGGGACAGAAACCGCATTGCTCAAAATATGGGACGACGCTCTCGAGGCCGCAGACGAAGGAGAATCTTGTCTTCTGGTTCTGTTGGACCTAAGCACAGCCTTCGACACAGTAGACCACAAGCTTTTATTGACTCGGCTAGCTGAAGTAGCCAGAGTCGCAGAAGGCGATTTATCTTGGTTCTCCTCTTTTTTGGAAAACCGATCGCAAATAGTGAAGTTAGGACCTTTCACTTCTGAGAAACGCACATTATGGTGCGGAGTCCCTCAAGGATCCCCCCTGTCGCCGGTGTTATTCAACATCTATCTTCGCCCTCTTTTTGAGATTATTAGCAGTCAAAAACTGCTCTACCACTCATATGCAGACGACACGCAACTATATTTCCACATTTGCAATAAAAAGGATCATCACCTCAATCTAGAGACATGCCTCTCTTTGATAGAGGACTGGATGACAAAGAGTTATCTTAAACTCAACGGAGAGGAAACAGAACTTCTCCTGTTTCACGCCAAGCATATGAATCAACCTACAACTTGGACCTCCCCGCCCATTCTGGGAAAAATCATCACCCCTAGCGCCAAAGTCAAAAGTCTCGGGGTCATCTTTGACTCTCACATGACATTGGACGCACAAATAGGGTCAGTAGTCAGCGGATCTCACCATCTGCTGCGCCTACTACGCAGACTTACTCCTTTTATTCCCAAGGAAGACATAGCGGTCGTGGTGGGAGCTATTGTAAACTCAAGATTGGACTATGCAAATGTCCTTTACCTCGGACTCCCCAAGTACCAAATCGCTCGTCTACAAGTCGTTCAAAATACGGCCGCTAGACTTGTGACTGGGAAAAAACCTTGGGAATCAATCTCACCTTCACTGAGAACCCTTCACTGGTTACCAGTAAAAGACAGAATCACTTTTAAAGCACTCTGTCTAACGCATAGATGTATCTATGGGAATGCTCCCCATTATCTATGCGAAAAAATAAAAGCTCATAATCCCAATCGCGTTCTGCGATCCACCAATCAAAATTTCCTCCAGATACCCAAAGCCAGATACAAGTCCAAAGGAGAAAGGAGATTCGCGGTCCAAGGGCCTAGACTATGGAACGCTTTACCAACCAGTATTCGGTTGGAGGAGAACCACTTGACGTTCAGGAGAAAGATCAAGACTCATCTCTTTTGATACCAAAGGAGACAGGAACAACAAGCGCCCAGAGGCGATTAAGTTCGCATGTGCTGCGCTATATAAGTTTTCATTCATTCATTCATATATTAATTTATTCGATTTTTTTTTTCTGTTTTTCCTTCACAATGTAGGGAACCTGATTATCCCTCTATTTTGCACCTTGTAAACACACAATAGGGGGATTTATTCCCCCCCCCCGGAATAATCGTTTTGGCTTTTTCACTTATCCTTTCTGTTTATTTATTTATTTATTTATTTTTTTGGGTGAGGTGGGTTTTTGCACGTTTATAATATTAAAATAATAATAATATATGCACAATAGGGGTGATCTCCCCCCATGTATTACATTTTTAGATCTTATTTATTTTTTTTATTTTTTTCTCTTTCACAATGTAGGGAATTTGGCCTTCCCTCTTTTTACACTTTGTAAATACACAATAGGGAGAATTTATTACCCCTGGAATAATTTTTTTTTTCCTTCTCTTTTTCTCCTCTCCTCCTCTTTCTTCTCTTCTTGTACCCTCCATCTTTACCCTGCCCCGTCGCCTCCCTCCCCCCACCGCTAGGGGGGTCTGAGTTCTGTCCCCCGGGCCCCCCCCCCAGGGAAATAAAATTTTAAAGGGAAAACTAGACATGGGGCAAGTTTGAAGGGAGTAATCCTGTAGCACTAGTGGCAGACAGTCTTCTCCTTTTCTTTTTTCTTTTTCTTTTCTTTATGGTATAAGAGGTACCTATTGAGACCAATATGTTGTAAGTCTGTATGTTGATTTTATGTGTATTTATTGTTCTGTTTGGAAAAAAATTAATAAAAGAAATATTTGATAAAAAGGAAGTGTTGCTGTTTAGAAAAAACTACATTACTAATGTCATTGTTTTTTTGTTTACAAAATAATTAATTTACAAATCATTTTGCTTTTGAAAACACTACAGTGATTGGACCAGTGGCGGCTGGTGCTCCAATTTTTTTTTTTGGGTGGAGGGGCGTAAACAAACTGAAAAAAAAACATCAATTGCCGCCAGTGTGCCCCATCAATTACTGCCAGTGTGCCTCCCCCCCTGGCACTTACCGGTCTCTGCACTGTCCTCCAAGCTCTGTGTCCTTATGTCTTCTCCCATCCTCTGCTATGATTGGACGCATGATAGGCCTCCAATCACAGCGCTTGTCGCTTCAGCCAATCAGGTGACAGGGTCACCAGACTCGAGCACGATTGGCCGAGAGGCGGGTCAGTGTTAGAGAAGCGATATATTTGCTTCCCAAACACAACACTAAGTAAACAGCGAATGCAGAGCATTGCGCCCGCTGTTTACCAATTTGGAAACCTGTTAGAGCTCATGGCTATAATCAGGACGCCTATTAGAGCCGACGGTTCTAATCAGGCACTTCCAAAAAAAAAAAAACGCTGCTCTAATTTAGATGCCCAATGCCCGACAAGAGGCCGGACACCTGAATAGGGAGCGGCTGTGGCGACAATAGATAGATTCATGCAATGCATGAATCTATCTATTGGTGATAGACAGGTGCAGGAGAGAGGGGACAGCGCTCCTGCACCCTTTATGGATTCACCGTCACTGGATTGGACACAAATATGGAAACACTACGACATGTTTTGCGTTGAAAGGGGAAGTGATGTTACACGGGACGGTAGACAGCATAAACTCCAAACATACAAAGAATGCTAGACACACCAAACTGGATTAATAACGGCCGTGGCCTTGTTTGTTACATAGTTAGTCCGGTTGAAAAAAAGACACAAGTCCATCCAGTTCAACCACAAAAAAATAAACAAACAAAATAAAAAACACAGTACAATCCCATACACCCAACTCCATACCCACAGTTGATCCAGAGGTAGGCAAAAAACCCCAGCAGAGCATGATCCAAATTGCTACAGCAGGGGAAAAAAATTCCTTCCTGATCCCCCGAGAGGCAATCGGATTTACCCTGGATCAACTTTACCTACAAATCTTAGTACTCAGTTATATTATGTACATTTAGGAAAGAATCCAGGCCTTTCTTAAAGCAATCTACTGAGCTGGCCATAACCACGTCTGGAGGGAGTCTGTTCCACATTTTCACAGCTCTTACTGTGAAGAAACCTTTCCGTATTTGGAGGTGAAATCTATTTTCCTCTAGACATAAAGAGTGCCCCCGTGTCCTCTGTGTTGACCGTAAAGTGAATAACTCAACACCAAGTTCACTGTATGGACCTCATATATTTGTACATGTTGATCATATCCCCCCTTATTCTCCTCTTCTCAAGAGTGAATAAATTCAGTTCCTCTAATCCTTCCTCATAGCTGAGCTCCTCCATGCCTCTTATCAGTTTGGTTGCCCTTCTCTGCGCTTTGCTGGTTTTTACAAATATAAAAACTATTTACAATTCACCATAACTCTTTTAATCAATAAATACTTTAAAACTGTAAACAAAATCATCCAAAACCCATGGTTGCTCTTCAAATAGCCTTCTCATGACTGGCAAAGAGCCTCCTCAGCTTCCTGCTTAAATAGGGGTCCTGGAAATTTCTAGAATGTTCTGTGGGGCGGGGGGTCTGTTCAGATGACCTTAAATGACCTATTCTAACGGACCCCAAAACATTTACAGGCGAGCTGCAACTGCCAAACCACTGGTGACTGATATTAATGCTCATAAGAGGAGAGAGTGGTGCAACTAACATAAATCATGGACTATCAATCAATAGAAGACTGTAATATTGTCCGATGAATTGAGCTTCACACTGTGACCAACCACTGGACTTGTTTAGGTGTAGTGAACACCTAAGCTCAAGACCAGGAGTGTCTTGTGCCAACAATAAAGTAGGGTGGCAAGCGTAATCATGGTATGGGCAGCCATATCTTGGTATTCTGCAGGTCCTGTCATTACATTGAAAGGTAGAGTCACTGCCAGGGACAATGTACAAACTTTGGCCGGCCATTGATTCTCGAAGACAACTTCATTTGCCAAGACGATAATGCTCCGATTCACAAAGCTTGTCAAATCATGGTTTTATGAGCATGCAGACAAAGTCTCGCACCTTCCCTGGGCGCCACAGTCACTGGACCTCAATATAGACTATGACCACTATGGTCAGTTTTGAAGAATAAGGCTCAGGTTTGTTTTCCGCCTCTGCTATCTTTGCATGAATTGGAACGATTTTTGCATGAAGAGTGGCATCAGATTTCATTATCCACCATCCAAGACTTATGTTTGTCAATACCCAGGAAAATTCAGCCCGTCTTGGATGCCAAAGATCACAGGCGTCAAACACAAGGCCCATGGGCCGAATCCGGCCCTCCAGGCCATTTCATGTGGTCCTTGCACTGCTCCTGCCCTCCTCAGGTCCTCCTCCAGACTCTTACTTTCTGCTTTCAAACAATGCATCCAGCTTCTTCCCAGCAGCAGCATAAGGTAAGGGGGTGCACTGCGATGTAAGGGAGAGTGAGGGACTCAACTTCTGATAGTGGGATGCCTCTTGACATCTAATATAAGGGGAGGGGCTGCACTGGACATCTAATCTTACAGATACAACCGGCCGTTTTGAAAACAATCATAATGCTGATGCGGCCCACAATGAAATCGAGTTCGACACCCCTGCTCTAGGTTTTTGCATGATGCTTAATGATCCTAAAATATTTTTAGGATGATAATATAGTCTAACAATTGTAGCCCACGTTAACTTTTTCCCACATTTGCTGCCCTTGGATAACCTGTCACCAGTGTTGGCAGTTAGCAGGAAAAGTGCTACAAAAGGATCACTAATTAAGTGATAAAGTAAAACGCTAAAATTCTGGAGAAAGATTTCTTAATTATTTTGTCAGAATAAAAACAAACTAAACCAAAGTTTAAAACATTATTATCCAAGTAAACATTTGGACACGTCAGTTCTAGTCAATCATTACAACATTTACTCATACATACATCATTTTACCATTACTCATACCTAGTTCAACACAAGATAGATAACAAGACTATTACCGTGACAGGACTGCAAAAGTTTATTATCAAGAGGTAACTAAGTATTGCAGCTACAGTGGTGAAATGTATACACCAATTACTGCTTTAAAGATAAAATAAAGGGGTTGTAAACACTCAATGTTTTTCACCTTAATGCATTCTAATAGCAACCCCCCAGAGCCCCCCCCCCCCCTCTTACTTACCTGGACCCAATAGTTCCAGCGACAGGGACGAGCACAGCAGCTCCAGCCGCTGTCTTGGGTCCTCATTGGATAGATTGATAGCAGCAGGAACCATTGGCTCCCGCTGCTGTTAATCAAATCTAGTGACTTGGGAGAGGGCGTGCCCCCATGGAATGCGGCTCTATGCGGGGGCACTTGAAAAGAGGAGGAGCCAGGAGTACCACTGAGGGACCCCAGAAGAGGGGGATCAGGACCACTCTGTGCAAAACCCTTGCACAGAGGAGGTAAGTAAGTATGATTTTTTAAAAGGTAAAGTTTACCCTAAGCCGGGGGCCGGCTAGCAGTCAACCGTGATCTACCACAGGAAGCCGACAGCTAGATCATGAACACGGCTCTGCCTCCTTCCAGCCGCCAAAGCTCTCATGTTCACTACAGTGTGGAGAGCGGAAGACAGCATAGTGCTGGATGAAGGGAGGGAGCTGCCTTGGGTAACCTTTTCGAGTTAACCAGCAAGTTATTCACCAATCACCAGCTTGTTGTTATGAAATGTTAACTCCGACAGCTCCTGCTCCCACCTTTCATATAGCATTATGCTGCCATCCCACTCTCTACTCTGCTATACACACACTGTCAGGTAGGAAGCGCTACCTACACTGTGCTGTGTGTGGGGGGGGGGGGAGGATGTGAATGGGACAGAAGAGACACTGTTGGAGGTGGGTCAGAGGACACTGCTTTTAGGGGGCAGAGGACCATTGTGGGGAGCAGAGGACACTAGAGCGTGGGGAGATGTAAAGGGGGACAGGAGGACACTGCTATAGGGGTGAGACAGGGAACACGACTGTGACACACTATGGGGGTTATTTACGAAAGGTAAATCCACTTTGCACTACAAGTGTAAACTACAAGTGCAAAGTGCACTTGAAATTGCACTAAAAGTTTATCATCCAATCATGTGCAAGCTAAAATGCACATATTTTACTTGCATGTCCCCCTTGGATCTACATCCACTGCACTTCCAAGTGCCTTTAGTAAATAACCCCTATGTGTTCTTCATTCCATCTTTTCATTGAAAGCTTGATAGTTTTGTTTTGCTTTTTTTTTTAAAGGGCGCTGCCTAGCCCCCCTCTACCCAGGGATCTTTGATTTCCCCCATGTTGTCCAGGTAGATGTCAACCTCTGAATAATTGCCTAACCCTGCTCTAAGCCCACAATTCTGGACTAAAGGACTCCATTTTAATATGTCTGGGAGAGTTCCAGTAGAAAAATCTCCTTCAAATCTCCTTTAAAATTCCCAAATCTTTCCCAAACCACCACAATTTCCTAATATAACTTAGAATTCATGGACCCCTCTAGCCTATTTTGTGCAAATCTGCTATAAATAAATAAACCAATTAAATTCATAAACCAATGTTCCTTGCCACACAAATCCTCTTATTCAGTGCAATAGTCCATGATGTGCTTTTGTGCTGATAATCAATATAATTAGTTATCAACACAAAAGATAATTGATTATCAACACAAAAGTAATGTGAACCATTGCACTGAATAAGAGGATTTGTGTGGCACAGAACGTTGGTTTATGAATTTAATTGGTTTATTTATTTATAGCAGATTTGCACATAATATGTACTGGTTTATGATTGTATATTTTGGATGATATATGGATTAAGGTTTTTTATTTACTAATGTAATTATTGCGGTATTCGCACAGTATTGGGTTATGGCAAGATAATGATGTAAATATCACATACACAGAGAAGACAGGTTTTGTAGATAAGTGTCACTACCACTGTATTCTTTATTTTAATATTTAATATAAATACTAGTAGGTATTTTAATACAGCAGCTGTAGTAGGAGGCTTGTTCCCTTAATTGGCACAGAGAGATATATTTTTGATTTAGAGGCAGCAAAGCCCTGTAGCATCATACTCCCTTCACTGTGATTTACTGTACTGTATGCCCTTGCAGTAACCTTTACAGGACGCCAACTCCTAGAAAAAATAAAAGTGTAGAGTTTTGTTTCCCCCATTTTAAAACTTTGGGGCTGATTTACTAACAAATAAGCTCTTCACTTTGCAGGGGAAGTTGAAGTTGGCAAGGAAATTTGCCCCAAAGCTTAGTGAATGTGATGAAATACCCAAACACATGCAAGGAAAAAAAAATACGTAATTTTTTGCTTGCACATGATTGGATGATGGGAGTCTGCAGAGTTTCACCTCATTCACTAAGCTCTAATGCACACTACCTTGCAAAGTACAAGTAAACAGCCTTTTTGACTTTAGTAAATGAACCCCCAAGTATCTGACTATGGGTAATAGAAGAAATAGGTTACCAGTTCTCCTTGGACCATTGGTACACAGTCCAAATGTTTATTATGAAGATCACTTCATAGTGCACGGTGACCGATTTCTTCTATGTTTTATACTGATAACAATAGGCAGTTGTTACAGCACCCCCGAAATCTCAGATCCATTCTGGTATGGTGTGCGATGGGAATATATGAACTGACTACGGATGACTCACCAGTCAATGGTTATGACACATACATTTATATAGTGTGGCATGCGCCTAAATAGGCATAACTGGCTATGCAGGAATATTGCCGGTTGAAAGGATGCCACGTATCGCTATGAAGCAAGGCTTTTAGTGGTTTTAGCTTTTTGTTTGATGTGCTTCTAAATCAGATTTATACTGGCTTTCTCTTGCAAAATTCACTTTTCTTGTTGAATATTCTCAACATTAAAGCACAACTGCTTTTTTAGTAAGGTTTCTCTTTATATTAACCTCCCCCAAGTGCAGTTCATCTAGTAAAATACTCGCCCTTCTCGCTGCTCTAGCGACCTTCATTGTACGACCATGACCAGCACTGCACAACCTTTTAAAGAAAACCTGCTGGCCGGGTCCTCATCCTACTGCACATACATGCTTTGGGCCCATTATCATTTATGGATGAGCCATACCCCACTGGATTACGCCCTTTGAGGAAGCATAAAAGTGGTCAGGCGGTTCCAGAGCCGCCCAATCACTTTTATCAGAAAGCCCTTTACCGGCTCTTAAAGTTGCTGTCACGCTAACAGCTGAGCTTGATTTGACCACTTGTGTACCATCCTGATTATAAACATACTTTGGTGGACAACTGGTTAGAGGACAAATGTACTAAAAGTATTGCTGCCTTTCAACAACTAAACTAAAATATGGTTGTTCTTTGTTTGAAAGCTTGCAGTCGATAAAGCCCAACGCCAGTCAAACTTTTTTTTTTTACAGTTAAACGCTGGGATAACCAATTCTGTCTAAATACAAGAGACATTTGTGTTAACTGAATCTTTGTGTACTTTGTTTATTTCTTCCAGATCTGGGAAGGAATCCACCATGAATGAAACTTTGCGTTTGTGTAGGAGCTTCCTGTAATAAAGACCAGTGAGTGGATGCTCTCTCTCCTTGTACATCAAGGGTCTCAAACTGGTGGCCCTCCAGCTGTTGTAAAACTACAAGTCCCATCATGCCTCTGCCTGTGGGAGTCATGCTGGTAACTGTCATTCTTGCAATGCCTCATTGGACTTGTAGTTTTGCAACAGCTGGAGGGCCGCCAGTTTGAGACGCCTGTTGTACATTGTACAGGGTGACTGGTCTTGTCCCCACCCCCACTGTAGTTTTCTGAAGTCAGCTTGTCATGGGTGGGGTCAGCTGGGACCCTCCCACAGCTCTGCTCTCTGCACAGGCCATATACAGCACAGAAGTGATCTCACTGCTACTTGTACAAGATAATATCTGGGAAAAGTATTTGGTGCGCACAAGTGGATTTATATCCTGTGTGTCAATTTAAAGTGTTTGTAAACCCCAAAAAATATATACAGATTTTGGTCCCTTAAAGCAGTTTACACAGTACAGTGCTATGTAATCTGCCCCCCTCTAAACTGTAAAAAAAAAAAAAAAAAAAAACTGAACCTGGCACTTCCTGTATGCCCTCTCTAAACACGAAAATCTGGGCTGCTCTGCCCTGATCACCGTTGTCAAAATACGTCCCTTCGTCATACGTATCTGTCCCCTCTGTTCTCCTCTCTCCCCTCTCACCCCTCCTTCCTGCCTGTCATCGCCCTCTGTGTCTCTCTCCGGCATTGCCCCGCCCCCCAACCCACTATTCTTGTAAAATAAAAAACTTTAAATTATCACTGCCAGCATCTCTACCAAAGGCTGTCTCGAGGCGGGTCATGTGATTCGCGGCCGCTTTACAACTCCGATACAGAACTTCTGCAGAGGAGACGAGCAGCCATGTGATCTCCCTGGCTGACGTCAGAGGGAGATCACAGCCCCTCCCGCAGAAGCAATCCCCTGTAGCTGCAAAGCGGCCACGAGTGATGTGACCGGCCTGAAGACAGCTCAAATTAGGCATTTAGAACACTTGTTTTTTAAAACTACTGACATAGTGTGCTATGCCAGCCTCTAACAGAGGGGCTGGCATAGTTTTATATAGATGGGTTTACAAAGCCTTTAAGAATATATTTAAAAGAGAAGTATGGTCAAAGCTTTTTTGGCCCTACTTCTCGTAAGTGCAGTTTGTTCTGCACTCCTGTGACCCAGTTTCAGCTGACAGCAGGCTAAAATCAGCTGTCGGCTCATGTCACTCAACTGGTCCAGGCACTGGATCGATTCCAACTTTACAGTCAGATTTAACAAATGCCTAGACTGGCAACTGGCTCAGCCGCTTAGTGAGCCGCTGGGAGCCTAAGCCAGGTTGCTCTTGCCCCCTCCACAACCCAGCGCTCCAGTGAGCTCTGGAGAGGCAGAGTAGAGAGCTGGTGACTGATAGTCACTGTTCTCTGCTCAGAGCAGAGGGAAGAACTGAGCAATCAGTGGTGCAGAGGCAACGGGGGACAGATGCAGCATCGAGTTGATGCTGCATACACCTAGGCAAGTATACATTTTATTTCTTTTTTTGAAAACCCCATACTTCTCTTTTAACTTACCGTTTTAGTGCCTGGAGTTCAGCTTTCATTTTGGATAGAGCGTAAACAAGTTAGAACCTCTATCAACTTACCTCTTAATTACTGTCCGTAGCCACAACTGAGAAACGCCCCCTTTTTACCCATTTATGTAATAGGTGTCAGGCAGAACAGGAATTTAATAGGATTTCTCTGAACAGTGACAAAGGCAACAATGAAAAAAAACGTTCTAGTACAGTGAAATGGTTTGGAAACTCCGGGCCAGATTCACAAAAGAGATACGACGGCGTATCTCCTGATACGCCGTCGTATCTCTGAGATCCGCCCGTCGTAACTATGCGCCTGATTCATAGAATCAGGTTACGCATAGATCTCACAAAGATCCGACAGGTGTAATTGACTTACACCGTCGGATCTTAGGCTGCAATTCTAGGCCGGCCACTAGGTGGTGATTCCATAGCGGTCGGCGTAGAATATACAAATGACTAGTTACGCCGATTCACGAACGTACGCTTTGCCCGTCGCTCTAAATTTACGTAGTTTCCGTCGAGATACGCGGCGTAAAACTAAGGCTGCCCTCTAGGTGGTCTAGCCAAAGTATGGCCTTCGTTCCCACGTCGAAATTTGAAATTTCACGTTGTTTGCGTAAGTCGTCCGTGAATGGCGCTGTACGCCATTTACGTTAACGTCGAAACCAATGACGTCCTTGCGACGTCATTTAGCGCAATGCACGTCGGGTAATTTTAGGGACGGAGCATGCGCAGTACGTTCGGCACGGGAACGCGCCTAATTTAAATGGTGCCCGCCCCATTTGAATTAGGCGGGCTTGCGCCGGGTGGATTTACGCTACGCTGCCGCAAGTTTACAGGCAAGTGCTTTGTGAATCAAGCACTTACGCTGTAAACTTGCGGCGGTGTAACGTAAATGGGATACGTTACGCTGCCACAGCGTAGCCGGATTCTATGTGAATCTGGCCCTCCGTACTTAAAGCGTATGTCTGCTGAAAAAAAAAAAATTATTAGAAGCCAGCAGCTAAAAAATACTGCAGCTGCTGACTTTTAATATCAGCACACTTACCTGTCCTGGAGTCCAGCGCAGTCCGCAGCAGAGGACGAGCGATCGCTTGTCACTCTGCTGCCCCCCCGCCATCCTCGGTGAGGGAACCACCGAGGATGCCCGGTTCCCTACGGCGCATGCGCGAGTCGCGATGCGCCGTGCTGACTGGCTCCCGCTGTGTTCTGGGAGCCGAGTGTTCCCAGAACACAACGGGGGGGGGGGGGGGGGAGGTGACGTCCTGCCCGCAGTATACCCGCAGACTGTGGGCTAGATTCAGATAGGTTAGCAGATCTTTAGATCCGCGTAACTTATCTGATTTACGATCCGCCGCCGCAAGTTTTTGAGGCAAGTGCTTAATTCAGAAAGCACTTGCCTCTAAACTTGCGGCGGCGTATCGTAAATCCCCCGGCGGAATTCAAATTCCGCGGCTAGGGGGCGTGTACAATTTAAATCAGGCGCGTCCCTGCGCCGAACAAACGGCGCATGCGCCGTCCGCTAAAGTTCCCAGCGTGCATTGCTCCAAATGACGTCGCTAGGACGTCATTGGTTTTAGCGTGAACGTAAATTACGTCCATCCGTATTCGCGAACGACTTACGCAAACGATGTAAAAAATATCAAAATTCGACCTGGGATCGACGGCCATACTTAACATAGGATACGCTGCATATAGCAGGGGTAACTATCCGCCGGAAAAAGCCAAACGTAAACGGCGTAAAAAAAAAAGCGCCGGTCGTTCGTTTCTGAATCGGCGTAACTCCTCATTTGCATATTCCTCGCGTATACAAACGGAAGCGCCACCTAGCGGCCAGCGGGAGATTGCAGCCTAAGATCTGACGGTGCAAGTCACTTACACCTGGCGGATCTTAGGGAGATCTATGCGTAACTGATTCTATGACGGAACTCCGAGATACGCCTGATACGCCGTCGTATCTCTATCTGAATCTGGCCCAGTGTGGCCGGAAGTGGGTGCAAATACCTGTCTTTAGACAGGTATCTGCACCCCCTCCCCCCTGAAAGGTGTCAAATGTGACACCGGAGGGTGGAGGGTTCCAAACAGCGGGAGTTACACTTTAGGGTGGAGCTCCGCTTTAATAGCCGTCTTTGTCCAGATGGCATAAAGTTCCTCTCACTTAGGCTCCATTCACACCTGATAACGGGTGCTCAAAAATGAACATGTGCTTCCTTGGGTGACATCGTAGCACGTTGCGATTTACCACATGACAATCGTGACAAAATCACGGCGCTATTGGATTGCAGTTCAAAAGTAATGGCATCGCAAACCCGTCTCACGTTTTGCAGCGATTTGAAATTGTGCGAGGAATCGTGGCGATTCCATCTGTGATCAGGTGTGAATGGTGCCTTACCGTTTAAATAATAAGCGTCAGACTAGACAGGAGGGCAAGAGAAATCTGACACAAAAATCCAGACACTGTTTAAAACCTGAATGAAATGCAAACCCTTTTCCACTCTATGCAAACTAAAATAAAAGAAGAATGTATCAAGGTCACTTAATTAAAGTGAAAGTAAAAAAAGGATTTACCAAGCGAAGATCTCCAACTCCGTGGACTACCACAGACAAGTTCTCACCAAGCTGATTTGTCGCTGCCATGTTTCTTACTCCGGTGTTGTTTTTGTGTGTTCTTACTTTGTCTGCTAAAGTGATATTTTCCACATCTGAGTTCCAGGTTAAAGTTTTACCTTAGTGTTCGATTGTCAGGTCTCGTTTTAGATTTTGACCCCGTCTACAAGAGAGAGGGACATTGGTTAAAGCAATTTGGCAATCTGTCTTTGCTTAGTCAGGTAAAAGTATAATTTATAACTGTTGAGTCTAATAATTATAGCGCATTAACATTGATGCCAAAAGTCTAGTAAACTTTAAAATTTTACAAAATACTACTCCTCACAAGAGTTTTACTGAACATATTACAATATAATATAGGCTAGCGTGAGTAAGAAGATAATGAACCTGATAAAATACTCAACGACAACATTTTTGACATTTAAAGAAAAAAAGAAAAATTTACTATATGCATATGTCTTGCTTCTAAAGGCTCCTACATAGCACTGAATGCTATTCAGAACAAATTAATTTCTCCTGAATGTGAAAGTAATTTGTATACATCTGAGTAGAGCTGCACGATTCTGGGCAAAATGAGAATCACAAATTTTTTCTTAGAAGAGATAACGCAATTCTCACGGCGTAACATAATCTTTCAAATTTTGCAAACAAATTGGGCTAACTTTACTGTTTAGTTTTTTTTATTCATTAAAGTGTATTTTTTTTTTTAAATTGCGTTTGAAAGACCGCTGCGTGAATATGGTGTGACATAAAATATTGCAACTGCCATTTTATTCTCTAGGGTCTCTGCTAATTTTATATATATATATATATATATAAACACACAGGGCCAGACTCAGGTAGAAGTGCGGCGGCGTAATGTATCGTAGTGCCTGATTCACAAAGCACTTGCAATGAAAACCTACTCCGGCGTAAGCCCGCGTAATTCAAAGGGGCGTGTGCCATTTAAATTAGGTGCGCTCCCGCGCCGGACCTACTGCGCATGCTCCCTTTTGAATTACCCGCCGTACTTTGCGCGAAGTGACGTCATTTTTTCAAACGGCGACGTGCGTAGCGTATTTTCGTATTCCCGGACGTCTTACGCAAACGACGTGAATTTTTAAATTTCGACGCGGGAATGACGGCCATACTTTATACAGCACATACGTGTGCTGTGTAAAGTTAGGACACCCATAACGACGACTAACTTTGCAACGGGAAACTAGACTAGCAGCGACGTAGCGAACGCGAAAAACCGTTGTGATCGCCATAACTCCTAATTTGCATACCCGATGCTGGTTTACGACGCAAACTCCCCCCAGCGGCGGCCACGGTATTGCATCTTAAGATCCGAAAGTGTAAAACAATTACACCTGTCGGATCTTATGGCTATCTATGCGTAACTGATTCAATGAATCAGTCGCATAGATAGAACAACAGATACGACGGCGTATCAGGAGATACGGCGTCGTATCTGCTCTGTGAATCTGGCCCCAAGTGCCTTGCGAAAGTATTTCGGCCCCCTTGAACTTTGCGACCTTTTGCCACATTTCAGGCTTATAACATAAAGATATAAAACTGTAATTTTTTTTGAAGAATCAACAAGTGGGACACAATCATGAAGTGGAACGAAATTTATTGGATATTTCAAACTTTTTTAACAAATAAAAAACTGAAAAATTGGGCGTGCAAAATTATTCAAAGTTAATACTTTGTAGCGCCACCTTTTGCTGCGATTACAGCTGTAAGTCGCTTGGGGTATGTCTCTATCAGTTTTGCACATCGAGAGACTGAAATTTTTGCCCATTCCTCCTTGCAAAACAGCTCAAGCTCAGTGAGGTTGGATGGAGAGCGTTTGTGAACAGCAGTTTTCAGTTCTTTCCACAGATTCTCGAATGGATTCAGGTCTGGACTTTGACTTGGCCATTCTAACACCTGGATATGTTTATTTGTGAACCATTCCATTGTAGATTTTGCTTTATGTTTTGGATCATTGTCTTGTTGGAAGACAAATCTCCGTCCCAGTCTCAGGTCTTTTGCAGACTCCATCAGGTTTTGTTCCAGAATGGTCCTGTATTTGGCTCCATCCATCTTCCCATCAATGTTAACCATCTTCCCTGTCCCTGCTGAAGAAAAGCAGGCCCAAACCATGATGCTGCCACCACCATGTTTGACAGTGGAGATGGTGTGTTCAGGGTGATGAGCTGTGTTGCTTTTACGCCAAACATAAAGTTTTGCATTGTTGCCAAAAAGTTTGATTTTGGTTTCATCTGACCAGAGCACCTTCTTCCACATGTTTGGTATGTCTCCCAGGTGGCTTGTGGCAAACTTTAAACAACACTTTTTATGGATATCTTTAAGAAATGGCTTTCTTCTTGCCACTCTTCCATAAAGGCCAGATTTGTGCAGTATACGACTGATTGTTGTCCTATGGACAGAGTCTCCCATCTCAGCTGTAGATCTCTGCAGTTCATCCAGAGTGATCATGGGCCTCTTGGCTGCATCTCTGATCAGTCTTATCCTTGTATAAGCTGAAAGTTTAGAGGGACGGCCAGGTCTTCGTAGATTTGCAGTGGTCCTTCCACTTCAATATTATCGCTTGCACAGTGCTCCTTGGGATGTTTAAAGCTTGGGAAATCTTTTTGTATCCAAATCCGGCTTTAAACTTCTCCACAACAGTATCTCGGACCTGCCTGGTGTGTTCCTTGTTCTTCATGATGCTCTCTGCGCTTTAAACGGACCTCTGAGACTATCACAGTGCAGGTGCATTTATACGGAGACTTGATTACACACAGGTGGATTCTATTTATCATCATTTAGTCATTTAGGTCAACATTGGATCATTCAGAGATCCTCACTGAACTTCTGGAGAGAGTTTGCTGCACTGAAAGTAAAGGGGCTGAATAATTTTGCACGCCCAATTTTTCAGTTTTTTATTTGTTAAAAAAGTTTGAAATATCCAAAAATTTCGTTTCACTTCATGATTGTGTCCCACTTGTTGTTGATTCTTCAAAAAAAATTACAGTTTTATATCTTTATGTTTGAAGCCTGAAATGTGGCAAAATGTCGCAAAGTTCAAGGGGGCCGAATACTTTCGCAAGGCACTGTATGTATGTATGTATGTATGTATGTATGTATGTATGTAATATATATATATATATATATATATAAGTTTGGGGGTTTGAAGTAATTTTCAAGCAAAAAATACTGATTTTAACTTGTAAGCACCAAGTGTCAGAAAAAGGTTTTGTTTTTAACCACTTCAGACCCGCGCTATTGACAAAAGACGTCAACAGCGCGGCTCTCAAGTGCCAAGTGGACGTCTTTTTAAAAGCATTACCCGCGCACGCCACTGGGTGGCGCCCAGCGCGTAAACACTGTCCCGGCGCATCGCTGAAGAGCCGATGCGTGTACCTGGCGGCCACGATGTCCGCCGGGTACACGCGATCGGCGGTGACACAGCAGGTGACAGCAGGGACGTGGAGCTCTGTGTGTAAACACAGAGCTCCACATGCTGTCAGAGGAGAGGAGACCGATCTGTGTCCCTTGTACATAGGGACACAGCATCGGTCACCTCCCCCAGTCACCCCCCTCCCCCCACACAGTTAGAACACACCCAGGGAATACATTTAACCCCTTCCTCACCCCCTAGTGTTAACCCCTTCCCTGCCAGTCACATTTATACAGTAATTAGTGCATTCTTATAGCACTGATCGCTGTATAAATGTGAATGGTCCCAAATTTGTGTCAAAAGTGTCTGATATGTCCGCCGCAATATCGCAGTCCCAATAAAAATCGCAGATCGCCGCCATTACTAGTAAAAAAAAAAAATAATTAAAAAAAATCATAATTCTGTCCCCTATTTTGTAGGCGCTTTAACTTTTGCGCAAACCAGTCGCTTATTGCGATTTTTTTTTTTTTACAAAAATACGTAGAAAAATACGTTTCGGCCTTAACTGAGAAAAAAAATAGTTAAAAAAAAAATGGGATATTTATTATAGCAACAAGTAAAAAATATATACATTTTTTTTTTAAATTGTCGCTCTTTTTTTGTTTATAGCGCAAAAAATAAAAACCGCAGAGGTGATCAAATACCACCAAAATAAAGCTCTATTTGTGGGGAAAAAAGGACGTCAATTTTGTTTGGGAGTCACGTCGCACGACCGCGCAAATGTCAGTTAAAGCGACGCAGTGCTGGAAGCTGAAATTTCGCCTGGGCACGAAGGGGGTTTATGTGCCCAGTAAGCAAGTGGTTAAGTGGTTAAACTGACCTCATTTACACACCAAAGTGCATTGCTTTGAACTAAAAGAAACAAATGTTACAATGTTTCTCTTTATCTCCACCTAAAGCAGGCCATACATGGGTCAAATTTCGAAAGAATTGTCTTTCGAAAATCTTATCTAAGAATTTTCGTTTGTATTTCGCAACCATTAGTGGGCTGCAGCAACAGCCGATTTTCGTGCGGCCATCGAATTTGAGTAATCGGACAGTTTGGAAATTTTTTGAAAAACAAACGATTTTCTAATCAATGATGGTGTGTGAGCAATGTAATCGAAAATGAAATGCGCATGAGCAAGAAAAGAAAATTCCCGGAAAAAAAATAAGATTCTCATCCACGAAAATTCTTTTCTGTAGCAGCATGAGGCGAAATTGAAGGCTTGGTTGATCAAATTTCAAAATCAATGGTGGCATCATCGGATCACAAAACGCACACATTTTTCAGATTTTCAAAAGAAAATTATTTCGATCATGTATGGCCAGCCTAAGGGATGTTGTAATAAACTTGGCAGGCTGCCTGTTTTTTTTGTTGTTGTTTTTTTGACAGCTGTCAGCAGTGAGCAGAGAACTCTCTGCACTGTATGCAGAAAATGCTGTGTTAAAAGCGGAGCTCCACTCTAAAGTGAAACTCCCGCTGATCGGAACCCTCCGGTGTCACATTTGACACCTTTCATGGGGGAGGGGGGTGCAGATACCGGTCTAAAGACAGGTATTTGCACCCACTTCCGGCCACACAGCAATCAGACATAGAGAAGACAAGTCATTGCAGTAAATGATCCCAGCAGGCTACAAAAAGGTCACTTCTGTGATATAAGAATCCTAGCTGTTCGGTCTTCAGCATTTTCTCCCATTTTTATTTGCAGGACCTCTCAAGCTCCATCAGGTTGGATGGGAGCGTCAGTGCACAGCCATTTTCAGATCTCTCCAGAGATGTTTAATCAAGTTCAAGTCTTGGCTCTAGCTGGGCCACTCAAGGACATTTACAGAGTTGTTTTGTAGCCATTCCTTTGTTATCTTGGCTGTGTGGGTCATTGTCCTGTTAGAAGATAACCCTTTGACCCAGTTTGGGGTCCTGAGGGTGCTCTGGAGCAGGTTTTCATTAACCACTTCAGCCCCGGAAGAATGAGATGCTCAATGACCAGAGCATTTTTTTGCAATTCAGCACTGTGTCGCTTTAACTGACAATTGCGTGGTCGTGTGACGTTGTACCCAAACAAAATTGACGTCCTTTTTTCCCAACAAATAGAGGTTTCTTTTGGTGGTATTTGATCACCTCTGTGGTTTTTATTTTTTTGCGATATAAACAAAAAAAAGTGAAATTTTTGTACTTTTTGCTGTAATAAATAGCCCCATTTTTTTTTATTTTTTTTTTAAAAGCAAATTTTTTTCTCAGTTTAGGTCGATATGTATTCTTTTACATATTTTTAGTAATAATAATAAAAAAAAAATGTTATTGATTGGTTTGCGCAAAAGTTATAGCATTTACAAAATAGGGAATAGATTTATGACATTTTTATAATATTTTTTTTTTTTTACGGCGATCTGTGATTTTTATTGGGACTGCGATATTGCGGCGGACAATTTGGACACTTTTGACACATTTTTGGGACCAGTTACATAGTTAGTCAGGTTGAAAAAAGACACAAGTCCATCCAGTTCAACCACAAAAAATAAACAAACAAAATAAAAAAACACAGTACAATCCCATACACCCATCTCCATACCCACAGTTGATCCAGAGCATGATCCAATTTGCTACAGCAGGGGAAAAAATTCCTTCCTGATCCCCCGAGAGGCAAACGGATTTACCCTGGATCAACTTTTCCTACAAATCTTAGTACTCAGTTATTTTATGTACATTTAGGAAAGTATCCAGGCCTTTCTTAAAGCAATCTACTGAGCTGGCCAGAACCACCTCTGGAGGGAGTCTGTTCCACATTTTCACAGCTCTTACTGTGAAAAAAACTTTCCGTATTCAGTGTCATTTATACAGTGATCAGTGGTATAAAAATGAACACACGATCAGTCTCCTCGCCCCTGAGAGAACCGGATGTGTGTGTTTACACACCCACATCCCTGTTCTCGTTCTGTAACGAGCAATCGCGGGTGCCCCATGGTCGCGACGCATCGGCTCCGGGGACATGCTTCGGTCATGCGTGTGTCTTAAAGAGCCAACATACAGCCACGACGGCTTGCGTTAAGGATGACTCTATACTTTGCTGCATTCATCTTTCCCTCTATCCTGACTAGTCTCCCAGTTCCTTCCACTGATAAACATCCCTGTAGCATGATACTGCCACCACCATGCTTCACTCTAGTGATGGTATTGGCCAGGTGATGAGCGATGTCTGGTTTGCTCCAGACAAGACACTTGCCATTCAGGCCAAACAGTTCAATCTTTGTTTCATCAGACCAGAAGATTTTGTTTGTTTTGTGATATGTGAAGAATGATATCTGAATGATGCCTGTAGCTGCAGACATCATTTAGACATTACAGCACAAAGTCAAGGACGTCATATGATGGTGTAGAAGTGGTTAAGATACATAAATAATTTAGTTTATTCAGCATGAAAACAGGTCACCTTCTTCCATTGCTCAGTGGTCCAGTTCTGATGCTTACATGCCCATTGCAGGCACTTTTGGCAGTGGACACGGGTCAGCATGGGCAAACTGACTGGTCTGCAGCTATGCCACCCCATACACATGTTTACTTACCTAATATATTCCATCAACTTTCAGATGCCATTGTAACGAGATAATCACTGTTATTCACTTAATCTGTAAGTGATCATAAAAGTTATAGCCGATATCCCAAATTTTACACCTAAAAACAACAAAAAATAATTCTTAAATTCCATTATCAATTTATTTTACTATGACCCATTTCACACTGGGGCATTTTTCAGGCGCTTTGGGGGCTAAAAATAGCACCTGAAAAAGGGCTCCCCTGCAGTCTCATTGTGAAAGCCCGAGTGCTCTCTCACTGCGCTGGCAAAACTCCTACAAGCAGCATCTTTGGAGCGGTGTATACACCGCATCTCCACCGCTCCTGCTCATTGAAATAAATGGGCAGTGCCGTAGAACCACCAGCGGTTTTAACCCTTTTTCGGCCGCTAGCAGGGGTTAAAAGACCCCCGCTAGTGGCGGAAACCACTGCAAAAAAAACGATAAAGCGCTGCTAAAAATTGCAGTGCTTTACCGCCGACCCCCCAGTGTGAAAGCAGCCTTTAGGAGGAAGAAGAATGTTACCACCATGGCAACACATCCATACATTTCAGCACTCACTACAAACCAGCTGTCTTGAATGTTTTAACTGCATTTTGTTGGCAATTGTTTATTTTTATATGTACATTTTTTTTATTACATGCTTGTGTAAAATATTTTATATGAATGGAAAATAGGTGAAGCCCTCAATAAGACCTTGCAGACTCATTAATTCTAATGCAAAGACCCATCTGGCTTCATGAGCAATAGCAGATCCAGATCTCCTTTAATTGTGCCTAATTTGACTACCCAATCCCCAAAACTGAAGAGATGGCGGGGTTGTTTGTTGTCTTATTTGGAAGGCGGATTGAAGATCATTTGATGATTAGTAGAATCACAGAGATTACAGGGAGTGTGCATGAGAGATTGAGAAAACTTGTCAGGAGGAAGGAAAGGTGGCTGTGAGTCATACATGACAAGAGTTTGAAAAGGAAGTATTTGTTAGAAATGTTTAGGAATATATTAACCCACTGTGAGTGCGTGGGGCAGTTTTGGAATTTTTCACATACACAAAAAAATGTTGGTAAAATATAAACAACGATGTTCCATCAAGTAAATTAATACCAAACATGTCAAATATGAAAATTGCGCACGCCTGTAAATTGGTCACCTACAGTACTTAAAGCGAAAAAAAAAAAAAATTAAGATTAGATTCATGCTCATTTTGTCTAGGGGAATCAAGTATTTTTTTTAAAAAACAAAGCAGAGAGCGATCTTCTCCGCCGCTTCCGGGTATGGGTCTTCGGGAGCGGGCGTTCCTTCTTGATTGACAGGCTTCCGACAGGCTTCCGACGGTCGCATCTATCGCGTCACGAGTAGCCGAAAGAAGCCGAACGTCGGTGCGGCTCTATACGGCGCCTGCGCACCGACGTTCGGCTACTTTCGGAAAATCGTGACGCGATAGATGCGACCGTCGGAAGCCTGTCAATCAAGAAGGAATGCCCAGACCCGAAGACCATACCCAGAAGCGGCGGAGAAGATCGCTCTCTAAAACAGTAAGTACAGCTTTGTTTTTAAAAAAACTAGCCGATTCCCCTAGACAAAATGAGCATCAATCTAATCTTAATTTTTTTTTTTTTGGGTGAACCTCCACTTTAAAATGTCCATAGGCGACACTTAAAGCGGAGCTCCACCCTAAAGTGGAACTTCCACTCATCGGAACCCTCCCCCCCTTGATGCCACAATTGGCACCTTTCAGGTATTTAAGACAGATATTTTCACCCATTTCTGGGCATACACTCTGCTGGTGGACTGCGGGCAGAACATCAGTTACCCCGAACCCCCCCCCCCCCCCGTTGTGTTCTGGGAAACACACATCGGGGACCAGTGAAAGACGCGCAGCGCTGCTCGCGCATGCGCAGTAGGGAACCGGGCAGTGAAGCCGCAACAGTTCACTTCCTGGTTCCCTCACCGCTGATGGTGGTGGGGGCAGTCGAGAGACGAGCGCTTGCTCGCCTTCGGTTGCCGACGTCGCTGGACTCTAGGACAGGTAAGTGTCCATTTATTAGAAGTCAGCAGCTGCTGGCTTTTAATATTTTTTTACGGCGGAGCTCGGCTTTAAAGACCCCTTTCACACTGACAACGGACTGCTTTAGCAGTAAAGCGATTCTTTGGCATCATTTTAGCGGCACTAGCGGGACGCTTTTAACCCCTGCTAGCAGCCGAATAAAGGGTTAATAGCGCCTGAAAAGCATCGCTGTCGAAGTGCTTTGCAGGCGCTTCGGCAACACTGCCCATTCATTTCAATGGGCAGGGGGGGTGGAGGAGCGGTGTATACACCGCTCCTCCACCGGCAAAAGACGCTGCTTGGAAGACTTTTTCTAACTTCCTTCAAGCGCACCGCCCCAGTGTAAAAGCACTCGGGCTCTCACACTGTATGGTGCAATTAATATATACATATGAGTGCAGGACCTATATGCACATTTGCGTGCAAGCACGAGGGAGCTTTTCATTTAATTTTTTATTTAATTTTAAAGAGTGACAGGTACTCTTTAAAGAGACATCAGGGGTCTATTAGAGACACTGAATAACTGACAAGCGGACCTGATCGGACCGCCTGTGTAAAACCAGCCTTAAAATGATCTTCATTGTAACAGCAAACAAAGTGTAGGGAAAAAAATCTCTGATCACCCCTCCCCAGAGTAGTACAGTGTTATTATGGGGACACTGAACTACTCTGATGAAAGTATGTAAAAAAAAAGTTAAAAATGAAAACAATGTTTAACCACTGCCATACCGGGCCAATTCTGGCATTCCTCTCCTACATGTAAAATCTGTAATTTTTTTTGCTTGAAAATTACTCAGAACCCCCAAATTGTATATATTTTTTTAGCACTGACCCTAGGGAATAAAATGCCGGCCGTTGCAACTTTTTTATGTCACACAGAATTTGTGCAACAATTTTTCAAACGCATTTTGTTTCATCAAAAAAAAATAAAAAAATAAAGTTAGTCCAATTTTTTTGTATAATGTGAAAGATGATGTTACACCAAGTAAATGGATACCTAACAAGTCACACTTTAAAATTGCGCACACTTGTGGAATGGCGCCAAACTTTGGTACCTAAAAATCTCCATAGGTGACGCTGTAAATTTTTTTACACGTTACCTGTTTAGAGTTACAGAGGAGGACTTGGGAGAATTGTTGCTGTCGCACTAACATTCGTGGTGATACCTAATGTGTGGTTTGAATGCCATTTACATAATGTGGGCACGACGTACGTATGCGATTGCGTTCACTGCTGCATGCAAACATGTGGGGACTAGGGATGAGCTTCGGCGTGTTCGCACAGTCCATGTTCAGAGCCCGCCATAAAGTCTGCATGGCGCTGCGCTAATCACAGGCAGGGAGACATTTCCCGATCTCTGCAGCCGAGCATCGAGACAATGTCTCCCTGCCTGTGATTAGCGCAGCGCAGTGCCGACTTCCTGGCGGGCTCTGCACGTGGAGTGTGCGAACACGCCGGAGCTCATCCCTAGTGGGGAATGGGCACTTAAAAAAAATAATTATTATTGTTTGTTTGTTTTTTACACTTTCCCTTTAATTTTTTTTAATCACTTTTTTCTTTATTACAAGGGCCCAGATTCACGTAGGGAGCGCGTATTTGTGAGCGGGCGTAACTTATCCGATTTACGCTACGCCTCCGCAACTTTGACAGGCAAGTGCAGTATTTACAAAGCAAAGTTGCGGCGGCGTAGCGTAAATGAGGCAGTTTTTAGGTGCTTTACAGGCGCTAAAACTAACCTGACAGTCATATGAGTAGTGTTGCATGACCGCGCAATTGTCATTCAAAGTATGACAGCGCTGAAAGCTGGCCTGGGCAAGAAGGGGGTGAAAAGTGCCTGGTACTGAAGTGGTTAAAATATAAAGAAATATATAGGCTACCCTACAAAGCCCACAGACATCGCCAATCCTGTACAGGTGTGAAGAGCGCCAAGGAGGCTGGACAATGGAATTTACAACTTTCTAAAAGTACAGTATGTGCTTCAGGATTGCTACTAGAAACCATCAATAATATTATTAATTTATTGCATTAGAAAAATAAAAAAACCTAAGCAAGCCTCCATTGTAAATGACTCCTCGTGTGTTAGCATTGTCTGCAGGCAGACTGCACAGAGATGCTGATACATTTCTGCCACACACATCCTGCTAGTCAGTGCTCAGACATTATCATGTGTCTCCCTCCCCCACCCACCATACAATGTACGTGCTCTCCGCACACCATGCACTACACGTCCACTTACTCCTCACACGGAGACTCCCTCCACTTCCTGGTTACCACTCTGCACAACGCTCTGGCTGCCTTCCCTGGTGTTTTTTTTTTTTTTGCAAGTTAACAAACTTTATTGAATCGTTATACTTTCAGTTCATATGATACTGTCCACTGTGCAGCTACTTCTACTGCTCTCTACTGTTGTCAGCTAGAATCACACAGCATAGTGAAAGTGCGACAAAAATGTTTTACTGATATAATTACATTTTCTCAGCTTCATATTCAAAATGCTCAGAGCACAGCGGAGGCATTTCAATAAACACACTAAGGTCGCTTACACATTGAGGCGCTTTTCAGGTGATTATTGTGCAAAAAAATAAAAAAAAAACGCCCGAAAATCTCACGTAAACCTATTTTTATTCAAATCAATTAATACTTTTACACTATGGGCAGTGTGGTCACCTTTTCTTCACCCCGAACACTTTAGTATAAACCATACATATTTTGCTATTAAATAACATTTCTAATCATATGAAGTTAAAGAGGAAGTAAACCCTATTTTTTTTCCCCCCAAAAAAACCCTGCAAGAGAAAAGCATATTGACTTAAAGGGGTTGTAAAGGTTTGTCTTTTATTTTCAAAATAGGTTCCTTTAAAGTGGAGGTTCACCCAAAAAATACATTTTTAATGACCTAATGACAATCGGCTGTTTTTTTTTTTTTTTTTTTCCCGTGCATACTGACTTTCACCGCCGCTTCCGGGTAAGTCTTGTGCGGGACTGGGCATTCCTATCTGATTGACAGGCTTCCGACCGTCGCATGCTGCGCGTCAAGAGTTGCCAACTGCCAAGAGTTCGACAACCCGTGACGCGCTGTATGCGACGGTTGGAAGCCTGTCAATCAGATAGGAACGCCCAGTCACGAAGACGACATACCCGGAAGCGGCGGTGAAAGTCGGTATGTACGGGAAAAAAAGAAAACAAAAACACCCGATTGTCATTAGAACAACTCGGCTGAATGTAATGTTAAAAAAAAAATTTTGGGTGAACTCCCGCTTTAAGCTAGTGCATTGTTGGTTCACTTACATTTTCCTTCAATTTCCCTTCTAAATGTTTTCTTTTCTTTGTCTAAATTTCTCACTTCCTGTTTCTCCTCAGTAAGCTTTCCACCATCATCCGAGCGGTGGAAAGTCATTTAGAACAACTTACTGAACAGGAAGTGATAAATTCAGACTAAGAAAACAAAGAAAAAAAAACATTTAGAAGGGAAATGGAAGGAAAAGGTAAGTGAACCAACAATGCACTAGCTTAAAGGAACCTATTTAGAAAATAAAAAACAAACCTTTACAACCCCTTTAACTGAGATTAAAGCCCCTAAAGCGCTTCTCCTTCCCCTCCTCCGCCGGCATGTCCCCTCGGCGCTTCTTCCGGGTATCGCTACTCTGGCGCTGTGATTGTCCGGAGCAGCGATGATGTCACTCCCGTGCATGCGTGCAAGACCGGCAACGATCCCGCGTGCGGGACCGGCATAATCCCGACATGATCCCGATCATAATGCATGCGCCGTAGACATTGGTGCAGTGTTTTCTGCAAATATCTCCTTAACCGTGTAGGTTAAAGAGATATTTCCTGCACCTACAGGTAAGCCTTAATATAGGCTTACCTGTAAATGCAAGTTGTCAGACTGGGTTTACAACCACTTTAATAACAAGAGTACCCCATTACATCAGAGTCCACAGAGTTCCACTTTTACCTCTGAACTTGCAGAGTTCCCTGTAAGCTGGGACTCTGCAGACTCTGATGTAAGGGAGAAATCTGGGGACTCCAACATAAGGGATGCTCTGAGAACCCTGATTTAACTGGTTCCCGACCGGCTCTTGTACATTTACGTCAGCAGACTGGCACGGCTGGGCAAAGTGACGTATATATACGTCACTTTGAAAGTCCTGTGTGCCCCTACCGCGAGCTCCGTGCCCGTGCCCATGAGACCCGCGGACTCGATGTCTGCCGGTGTCCTGCAATCGTTTCACAGAGCTGCAGAACGGGGAGAGGCAAGTGTAAACATGCATCTCCTTGTTCTGCCTAGTGTAAGGTGACCAGATTTTTTAAATAAAATCTGGGGACATATTTTTGTTTACTAGTAATGGCAACAATCAGCGACTCTCTGCCCGTCGCCACCCGCCTCACAGCCTCTCAAGTCTTAATCTTCGGGCCCCGGCTACTACTGGATGGGGAGCGGAGGAAGATCACTCCGCCAGGGAAGGCAAGGAGATAGGAAGGTGTCTGGCCAGGATTTGAGCCAAGGCAGAAGAACATGCGAGCGAAGCTGAATGGGCATGCGCCCAAAACTGAAGAAATATTCCCTCCACTCCGACCAGCACATGATCATCAGAAAGGGGCACAGATAATAGGAAAAATACAACCCCCCCTATGCTAGTAGGCACAGCGGAGCGGGGGAGTGTAATTCTATTTTTTTTATTTTAATTCTGCACTGATTGTCTTTGAAAGTGCCCCTGCCCCCTATTAAATCCAATCAGGGGACAAAACCAGGGACAGACTTGGTCCGGGGACAGTGTCCTCAATCAGGGGACTGTCCCCTGAAACCGGGGATGTCTGGTCACCCTAGCCTAGTGACACTGTCACTGATCGTCTGTTCCCAGTGGCGTCTCATAGCTTTCATATTTAGGGGGGGGGGGGGGGCACAGGGACAAAAGTACGGGGACCAACTATAAAATGAAATTATATATATATATATATATATATATATATATATATATATATATATATATATATATATATCCTGGGGTCCTTTACCACAATGGGCCCTTTCACATGTTCTGCATTGAGCTCCCTTCCTACTATACTGGGGCCCCCCAGGGTGGCAGAAAACATGAGATATATGTTACCAGCACATGGTCTGGCATCTGTCTCCTTGGCAGCGGCGGCAGTCTATTAGGACCTAGTGCTGGTGACATTATGGCTGCATGCAGGGGAATAACAAAAGGATATATAAGTGTAGCGCTTATAATGATATGGTGAATATCAAAATACCATATTGTGTGTAATGAAATAAAACACATAAAACATTAATAAATGTTGAACACAAATCAAAACGTGTGTAAGACCCTTTGGATGGAAAAAAGGGTGCCAACCTGGCAAATAGTCTGATACACCTAATGTGATATCAAGTGAAGTACAAAGTCCAGCAAAACTCAGTGTTATGATGATTGGAAATATATAACGGAATTCATCATTTTCCACATATCCTTCAAGTGAGTGAATAAGTGAAAAAATACGTGGCTTCTAAGTCGTGACAGTCCCACCACCGATATATAAGTGCAGGCTTACCGGAACTTGTTGACCACTGATGGCGTATGCCAAAAGAGGTCGATCAAGGCTTTATATGACAGATGTCAAAAAACGATCCTTGGCGGGAAGCATAGGCCCAATTGGATGATGTATCTTTGGATGGAATGGGTCCCCAGGAGCAAACTGGAAACTGTACTGATGTTGGACTCCCAAAACCAATAGGCTTTTTTCCGTTTTAATCCTCAGCTCCCTGGCTTAATTGCCTAGGCGATTAAGCCAGGGAGCTGAGGATTAAAACGGAAAAAAGCCAATTGGTTTTGGGAGTCCAACATCAGTACAGTTTCCAGTTTGCTCCTGGGGACCCATTCCATCCAAAGATACATCATCCAATTGGGCCTATGCTTCCCGCCAAGGATCGTTTTTTGACATCTGTCATATAAAGCCTTGATCGACCTCTTTTGGCATACGCCATCAGTGGTCAACAAGTTCTGGTAAGCCTGCACTTATATCGGTGGTGGGACTGTCACGACTTAGAAGCCACGTATTTTTTCACTTATTCACTCACTTGAAGGATATGTGGAAAATGATGAATTTCGTTATATATTTCCAATCATCATAACACTGAGTTTTGCTGGACTTTGTACTTCACTTGATATCACATTAGGTGTATCAGACTATTTGCCAGGTTGGCACCCTTTTTTCTATCCAAAGGGTCTTACACACGTTTTGATTTGTGTTCAACATTTATTAATGTTTTATGTGTTTTATTTCATTACACACAATATGGTATTTTGATATTCACCATATCATTATAAGCGCTACACTTATATATCCTTTTGTTATTTTGCTTTTTTGAATAAGCCGTGTTAGCAGCTACCATTACTGCACAATTGGCAGCGCAGGGTATTCACTCCTCTTTTGCATGCAGGGGAAGGCTGGCACTATTGGCTATAGAGAGCCGAGCCTCCAGCTGGTCACCTAGCAGCTGTAATGCTGTATAACCTTCTCTGTTGACATGCTGATCGGGATATGATCCAGGTGATGCTCCCAGTCAGATCTAATAAACACAGTGGGGCAGATTCAGATAGAGATACGCCGGCGGATCTCCTGATCCTCCGTCGTATCTGTGAGACCAGACGGTCGGATCTGTGAGATCCCACCGTCGGAGCTATGCGACTGATTCATAAGAATCAGTTCCGCATAGATCTCCCTTGGATCCGACTGGTGTAAGTGACTTACACCAGTCGAATCTTAGGCTGTAATCTCCCGCCGGCCACTAGGTGTCGTCGCGATTTTTTACCCGTCGCATATGCAAATGAGGAAAACCGACGATTCACGTCCGTACGCCCGCCCGTCGCTCATTTTCTACGTCGTTTGCGTTCGGGTTTTTCCGGCGGATAGCTACCCCTGCTTCTATGAGGGGTAGCTAATGTTAAGTATGGCCGACGTTCCCGCGCCGATTTTTAAATTTTCTACGTCGTTTGCGTACCGCGATCGGGAATACCGATGGCTGCAAACGACGTACCCGCCGCAAACAATGACGTCGTAGCGACGTCATTTGGAGCATGCGCACTGGGCTTTTTCGCCCCGGTGCGCCTGATTTAAATTGTACACTCCCCCTAGCCGCGGAATTTACATTCCGCCGGGGGGAGTTAGGATCCGACGGTGCAGTTTGCGAGGTAAGTGCTTTATGAATCATGCACTTGCCTCGCTAAATTGCACCAGCGGATCGTAAACCAGGTAGATCTAGCGGATATAAAGATCCGCAGATCTATATGAATCTGCCCCAGTATTTATTAGCGTTAAGAGTACAACCACATATATATAATCAACCGTATGTTCAGCAGCCATGTGGGCTCTATGGCTGTAAAGTGTGGGCTTTGATCAATAAAATCACTGATATTTAACACTAGGATTTGACAAGGAGCATCACCTGGATTGCATCCCGATCAGCATGTCAGAGAAGGCTCCACTGGTGATAAGCAACCTGCAGGGAGCTCAACTGTCTACAACCAATAGAGATGGGCTTGGGTGTGTTTGAAATCCCACATGCCTGATCCCGCCAGGAAGCCGACACTCCACAGTGCTAATCACAGCCAGTAAGACATTTCCTGATCTGTGCAGCTGCAGACTGGGAAATGTCTCACTGCCTGTGATTATTACTGTGCAGTGTGGGCTTCCTGGCAGGCTCTGGCATGTGGAATTTAGAACATGCCCAGCCCATCTCTAACAACAAATTGGGCTGGCCCTCCTGTACATCAGTCCCACTGGGTTCCAATGTGCTGCTGCCCCTGCCATGGAGACAGAGACCACCGCTGTGAATAGCCAGGACGGACAGGACAGCAACTCTGGTTGTTCCAGCACTGGTCCACACTGGGAGGATTCCGCCATCCACCTATAATGTGTAGATGGGGGAATTGCATCATTTCTTTTTTTTTTTTCAACCTAATAGTTGAATGAAAAAAAGTGATCAATGTATGGGCTGCCTAAGAGCTAAGACCAGCCATAGACAGTTTAAATCTCAGCTGGTTCAGCAGGAAATGGCTGAGATTTGAACCATGAATGAGCAGATTCTCTTATGATTATCACTAGTGATAATCACTATTTGTCGGGAAAATATAATTGCTGGGCAGGACAGACTGTCACCACTGTCTGTGTTGATGGGGGAATCATGCAAGTTTATTTCCTGCAATCTGTGGATGCAGGGAAGAAATTTGCACTGTCTATTATCTGCCTAACTGAAAGTGAAAGTAAATTGTAAATGTCTTGAAAGAACAGGAGAGGGGGAGGGAGACAGATGGGGGAGAGAAGGGGTGGAGATAATGCAGTTCAGTGATTACAGTGTTCTGCAGGCTAGAATCTCAAGCATCATTCACACACAGCCAGGAATGCTGCTGATTCTCATATTTCCCGCCCACACATCCCCTCTCTTCAGATACAGCACACCGGGATAGTTTGGGCGGGACTGAAAGGAGGAGGAGGAGCTGTATTCCGCCCTGCTCGTATGTGAGGAGAGTGAGGGGGGGTGGCTGGACTCGCTGGGCTGTGAAAGAGTTTCATAGACTGATACTCAGCTGAGCTTGCAGTCACCACTCTCGGAATTTACAGGCTGGTTCTCCTGTCCTAAGGACGGGAGAAATCAGTCTGTTTTTAAGTAACTGAGATGAAGACTTGGGCCCCCCACAGTGTTCGTGGAGTCTTCCTGCAACTCACTCTTCTCCGTGCCAATGAGGATGCAGGGAAATGAGCAGATTGGACAGCCTGTGGTTGTGTGTGCGCGGGGGGAGGAATCTCCCGCAGAGCTGAGTGGGGACGCTCTCCCTCTCAGGAGAGACTGTTACTCCAGCAGCGGCCTGAGCAAAATACAAAAAATAAAGCACAGCATAATGTTGGGGGGGTCAGGGCCCGCTCTGCCCCCCCTAGGGATGCCATCGTCTGTTGTCTTATCGGGAACAGCGATCAGTGATGTGTCACTCCTAGCCACGCCCCCTAACAGTAAGAATCACTCCCTAGGTTACACTTAACCCCTTCAGTGCCACCTAGTGGTTAACCCCTTCACTGCCAGTGTAATTTTCACAGTAATCAATGCATTTTTATAGCACTGATCTCTGTAAAAATGATAATGGTCCCAAAAATGTGTCAAAAGTTGTCAAAAGTGTCCGATGTGTCCGCCATAAAGTCGCAGTCATGATAAAAATCGCTGATTGCCACCATTACTAGTATAAAAAAAAATACCATAAAACTATCCCCTATTTTGTAGACGCCATAACTTTTGCGCAAACCAATCAATATACGCTTATTGCAAAGAATACATATCGGCCTAAACTGAGGGAAAAAAATAGTTTTATCGATTTTTTTGGGGATATTTATTATAGAAAAAAGTAAAAAATATTGATTTTTTTTTACAATTGTCGCTCCATTTTTTTTTATAGTGCAAAAAAAAAAAAAAATGCAGAGGTGATCAAATACCACCAAAAGAAAGATTTTTTTTTTTTTGGAGCCACGTCGCACGAACACGCAATTGTCAATTAAAGCGACGCAGTGCCGAATCGCAAAAAATGCTCTGGTCTTTGGCCAGCAAAAGGGTCCGGGGCTCAAGAGGTTAAGGGGGAACACTGAGAACTCTGATGTTCGGAGAAGACTCTGATGTAAGGGGGAACTCTGTGGCCTCTGGTGTAAAGGGAAACGCTGATGTACCTTGGTTTACTCACTCAGAGGCAGGAGAGAGAAGGGGGGAGACTTCAGTCACAGACAGGAATGGATGGTAAGCTCACTCACCCCTTGGCAGCCAGCACCTCTCATTCAGATGTATCTGAGGCTCCTGGACTTCAAATTTCCAGCCCACACTTCCCTGTTCTGAGGCACATCTCTGGGGATTGGAGTGTGGGCAGAGGGGTAGGGGTGGAAAGAAGAGGAGCAGATCGAGCCCTGCCTTCTCTCCTGTGTGTGTGTGTGGAGGGGGGGGGGGGGTGATTGTTAGTGCAACTGCAGCCAGCAACCCTGCTGGGAAGCCATAGTCCACTCTGAAAAATGTGTCCGGGTTTTAGGAAGTCTGAAACCCGGACGCATGATTACAAACCCGAACTGTCCAGGTGAATCCAGGACAGGTGGCAACACTACCGGGCTCCATGCAGGAGGCTAGAGTGTGGGAGGTGCGAGGGAGGTTCCCTGGTGATCTGCTACAGTGCGCATGTGCATGTATTAAAGGAGCCCAGTGCCGGAACCGGAATTCATTTCTGCTCTGTCTCCGGGACTCCAGCCTAGATTCACTTGCAATTCCCGGGACGGTCCCAGGGAATCCGGGACAGTTGGGCGGTATGTAAGCCTCCATGTACAGGAGTTCTTCAGGGCCTATTCACATGTGGCACAGTCATGTGTGTCTTTTATCAGCATGAGGATGTATGGACATTGTGTGCATATCACTGTGCCAGCATCCCATTCATTCCTATTGAAACCCACACCTGCGTGTCATATTAGAATACAGTGGCTGTGTCCATGCAGCCTCATGTCCAAGTAGAAATTAATAGGCTGCTGGTATGTGTTTTCGACAGCTGATTCCGATTTTCCGTACGACAAAAGCTGGATGTGCAATACTTTGGTCTGACTTTCATGCGATTTAAATATACCTAAATGTTTTACATCCAACAGTGGGTCCAACTTTGAGGGAAAACAACTCACATCCAAGTCGCACCCATCCAAAGTTGCGTCAGAGTTGCATCAAAGTTGCACCCAAGTTGCACTCCAAACTTGCCCTGCCTTTGGAGTCGTACAAGTGTGAATGGAGCCTAATGCCGCGTACACACGGTCGGAATTTCTGACAACAAATGTTCGATGTGTGCTTTTGATCGGAAATTCCGATCGTCTGTATGCAATAACGACGCACAAAAATCCTACGCATGCTCTGAATCAATTCGACCCATGCTCGGAATCATTGAACTTAATTTTTCTCGGCTCGTCGTAGTGTTGTACGTGAGCGCGTTCTTGATGTTTGGAATTTCCGACAAGATTTTGTGACCGTGTGTATGCAAGACAAGTTTGAGGCAAAATTCCACCGAAAAAAAATCCACGGTTTTGTTGTCGGAATTTCCGATTGTGTGTACGCGGAATTAGGGTCAGGTTCTCCAAAAGTGTTGCTCATCACTTAGGCCCCGTAAACACGGTCGGTTTGGTCCGATGAGAATGAACCGAAGTTAATTTTCATCGGACCAAACCGACCGTGTATACAGGCTATCGGTCTGTTTTCCTTCGGTCCAAAATTTTAAAACATGCTTCAAAACCGAACCGATGGACCGCTGCCCCATCGGACCAAACCGATGGTTAGTACAGAAAAGCATCGGTTCAAAACCCGCGCATGCTCAGAATCAAGTTGACGCATGCTTGGAAGCATTGAACTTCGTTTTATTCAGCACGTCGTGTGTTTTACGTCACCGCGTTCTGACCCGATCGGATTTTGAACTGATGGTGTGTACACATATCAGGCCGTACGGCCACTTCAGAGGTGAACCGATGAAAACGGTCCGTCGGACCATTCTCATGGGTTTTGTCTGACCGTGTGTACGGGGCCTTAGAAATCATCCACATACTAGTTTCTTGAATTCATTTTGCTTTCACTATCTGCAATATAATTCTATACTCCAAAAAATTATTCAAGTCTGCCAAAGACTTACCAGTACTTGTAGTTATTTAATATTATTGTTACTGGCATCAGTAAGCCGTGGATCTGTGCTTTTTGAATATCCTCTACAGCAGGGGTGGGGAACCTTTTTTCTGCCAAGGGCCATTTGGATTTTTGTAACATCATTCGAGGGCCGTACAAAATGATCAACTTAAAAATTAGCCTGTTATATTTGGTCAAACATTTTTTCAGGGGGGGGGGGCGCTTCGGCAGCAGCGATACACAGTCGCATTTAACCCTTTCTTCGACCGCTAGCGGGGATTAAACGTGCCCCCCCCCCTTGCATCACTGGACCCCTTTACATTACACAGCACCCTGCATCACTGGACCCCTTAACATTACACAGCACCTTGCACCTCTGGACCCCTTTACATTATACAGCACCTTGCACCTCTGGACCCCTTTACATTACACAGCACCTTGCACCTCTGGACCCCTTTACATTACACAGCACCTTGCACCTCTGGACCCCTTTACATTACACAGCACCCTGCATCACGGGACCCCTTTACATTACACAGCACCCTGCATCACTGGACCCCTTTACATTACACAGCACCCTGCATCACTGGACCCCTTTACATTACACAGCACCCTGCATCACTGGACCCCTTAATATTACACAGCACCCTGCATCACTGGACCCCTTTATATTACACAGCACCCTGCATCACTGGACCCCTTTACATTACACAGCACCCTGTACCTAGGGACCCTTTACATTACACAGCACCCTGCATCACTGGACCCTTTACACTACACAGCACCCTGCATCACTAGACCCCTTTACATTACACAGCACCCTGCACTGTGCAGGACATTAATACATGAGTTACCATGATCATTGACCAGTGCAGGACATTTACCTAGGGTTGCCACCTGTACGGGATTGACCCGGACAGTACGGGGTTTGAATCATGTGTCCGGGTCTCCTTCCGCCTTCAACCTGGACACATGATTCAAACTGTACTGGTGAAGGAACACTAGTAGTTAAAGTTGGTAGGGGAAAGTTCTCATCCTTATACAGCAGTTTGGACAATTTAATCTGAGCACCAATGTCCTCTTCTATACATATACACTGAGTAATGTAATTGCCGGGAATCAGCAGCACAAGGATTACTCTGCAGGGACTATTTGATGATTTTCGGGCTCAGGCGGAGTAATCCTTGTGCAGAGGTTCTCGGCAATTACATTACTCAACCAGGGTATCTGTATAGAAGAGGATGTGGGGAGATTAGATTGTCGGGACTCAGAACTGCTGAATAAAGATAAGAACTTTCCCCTAATGACATTGTGATTTTTTTTTAATATGCAGCATGGGGGGAGGGGGTAAATGTCCTGCACTGGTCATGGTAACTCACAGTGCAGGACATTAATACATGAGTTACTACGACCAGTGCAACTGTGTAGGTAGGACATTTACCCCCTCCTCCCACCGCCATGCTGAATATTAAAAAAATCACAGACAGTCATCACAGTTAATAATCTTCAGACTGCATACAGAATGATGCAGTCTGAAGATTATTAACTTTGATTACTGTCTGTGATTTTTTTAATATACAGCATAGCGGCGGGGGGAGGGGGTTAATGTCCTGCACAGTGCACAGGACATTAATACATAAGTTACCATGACCAGTGCAGGACATTTACTCCCCCCCCCCCCGACATGCTGCATTTTTTAATATGCAGTATGTGGGGGGGGGGGGTAAATGTCCTGCACTGGTCATGGTAACTTATGTATTAATGTCCTGTGCACTGTGCAGGACATTTACCCCCCTCCCCCCGCCGCTATGCTGCATATTAAAAAAATACGCTATATGTCATGATGCTGTCAGCATGGCTTACTTGCTGCTGTAGAAATAGTTTGTCGTCGGTGGAGTGAGTCGGTGAGTGACGTCACACCGCCAGGACGGGCGCCGCCGCCGGGCGGGGCTGCAAACCAAGGGGAGCAGCTCATCAGCTGCAGATGCAATCATCCTATTGGCTGGAGGCTGGCGCCTGCTAACAGGGGCGGGCCGCAGGAGCGGAGTAAATGTATTGCTAAACACACTGACAATGAATGAATGATCGCCATGATCATTCATTCATTGTCAGTGTGTTTAGCAATACATTTACTCCGCTCCATAGTGACAATCGGCGGCGCTGTTTTACAAACCCATGGGGGGCCGGATGAAATGATTTCGCGGGCCGCAGGTTCCCCACCCCTGCTCTACAGGCAATGTCATTTACAGCAATCCAAGTGACCTGGTTGGTTTCTTACAATTTCAAAATCAGTACATTACTGAGACTGAGAATGTCAGGGAACGTCACATGTGCGCAAGAGAAACAATATTGCGAGGCAATGAAGACACTTTTTTATTTTCTCTCTGCCCAAAAAATATATCTGCATCCACCAAAAACGTTATATAACCTATTGTCAAAAGCAATCATCGACTCTCAGCTGTCACCTATACATGCAGGGTTGCAGGGCATCACCAGGTGTTCACCCACTGTTACATGCATGGATATCAGTCATAGACCTCTTCTCACCATCCTCCTGGTCACTTCACCTTTAACCCCTTCGCATCTAGAGTACTCACACCCATACCTCCCAACGGGCACGGGTTTTCCCGCATTGACACCTATTTCCTGCATTCCCACAATTGTGGAAATATTCCTGCATAGCGCATAGGAAGAGGAGGCAGCACGGGAGTAGGGGAACAAGTAAGAGGATTTCAGCTTCTATACATGTCTGAGGCCAGCGGCAGCAGCAGCACCCCCCACCCCTTGTCATCTTCCTTACTTCTGTTCTGGTCGGAGGTCAGCAGCACCAGACCAAACCCCGTCCGGTATTAAAAAAATCTGCATCTTGCAGCAATAACCCCCCCCCCCCTGCTCAACAACCTTAATGTCCTAAAATAAAAAAATTGGCATCCCGCGGCACGCCCCCCCCCCCCCCCGCGCTCAACAACTTTAATGTCCCGCAGTGCATTGATGAAAAGTTGGGAGGTATGCTAACACCAATAGGCCTATGCTTGACACATGGTCCAGACATGTGGTCCAGAAAGGAGCTAAAGAAGCCCAACAGTTTACATGTCCGGGCCACTTGACTCATGCATCATGACTGGGTTCTCTCTCATCATCAAGTGAGGGACTCCTCTTCCCTCATCACCACCCACTCCAGAGTAGACCAGGCTTGCACCAGTAAAGCACACATCCCTTCCCTCCCTGTGGCATTGGCTGTACTAAAAACGTTACACCTTTAGGTCATCACACGGAGGCCCTTTGTTGGAAGTAAAATTATTTACTTGGTTCTAAGAACAAAGGACAGGACAGGACAAAACCGTTCAAATTCTGGTCACAACGTTTCCATGACATGACTCACAACTGGTTCTTTAATATTGGTGTCAACATAGTTCAGTAGCATAACAGGAGCATTGTACATTGGGCACAATGTGCATTAGCAGCCCACAGACCCAGAAAATCAGTTCCTCCCACTTTGTAAAGGGGAGCCCTGCATCACTACCCTACCAATAGAAGGAGCAACCCTTAGGCCCCATACACGCGACCGGATCGATCCAATGGGATTGATCCGCCAGAGGATTTATCCGCTGGCGGAGGATTTATCCGCTGGAAACGGTCCAGCGGACTGTTTCCAGCGGAAATCCTCTCGTGTGTACAAGGCCTCAAACTTTAAGGCTTAAAGGGACCTCTACCTGTCTACATGTAAGGGAAGCATTCTTCTCATTGACCACCAGTATAATGGGTCCCTTTTCTCTTGTTGTACAATAGTGTAATGGGGCCCCTCTCTCATTGACCACCAGTGTAATGGGGCCTTCTTTCACTAGCCATCAGTGTGATGGGGCCCTTCTCTCACTGACTTTTATAAGGGGTACTTCTTCCAATGGCCATCAATGTAAGCTAGTCTGACCACCAGTTTACAAGGGTCCTTCCACATTGGCCACCAATGTAAGAGGACGCTTCACTGGCCATCAAAGAAAAAGAGTATTTTTCACTAACGTTAACCTGCCTGGCGGTATTCCCAAGCGTGACTCGGGGTGGGTTTTTCATGTTGCGATCGGTATCCCCGAGTCACGCTCGGGCTAGCTATGCAGAGCCTGCAGCGCACGCTGGCTTACCTTGTCCTGGATCCAGCGATGTCCCCGCGCTGTGTGAGCGAGCGGGACATCGCTCGATTCACACAGCGTCCTCCTGTGCCGCCGATCTCCGTTCCCTGCGATGTTACGACGCACGGGAGCGGAGAACGGCGCCAAATTCAAAAAAGTAAACAAACACATTACATACAGTATACTGTAATCTTATAGATTACAGTACTGTATGTAAAAAATACACACCCCCTTGTCCCTAGTGGTCTGCCCAGTGTCATGCATGTCATTTTATATAATAAAAAACTTTCTTTCTGCCTGAAAACTGTAGATTGTCCATAGCAACCAAAAGTGTCCCTTAATGTCAAAAATGGTTTTAGATCAGCTAAAAAACAGCGATAATAAATTATAATCACTTGCAGAATTGTGCGATAGCGATTTGTGGGGAAATTCGTCATAAAAAAAAAAAAATAATGACAGCGACAATTCTGCAACTGAGCAAATTTCAGTGATTTTGATTTGATTACATTATTGAATAATTTTTATTAGAATTATATTATTATTTGTTATAATTATTTATAATTATTTATTATATTATAATTTATAATTTTGTTTTAAAAAAAAATGTCATACCCGGGATGCCTATTAGATTATTGTTTGGTCAGATTTAAGTGAGTTATTCCTAAGAATTACAGGCCTACAGTATAAAACGCCAAATTTCCTTGCAAATAATTGTACCGCTTTTGGTACGTAATTCCAGACAGAATCATACCGCCAGGGAGGTTAATGTAAGGGGGCATTTTTACACTGACCACCAGCAAAACAATACCATTTTCAAAATTTATTTTCTGGCCAAATTACTGTTTTTTTCTTATTTCACTGTTACTACTGGAAATAATTTTGTCATATAGAGTGCTTGTTAAATGCGCTAAATTTGCCACAATTCTTATTCTTTTATTAATTTTTACATTTAAGTTTATTGTTTATATTTATGTACAATAAGCTGTAGATTAGTATTTAGCAGGAGTCACCTAAGACCTAAAAAATCTTTCTAGGTTTCATCTGTGTTAAAAAGCTTGAGAAGACTGCCCTAAACTTTACACACAAGTGGAAGTAAAGACCAATATATGTCTGTGCAAAAAAGTGTCTACACCCTCCTTCTACCTACTCTACATACCTTTTATAAAAGTGATTTGCGTATATGCCTTTTTTTTAAATCAGCTTTGGTACAATCGTGTGATAGAGTGGTAATCTAATATAAAAATATCAACTTCTACATGGAAAGTCAAGTCCCAACTACCAGAACCTTCTATCAATCACTGAAACTACCTAAAACAGAGAGGGCAAGCTCTCAACTTTACATGCTAAGAGCCACAGGGTTTAAATTCCCTGGACACTTTGGAAAATATGTGACAATACATACCAACACCTGCATTTCAACCTTGACAACTTTATTAAATGTATAAGTTTAGTTTAGGTTAAATACAGCATCTGCATACAAAATCCTCTATACATGTGACCATCCACATAGGGTGATGGCAAATCTAATGTGTTACAATATAACAAATAATTACGAGATGTTCTGTACATGTGTGCTTAGAAGGGTTGGTGGAATCCATATCAAAAGTAGGTAAAAGAGCAACTGGTTGGGTAACCACTATGTTAGATTAAGACATGTCTGTGCTTTAATACAATAAAACAGTTCAAACAGATTAGTTATTAGAGACTATTTGTGATATTTGTCATAATTCAGCTGGGTGTTAATGGTAGATTAAGATACCTTTTGCTAATATAACTAAAGTGGATATTTTATCTAAATCAATATAATTCTTCCACCATGCCTAAGCACATAGCTACGTTAGCGGTTTACTGGGCAGAAAACTCCACTTTGTAGGGTCATTCAAAACACTTAAAAAGAAGGATGTCCCACCTAAAGAATAAGAAGATTCAATGAGAAAGCTTTATAACATACCAACAAGACCTCGCTATTACAATAATCTAGTATGAAAGCCCATACCAAGCTGATCTAGCTGAAGTCATACTTCTCTTACTATCAGATTTCCTCTAGACTACTGAAATCTGTCATATATTAAGATAGAATGTAGTAAAGGTTACAATACTGATGGGACACATCATTGGTCTCAATTACCCACCCCTTCCTTTAAAAAAAATATTTGTAGTTTAGAAAATAGCCAGTTCAGTGAGAGCACTCATGCAAATTCAATAGCATCATAAAACTGTTAATGTACAATATTTGTATTATAGTATGTGTTGAGCAAAACCTTTTTTTTCTGTTTTGCATAGACTGGGGAAAGATTAGAACCTCCTACTAGAAAAATTACCTCTTATTTACTCTTTGGCTGACAGTTTCACCCATGATGGGAAGTGACAGTATATCTCCTATTGGCAACAGCAACACAGACAGGCAGCCCATCCCAGCATGTGGCAATATGGGTGCGCTCCAGGTTAGAATGCATGGGGTCTCCGGTGCTGCCAAGGGGACGTTGAAGGCCAGATGGTGGGATTCCTGGTGGTGGGATTCCTGGCTGATAAATGCAAATGTTCCTCCAGGATTTTTTAATAACATACTGCATTCATCTTTCCATCATTTTTGATCAAATGTACTGTGCCTTTGTAGCTCACATATCCCCAAAACATCAGCAATCCACCTCCATGGTTCACAGTAGGGATGGTGTATCTTTCATCATAGGCCTTGTTGACTCCTCTCCAAATGAAGCGTTTATGGTTGTTGCCAAAAAGCAAAATTTTGGTCTCATCACTCAAAATGACTTTGTGCCAAAAGGTTTGAGGCTTGTCTCTGTTTATTGTAAGCTGGATACTTTGTGGCGTTTGCGTAGTAATGGGTTTCTTCTGGAGACTTGACCATGCAGCCCATTTTTCTTCAAATGCCTCCTTATTGTGCATCTAGAAACAGTCACACCACATGTTTTTTTAGAGAGTCCTGTATTTCACATGAAGTTATTTGTGGGTTTTTCTTTACATCCCAAACAATTTTCCTGGCAGTCGTGGCTCAAATTTTATTTGGTCTACCTGACCGTGGTTTGGTTTCAACAGAACCCCTAATTTTCCACTTCTTGATTAGAGTTTGAACACTGCTGATTGGCATTCTCATTTCCTTTATTATCTTTTTATACCCCTTTCCTGTTTTATACCGTTCAACTACCTTTTCCTGCAGATCCTTTGACAATTCTTTTGTTTTCTCCATGACTCAAAATCCAGAAATGTCAGTGCAGCACTGGATGAAAGATGCAAGGGTCTGTCAGGAGTCTAGAAACTCATTGACCTTTTAGACCCCTTTAACATTGAGGCATTTTTCAGGTGCTTTTTGGCTAAAAATAGCGCCTGTGAAGCGCCAGAAAAACAGCACCCCTGCAGTCTCAGTGTGAAAGCCTGAGTGCTTTCACACTGAGGCGATGCGCCTGCAGGACTTTAAAAAAATTCCTGCAAGCAGCATCTTTGGAGCAGTGAAGGAGTGAGGTATACACTGCTCCTCCACTGATCCTGCCCATTGAAATTAATGGGCAGCGCCGCCAAACCGCTGGCAAAGTGGCACTTTGCAGGGTATTTTAACCCTTTTTCGACTATTAGCAGGGGTTAAAAGCGTTAATAACTATGGTAAAATGCTACTAAAAATTGTGGCGCTTTACCGCTGATGCACCCTTATACACACACACTATTAATAAGCAAACCGATCACAGGTGAGGATGGTTACCTTTAATAGCCATTCAAACCCCTTTGTGTCAACTTGTGTGCATGTTATCAGACTAAAATCACCAGGGTGTGTAAACTATTGATCAGGGTAATTTGGGTAATTTCTGTTGTCAATATGATTTAAAAAGAGTAAACACAGTTGATTGATAATGAATGGATTTAGCCAAACACTAACCATGAGTGAAAGAAAAGTATTTGTGTTATGCATATTCTCTGAAAAATGGCCAAGAAATTTATAAATTCTGCCAGGGTATGTAAACTTATAAGCACAACTGTAGATATAAAGCGAAAACATTAACATTTAAACTGTAAAACAAAGTCTTAATACTGTATACCAACTTCTGGATATCCCAGTTCATTAAACTGAAAACTGAAGTTGAAGCCAAAAAGCTGCCATACTAACATTTTAAAATCTGATTAATTAAATACAAATTATTAATTAATGGATTACAAACAAATCACTGGGCTAAATCTTTCCTTGAGTTCTTTACTAATCTCCTTTGGCAGACTTGTTTTAATCTTATAAAACAAGTGAATTAAATTGTTGCCTAGTACAGATAATAGTGTTTATAAACATATTAAAAATTATTAGCCATTTTGCGAGTGGTTGTACCCTTCCGCTTCGAGGAGGAGGGATGTCTATGCATTGAAAATTGGAAGAATCTGGCTCTTATGTATGTCTGACTACATACAGTATAATTTATAAAGACATCTGGGATTTTTTTTTTTCTGTTGACAATAAAGTTGATTGCAAAGTATTTGCCTATATCTATGTAGCCCTCTTTTGGGGGGGTATGAGAAATGGCCCTCCCCAAACAGGATATTGTGCTAAACCTGTAGGTAAATAAGAAGACCAGAAGACTATAAGAAGACCAGAAGAGTGGTTTGATAATAAAGTTGGCAGTGCCTCCATCCAGGACAGAACCTCTATGAAGAGAGAAAATTCCCTTCCTGAAAAATTAATATTGATTGACATTTTATTTTTTAGTGGACTCTTTACTGTTATCTGCTGGTATTTTTCACCTGCTTCAACACCGTCATTGAAAAATAAATAAAATAATTGCAAGAGGAGTAACCCCACTTCATACTTATTATTCATTGTCACCTTCCACTTGTCTCCGCTATGGTCCGGAAGACTGTCATCTTAGCAGGAAGTTTATCTAAGATTGGGTGTCTTGAACTTTCAAAGAATAGCCTTCATCATTTTACATTATAGAGTAAACAGTCAGTCAGGGATGGTAACTATAACTGTTTTATTTGATGTTTTACAGTACACTATAGTTGTACGTGCTTATGACAAGGTTGTATTAATGAGCTTAGCATTCATTGATGTCGGAGACCTGTATTGCTTTGAATAGTGATGACGTTCTAAGTCTAGCCTTATTTGCCTTCCTGAGTAAATAATTGCATTGATAATGTTTGTCTATGCTACAACAATTATTCATTGCTTCACATTACTACTAAATGGATGTCATAAAAATCTGTCTCTGATAACAAGGAACAAGGAAACAAGTACTTTTAGTAAAATTTCCCACTTACTTTATTATTATTGTATTTTAATGTAAATCTCTGTACTCTGTGACATTGACATTCATTACCATTTATTGATAAATGATGAGTTATGAGGAAATTAAGCCCTTTTAATTTAACTATGAACTACCTAACTTTATGATTATATATCCACAGGAATGTATGTAGGCGGACTACTGTTTTCCATAAACCAGTCACGTGTTCATTAACCCCCTAATGCCCAGAACACCGTTATACACAGTTTTACTTGTGATCCAGTTTGGGGCTGAACACCTGGGCCAGGATTTGCTTTGCTTAAACTTTACTTAAAGTAGAAGCCCAGGCTAGAACTAACCATGCTTAAAATACCTCCATCCCACCATCTAAATGCTATACTAACTACCCTGTAAAAGGAAGATGTATATACTTACCTATTCTCAGAGCACTGCTGTCTGGTCACATGATCTCCCCAGTGCCTGACTTCAGGGGAGAGGAGAGATCACCCACAACAGATGGAATACCCGGTCACCCATAGGCTTACTATGGGGCATCCGTGGCCTGCTGTCCCTCCTTCCCCTGAAGTTGGCCGCTGGGAGCAGATCACCTAACTGAACTGGAGAGTCCTGAAAATTGGTAAGTATAAACATATTCCTTCTACAGGGTTGTTAGTATAGGTACTAGGTGGGGAGGACCAGGTTTAAGCTTTGTTAGTTCTACTGTATCTTCTACTTTAACTTGGTTGTGGAAAACAGGCTACAGTGATCTATAATTTGGTTAATTCTTCAGTGCAATGTCACAGGCAACATTCTAAAGCATATGGCAATCGAAGAACAAATGTTTTGAAAGACTGAGTGGTCTATTTACACTTGATATTTTTCACATATATTCCAGGAAGAGGTTTACTGGGAGAGACAACGCTCAAGGTAGGCAGGATCCACATACAACATTCACTGCAAAGGTGCTTACCCGGCTCCTCTCCAGAAACAGTAACAAGTAAATTTGATGGCTGCACACTTTGCTGGATTGTAATAGCTTTATTGATCCATATTATGTTTGTGATATGGATCAGTAAAGCTACTACGCTCCAGCGAAGTGTGTGGCCATCCAATTTTATTGCTTCCAGGAGCAGCCATGCTAATTTTAGTCCAAATAGGCTAGAGGTCTCCACTGGTCCTCCTGCTCCTCCTGCACTCCCCAAGGTGCAGGAGGAGCCATATTACAGAGAGGAAAAACTCTTCACCCCCTCACAATACCGACATTCCCAGAAAGACCACGGGGTGACTATTCTCAAACCTTAAATACACTGGTAAGAGAGCTGCCGCTCCAGGTGAGCTCACTAAGGTAATTGATGTCCACTCAGAAGCAGATGGGTGCTGGCAATGCACAGGATGTGCAAAAACAATAAGGATATGGACAGCTGCACTCCAGTAACTTGAAAAAAGACGTGCCCTTTATTGGGTACAGGAAAAAATGCACTACAGGTATCAGCACACAGTGGGATAAACAGCTGTTTATCCCACTGTGTGCTGATACCTGTAGTGCATTTTTTCCTGTACCCAATAAAGGGCACGTCTTTTTTCAAGTTACTGGAGTGCGGCTGTCCATATCCTTATTGTTTTTGCACTTAAATACACTAATGGTGAGGGTGGTGCCAACCCTAAGGATATGATACAATGGGGGAGTGTCCAAAAACTAAGGAAGAACTCAAAATGAACCCTTGCCTACATGTAATTAACCAGATAAAAATATATAAGCATGTCAATGTGACTAAAGCTGTGTGTGTGAATAATAAGACAGGTCGCAGACATGTAGATGCCTCATCAGGAATGAGATCAGGAGATTTTTAACACACTTATTATTATTATTATTCAGGATTTGTATAGAGCCTCAGTTCAATACTAGTATAGATCCATCAGTTCAATAATGTTTCAAAATGAGGGCCCTGTTCATGAGAGCATACCATTTAAAAAGGAGGGACAAGTGGTAAAAAGGGCATTAACCATAAGGGATAAGCTGATAGAAAAAGTAAAAGTAAAGTTGGGTTTGGGCAGGATAGGTTTCCCTGAAAAGATGAGTTTTCAAGGATAGCCTAAAGGTGGACAGATTGGGGATTGCCAGGCAGATTGAAGTAGGGAATTCCAGAAGATGGTGAGTTAAACCTGAATTCCAGGAATTCAGACACGTTAAAAATCTGCTGGCTTAGTATGGGTTAAGGCCAATGAGGTGCATGACACCTGACGGACTTATCACTTTAATTGACATGTGACAGTTTTACTCCAGGAGTATGGCTATTGCTACATTTCCAGTGCTCTGACAGGAGAGTTGCTGTCTTCTCCTTTTTCTTTTTTCCAAACAAATTGTATTGAAAATAAATGTTTTGTTTTTAAAAACAAAGAATTGGAATGTATCACCACACGTAGTGGTCATGTGGATACATAAAAAATATTCAGTGTGCCACGTCCTAAATAGATTCAAAAGAGAAATGACCTATGGGCAAGTCATGGACTTATTAGGCACTATAATCTGGTATGGATATAGTCAAAAGAAGGTTTTTTTTTTATCTTAAAAAAGATTTATTACAGAAATTGTATACATATAAAAGCTCAGTTCCCTAGGAACTGTACAAGAACAAACAAACTTATCAGCATTGTAATAGTCCTTCAAGACCAGCAGGAAAATGTATATAGTAATAAAAATAGATATTAAAGAAACACTTTCAGAGGTGTAACCTCCAACCATTTAAATATTGAATGGATCCTGGAAGGAATTGAGGAACAGTCAACTTGGTGTCTGTGAGTTGATGAATGCAACGCTGTGGCTTGACATGTTTCGCGCCGAGTTTAGCGCTTCTTCATAAAGCCTCTATTTAAGTTTGCTACAATGAACAAAGAAGATATATAAGTAAAATACAAAACAACATTGATTATTCATATTAGTAGAAAAAGCATTGTATGTGCAGGCAGACAACATAGACACACATGCAGGGCCAAGGATCAGCCAAAGGAGAAAACCTGGAGAGACACCATGGAGGGGTGGACCAGAGCACAAGGCGGCTACATTTTTTGTTTTGTTTGAGACTATCGCCAATGAAGCCCTCCTAGTAAGGGGATACTTAGTGCAGCATAGTGGGAATATTCAGGGTAAAAAAAAAAGGAGGGAGGGGGGTTGGGGTGGGTTTGCTGTCTTCTCATACAGCAGCAGCTCTGCCCACCCTTCCACTCTGCTGCCCATTCACAGAAGAATGGGTTCACAAAATACAAAACACTCTGTGTTTGGGCAGGAGGAGGGGAGGGGCAAATAGAGTGGCTGTCAAAGCCGCAGTATAGCGATAGCTATGCTCCCAACTCTCAGAAAGAATAAAATATGTAAAGAGAGGAGTCATTGAGGTAGCATGTACTTAAAGTATTTCTAGAGGCAGAAGTTTTTTTTTTAACCTTACGGCATTCTATGCCATAAGGTAAAACACCTTCTGTATGCAGCCCCCCCCTAAATACATACTTGCGCCTGATCTCAATCCAGCGAGCCAAGGCTTTCTCAGTTCTCCCACTCCTCATTAGCTCAGATACAGCAGCAGGAGCCATTGGTTCCCGCTGCTGTCAATCAGAGCCAATGACGAGTGAGTGGGGGCTTATGGACACCCAGAGGACACTATTCAGCAGCATTCAGGACTGAATAGGGGATAGCCTATTTAAAGGTAAGCCAATGAGCATATACCTAAAGCCCCGTACACACGATTAGAATTTCCGATGGAAAAAGTCCGACTGACTTTTTTCATCGGAAATTCCGACCATGTGTATGCCCCATCGGAGAAATTCCATAGGAAATTCTGATGAATTCCAATCGGAATCTAAATTGGAGTTTAAATGGAATTCTGTCGGAATTCCGATGTGCTTTTGGCTGGGCAAAAGCCTGATCGTGTGTTCAATAGGGGTGTCAAATGTAATCCTTGCATCGGTGCATCGCGATTTGGGTGTCCCCGATGCAGGAACTGATGCATGCGACCGTAATAATCTATGTTTGGCCCCGCCCCTCCCGGGAGAGCACTCCGTAACTTGTGCTTGTATTTGAGGCGCGCTCATGTGACTGCCCGGCCCGCCTCTCTCCTCTTGCGTCCACGTCTCTCCTGGTGTCAGCCCCGCCCACTGACTGTAAAGATCAGAGACTGCAGACGTGCCCCTCACAGCTCTGTATCCCCGCCACACATGTCTTGTCAGGGACGGTGCTGAGGGCTGGTGGGTGCCTGTGTTTGGTTCTGAGAGCAGGGTGTAGAGCGCCGGGATTCCTCTCCGCTCCTGACTGCTGGAGGAGTGTGCGGCACAGAGCGGAGCACAGAGGAGGAGAAAAGGAGAGAGCTCATCACCTGACTGTCTCCCTGACCTCCAAGTGAGTGGATTCCTCCTGGGGGTGGGCTGTGTTCTCCAACATATGGCTGATCATATTAAATTCCATTGATAAGAGTGTGAAAATACTTGAGGTTGTGTGTATAAAATATCAGTGCTGTAACTTTGTCTTCTCTCTGGGGCCTCTGTTCTTGTTCTGTGTATCATGTACTGTACAGACTAGTGACCAGAAAAGGAGCTAAGCGCTGCATTGGGGGGCTTATTCACACTTTGGCGCTCTGGTGTTTTTGCACATGTTGCCATGTGTTGCGTTAAGACAGAACTTAATGGGTGTCCAACCAGGGCCGATCCTATTCGCTCACTACACAAGGGGCCCCGCCTCGCCCTCATGTCATAGCGCAACAAAAACAGCAAGAAACACTAGTGCTAAAAATAGGTGGATAATGATAATAATGTTGATAAAGATTACGATCAGATCAGTAGAAAGGCTGTAGCATGACCGCAGTCTCTGACGTCTCCTGTAGCATGACTGCAGTCACTGATCATCTCCTGTACTATGTCCGCAGTCTCTGATTATCTCCTGTATCATGTCCGCAGTCTCTGATCATCTCCTGTATTATGTCTGCAGTTTCTGATAATCTCCTGTAGCATGTCTGCAGTCTCTGATCATCTCCTGTAGCATGTCTGCAGTCTCTGATCATCTCCTGTAGCATGTCTGCAGTCTCTGATCATCTCCGGTAGCATGTCTGCAGTCTCTGATCATCTCCTGTAGCATGTCTGCAGTCTCTGATCATCTCCTGTACTATGTCCGCAGTCTCTGATCATCTCCTGTACTACGTCCGCAGTCTCTGATCATCTCTTGTACTACGTCAGCAGTCTCTGATCATCTCCTGTACCACGTCTGCAGTCTCTGATCATCTCCTTTAGTATTTTGGGGGGAGAGCCATGCGCACTTGTGCTGCAATCGTGATGCATCGTGATGCATCGCGGAATCGAATCGTGGACTTGATAATCGTAATCGCATCAAATCGTGAGACCGGTGAAGATGCGCAGCCCTAATGTTCAAGGCATAAGACTGTGCTGTGTTTATTTCATAGTTTTGACTGCGGGAAGACAGAACAAGGAAAGGTCATTTCAGGCACTTAAAGGGAAAGGAAAGGTATAAAGGGGAATAATTGCAGAAGAGGAAAGCTATGCTGATGTGCTGATTTTGTCATAGTGAGTGTTTGGAAGAGAAGTAAACCTGCTTTTGTGCTGCTGTTGTTGAGATTTGTCAACAATGCTCAAGACATCTTGCCATGATGACCTTCGCACACGGAGCAGAGAGATTATCTCCGTGCTCCTTGTGCTGAGGTCTTCTAGTGTTATCCAGGTGTGCCTTCTCCATTGCTGTATACTGTACATGCAGTAAAGGCTGCATCTGCCTCCTGCCACAGTGTCACGGTCTGGAGTCAGGCTCAGAGGCCAGTAGCTATAGCAGCAGAGCAGAGGTGCGGGGTCTGAGCACTAACCGGTATTCACCAGAGCTCCTGGTGGTGGAGATGGGCTTTGCTGCGTGTTAGTGCCAGGTCGCGGTCCTCAGGATAGCCCCACCAGGAGGTGAGCAAGCCGGGCTCCGGAAGCAGATATAACAGGTAGGAATCAAGCAGAAGCGTAGTCGGGGGACAAGCCAAAAGTCGGTAACAAATAGTTGCAGGTTGGGATTCAGCAGAAGCGTAGTCGGGGGATGAGCCAAATGTCGGTAGCGAATGGTAGCAAAGATACGGTCGGCAGCAAGAGAGACAGGAGCAAGATATTGGCTGATAAAGGGTTCAAGGCAAACAAGATTCAAGACAAGATCATTCAAGGAACTATCCAAGGAACTGTTCAAGGAGCTGTCCAGCATTCCAGGTGGCTCAGCAAGCAGAGTCACCACCAGACACACCAGAGGTTCCAGGTTCAAGCCCAGGTCCTAACACACAGTCTGCTCAAGTTCCGATCTGTTACCACCACCTGGGGAAGTATTCCTTTGCCTCAAACTTAATGGGCATGCTGTGGTGTGCTGCAACAATTGACACTATTTCTCTGCATAGCTTCAGCATGCTGTGTATAATGCGCCACTATTATCCCGACCCCTTATTTTACCCTCTGTCCCACCTCCACTGTCAGGCTCATTGATTTTTTTTTAATTCCCTAGTATGGGCATACAACATGGGTCATCCTAACTTACAGCAGAGAGTGCACAAAGAATTGGATTATCCTGAGGGGTCTGCACTAAGAGCATATTTGTATATTAGCACTCCTTCCAGCCTAAAAGACTAATAGCATTGTCATCAAACATAGCCAACTGTCCCTGATTTCGAGGGACTGTCCCTGATTTGAATCAAAGTCCCTCTGTCCCTCTTCCCTCCTCATTTGGTCTGATCTATATAGTTGTATACAAAATACACTTTTTATCTTTCAAAAAGTTTTCCTTAGACCCCTTTCACACTGGAGCGGTTTGCAGGCACTATAACGCTAAAAATAGCGCCTGCAAACCAGCCTGAAACAGCCGCTGCTGTCTCTCCAGTGTGAAAGCCCAGAGGGGCGCTAGCAGGATGGTAAAAAAAGTCCTGCTAGCAGCATCTTTGGAGCGGTGAAGGAATGGTGTGTATACCGCTCCTCCACCGATTCTGCCTATTGAAATCAATGGGGCACCCACCATGGCTATACCACAAAAAAAGCGCCTCTGCAGTGGTGCTTTGCAGTGGTTTTTAACCCTTTCTCTGCCTCTAGTGGGGGGTAAAACCGCCCCGCTAGCAGCCGAAAAGTGCAGCAAAATTGACGGTAAAGCGCCGCAAAAAATAGTGTGTGAAAGGGGTCTTAGTGCTAAACCTTTCATCCAATTTCTAAATTGCTTTCATAACCCAGTATAAAGGAATAGTAGTTTTAAAAACAAAAAAGTACTTGTGGGTTTAACTAATCATTTGATTGTATAATTCTCCTTTAAGAGGATGTAATAAGGAGTGTGGCCTATGTCTACATACTTTTGCTAATAGGTGTACCTCGCTCCTATTTTAAAAAGTTGCTAGGTATGCATTAAAAACTATAGGAAAGCTCAGGTTTATACTCTTCTTTTTTAGTTCCTATTTTAACATAAGAGCTGGTTAATATTATGTAATCACTTAAACACTAGACCATATGTGCTATCCATCTTCAAATTTGGTCACCTAGATTAAAGCAGTATTAAACCCAAAAGCAAACATTTACTATATTGCAGCGTACCATTTCTTAGATGTGATGTCTGCATTTGTTCTCTTTTTTCGGCTTTCTTTCTTCTGATTTCACCTGGTGATCCAACTAGTAAATCTTGTTGTTTTTCAACAGAACAAGTTCTCCAGCAGTGTCAGTAACAAAGATGAGACAATGGGCCAGATTCAAGAAGCTATTGCGCCCGCGCAACCATAGGTTGCGCGGCGCAATAGCTGTTTTGCTCCCGCGTAGCGAATGCCCCTGATTCAGGAACATCGCTACGCGGACTGCAGCCTAGGATATGACAGACATAAGCCTCCTTATGCCTTCATATCTCAGGCTGCATTCTTGCGTTGGCCGCTAGGGGGCGCGGCCATTGTGATCGGCGTATAGTATGCAAATTGCATACTACCACCGATTCACAAAAGTTGCGCGGGCCCTGCGCACGCAAGGTACAGAGTTTCCGTACTGCGACTTTAGCGCAAGGTTGCTCCTGCTGTAGCAGGGGCAGCCAATGCTAAAGTATAGCCGCCCTTCCCGCTCGTGAAATTTAAATTTCACGTCGTTTACGTAAGTGAATCGTGAATGGCGCTGGACGCCATTCACGTTCACTTAGAAGCAAATGACGTCCTTGCGACGTCATTTGCCGCAATGCACGTCGGGAAAGTTTCCCGACGGAGCATGCGCTGTTCGCTCTGCGCGGGAGCGCGCCTAATTTAAATGATTCCCGCCCCTGGCGGGATCATTTACATTAGGCGCCCTTACGCCGGGCTATTTAGCATATCGCCCGCGCAATTTACGGAGCTACTGCTCCGTGAATCGCGGGCATATCAAAATATTTGCGTGGGCGCAGAGCAAAAATCGTTGGCCTTTGCCCACGCAAATATTGCGTGGATCTACCTGAATCTGGCCAAATCTATTTACCACTCACAGGGGCTATTACAATGGCCAGCTTTCGTTTATTTACAGAATGTAAACCTTTATCCCAAAAGGAAAAAAAAAAACAGTTTGCTGTAATGACTTATAAAGTGTTAGCTGGAGTTTGGCTACATTTTTTTAGTGTATCTAAATCTGCTAGTAAATTTACCCCCCCCCCCCAGATTAACCACCTAATGACTGCCCTATAGCCGACTTACCGCTACAGTTTGGCCGCTGTGTACGGAATCCTGTATATATATGTGATTCTGCGCTTCCTCTTAGGGAGCACGCACGCGCTGCTTCTGCTTTGATTAGTCACAGTAGATGCCGATTAGTGGGTGCCGGTGTTCAGATTACCGCTAACCATCAGATTGTGCAACACAAATGACGTTCTGACCAAAAATACTTACTGAGCATGCGTGATGTGTTCCACCATGCATTCCACCACGTGATGCGTTTCACATGCTTTATGATTTGGCGGGTAGCGGTATTCTGATAGAACACTGCCCCTCCTGCATTGAAGACACATTCTCCTCTTACAAGAGACACTCTCGTCCCTAGTTGTGGTTTTAGCTCCGCAGTGTAATAGACACCATGGGCCAGATTCTTAAAGACTTACGACGGGCGTATCAGTAGATACGCCATCGTAAGTCTGAATCCTGCTCAAACTGAGATACGCTTAAATGTTGCTAAGATACGGCCGGCGTAAGTCTCCTACGCCGTCGTATCTTAACTGCATATTTACGCTGGCCGCTAGGGGCGTGTACGCTGATTTGCGCCTAGAATATGTAAATCAGCTAGATACGCCGATTCACGAACGTACGCCCGGCCGTCGTAGTAAAGATACGCCGTTTACGTAAGGGGTTTTCAGGCGTAAAGATAAACCACCAAAAACATGGCGCAGCCAATGTTAAGTATGAAAGTCGCAAACCGCGTCTAATTTTTCAAATTTTACGTAGTTTGCGTAACTCGTCCGTGAATGTGGCTGGCCGTAATTTACGTTCACGTCGAAAGCATGACGATTTGCCAACGTCATTTGGAGCATGCGCACTGGGATACGTCCACGGACGGCGCATGCGCCATTCGATCGAAACATCATTTACGTGGGGTCACAGATAATATACATAAAACACGCCCACAGCTTCAACATTTGAATTAGGCGGGCTTACGCAGGCCCTAATACGCTACGCCGCCGTAACTTCGGCAGCAAAATCTTTGAAAATACCATACTCGCCTCTCAAAGTTACGGCGGCGTAGCGTATAGGAGATACGCTACGCCTGCCTAAAGGTACGTGAATCTACCCCCATGTGGATAGGGATGAGCCGAACACCCCCCGGTTCAGTTTGCGGCAGAACATGCGAACAGGCAAAAAATTTGTTCGAACACCGTTAAAGTCTATGGGACACCAACATGAAAAATCAAAACACTAATGAAAAACAAAAGTTGCGCTACTAATAGAAAAAAGTGATATAGCAGCCCACACCAACAATATGACAATATTGTATACAAATTATAAAACCAAAAAAGTGCAGCGCTAGTAGAAATGCAGCACTAGCTATAACTCAGTGCAAATGAATAGGACACAAAAATAATAATGAGTTTCACAATGCACAATACACAATGTCACAATACTACGTGATAAAGGTCCATAATAATAACACAAAATGTAAGTAATACATATGATACAGAATGTAAGTAATACATATGATACAGAAAGGACAGTATACAGTTTGGGGGATATCGTATATGCCCATTTGACACACCGTCGCTGACGAGTGTGTCCAACACATCTGGTAAGAGTATCCATTTCTTACCTTTCTTTTGTTATTGGATTCTACGCTGGACTCTTTCTCAAATCTACAACTCCCTGGTTGATGCGATTCACCTTACATGCCTATCAGGCCCGGACTGGGACAAAAAATAGGCCCGGGCATTCTAAGCTGAGCAGCCCATTTTGTTAAAAACCAAAATTGGGGGGGGGGGGCAATTTATCAGGGAAATGACTAATGTTAGCGATTCAATGATCATGGCACCATGGTTGTTATGGTATCAGGATGATTGAAGAGCATTATTTCTATTATTACCTTGTAATATAAAATTAATTGGTTCAACTCACCATAATATCGAATCAGTGGGAGCCCCGAGTGTGCCACTTGCCACGTCACTTGCCACAAGTTGCGGATTGTCACTTGCCACGTCACCTGCCACAAGTTGCTGATTGTTACTTGCCACATCACCTGCCACACATTGCGGATTATCACTTGCCACGTCACCTGCCACAAGTTGCAGATTATCCCTTTCACGTCACCTGCCACACATTGCAGATTGTCCCTTTCACATCACCTGCCACAAGTTGCAGATTGTCCTTTTCACGTCACCTGCCACAAGTTGCAGATTGTCACTTGCCACATCACCTGCCACAAGTTGCAGATTGTCACTTGCCACGTCACCTGCCACAAGTTGCAGATTGTCACTTGCCACATCACCTGCCACAAGTTGCAGATTGTCCTTTTCACGTCACCTGCCACAAGTTGCAGATTGTCACTTGCCACATCACCTGCCACAAGTTGCAGATTGTCACTTGCCACATCACCTGCCACAAGTTGCAGATTGTCACTTGCCACATCACCTGCCACAAGTTGCAGATTGTCACTTGCCACATCACCTGCCACAAGTTTCAGATTGTCCTTTTCACGTCACCTGCCACAAGTTGCAGATTGTCACTTGCCACATCACCTGCCACAAGTTGCAGATTGTCACTTGCCACGTCACCTGCCACAAGTTGCGGATTGTTACTTGCCACATCACCTGCCACACGTTGCGGATTGTCACTTGCCACGTCACCTGCCACAAGTTGCGGATTGTTACTTGCCACATCACTTGCCACATGTTGCGGATTGTCACTTGCCACGTCACCTGCCACACGTTGCAGATTGTCACTTGCCACGTCACCTGCCACAAGTTGCAGATTGTCACTTGCCACGTCACCTGCCACAAGTTGCGGATTGTTACTTGCCACATCACCTGCCACATGTTGCGGATTGTCACTTGCCACGTCACCTGCCACAAGTTGCGGATTGTTACTTGCCACATCACCTGCCACATGTTGCGGATTGTCACTTGCCACGTCACCTGCCACAAGTTGCGGATTTTTACTTGCCACATCACCTGCCACACATTGCGGATTGTCACTTGCCACGTCACTTGCCACATCACCTGCCACAAGTTGCAGATTGTCCCTTTCATGTCACCTGCCAAAAGTTGCGGATTGTCACTTACCACATCACCTGCCACACATTGTGGATTGTCACTTGCCACGTCACCTGCCACAAGTTGCGGATTGTCACTTGCCACATCACCTGCCACACGTTGCGGATTGTCACTTGCCACGTCACCTGCCACAAGTTGCGGATTGTCACTTGCCACATCACCTGCCACAAGTTGCAGATTGTCCCTTTCATGTCACTTGCCACAAGTTGCGGATTGTCACTTACTACATCACCTGCCACACATTGTGGATTGCCACTTGCCACGTCACCTGCCACAAGTTGCGGATTGTCACTTACCACATCACCTGCCACACATTGTGGATTGCCACTTGCCACGTCACCTGCCACAAGTTGCGGATTGTCACTTGCCATGTCACCTGCCACATGTTGCGGATTGTCACTTGCCATGTCACCTGCCACTTGTTGCTGATTGTCACTTGCCACGTCACCTGCCACATGTTGCGGATTGTCACTTGCCATGTCACCTGCCACTTGTTGCTGATTGTCACTTGCCACAATTTGCGGAATGTAACTTGCCTGCCACCAGATGCAGATTGTCACTTGCCACCTCACCTGCCACACCTTGCGGATTGTCACTTGCTAAGGTGGTGTTTTGCTTGTCAGAGTCAGGTAGCAGAGAGATGATGTAATCTCCCTGCTGCCTGCACAGTGAGGGCGAAAATTACTGCCGGTATGCAAGGCGGGCACGGGGCGGTGAGAGATGATGTCATCTCTCTGCTCCCCCGGCCGCTGGCTTGTTGATTGGCCAGCCACCCACAGAGCCGACCAGCTGACCGCCCACTATCTGACTCTCACTCGCTGCTGAACCGCCCGCTCAGACTCTCTGGTGCCAAATTCCGCAACTAAAACTAATTTCTCTCGGGAGTGGCAATTTCCCTGCGTCCGCCTATTGAACACGGCCAAATTACAGTACCTATAAATCTCCATAGGCAACGCTTTTAAAGTCTTTACAGTTACCAGTTTAGAGTTACACAGGAGGTCTGGTGCTAGAATGATTGCTCTCACTAGGTTTGCGGCGATACCTTACATGTGTGGTGCTATTGGCATTTATTTATTTTTCCTTTTGTCATTTTTTCAACTTTTTTTTTTTGATCAACTTTATTGCTGTTAAAATGGCATTACAAAGGCATGAACAACATCCCTTGTAATAGCATGGGCCGTGACAGTTCCTCTTTTATGGAGAGATCTGGGGTCTATTAGACATCAAATCTGTCCTCTGGCCTCCAATGGAGCCAATCAGTCTGATCGGTAATGGCCAGGTAACCAAAGAGCCAGAACAGGAAGTGACTAAACCCTCGCTCCTTGTTTCTGACGTCACAAGGTAAGAGGAATAAGATCAGTTCCTCTCACTGTGTGCCTAGAGCTGGATGCCACCAGTTGCATCCTTACTGGGTTGCCCACTCACACAGGAGAGCCTGGTGAAGGCGGCGGTGGGAGGGGGTATATATATGTGTGTATATGTATGTGTGTGTGTATATATAATATATATATATATATATATATATATATACCCAAAAGGTGTCCCAAAGTCGGACTGCATTGCATTGCCAGTTTGAAATCATGCGAGTTCAGATGAACTCGCACAATTTCAAACCGGCAATGCAGTCTGACTTTGGGGGAAGATTTGTCTATTCAAATTGCCCCCGAAGTCGGCAAAAGTAGTACAGGAACTTCTTTTGGGAATTGGTGCGGCGCTGCAAAGTCGATGACACACTGATTCGGACAGTGCTATTGCCGGCTATAGCCGCTGATTTGGTATGCGATTTGACATGTCAAATCGCATGCCAAATCGGCCCAATGTGAATGCAGGACGCCTTTTGGGTACAAGAACTGTCCTTCTCTCACACAATCTCTGACACCATCACTTTGCCCCTTTTACACTAGAGGCGCTTTTCAGCCCTTTTCAGGCGTTTTAGAACTAAAAATAGTGCCTGAAAAGTGCTAGTAGGGTGCTTTTAAGCCCCGCTAGCGGCCGTGGAAGGGTTAAAACCGGCCGCAAAGCGCTGCCCCTTTGATTTCAATGGTCAAGGGAACTTTAGGAGCGGTGTCCTGCTAGCAGCATCTTTGAGGCGCTGTAAGGAGTGGCAGTGCACCGCTCCAGTGTGAAAGCCCTCTGGCTTTCACATTGGAGTGAAAGGAACAGCTCTTTCAGGGCGCTTTGCAGGTGCTAGTTTTAGCGGTATAGTGCCTGCAAAGTAACCCAGTGTGAAAGGGGTACAGAGCATTGCTGGTTGGTTTGGAGAGTTTCGTAACCTGTAACAACCAGATTTCATGATTCTGCACTTAGGCTTCTTTCACACTGGGGTGCTTTGAGGGCGCTAAAGAGCTAAAAATAGCGCCTGCAAAGCGCCCTGAAAAAGCGTCTCCCAGGGCTTTCACACTGTAGCGGTGCGCTGGAAGCACGCTCAAAAAAGTCCTGCCAGCTGCATCTTTTGAGGCACTGTAGGAGCGGTGTATCCACCGCTCCTAAAGTGCTCCTGCCCATTGGCGGTTTTAACCCTTTTTTGGCTGATAGCGGTGGTTAAAAGTGCCCCGCTAGCGGCCGAATAACGCCACAAAAGGGACAGTAAAGCGCCGCTAATAACAGCGGCGTTTTACCGCCGACAGCGCACCGATCCAGTGTGATAGTAGCAAGTTCTGATTGGCAGCTGTGGAGAAATACCTCCTGCTAGTAAATATATATATAATTTCATTGATATCATGAGACTGGCAGACTTTATCAGCTTCTTCTTGCTAGTGATCCAACTAGCAAGAAGAAGCTGATGAAGTCTGAAAGTCTCATGATATCAATGAAATTAAATATATATTTACTAGCAGGAGGTATTTCTCCACAGCTGCCAATCAGATTTCAGGGTCGTTTAGGCATTTTTATTTAACTGCTTATTAAAAACATTGACAGGCAAGCTATTAAAAAAAAAAAAAAAAAACATTGGCAGGCTGCCATACTGTGTCACTTACCTTTCTAGACGTCGAGCTCCCTTTAAGACACCAGGCCTCCTCCAGCAGCTCCTCCCCCTTCACAGTCACATGACCGGCCTGACGTATTGAAGCCCTTCTTGCTCCTTCCTTCTAAGCCTAGAACAGAAGGCTGGCCGGCGGCCGTGGAGGCGGCTGTGGAGCCTGCCGTGGTGAGCGGCGCAGCCATGCCAGCACAGGGAGAAGCCCAGACGCTGCCTCAGAGTGTGGGGGGGGACCCGGCCGGACACCTGCCTAATACAAAATGCGGCCGTCTCCGCGGAAATCGGCCGCGAATTCGGCCGCGATTTTAGAGCAGAGAGGCCGGCCAAGCAGCTGAGCATGGGGACATGTTAACTGTCGGCCTGGCTGCCGAGGCCCACCGGGCATATGCCCGGTGTGCCCTATGGCCAGTCCGGGCCTGATGCCTATCATAGTCGCATAGCTGAGAATCTCTACTTTTTCCTGTTCTCTACATAGGATACCATGATTTATTTACATCCAGAACTGTATCATATGTATTACTTACATTTGGTGTTATTATTATGGACCTTTATCATGTGGTTTAGCACTTAAAGCTCACTGAGTTATACTGTAGCTAGTGCTACATTTCTACTAGCGCTGCAATTTTTTGGTTTTATGAAAAATCTAAAGTGCTAATTTTAAGGGTTAATATGCAAGTTTTTGTCAGAAAAAGTGTTTGGGGACCCGGGTCTTGCCCCAGGGGCATGTATCAATGCAAAAATACGTTTTAAAAACTGACGTTTTTTTAGGGGGCAGTTCATTTAACTACTTGCCGACCAGCTGCCGCAGTTATATGGCGGCAGGTCGGCTCCCCTGCGCGAGAGCACGTAGCTCTACGTCACCTCGCGAAGCGGCCACTAGGGGCTCCCCCCGCTCGTCCCTGATCCCGACGCACGTGCCCGGCGGGTGTGATCACCGCCGGGCACCCACGATCGCTCGTTACAGAGCGAGGACCGGGAGCTGTGTGTGTAAACACACAGCTCCTGGTCCTGTCAGGGGGAGAAATGCCTGCAATCAGCGATCAGCCATTTCCCCATGTCAGTCCACCCCCCTACAGTTAGAACACAGCCAGGGAACATACTTAACCCCTTTCCCGCCCCCTAGTGTTAACCCCTTCCCTGCCAGTGGCATTTTTATAGTAATCCAATGCATTTTTATAGCACCGATCACTATAAAAATGCCAATGTCCCAAAAATGTGTCAAAAGTGTCCGAAGTGTCCGCCATAATGTCGCAGTACCGAAAAAAAACGCTTATTGCTGCCATTAATAGTAAAAAAAAAATATTAATAAAAATGCCATAAAACTACCCCCTATTTTGTAAACGCTATAACTTTTGCGCAAACCAATCAATAAAACCAAAATTACAGAAAAAAAGTGTGGGGGTCCCCCCAAATTCCATATATCAGGCCCTTCAGGTCTGGTATGGATATAAAGGGGAACCCTGCACCAAATTTTTTTTTATGGTGTGGGGTTCCCCCAAATAAATCCATATTAGACCCTTATGAGAGCACGCAACCTGGCAGGCCGCAGGAAAAGAGGGGGGACGAGAGAGCGCCCCCCCCTCCTGAACCATACCAGGCTCTTGTCCCCATGTTGATGGGGACAAGGGCCTTATCCCCACAACCCTTGTCCGGTGGCTGTGGGGGTCTGCGGGCGGGGGGGCTTATCGGAATCTGGAAGCCCCCTTTAACAAAGGGGAACTCCAGATCCCGACCCCCCATGTGAATTAGTAACGGGGTACATTGTACCCCTACCATTTCGCAAAGAAAAAGTGTACAATTTTTAAAAATGACAGGAGAAGGCTTGGGACAAGTCCTTTATTAAAAATTTAAAAAATACAAAATAAAAAAAAAACATTCCAGCAATGTAATCCAGTCTGTCCAGTGTTGTAATTCATTCTCGATGTCCAGCGATGATCCATTCTCTGCATGATCCTCCCGCACCGGAGGCACCCGGCCTAATGATGCGCAAGCTGTTTGACAGTTCTTTTTTATAATCAAGGGCAGGGCCACCTGTGACGTAGATGGGTGACCCAGCCCTCTCTAACGCGTGGGCTTTCCGTAAAACGTCAGAGGTCACGCATCATGGGTGGCCCCGCCCTCGGTTATAAAAGAACTGTCAAACAGCTTGCACGTCATTAGGCCGGGTGCCCCCGGAGCGGGAGGATCGTGCGTCATTCCTCGCTGGAGTGGAGAGCATCGCTGGAGAATGGATCATCACTGGACATCGAGAATGGATTACAATGCTGGACAGACTGGATTACATCGCTGGATTTTTTTTTTAAATTAAGGACTTGTCCCAAGCTGTCTCCTGTCATTTTTAACATTTTTACACTTTTTTATGAAATGGTAGGGGTACAATGTTCCCCTCACCAATTTACATAGGAGGGGGGGCCGGAATCTGGGGGTCCCCTTTGTTAAAGGGGGCTTCCAGATTCCGATAAGCCCCCGCCCGCAGACCCCCACAACCACCGGGCAAGGGTTGTAGGGATGAGGCCCCTGTCCCCATGTGGCCTGGTACAGTTCAGGAGGGGGGGCACTTCCTTGTCCCCCCTCTTTTCCTGCGGCCTTCCAGGTTGCTTGCTCAGATAAGGGCCTGGTAATGAACCAAGGGGGGAACATATGCTGTTTATTTTCAATGACTTTGATCTGTATTGACGGGACCCGACAATTCATTATCGGGTCCCGTCAGTAGTTTTAAATGACTTGTTTTCCTTTAGAAATTTCATTTTGTGCAGAGACTGTTATAAACACAGGAAACATGTGCTACTTTACAGGGATACTATTGACACCCACCAGGTACAAAATTAAAAGGAATATTTCACTTTTATTGTTTCACTTTAAGCATTATTAAAATCACTGCTCCCGAAAAAAACACAGTTTTTAAAACTTTTTTGCATTGATACATGTCCCCTGGGGCAGGACCCAGTTCCCCCAAACACTTTTTATAACAATAACTTGCATATTAACCATTAAAATTAGCACTTTTGATTTCTCCTATAGACTTTTAAAGGGTGTTTCGCGGCTTTTCGAAATTCGCCGCAAACCCCCCCAAATTGTTTGCTGTTCGGCGAACGGGCGAACAGGCAATGCTCGAGTCTAACTCATGTTCAATTCAAACAGATAGCCCATCTCTAGTGGATATCTTACTACACCCAGCTACGTTTTGAATTTCAGAGTAATTTTAGCAATAAATTGAGCGTATATAAATAAATATAGTATATTGATATTTGTGATATTGATTTATATACGCTCACTTTATTGCTAAAATCACTCTGCAATTCAAGATGTACCTGGGTGTATTAACATGTCCACATGGGTGTTCTATGAGAATACCGCTACCCGTCGGATCATAAAGTGTGTGGATTGCATAGTGCACAGTGGAACGCATGGTGAAATGCAAGTATTTTTTGGTAGAAACATCACTTCCATTGTACAATCTGCTGGGTAGTGCTAATCTGAAAGGATGTCTGACAGCACCCGCTGATTGGCGAGGAGAGACACAGGATGGAGCTCTGCCTATGTAACCAGGGCATAGCTCTGTCCCGTCAGCAGGGATGTCGTGGATTTTGTTTTCCTGCAAAGGAGGGAATAAAATCCAGCACATCCCTACATGAAAGCAGCCCACAGTGTACACAAAAACACAAAGTATCAAAAGTGTCAGATTATACAGAGGGGGGTGTAATGGCGCTTGCCTGTAAAGACTGAATAATCGAAAGATATAATACGCACACCAACGCATGAAACTTGACCAGTGTATCTAGTAACACGTGTTCCACTCCTATTTCCTCAAAATACCTATGATTAAGTGGCGTCGATCTGCCACGCAACGCGTCAGATGAAGGAGAAGTGTCGTCGGTGACGTCATCTCAGCTCGCGGCCGAGAGCGGAGAATTTGCTGCTTTGAAAACGTTTCCTGTAAATCATCTGCATGCTGACTACAGTAATTTTAAATGTGAGTGCTACTATTTTTTTTATTAAACCGCATCATTGCATACTACACTATGGAGATTGCATTGTGTTTCTGTTGAGAGCGGTCTGGATAATCTGTGGTCAGATGACCTGAGCAAGCTGAGCTGTCCTGGAGATATCATCCATAGCTGTACCTGCTGGGCTCCATTGACATCAATTAGGCTTGTCTAGCCTTATTTGAGGTGAGAGGCTAGTATTTCCTTACTCTGATCTGCACAACTTCACTGAATGATCGTGCGGTGGACTGCAGTATCATCCTTTGTTCAAGCACTTTTTGCACTTTTGGGGAAAGATTAAATCAAGCACTTGACTGTTCAAACTTGAATTTTATTTATGATTTATTCCTTACACAGCACTGTGCACTTTGGAAAATCCCTGCAAGCACATTTTTTTGCCTGAACATTATCTATATATTTATTCACCTGCACAATTTTCGGTGCACGCTATATATTTTATATTTTATATTTTTATGTTTATATTTGAGTATTATATTTTTTTACATTTTTAGGTGTTTTCTCACCCTCTTGGATTTCCGTTTATATTTGTATACACTTATTTTTTGCACATTTATTGTCTGCACTGGATTTTAACTCACAATATTGCAATTGTTTGAATGACTATTATTTGTTGTTTTAGTCATTATTTTTTTGGATTTCATTATTTTCACAATTTTCCATCCTTCACATCATGGTTGTTGATGTATGAGGGTTTTTGAGGAAATAGGAGTGGAACACGTGTTACTAGATACACTGGTCAAGTTTCATGCGTTGCTGTGCGTATTATATCTTTCGATTATTCAGTCTTTACAGGCAAGCGCCATTACACCCCCCTCTGTACATATGCTATTTGGTGCGTGAGCACTTTACAGTAGTGGCTGCTGCTTTTAATATTTATTACACAGTGAATTTAATATTTTATTTTATATTTACATCCAGTTTATTGAAAGATAAATTAGACGAGCAACAGTGGGAGGCACAGCTCCCGATATAAGCGTAATACAGAACTTTAAACATTCCGGTAAACATTGCAATGTTTGATGCATGTACAATACCTCATTGCGTTTGTCCAAAAGGGAAAGAAAAAGGCGATCAGTGAGGAACAAAGGCATAGTGTCAATAGTACCCTATGAAGTATACATCATGTAACCTCAAAATTAACATTCTGAATAAGTTCGTCGTATTGTATGAAGTTTCTATAAGTAAAAGTTCAGGAGGAAAGGAGAAAAAGGGGGTTAGAAGGAGCGAGAAGAAGGAAGGGAGGGAGGGGAGTGGGGAACACATTAGGGAAGTGAGACGAGTAGCGGCCCCAGGCCTGCGCCCAACGTTCACATCATGTCCAAAGAGGTGCCCCGGACCCTGTCATCAGGGCACCGCTACCAATCTATCAAAATCTGCAGAGCATTTAAATTGAACCCAAGGTGACCAAGTGTGGAAAAACTTCTCGGTGTGTTCCGATGCTTGGGCTATTGTTTCTTCCATGTCATAGAATTCTTTTACTCTGGACAGCCAGTCACGTACCGAGGGGACCCGGGACGATTTCCAAAACAAGGGTATAAGGGCCTTGGCCGCATTTAGGAGGTGTTTGGATAGTGAGTTTTTGTAACTCCGAAAGGACATGTTGGAAATGTGTAGAAGGCAGCAGGCGGCGTCGAGTTTGAGCTTAGTTTCTGTGATCAACCTGATAGTGTCGCATACTGTTTGCCAGTACGGAGCAATTAGCGGGCATTGCCACCATATGTGGATCAGGGTACCCCTTTCTGCATTGCACCTCCAGCATGTGTCAGGCGTTTGTGGGAACCATGAGTGTAGCTTCACCGGGGTGGCGTACCAGTGAGTGAGTAGTTTGTAGGCGGTTTCTTGTGTTCTGGTGCTCAGGGAGCATTTATGTGCAAAGGTGCAAGATCTCTTCCATTGGGGCCCTGAAATCGGGATATCCAGAGCTTGTGACCATCTCTCTCTGAATCTGTCATCACCCTTTATCGGTTGATCTCTGAGCCAGGCGTACGAAATTGAGGTAGATTTTTGTACAGGTACACCTGCCAGGCACACCGACTCCAACTCCGTGGGCTGCCTATTAAAATTTGGTCTTCTAGTCGTGTGGTTCAGGTAGCTCCTTACTTGGAAGTATGTCCACAAGGGGAGGCCAGATCTATTAAGGGCCACCCTGAGGTCCCCAAAGTCCCGGAACAGACCGGTTCGGAAACAGTCTAAGGCAAGTATGGGTCTAGCTGTGTCAGGGGTGCGGAGAAAGCTGTTCTCTATCCCCGGGGGGAAATCAGGGTTGTTCCACAAGGGAGTCAGTGGGCTCAGTGAGGTTGATATGTTCGTTCCCCCGGCCACCCTGTGGAAAACTCTTAACGTGGTCCCCAACAGTGGGTGTGTCTTTAGAGATGCAGGATAGCTGGTCCATGGCATCCAGGGAGAGAAGTGTAAGGGAATGGGGCAAAGGTCATCCTCAATTTGTATCCAATCTTTAAGATTACGGTGGCAGTGCCAATCTATTATCCTCGTTACGTGTGCCGCAAAATAGTAGTTTTTGAAGTCGGGAGTACCCATTCCCCCCCTGTGTTTAGGAAGTGTCAGTAATGTGGCTTTAATTCTCGGAGGTTTGTGGGCTCAGATGAATCTTTGTTGTATCGCAGAGATCAGTTTAAAGAATTGTAGGGGAATCCTGACCGGTAGGTTGCGGAACAAGTATAAAAGTTTTGGCAGGATCACCATTTTGCAAATAGCTGCCCTCCCGAACCATGAGAAGTTGCGGGCATTCCAGGACTTCAGATCTCTGTCAATTGCTGCAAGAAGGGGGGGGGAAATTGCGAGTATAGATTTGGGAAATGTCTGATGTTAGCCATACTCTCAGATACCTAAGGGCGGACGATTCCCATCTAAAGGGGCATATAGTCTTGAGTGTCTCTACAGATCGGTCTGGTAAGGTTATGTTTAGTGCTTCTGATTTCGAAAAATTAATTTTAAAATTGGACACGTAGCCGAATAGTGTGAATTCCTGCATGAGAGATGGTAGGGACTTCTGGGGTTCCGTCAGGAAAAAGAGCAGATCGTCGGCATAAGCCGCGATCTTATACTCTCTGTTCGCCAACGAGAAACCTTGTATGGCTTTCTCAGCGATGATTCTTCTAATGAAAGGTTCTAGGGAGAGAATGAAGAGGAGGGGTGAGAGGGGGCATCCCTGCCTGGTGCCATTATTTATTTGGACTGCTTCCGATAAGGAACCGTTAATCTTAATTCGGGCTGAAGGGTTTTTGTAAAGAGCGGATATCCAGGATCTCATGTGGAACCCCAGACCTATGTGCTGACAGGTGTCCATCATGTAATCCCAGGCAATCCTATCGAAGGCCTTCTCTGCGTCGGTGGACAAGAGAAGGCCTTCGATTTTCTGGGTGCGTGCCGCATATATTAAATTGAGTGCTTTAATGACATTGTCCCTGGACTCCATGCCTGGCATGAAGCCAGCTTGGCTCGGGCCTATGATATCATGTAGAAGGGGGCGTAGTCTGTTGGCCAAAATTTTTGCCAACAACTTAACGTCTAGGTTAAGGAGTGAAATCGGCCTATAGCTAGCACAGCTTTCGGGATCTTTATTGGGTTTTGGCAGGACAGCTACGTGGGCTGAGAGGAATGTGGGGGGCACGTCTCTGGGAGACGCCAGCGAATTTAGGGCCTTTCTCAGGGGGTCGACAAGGATTCCTGTGAAAGTTTTATAATAAATGGAAGTGAAGCCGTCCGGGCCTGGACTTTTCCCAGTTTTAAGTTCTTTAACAACTGACTGCAATTCTGAGTTTTCTATAGGCAATTCTAGTTGACAGACTACGTCCTCCGGTAAGGAGGGGAGCCCGGATTCTGCCAGGTAATCTCTAATCTCCTGACTTCTGGTTTTAAAGGGGTTGACAGGATTTCCTTGAGCAGGAAGGTTATATAGGTTAGAGTAAAATTCGTGAAAATGTTGGGCTATTTTGTCAGTGGTTACATCTAGGGAACCTGATTTATTCCTTATACCCATAATGTTGTGTGCTGAACTGGCGTCTTTCAAGGCCCTAGCCAAAAAACTGCCTGACTTGTCGCCATGTTCATAATATACTTTCTTTTTAAAGAACAAAAGGCGTTTAGCTTTAGAGTCAAGGAGCTGTTGAAGGTCCTTCCTAGCGTTCAGTAATGTGCATGCTGACCTTTCTGAAAGGGACTGTTTGTGGAGCGTCTCAAGGTTATGAATCTTATCTGAAAGGAGTTTGATGGTTTTTTCCTTTTCTCGTTTGCGTTGTGACCCCATTCTGATGAGTTCCCCCCTTACTGTGCATTTATGGGCTTCCCAAATAGTCAGGGGGTCCATGCCCGGGGTGTTATTACGTTCAAAGAATTCTTTTAGAAAGATGGCGATGTCAGGGAGCAATAGTGTGTCTGTCAACAGGGACGAGTTAAGTCTCCAAGAGTTGGATTTAGGAGGCGGTTTGTGTAGATTAAGGGACAGTGAGGTTGGGGCATGGTCTGATATGGTTTGGATGCCTATGTGTGCCTCTGTTACCAGGTGAATAATATTTTATTTTAAACATTATTTTAGTGCCCCTGGTTAGTTTGGTTTTGCGCATTAGTTCCCCCCTTGTTACAAAAGTGTCAGATTGTCCCCCACAATATCACAGTCCCACTATAACTCGCATATTGCTGCCATTACTAGTTAAAAAAAATAATAATAATAATTCAGTATATATACCATAATTTGTAGATGCTATAACTTTTGCACATAGCAATCAATATAAAACTTATTGGGATTTTTTTAACAAAAATATGCAGTAGAATACATGTTGGCCTAAAATCAGAAAGAAATTTGATATTTTTTTTTGCTGGATATGTTTTAATCGTAAAAATGTTTTTTAATCGTCTGTCTTTTTTTATAGCGCAAAAAATAAAATACCACCAAAAGAAAGCTCCATCTGTGGAGAAAAAATATATATAAATTTAATTTATGGACAATGTTGCGTGACCGTACAATTGTCAGTTAAAGTAACACAGTGGAAAAAATGGTCTGGTTATGGGGGGGGGGGGGGGTAAATCTTCCGGGGGACAATGCTGCTGTCCAAAGGTGCCCCCGGTTATCCTTCTTCCAGAGAGGGGACACTCTATTAAAAGAGGTGCTTTACTGTCCATATCACTTGGTCAAAACAGAGGGGAAACACTGTTCTCAGTCTTTTTTCTTTTTTTTTTAAAGGGTACATTTTATTGAGATTTCACAAAAATAAACACAAACAAAAAATGAACTGTTCTCAGTCTTCATCTCTGCTGTATACAGTATATTTTTTTATATACAAGTATTTTTGAAGTACTAGATAACAGGAGTCAGTCTATGGTTTACCCATTCTTTGTGTTCGACCTCTAGTCATATCCAGCCATCTTCCTATGGATAAATGTCTAAACATTGACTTTTTACTCCTGCACCTTTATAAAAAATGTAATTAAAAGAAAATGTCTTAAGCACTTACCACTTGATGCTCACAGAGAGATGTTCTACCATCACTCACAGGTACTGTTTACAGTTCAGATTTTCCACTGGAATTTGGCAGATACTGCTTGTGTATTCTATAAAGCCGGTCACTGGGAATAATGCAGCTTCTGCATACCTTGAAGCTGGTCATTGGGAATGCCAGAGATATTGCCTCTTTATTCTATTCCTAAGTTACTGGCCTTTGGGATGGACAGATTTAGCTTGGTATCCTATATGGCCAGTCTTTGGGACAGAGGTAAGGTCTTTGTATCCTGTGTAGATGGCCCCTATGAATGACAGATGCATCTGTATCCTGTGTAGCTATTGTTTGGGAATCTCAGAGTCATGGCTTCTGTATCCTATATAACTAGTCCTTACAAATGAAGGATAATACTCTGTATCCTATGTAGTCAGTCTCTGGGAATAACATATTACTCTATATCCTATTTTTCCAGTCACTAGGAATAAGAGAAATTCCATAGTTTTTTCTATGTAGCTAGCCACTAAAATTACACATGGGCCTTGGATTTCCCCTGAAAATGCATGGAATAGAAAATGCATAGAAAACAAGAGAATGAATGAACACCAATTTTTATCTGAACGTTTTCTTACATACAGTTCTGAAGATTATTAATATAGACACTGCAATTTGCTTGATATATAGTAAAATCAAAATTTTTGTATGATTACTTTTAGAGTTGAGCGGACACCTGGATGTTCGGGTTCGGACCTGAACCTTGAAAAAAAAGTTTGGGTTCGGGACCGAACCCGAACCCGGACTTTGACCCGAACCCGAACCCCATTGAAGTCAATGGGGACCCGGACTTTTGACTACAAAAATTTCTCTAAAAAACTAAGGGAAAGGGCTGGAGGGCAGCAAAATGTCGGGAAGAGCATGGCAAGTACTCTGGAAATAAATGTGGTTTTGTTCAAAATTATTGAACCCCCCAATGCTGTAAAGGGTTTTAGGGAATTTAGTGTACATTTGTAATTGTATTCAGAATGAAATCCTACAAGGACTTCATAAAGAACCATATGCAACTAATATGACATCAATTGGTTTTGTAATACAGTAGTAAATGCAAAATTCAAGGCAATGGGCACAAAATATTTCAGCAAACTCTCCCTGACTATGTACTTGACAGAAACACAGTATATCACAGGTGCACAAGTGGTGTGGCAGGTGTAGTGCTGTTGAAATACTCAGTCACCTATAGAGTGCTGACTGCCACCATAGAAAAAATATTTCAGCAAACTCTCCCTGACTATGTACTTGACAGAAACACAGTATATCACAGGTGCACAGGTGGTGTGGCAGGTGTAGTGCTGTTGAAATACTCAGTCACCTATAGAGTGCTGACTGCCACCATAGAAAAAATATTTCAGCAAACTCTCCCTGACTATGTACTTGACAGAAACACAGTATATCACAGGTGCACAGGTGGTGTGGCAGGTGTAGTGCTGTTGAAATACTCAGTCACCTATAGAGTGCTGACTGCCACCATAGAAAAAATATTTCAGCAAACTCTCCCTGACTATGTACTTGACAGAAACACAGTATATCACAGGTGCACAGGTGGTGTGGCAGGTGTACTGCTGTTGAAATATTCAGAGTCACCTATAGATTGCAAACTGCCCCTATAGTTGAACAAAATTCCTAAACTATATGAAGCACAGCAGATGTCACAGGAGTGCTTGTTGATATTTCTGGAGCAACATACACCTAAAACTGTCCCTATGATTCAGCAACCTTTCCCTCACATAAGTGAAGCAGTGACAACGAGCCAGATGCCATAAGATGATGCAGATATCAAAGAAATAAAGTGTGCTTCTTGATATTTCTGGAGCAGTATAACAGCATACACCTAACACTTTCCCTGAGCAGATTCAGCAACCTTTCCCTCACATAAGTGAAATACAGTGAAAACGAGCCAGATACACCTAAGACTTTCCCTAAGCAGCAGATTCCAGCAGCCTTTCCCTATCTAGAGTGAAGCAGAGTGACGATCTGTGCTGTGTGCCTCTATCTAATATAGAGGCACGTCACATGATGGGTCACATGCTGCACTGGCCAATCACAGCCATGCCATAAATAGTCATGGCTGTGATCAGTTCCCAGTCACAGTAGTAACACGAATGGCGATTGGCTGCCGTGCAGCGCGCCAAAACATACCCGAACTCCGAACCCGGACTTTTTCCAACTATTCGGGTTCGGGTCCGGGTTCGGGAAAAACCCAAAGTCCGTACCGAACCTTTATGCCGCGTACACACCATCACTTTATGTGATGAAAAAAAACGACACTTTCTGTGAAGTAAAAAATGACGTTTTTGAAACTTCAATTTTCAAAGACGAAGTTGCCTACACACCATCGTTTTCTCACAATGATCTTGCAAAGTGAGGTTACGTTCCACCACGTTTTACCATTGAAGCTTGCTTCATAAGTAGCTTCTGGGCATGCGTGGATGAAAAAACGTCTTAGAAAACGGCGTTTTTTGCTACACACGGTCAATTTCTGTGAAGTAAAAAGTGCACTTTTGAAAAACGACACATAAAATTGAAGCATGCTTCAATTTTTTTTGGTCGTTGTTTACAAGATATAAAACGACGTTTTCCCCCACACACAGTCAATTAAAGTGACGTTTTTAAAAACGTCATTTTTTTTCATCACATAAAGTGATGGTGTGTGTCAGGGTTCGCTCAACCCTAATTACTTTATTTCATATGTGTTTTCTGTGATGAAGAAATATTATGACTTTGATATGTGCATTTTAAAATCATAAAATTGATTTGAAAACATATGTAGTGCTCACCTGTGGCCCCTTTAAGTTGCCCGGCAGACTATTTCCCCTACCTTCAGATTGTTGCTCCCTCCCCTGCCTGGAGACAGAATGCTGGGAGAGAAAAGAAGAAGACATTGATTGGATGCAGCCACAGTTATAGTGGGAGTCCACGCCTAGCAACAGGGGCAGGGCACTCTGGCCAGGCTGTAGACCCACTCACTACTCTTGCAGACAGCAGTGACCAGCAAGGGCTTTGGGTGTGTGTTTCTACTCAGGGGAGGGGGTTTAAAAGAGGCAAAAGGTAATAAGCAGCTGGGAGCCTGTGCACAGATCTTGAGGTTGCTTTGCCCCCAGAGTGTTACGAGAGCTCACAGCCACAATCAATCTGTTACCAAGCTGCAGGAGAGAGCTGCTGGAGAATGTGCTGCTGCTATTTAGTGCTGCCCTAAAGCGAGACTGTTTGCTGTAATTCATGTGCCACTGTGCTGCTGTGAGAAGACCACAAGGCTGTGCAGGACTATGCTGTGAGCTGTGTGCTGGAATTCACAGTTTCAGATTTTCTGATTTTGTCATTATCTACAGTACATCCGACACATTGTTCCCAACAGCAGAGTCCGCAACACTCTGTGCTCCCCTGCGTTTTACCTTTTTTTTCCTAGTGTTTCTGGCTCAGGTCTCTCCACACTGTCTACACTATATTCCCTGGCAATTCCCTCTTCAGTGTCCACATCTGCAAGAGTTGGAGTTAGGCAGGATGAGAGTTAGTTAGCAAGAAGTAGAATATTGTGTGGAGTGGCAATGTCACCTATGCCTTCATGGGAGAACCAGGGCTTCGTCAAAGCTTGAGTGATCGTCAGTGAATTGTCTTTCACCTCAGGGGAATGCTCCTGGCACCTTCTATTATGTGCCCCCCTGGGAAGACTGGAAAACTATTTTGCGTATACCCTGTTAATTGTGTGATAGTACTTTGCCCTGCCATAATAGATTATTACCTGGAATTTTCATCCAGGCAGGTTGAGGGGCTTCAGGGTGCTTGTTTCATTCAGAAGAAACTGGCATTTCAGTTTTCTCAGTAGTTAGTAAAATCCTGGAGTTTGGAGACTTTGTAAGCAGGCTGAAAATAGCCAGTTAAGTGCTGTCCCGGAAGGGAGGGTAGGAGTATATGATTTCCCAGTTCTTTGGTCTTTTTCATGTTTCTCTCTGTCCCACAGTGGAGTCCCACTGATCCTCTGTTATAAAAGAGGGTGGTCCAGAGTTAGAGGAGTTGGGAGTTGAGGGGGGGGGGGATGGTTAGAGAGAGACCCAAAGCCTGTTAAGGAAAGAGATGGAGAAAAACACCCATGAGGAGCAGAATAATGTCGCTCACTACTACCTGGATGTAAAGTCACCAGGACTTGGGATTCATCCCAATGATACCAGCATAAAGATTAAATGTCTCAAGTAGGGATGAGCTTTGCGTTCGAGTCAAACTCACGTTCGACTCGAACATCGTATGTTCGACAGTTCGTCGAAATACGAACGTTACGAGCCGTTCGCGTTCGAGTGGCGTGTCACACCCCATAATTCACTGCGGCATCGCAGTGCATTGCTGGCAGATGATTGGCCAAGCATGCACTATGATCCGCATGCTTGGCCAATCACAGCTTGCAAAAAACGGAGAGCCATAATTGACCAAAGCCAGGGTGGCTTTGGCCAATTATGGCTCAGGGGGTTTAGTACACGCCCCACACTATAAAAGGCCGCCTGCAGGTCAGCCTTGTGTAGTGTGTTGCGGTGGTTAAGAGAGAGAACACAGAGAGAGAGAGTGTCATTTTTTGTAGGTAGATAGAGCAGGCAGGCAGGCAGGCTAGTCAGTTAAAGTTACAGTGTGTAGAGGATATATATGCATCCCAGGTGTTGTATATATATTTATACACTGTAGTGTGCACCTAAAGCTACGTGGTGTGTGTACTGTCCGTGTCCTCTGCACATTGTGGGCCAAATCCTCAAAAGAGATACGCAGGCGGAACTGCTGTTCAGCCAGCGTATCCCTGTGCCTATCTTTGGAACTGATCCTCAGAAGCAGTTTTCCAAAGATAGGCAGAAGATCTGACATCTGTAAGACACTTACACTGTCAGATCTTAGGATGCAGTACCGCATCCGCCGATGGGGGCATTTCGCATTGAAATGCCGCTTTGCGTATGCAAATGAGGACTTACGGAGATCCACAAAGCTTTTCAGCTTTGTTTTTTCTGCGTAAGTTTACGTTTGCATACGTAAAATTAGGGCTGCTTTTACAAGGTGTAAACTGTTTACACCTTGTAAAAACAGACCTTTTTTTCGATCGCCGCGATTTTTTTTTAAATTAGATTTTTTTTTTCCGCCGTATCTTTTTTTTAACCCGTCGCAATTTTTTAACCCGGCGCGATCCTCAAAATTCGGCGTATCGTAAAAACACGCGATGCACGTCGGGAAAAATGACGTCACGGGCATGCGCAGTACGTCCGGCGCGGGAGCGCGCCTCATTTAAATTGTAATCGCCCCCTGGAGAAGAGGACGGCCTGAAATTTCTAGGTAAGTGCTTTGTGGATCAGGCACTTAGGTAGAAATTTTAAGACAGTGTAACTTAAATGGGAAAAGATAAGTTAGGCAGGATCTTTAAGGATTTGGCCCTGTGCACCTAACGTAAAGCTGGTGTTTCTCATATTTACTCCTAGAAGAGATCTTCTCATATTAATACTACAGGCAGGGTATATTGCTGCAAGTACTTTCACGTGGTGTACTGTCTGTGTCCTCTGAAGTGTGCACCTAAAGCTACGTGGTGTGTGTACTGTCTGTGTCCTCTGAAGTGTGCACCTAAAGCTATGTGGTGTGTGTACTGTCTGTGTCCTCTGCAGTGTGCAACTAAAGCTATGTGGTGTGTGTACAGTCTGTGTCCTCTGCAGATTGTGCACCTAACGTAAAGCTGGTGTTTCTCATATTTACTCCTAGAAGCAGGGATCTGCTTATATTAATACAACAGGCAGGATATATTGCTGCAAGTACTTTCACGTGGTGTATATAGGGCCAAAGGGGCTTGTAATGACCTGGGGGAGGGGGGGGGAGAAACCCATGCTATTTTTCTCAATGATTTTAATCCATTGCAGGGACCAGACATTACATTAAAGCTGCAATCAGTTTTAAATTACTTTTTCCTATAGTAATCTCATTTTGTGCAGGGACAGTTCTAAACACGTGCCACTTCACAGGCATACTATAGACACCCAGCAGGTACGATATTTAAAGAAATTTTTCATTTTTTTTTCACTTTAAGCATCATTAAAATCACTGCTCCAGAAAACCCGTTTTACGACAATAACTTGCATATTAGGCTTTAAAATGAGCACTTTTGAATACAAACGTTCTAGTCCCAAAGACTTCAATGGGGTTCTAAATGTTTGCGCGAACGTTCAGTCCGTTTGAAGGTTCTGGTGCGAACCGAACGGGGGGGGGGGGGGCCTGGTGTTCGGCTCATCCCTGGTCTCGAGCACCATATAATGCTGCAGTTTGTAGGTATGGCCAAATTGTGGTAACGATGGGCAAGACGTAAAAAGGAGTATAGTTAAGTAAAATCTAAGCATATACTCCTATACGCCAAGAGATTGTAAAGCATAGAGTTTAGAGGGCAGGATTGAGTAATGCACAGAATGCAGGGGTAAGGAGTAAATACATATACAATATGCAGGGGTCAAGATTGGATAACAGAGAATTCAGTGGTCAGGGTTCAGGGGTCAGAATTAGGTAATGCAGAGATTTCAGGGGTAACTACCACACAGAATTCAGGAGTCAGGATCAAGTAAAACAGAGAGTACAGGGTCAGGATTTAATAATAATGAGAGTTCAGAGGTCAGGATGAGGGAACACACAAAGTTCAGGGTTCAGGATTAGGTAATGCACAGAGTTTAAGTACCACACAGAGTTCAGTTTAGGAGTCAGGATTAAGTAATGCACAGAGCTCAGGGGTCAGGAGCAAGTAACCCATAAATAGTGCCTGGTGTCTCACTTTATAGCTCTACCCTAGTATCATCCCTGAGAGTCTGGCATGATAGTATAAATATTGCAGTGTGCAAATTTCAACTCAAAGCTTGCTGCACAAGAGTCAGTTCAAAATGGTGAAGATGGAGGGGCCTGTGCATGTGTGGCAAAATAGAGAGCCATGCAGGAGCACCGATACCGTAATATGAAAGAATGACAATGAGTATGGAATGGATAGATGTAAGAAGATGTCATCCGTTTAAATCTGAACATTTATCAATGAATTTAGTTAGGGGCTACCATATACACCCTCGAACTGACATTTTCATTTTTTGTGTACCTCTCAGGACCTGTCACCCGCTGACTTTATCTTTCTAGAACTACAGAAGTCAGTTGTCCCTATTTAAATGACTCTACTTCTTACAAAAGCCATAGCTATAGATGTCCATAGACATGAGATGATAGTTGCCTGATCTGGCAATTACAGTTTAATTGAAAAGTAATGATATGTCAGCCATTGACAAGAGAGGAATCAATTATCCGAACCGTTTATTTCAGCCAATCACTATTGTTCAAGAAATATAATTGGTAAAAGGTGGTGTCAGCCCAGCTACAATGGCTGGCATGGATCATGTCATGGTTTGATCTTCTGTACACTTTAAAATGTCTGCAAGATGGATATCTCTCTTGTGGACAATCCCGCTGCAGTACTCCTTAACTTAAACTCTATGTCAAGCAAGAGATATTGTAGATCGCTATAAAACAATTATCAAATGCCGTCAAGGCTTTCAACTCCAGCATGTGGAAACAACGATCCCCACTGACTATTGCACAATGGTTTGCTAAGGTGAATGATAATCAACAAATGGAACATTTGCCTTCTGCCCTTAGGCCTCTTACACACCACAGGACATGTCCGATGAAAACGGTCCGCGGACCGTTTTCATCGGACATGTCCGCTGGGATCATTTGGTCTGATGGCTGTACACACCATCAGACCAAATTTCCTGCGGACAGACGACGCGGTTATGATGCGGTGCGTGGCGGCGACGATGACGCGGCGACGTGCGCGACCCTGGAAGTTCAACGCTTCCACGCATGCGTCGAATCACTTTGACGCATGCGAGGGATTTCGGCCGAGCGGACATGTCCGATGAGTCGTACTGACCATCGGACATGTCCGACGGACATGGTTCCAGCGGACGTGTTTCTTAGCATGCTAAGAAACATTGGTCCGCTGGAAACCTGTCCGCTAGGCCGGGAATCCGGTCCGGTCGGCCCTACACACGACCGAACATGTCTGCTGAAACTGGTCCGCGGACCAGTTTCAGCAGACATGTTCGGTCGTGTGTACGAGGCCTCAGAGACAAAATGGCATAATGTGTGGTGGCTTCACTGGGACCTGTTTTAATATTCTGATTAATATTTATCATTCTTTTAACCCATGGTTACTCCTGACAATGAAGCCAATTTGGAGGGACCGTATCTACTACTGTGGACCCCATTCTCCCCATATCCTTCTCTTGCTTACTCTCCCATTTCTTCTCATTACCCTCCCTACACGGTTAAGGAGATATTTGCAGAAAAGACTGCACCAATGTCTACGGCGCATGCACGCCGTAGACAACGGCGCAGTCTCAATGAGCGTCCGTTAATGAATGGGACCGTGCCATCCCTGACGGCTCCCACTCGCATGCGTCAACTCCTGGTATCATGGTGGCGGCAGAGGAGAGGAACGAGGGTCGCTGCAGGGGCTTCGATCTCAGGTAAGTAATTCATAATGAGCTAGTATGCTATGCATACTAGCTCATTATGCCTTTCTCTTGCAGGGTTTTTTTTTTTTGCTAAGAAAAGTTTCAGAGGGTTTACTTCCTCTTTAATCTTAATATTTCAACTGCACATCACAGAATGATTTTGCATCAATACTGGCTTTTGGGTTGAGCATGTTATGTTGGTGACACATAGTATGAATCTAATTTTATTATACCAGTTAATTCCCTGAGCTGTTCATAATCAGTGCAAATATTGGTCTGCTGTGATCTTTGTAGAGATACTCAATTTAAACAAGGAAATCAAAACTAGAAATGTATTTATTGTGGACCGTGCTACTATTCCTTTAAAGCAGTGGTCTCAAAGTACCGGCCCGCGGGCCATTTGCGGCCCGCGGACCAGTTATAAATGGCCTGCAGGCAGGGTGGAAGTGGGCGGAGCAAAGAGTAAAAAAAAAAAAAAAAATTTTTTTTTTTTTTTTTTTTTTGTGAGCTGGTGCTATCTGGTGGTGAGCCGTTGGTATTACAAGTTATTACCACCAGATGTGAGCTGGCGCCATCTGGTGGTGGCCGTTGGTATTACAAGTTAAGCATTACAAGTTAAACAGCAATTCTAATGTAATTTTTCACTATTTTCACTGCCATCTTCTTCCCTCTAATTAGAACCCCCAAACATTATATATATTTTTTATCCTAACACCCTAGAGAATAAAATGGCGATCGTTGCAATACTTTCTGTTACGCCGTATTTGCGCAGCGGTCTTACAAGCGCACTTTTTTGGGAAAAAATTACACTTTTTTTAAATTAAAAAATAAGACAACAGTAAAGTTATCCCCATTTTTTTTAATATTATGAAAGATAATGTTACGCCGAGTAAATTCATACCCAACATGTCACGCTTCAAAATTGCGTCCGCTTGTGGAATGCCGACAAACTTTTTTACCCTTTAAAATCTTCATAGGTGACGTTTAAAAAAATCTACAGGTTGCATGTTTTAAGTTACAGAGGAGGTCTAGTGCTAGAATTATTGCTCTCGCTCTACCAATCGCAGCGATACCTCACATGTGTGGTTTGAACACCGTTTACATATGCGGGCGCTGCTCGCCTATGTGTTCGCTTCTGCGCGCAAGCCCGTCGGGACGGGGCGCGTTTTCTGGCTCCTAACTTTTTTAGCTGGCTCCTAGATTCCAAGAAAATTTGTCAAACCCTGCCTTACACCAGTGCTGGTGGTAATAATGCGCTCGCTGACACCAGTGCTGGTGGTAATAATGCGCTCGCTGACACCAGTGCTGGTGGTAATAATGCGCTCGCTGACACCAGTGCTGGGGGTTAATAATGTGTTTGCTGACACCAGTACTGTTGTTTTTGAAGTTTGAAAGTTTGCATGCGGCCCCCCATGGCATATGAAAACTTGTCTTGTGGCCCTCAGGTAATTTGAGTTTGAGACCCCTGCTTTAAAGCAATGATTTTTTTTTATTATTTGATTTTACATTTTTACCTTCAAAATTTTTTTTTGTGTGTATTTTTTGCAGTGGTGCAATTAGTTAGAAAAATGCTTTTAACATATTTCACACATTGGAGTCAATTTACTAAGGGCTTGTTTAGAGCTATACTGCAGCTCTAGAAAAGACCAAAAACAATCAGCAGTGAATTTCTTTTCGAAGGGCAATTGACAACAGGCTCCCTGCAGAGATGGTTCTGGCCAGCTCAGTAAAGCTTGGATACTTTCCTAAATGTACAGAATATAACTGAGTACTAACATTTATAGGTAAAATTTATCCAGGGGGGGCGTGGCCTGGACATGGCCGAGTGAGGACGCAGGAACTTGGAGCTCCCGGCCTTGACCCCTCTCTTACCGGCCAAATCCTATGATTTTAGGCATGCAATCTGCCGGAAAGCCCAAGAGCAGACCAGGAACCCGAAACACCCGCTCCAGCGCAAAAACAGGGGACTTACTCCGCTTTTTCAGCCCCTCAGCAGCGATCTCCCCGGGCGCGAGAGTGGCGGCGCCAAGAGACAACCCACGTGGCAGCCTACCAGAGGACGCAGAACAGGGCCTCTGGACCTTCCAACCGGAGGACATTACAACTTACCCCGCAGCACCGGACGCCTCGGGGGAAGGCTGCACGGACATGTCGATCGAGACCCCTCCGGCTGGAGGCATGTCGGCGGAGCAAGAAATACGAGCGCTCCTACAGGCCCTCCCTACGAGAACCGACATCGAATCCCTCATCCTTAAGCTGGAGGAGACCCACAGGAGGGACTTCCAGGAGGTACGCGCGGAGGTCTCCACGTTGTCGGATAGGGTCTCTTCCGGGGAAGGTTCGCTGGCGACCCTGGAGAGAAGAGTGGCTGATCTAGAGCGAGAAAGAGACCGCCAGAAGGAGACAGCAAGTGCGCTCCAGCTACATCTCGAGGAGGTCGAAGACAGAAGCCGGCGCAACAACTTGCGGATTCGGGGGATCCCGGAGACGGTGGAGGCTGAGGCGCTGGACGAGACGCTGCGGGATCTGTTCCGCGAAGTCCTGGGAGAACCGACGGAGACGGTGGAGGTCGACCGAGCACACCGCACCCTAGGCCAGAAGTCAGCAGACCCAGACAGGCCGCGAGACGTAGTGTGCAGGCTGCTGCGCTACACACAAAAGGAGCGCATCATCCGAGGAGCGTGGGATCGAGGTGAGATCCTCCTGAATGGGACATCGGTGAAGGTACTCCCGGATCTCTCCAGAGCAACGCTCCGACGGAGGGCAATGCTGAAACCTGCCCTAGACCTGGCCAGACAACGTGAGTTCACCTACCGCTGGGGATATCCGCTGGCCGTCACCTTTAAGAAAGCTGGTGCGGCCTTCACGGTCCAGACACCCGCAGACCTGCCGGCCCTCTTTCGATTCCTGGGTGCAGAGCCGATACAGATCCCCGACTGGCTGCAGATACTACCGCGCACAATGGGACGTTCGGGACCCGCAACCTACAGACCTGGCCTGGAGAACCGGCAAAGAGGACGCGGTCGGAGAAGACAACGAGACCCCTCAGGAGAGGGGCAGCGTGAGTAGGCCCTGGGCCGCATTTTTCCTGATCTCCATAATGCTCCCTAGACTGAACCTTTAGTTCTCCCCGGTCCCTCTCTGCGTTGCCCCGGAGACCTCCCTGCTCCTCTATCGGCCCCAGGCCACCGGCCCCCAAGACCCGAAGATTTTTCTTTATTTACTTATTTTTCTTTTCAGTTTTACTTTCAATCCTCTAACATGCACCGAGGGGGAGATGCCCGCCTTCCTTATCTAGTAGGCCCCCCGCCCGCACCCCGCCTTGAGAGACCCAGGAGGCACGGCTCGGGACACCCGGGAACATTGACCTTGACTGTGCCAGTCCAGCTCACCTATGGGGCACCCGCGCTGTTAGAGCGCGCCCCGAACTATCTCAGGGCCCCCCACACTCCCCCCCGGATGATAAGTGCTCACCCACACTTTCGTTTTTTGACAAGCTCCCTTGAGCCGAGCTGCCCCCGTGAACCAGAGGGCTCCCGCTCCTCCACTTATGTCCCAATTTTTGTTTGGTGTTTGGGGACACCTATATGGTCACACCTAGAGACGTGATCACATTTGTCGCTGCCACAGACAACTGCCCCTCTTTGTGGCTCCGTGGAGAGGGGTGATTACTGGGCTGCCGGACATACACGGAGGGGGAGAGCGGGAGCGGGGTGGGATCCTGTGTGCGCCATGGCGCCGGATCGGGGGAGGAGGGGGGGAACGAGAGTGTGTTATCACTAGCTGGCATTGACATTGCATGGTGACCGAAGCCAGACAGACCTGGACGATTATGGGAGGAGGGGCCATCCGCATGGAGCTGGAGGAGATGGGAGAGGGAGGGGGTAGGGGGGGCTTCTTACGGTTGTGGAGGGAGGGGAGATCGGGAACCTGAGACCTCACAGTTGAATTTTTTTTCTCTGTCTCTCTGTTGTACACTACTAGACCTCTCCACTTGTTGTACCCCTCAAGGTTGAATGGGGTCCTTCGGAGGGGACGTCCGAAATTAGTTGTTCGATACCTGAGGGAATTGTTCTCTGCTTATATTCTACTGTATACCATGGGTATTTTTGTTACAGATTGCATTGCCATATCTATGTTTTACTGATGTCTATGGCCGGGGGGGGGGATGGGCAGGGTCGGGAGCTCGCAGTGCTGGCTCTGTCCACCCACCTACCCACATAGGACCGCGCTCGTGCCCCGGACTAGCTCTGGTGAGCGCTTTAGCTTATTAAGCTAACTTAGATTTCTCTTCTAGCCACACTCTCTAGTGCTGGCTTCCTAACTCACACTCTATTCTTTCTACCTCTCTACTTTCCCCACAACCGGACCTCTCCGGAAAATCCCCTGCTTCCTATCCCCTACCTTCCCCAACCTTTCTGCCCGTACACCCACCCCCGCCCACCCGCGAGCATGGACACACTGACTATAGCCTCACTGAATGCTAAGGGTCTGAACACCCCCGAGAAACGCAGGATGCTGCTCAGTGAGATGCGCAGCCTGAAAGCGAATGTTGTACTACTGCAGGAGACACACTTCAGAGAGGACAAGCTCCCAATCCTAAAAAATAGGTATTACCCTACGGTTTACCATTCCTCCTACTCGGAGGCGAAATCTCGGGGGGTTTCTATCCTGATAGCGGCCGGGGTATCCTGGACATTAGTCGACATACAGAGGGACACGGGGGGACGCTTTCTGTTCTTAAAAGGCCGGGTAGGCTCGACGACCGTGACCTTGGCGAACTTTTACGTCCCAAATGAGAATCAAGACAACTTCCTGACGAAACATCTGGAAAAACTGTCGAAATTTACTACCGGACAACTGATTGTAGGGGGGGACTTTAATGTCCCACTGTCCCCTCGAGAGGACACTTCCTCGGGGACCTCTTCGTCCTCGGGGAAAATGCGGGGACGCATACAGACGGCACTTCACAACTGCCAGCTGGTAGACACGTGGCGCCTATTCCACCCAGGTGAAAGAGACTTCACGTTTTTCTCCAGACCCCACCAGGTATACTCCCGGATTGATTATCTCCTGGTCCAACATAGGAACCTGATCGCGGTCAAAGACGCCAAGATAGGGTCAATAACCTGGTCGGACCACGCCCCAATAGTCTTAATATATGCCCTGACGGACGCGGAGATAGAAAGAAAACACCCATGGAGACTGAACGAATCCTTATTGCAAGATCCGGACATACTGGCAGATGTAGTAAAGGAGCTGGGACACTATTTCACCACCAATACCGTCCCAGACAGTAGACCGGAAGTGGTGTGGGAGGCCCATAAGGCGGTAATACGGGGCATCTTTATTAAACATGGAGCCAGACGAAAGAAACTTAGGGCAGAACAGTTGACGACGTTACTAACCAGAATGAAAGCTCTAGAGACGAAACATAAACAGACGCCGACCGTACAGGTGGGAATGGAGTTAGATACAGTGCGACGACAGGTGACGGACGTCCTTACGTACAAGGCCAAGGCAGACATTCAGATCTGCAGGCGTAAGGTCTATGAATCGGGGAATAAGTGTGGGAGAATGTTAGCCCGATCACTGCGTACACAAAATAGTACAGCGTATATACCCCACATTGTCACTAAAAGTGGTCAAAAAGTTTCGGTCCCACAAGCGATCGCCCGTGAATTTAGGAACTTCTACGACACATTATATAACATACCCCCGACAGCTTTGAACCCGGACGAAGACCCCTCCCATGACTACCTGACAACCTCGACAATGCCAACACTATCTGCCGACGCCAGAAACCTCCTAGAGGACCCCATTACCTTGCAGGAACTCCAAGCAGCGTTGGGCACTACCAAGCCAGGCAAGGCCCCGGGCCCAGATGGCCTGACGGTAGCGTACTATAGGGCAGTGCTCTCTGTTCTGGGCACACATATGGTCAAGCTGTTTAATGGATTGGGAGCGGGGGGGAAACTACACGGGTCCACCCTGCAAGCACAAATAGCCGTCATCCCTAAGGAGGGGAAAGACCCAAGCCAGTGCGGTAGTTACCGCCCTATCTCACTCCTTAATGTAGACCTCAAACTCTTGACTAAAATTGTGGCGACGAGACTCCAGCAACATCTCACTGACCTCATCCACCTAGACCAAGTGGGGTTTGTCCCTACTAGGGAGGCTAGAGACAACACGGTTAAAGTCCTCAACCTGTTGCACGTGGTGAACACCACTAAAACACCGTGTGTTCTGGTGAGCACAGACGCCGAAAAGGCGTTCGATCGCGTTAATTGGCAATTTATGTTTGACACACTACGACACATCGGTCTGGGACACAGAATGTTGAACTGGATCTCGGCGACGTACACAGAACCGACGGCTCGGGTTAGGGCTAACGGGGTGGTGTCAGAGGCCTTCCAAATTAGAAACGGAACGCGACAGGGATGCCCCCTGTCACCCCTACTATTTGCGTTGACCCTCGAACCCTTTCTGAGACACGTACGCCTGAATGAGGACATTGCGGGAGTAGGTGTGGGGGACAGGGAGTACAAGGTCTCCGCCTATGCGGATGACCTGATGTTCTCATTGACGAACCCTGAGGTATCTCTGCCGAGTCTGATGAGAGAGTTTGAGGTCTATGGACGACTGTCCAATATGAAAATTAACATGGGAAAGTCAGTAGCGATGGGGGAGGGAATCCAGAACCCCCGATTAGACCGTCTGCGCCAAGGCTTTAATCTGCAATGGACAGACACAGCCATAAACTACCTAGGAACCCGCATTACCCCGACCTTCTCTCAACTTTTCAAACTTAACTTTCCACCACTACTAAAAAGTGCCCAGAAATTATTAGACAAATGGACATCCGGCCTCCACTCCTGGCTGGGGAGGTGCGGAATACTTAAAATGTCCATCCTTCCTAAATTTACATACCTACTCCAAGCTCTCCCTATACACATACCGGCGGACTACTTCAGCCGAGTGCAATCTATGTTCAAAAATTTTCTGTGGCCCGGGAAGCACGCCAGGATACACAGGACAGTGTTGTCTCTACCCAAGGCACACGGGGGACTAGCCCTGCCCAACATCCGCACATACTACCACGCGGCACACTTAAACCGGCTTGTAGACTGGTGCCGACACGGGACCACCAAACTGTGGCCACACATAGAGCAGGCACAAAGCGAGATTCCCCTACAGAGAGCCCCATGGTGTGATACGACCCTGCCTAGCGCCTTGAGGTCCCACCCATTGATAGGGACAACAACCAAAATTTGCGCGAAGATGTTGCATCAACTAGGGTCATCGCCGGGAAATTCACCCCTACGTCCGATACTAGGCAACCCGAAGTTCGACCCAGGAGTCCACGACAGTAGATTTCGAGCCCTGAGAGAATCGGGTGTATATCAGGCCTCCCACTTTGGCATATCAGGCCGCTGGAGGACACTTACAGAACTAATGGATCAGGAAGGGAGATTCCAACTAGATTTTATGCGAGCAAACCAACTTAAGCATTTCTTAAGCACCACGACCCCCCCCCCCCCAGACGGGAAACCCGACCCTCACGCCAATTGAGGAGATATGTTCAGAGACGGGCACACTTCCACACGCACTATCCATCCTACACAACGCGCTGATCACACCAAAAGAGGGGTATATGATCCCCAGTATTGCGAAATGGGAACAGGAACTGAAATGCACATTCTCAGCTAAAACAAGACAACAGATCCTGACTTTCACACACAAATCTTCTATTTGCGCCAAAATACAAGAAACTAACTACAAAATTCTGACCCGCTGGTACCGCACCCCAGCCTTGCTCCACAAAGTTTTTGGGTCCACGTCGGAAGTGTGCTGGCGCTGCCAAGGAGATGTGGGAACATTGACCCACATCTTCTGGTCCTGCCCACTGTTGAAGTCCTACTGGTCGGAGATTAGGAGAATATCGCAGATGTTTACTGAACGCCAGATTCCAAATGACCCAGCATACTTCCTGCTACACGCCAATACCTACCCCGCACGCGTATATAAAAAATCGGTTGTCCGACATCTCCTGGACGCTGCCAAAGCGTGCATCCCCGCCTGCTGGAAGTCCACACACCCACCTACGGTGGCAATGTGGCTCCGGAGGGTTGATGATATCAACAGGATGGAAGATCTCATCCTTACAGATAGTGATAGGCAGGAATCGTACAAGCAGACTTGGCAGCTGTGGAATGTTTTTACCTACTCCGACGAAGGACAAGCACTTAGGAGACCGACATAGACTGCCCACCCTGGACCCCCCCCCCCCCCTAATAGGGAAAGATTAACCTGACCACTTTGTAAAGTAAAAACAATTCAGAAAGATGCTGAGCTCCATGCTCGCGGACACCCCCCCCCCACTCCCCCCCCCCTTCCCTTGCCACCTCTTTTCTCATTTTCCTTCTCATTCTATCTTCCTTTCTTCTCCCCCACCTTATCTTTTTGGATAACGGGAAAAGAAGGGCGTGTCTACGGACCACTGAAACCGTAATGCACCTTGTAGATAGATGCCCACTGGTGGGCATGCCCACCAGGAGTTGACTGGGGAAACTCGGTCTTCAAGGCATGATGCCGCACAACCGCGGATTTTGTTATTTCCAACGTTTTACTGTGTTGTACTGATATAAATGGGCATGTATGAAGATGTTACTGTTTACATTGCATTGATGTGGTCCATGTGGACGCGCTTTTTGTTGTGAGTAAATAAAGAATTTTGAAAAAAAAAATTTATCCAGGGAATATCCGATTGCCTCTCGGGAGATCAGGAAGGAATTTTTTCCCCTGCTGTAGCAAATTGGATCATGCTCTGTTGGGGTTTTTTGCATTCCTCTGGATCAACTGTGGGCATAGAATTGGGAATATGGGATTGTATGATATTATTATTATTATTATTATTATTTTAAGGTTGAACTGGATGGACTTGTGTCTTTTTTCAACCTGACTAACTATGTACCGTATTTATCGGCGTATACCGCGCACTATTTTGCCCTGAAAATCAGGGCACAATCGTGGGTGCGCGATAAACGCCGATACCCGCTTTCCCGCCGCCGAGTTTGAATACTGCGCCGACATATACCGAGCGCAGTACACTCGTGTATAGTCGGGCAGTCTCGGCTACACTCGCGCTCAAGTCCTGTACGTCCAGGACGTCAGCGTGAGCATTGCCGACTATACGCGAGTGTACTGCGCTCGGTATATGCCGGTGCAGTATTCAAACTCGTCGCGGGAAAGCGGGAAACGAGCGAGGAGGACGCCGCAGAAGGACGCCGGACCCGACGAAGAGGACACCCGAAGCCGCTGACGGACGCCGGACCTGACGAGGCCGCCGATGGACGCCGTGCAAGACACCAAACTGTAAGTACAAAAATCTTTTTTTCACAGGAATGTTGGGGCAACTTTAGGGGTGCGCGCTATACACGGGAGCACGCTATACCCCAATAAATACGGTAACTATGTAACAGGCAGTGGGGGAGGCCATATGTTGCCTCCTCAATGCTTGCTTTAACCCTCAAAATGCCAAACACTGCATAGCAAGCGCATTGCATGCATTTACTGGGCAGTACAGGGTGGTCCCATGAATTCAATATGCCATGTAACTGGTTGCAAAGAAGGAATTCAAAATAAAAAAAAATTAATATAAACAAATAAACTACCAGTATATATATATATATATATATATATATATATATATATATATATATATATATATATATATATATATATATATATACATATCTATAGGTAAAACAATCAAGTCATACAGTTTTTTATTTTATTTTTAATTCCTTCTTTATTTTTTTATTTTATATTTCATATATCAATTACATTATTTTTATATTTTGGTTTTTATACAATTTTCAATCAAATCAATATTTTTATAGCAATAATACTTCCATAGGAATGAGACTGTTGTACTCTCTGAGACTCCTGCCTAAAATTAGAATTATGCATTAATAATTATTATTTTTATAATTCTTTCAATTCTTTTCTTTTTTTAATGCATTCATGTATTTTAACAATCTCTTCATTGAGTTATTAGTACTGTAAGAGGTTGAACAGTGGTGGATATTAAGATTGTATTTTTTCTGTTAGCAATTAGCTGCATTTAGATATTAGGAAGGTAGGTTTCAATTTGAATGCACAAAAGTTGAGCATTTTCTTCTGCGGGGGTTCCTCTGCATGTGACCAGTTATGGTTCTTCTGCAAAAAGATTCAGTAGGATGTCATCACACGCTAGCCTCCATTCCCAGTCGATGCCTTCTGAGAGGAAACGCGTTGGGTAGGAGCCAGTAGCATGACGTCAACACGCATGGACTGTTCTGCAGGCAGACGTGCACTACTGATGTTTATCTGCCTCATACAAGCAACTTTGTTGTAATCGCATTTATTTTTTCTTAATTAAAGGAAGTTTTATACGTTTATGGACTAATAGCCTTCTCCATTGATTTCATTATAACACTCTGTGAGAGACGTGAGCTTGGATCTATCTTAATCTTCTGTGGTCACCTGACAACTAATCCTTACAGTAGATGTGATTCTGTATATTTGCATACGATTCCTCAGTGGGATCAATTTGTCTGGTAAGCGTCCAACCTTTTGTGGTGGTGATGCACAAGCACTTTGGATTTATTCTTTACACAAGGACACTTTTTATTTCATCTCGCATGTGGCAATCTGGAACCACATATGAACAATTGGAGCACATTTTCTATATGAAAATTGTATTGTATTTGTTGGAGCACATTTTTAACCACATGAATTCTGGAATATATGCCTAATTACTGTATTTATTGGTGTATAACACTCACTTTTTTACCCTAAAAATAGAAGGTAAACTGTGCCTGCGCATTAGGCCTTGTACTCACGGCAGGACATGTCCGATGAAAACGGTCTGCAGACCGTTTCCATCGGACATGTCAGGCCGGGGACTGCCCGGGGACTTCTGTTCGATGGCTATACACACCATCGAACAGAAGTCCGCGCGTAAACAATACGCGGGGCGTGTCCGCGGTGTCGCCGCGTCGATGACGCGGTGTCGCCGCGACAATGACGCGGCGACGTGGGCGGCCTGCCTTTAAAATGCTTCCACGCATGCGTCAAAGTCATTTGACGCATGCGAGGGATGGCGGGCGGCAGGACATGTACGGTAGGTCTGTACAGACGACCGTACATGTCCGGCCGGACAGGTTTCCAGCGGACTGTTTTAAAGCAAGTCCAGGAAATAGTTGTCCGCTGGAAACCTGTCCGATCCGCCCGAAAATGGTCCGCTCGGGCCAACACACGGCCAAACATGTCTGCTGAAACTGGTCTGCGGACCAGTTTCAGCAGACATGTTTGGTCGTGAGTACGGGGCCTTAGGCCCCATACTCACGACCAAACATGTCTGCTGAAACTGGTCCGCGGACCAGTTTCAGCGGACATGTTCGTTCGTGTGTAGGCAGTAACGGACAGGATTCCAGCAAACATTCGTCGGCCAGACCGTTTTCCAACGAACAACTGTTTCCTGGTCTTGCTTTAAAACAGTCTGCTGGAATCGTGTCCGTCAGACATGTTCGGTCGTCTGTACACAAAAGCAGCGTACAAAAACCCCGCGCATGCTCAGTCCAAATGAGGAGACGGGAGCGCTCGTTCAGGTAAAACTCGCGTTTGTTTGGGATATGGCACATTCGTCATTAGAAACCTTTTATTCTAGCAAGAGAACAATGTCTTAAAAAGGCGCACTAAACCACATTTTCTTGCCTCGTTTTATTAATTCTTCTCTTGCTAGAATAACCCCGTTCTCTTGCTGATGCAATTTCAATAGAGTTGTCCCATACTGAAATGTCACATTTCTTGCTTGTGATGTAATCCTTTAATAATGTTTTCTATGCCAGACGTGTGTTTTGGTTGGCGGTCCTCCATAATTTATAGTAGTCATTTTTGTAAAGGAATGTGCATCTTTTTTTGTTTTTTGTTGTTTCTAGTTATGTCACCATTTAGTTTAATTTTTTTTAACATGTTTTTTTCTTTTTAATTTTTAACTTTTTTTTTTTTGTGTTTCATTTGAGAATATTAAACCATGTTGGCACACCAAATGTCCCCCCCCCCAAGGAGTGTGTCCTTTGTAAATGACCCATTGTATATTTATTAAAGGTTTGCTGCCTAATAATCCCCACAGTATAACAAACAATAGACATGTTTTCAAATGAAAGCAAAAAGCCTTTTATTTAGGCAAATGTCATCACAAAAAATAAACAGAACGGCAGCACTAGAATAGATAGCAAACTATATGCAAACTTGCATTTCCAACATGGTGAAGGATAAACTTCCAAGCCTCAGGAGCCAAACCCAAAAATATGAAGCAGCAGCACAGAAACAAAGGAACCCAAACTGTGGTAGTCCAAACAAGATGTCCTTTATGTGGAAGGAAATGGAAGGCAGAGAATCAACGTTTCCTCCTCTTTCCAGCCTTCCCTCCAGGCAGCCTTCCAGCGGATCTAACACGGGGTCTTGCAGGTGGGGTCGATGTGGCAGCAGGAGGATGGTGTTCCGCAAGCCGGGCCGGGTCACATAGCCCAGTGTCTGGGGTCAGCAGGCCCTTCTGCATCCACCAAAGGACCTGGTTCATCAGGGCCTTTGCCAGTCTTCTCTGGTCCTCCTCCCCTTCATTCAAATCGTGGGCCAATGAGGCACTGAAGGCCTCTGTGGGGTTGAGGGGGGCCCTCATGATGGCGCTTGCCTCCTGTATCATGCGGAGGCTTGCCTCCTCCACAGGCCTCAACTGCCTCCTTCGGCCTGATGGCCTCACCTGGGGGGGAGAAGACTGGCTGGTGGTGGTTCTCCTGGCCGGGGGGACCTGCTGCAGGCCACTGGGCCCAGCCTCCTCCTGGCTGCCACTGACCCCGGCCTCCTCCTGGCTGCCACTGACCCCGGCCTCCTCCTGGCTGACAGACACCTGAGGATCTGCCACCTCCTGGCTGATCTCTTCTTCCTGTGTGGAAAAAAAAGGAAATTTTTTACAATTTCGCTAAATAAAACCACACTCATTTTCATGTTTTTCGTTTAGTATTTTCTGTTCATTATTACTTGAATACACTCTACTTCTGACCCCTGCAGTTGTCATCCCTGACACCTATTTGTCTGTACACCTTTTTTTTTGCTTTTTCCCAGCTTGGCTTTTCTTTTACAATATCAAATCATTAATCCACCAAGAATTATTTACGCCAGAAATATAGAGGAAACTACTATACCTCCTCATCGAAGGGTGGCAGATCTGCATCTCTGTCAGCCAGACCCTCTTCCTCCGACTCTGCAGGGCTGTGGTCATCTGGGGAATGTCCGCTGGAAGGTAGCATGGAGGAAAGGTTGGAAGAAAGACTCAACATCGTTTTCCTGCCTTCCATTTCGTCCCGCAAAAAAGCCATCTGTTTATAATACCACAGTTTGGGTTCCTTTGCTTGTGTTGCTGCTGCTCCCGATTTTTTGCTTTTATTAGCTTTGTATGCTCTCCTGTATGTGCTTCTGAGGTTGGCAAGTTTATCCTTCACCATGTTGGCAGTGCATCCTGGCACCCATGTTTGCATATAGTTTGCTAGCTCTTCTAGTGCTGCCGCTCGTACATCTTTATTACAATATAAAGAGTGCTTGGAATTCCACAGGATGGGCGTGTCCTGATATTTTTGAAGTAAGGCCTCTATAGCTTCCTTTGTTTGTAGGAGGTCCATTTCACTTTTTGAAAAATGATATTTCTTTTTGAGTCTAGATTCGCAAAACATAAACCAAAGAAAAATAAATATTCAAAAGGATCAGCGTTGACCTTGATATAATATGTGTCTTCAAATTTATTACCTATATCTAATTACAAACACAGTCTCTCTTGTTTAAACAATGATTGGCAGCTCGGCCGCATTGGTTGTACCAAACATTGATTTTCTAGATGCAGAGCCATTGTTAACATTGCAGTAAATATTTTTAATATAGAAAAATAAACAATGCTTACAAATGACAGTATTCATCTAGGCACTCTTTCATGTGTAAATCTCATGCCCCTGACAATGGATGACATAAAAGACACTTCCTAATGACCTTTGTACAACCAACACTTGAACAATACTTTGCCTGATCTGAATACACCATTCAAAAACTTGTCAATGTGGTACAGCATTGTTCACATCTCTATTTTGTGAGTTGTCCAAAAGCATTTGGATACCAAAATAACATTGTGGTACCCCATAGACAGAATAGCTTAAAAAGGGTGCAACCAACAGCCCAAACACCCATCCCATGTGTCTACATTTTCCAGGCCTCTGCTGATCCCATTTTTAATTTCCTTACCTTCCTGTCTCTCGCTCCTCGTTTCTCACGCTCGCCTAATTACCGCGTAAGATGCGTAATCACGGCGTGCACCTTTTAAACACTCCGCGTATTTATTAAACCCCGCCCTCGTCACCTTTGCTAGGCCCCTAATCAATGAGTTTAGGAAATATGGCGTTAACTGTGTATGTTCAGGATGCGATCGAAGATTCTCCGCGTAACCTACGTAAACACGTTGTTTGCATTCTCTACACTCCGCGTATGTATTAAACGCCGCCCTCTTCTCCGCCCATGGCGTAAGAATTCATCTTTTCCACGCCCATAATCTCTGTGGGAAAGGAAAGATGGCGATGTCACACGAGCGGGCACGATGCTCTCATGCCACAAGTGAAGGGACAGAGGCAGGGACGTCCCGATCAAGGCCAAGAAGATACAAAGCCACTAATATGCGGTTCCAGGAAATGGTGGAGTTAGTTTACATCATGCGAAAGAAGGACTATGATGGTGAATTAGGGCCATACAAGACCCCTAACCGCCGAAAGGCACATATTATGGACAAGGTGGCGAGGAGAATGCAGAGGATGTTTGGGATCACCAGGTCCAAGGAACAGCTGAGGAAACGCTGGTCAGACTTAAAATTGAGGGAGCCACATCAGATGAAGAAAATACTTAAAATTCTGCGTAAAAGTAAGTAAATATATATTGGGGTTGGGGGGGGGGGGTGGGTGATTGTCTGCAATAATGTGTTGCCATGTATATTTCACCATCTGCCTCCTTGGCCTGCTTGTAATTTTAAAGACATGTTGTCATTTATTTTTTATGACATAAATAGCTACATATTTACAAATAGTGTTCTTAGTAAACCACGTAACATCACATAGTTTCTCAGAAAGGCTCGGTTATTCCAGGAACAACACACCTGGACATGGCTCACTGGCCAAAAACTTTGTTTGTAAACATTGTGTAAAAGCTAGTTCTAAAAAATAAAATTAGGAGAATGGGAAAGGCAAACAGGATTCATTCTAAAAACAGTGGTAATAAAGCAGATGTTTTCACATCTGCAATGCAGAGCACCTGTGTCTCCCCAAATCAAAAATGGGTTTTGGTAGGGTCTCCCAGAAATACTGTTTAGGGGGGACATCCATGTGTGTCACTTTGCTAAAAAGGGGCAGGATCAGAGCTTGCCATAGAAGTAATTCCAAAATGTAGGTTTGGTGAAAGATAAAAGTAACTAAATGAAAGCATCTTCTAAGCAATGTATATAAAATAGTACTAACTGGTGGCCCTCTAATGATAGTACAACCCTGCGCTTTAGGAATAGACAACAAAGTCCAGGCAATAAAAATTCTAACACGATTAAACACAATAAATATAAATAAAAGCAGCTGCTTAAAATAAAATGTCACTTGATAAAAGCAGAAAAATAAAAACAGCCCGCACAGAGCATGCAAATAGTCCTGCAGCAGCGCTGCAAACTCCTGGTTTGAGAAAAATAATAAAAAAGCTGTGTGTGATGACTCGATCAGATGTAGTTAAGGTATGTGCTCCAATCACCAAAAAAAGGCATTCACCACGTGGGGGGATATAGGGTCCCCTTCGGGGGAAACACTCACCAGATGGTTTCTTTAAACTCGCATTTCCATATCCATATAAATCACCTCACGTATCACTTTCGGGTGTTTGGAAACTGCATACCTCTCTCCTATCTTGATCACCGTTATTGCATTTACTTCCAGGATGTATTGCTCGCAAATGTATGAGGAAATGAAAAAAACCATATGGTGCAATATCGTTTTTTGAAAATTTAATGTTACCCCAAAAAACAAATATACAATGGTCCCCTCATAAAAACGTGCGTACCAGAAAATGCATTGAATCAGGCACATAAAGGTTTCTTTAGCATTGCTCACTGTTAGGTGTAGACCCCTGAAGACCGCTCTATAGGCTTTCCTGTGGCTGTCACTTCCTGGTTTCTCCTACAGTGGAACGCATGTGTCACTTCCGGTCGGATGCTGGATAGCAGCGCTCTGACGTTTCGTCCGTTCGGACTTTTTCCAAGAGCGTGCTATTCCTCTGCATCCGCCGGAGTTATAATGCATGGTGATACACGCCCACCTGTGACGATACTGCAGATGGGGATGACCCTCCATCCATGTATCACTCAATCCTCACTCCGAGCGTCGCGCTAAGCCACGCCCCCCGGAGGGGAGGAGATCACTGGGTCATGTTATGTTGTACTCCGCTCACTGACATACACTGTTGTCTTCATAGATGAGTTTACATCCGTGCACGGCCATCTATGCACTATTCATTTCATATTCAGGTTCTGTGTCTATGAAAGTTATAATATATGTGTATGGCTCAGTGGACTAAAGCATTACTTCTTACATTAGAAAACACTTATTATAGCCCGTGCATTGTGCCACAATCGGTTCAATATACCCCTTGTGTCACAACTCAATGTGCTGCAATATTAATAGATCTATATATGAGTAGCTGACTGGCTTGTTCATAGACAATGGCTCTTACATTCTCTGCAGAGCATATGTCAATTTAGAAAAAACAAAGTATGTGTAAACTGAATGTTAAGCTAAAATAGACTGAAAATAGACCTAGGACACTATGTGTATAAATTAAATACATAATATTTGTATACATCTCACTTGTGTAAAACCACCCGAACTACACAGCTATGTATAACCAAAAAATGCATTTATATTAAAATATAACATAAAATATATATATATAAAAAAATATATATATACATTTATAAAAAAGTATATATAAAAAAAAGTATATATAAAAAAACTTCATATAAAACTCTTAATATAAAAATATATGAAATTAATGCAGAACAGATTTAAAAAACAGATTTTGTAGAAAAAAATGGAAATATAAATATATATTCCCATGTGATCACAGAGATTATTGTATGCATTGTGCAGAACTATGTTTATGGAGATTAAAAAGGATTTGTTTTTACAAATATCTAAAAGAACCACATCTTGACCCTAATTTCATAGGATGATGGGGGAAGAAGAAACCTATTGTCGTATAAGTTTGGGATCACTTCACCATGTCTTATTTCCCATTATATTATAATGAGTTAGGTTTAATTTACCCCCCTGGGGCCATTTCTGGTAAATGATTGAACACCAGCCCTTGTGCAATCATGGTCATATTTCATTATTTGTTAGATGGGTATGGATAATCTTTGCACTCATCCTTTCTTAACAGTATTTGTATTACATAACCCCTTTGTTATTTTAATCCTATCCCTTGAGTTGGCATTTGGGCCCTGGTTCTGATGGTCGTTATTAGGTGTCACTGATGAAACAGTTGATGTCGAGTTCCACATTGAGTCCTTTAGGCACCAAGACATCAGTCAGGAATATCCAATGAGTTTCTCTTTTGGACAACTCACGTACTCTGTGGGAGCCCCTCCAATGTGCTTCCACTTGTTCTATGCCCCAGAATTCCAGGCCCGATGGGTCTTGATTATGTTTGATTTTGAAATGGAGGGATACATTATGATCCACATTTCCCAGGTAGATGTTCTTTATGTGTTCCCTATCCGAATTTTTAATTTCCTTTTTGTGCGACCAATGTAGAGTAAACCGCATGGGCATCTTAATGCATATACAACATGAGTGCTGTTGCAGGTAATGAAATGTTTTATTTCAAAATCTTGCTGGTTCGACGGTGATGTGAAATGATCTAAATTCCTCTGTAATTTCCTCACCTCTTTGCAAGGTTTGCATTTTCTGCACAAGAAAAAACCGTTCTTATTCCAAAAACTTTGAGGTTTTTCCGGGAGATCTAAGATTTTTTTCACTATAGTATCGGCATATGAAGATGCCTTTCTATAAATAAATTGGGGTTTCTGTGGTATTAAAGGTCCTATTTTCTTGTCTAGCGACAGTATGTGCCAATGCTTTGAAAAAATGGATTCCACCTCTTTATATTGACTGTGGAATTGGGAAATAAATCCCCATTCATTGGGATTAGGCACTTGAACTTCCTGTGTATTCCCGTCATTCTTTTCTTCTAGACATTTATTTCTCGGTATCATTCCCACCTCTTCCACAATTGTGTCTAAAAACTGAGGATTGTATCCTTTAGCTTTAAATCTTTCCGTGAGGATTCTTGATTGGTTGAGGAAGTTGGTGGTTTCTGAGCAGTTACGTCTGACCCGCATTATCTGTCCCTTTGGAATGTTTTTTAACCATCTTGGGTGGTGACCACTGGTTGTTGGCAGGTAACTGTTTCTATCTGTTTGTTTAAAATAGACCTTAGTTTCCAATTTATTGTTTTTCCGATAAATAGTTACATCTAAAAAATTTATTGTGTCATGATGCCATTCTGATGTGAGCCTGATGTTGTTATTATTATCATTTAAAATATTTAAAAACATATTTAAAGATTCTTCTGTTCCCGCCCAGATAAAAAACAGGTCGTCGATAAAACGTTTATAAAAAATTAACTCAGCTTTTCTTTCTTTAAAAATGGATTTATCTTCCCACTCGGCCATGAACAAATTCGCAATGCTCGGGGCAAACTTAGCTCCCATTGCGACACCGCGTTTTTGAGTATAAAATTTGTTCCCAAACCAAAAATAATTATGTGCTAAACAGAAATTTAATGCGTGGCCTATAAACACCTTTTGATTATGTGGAAGATCATCCCTTTGACTTAAAGCCCAATTAAGGGCTAAAGTGGCATCATCATGTTGAATTATGGAATAAAGTGAGGACACATCTGCTGTTACTAGTAGCACTTGCTGATTTTCAATTAAAGTGACGTTGTGCAAACAATTTAAAAAATCCTTTGTATCTTTCAAATATGATCTTGTTGATTTCACACTCTTCTGTAAAAATTTATCCAGGTATTGGCCCATTCTGGACGATATAGAGTCTATGCTGTTCACAATCGGACGGGCTGGTGGATTGACCGGGTCTTTATGTATCTTAGGCAGGGTGTAGATCGTTGGTATTTTGCTACTCGCTGGTAATAAGTACATTTTTTCTTTCGTCGACAATACTCCTGTAGATGAGCCGATTCGTATTAATATTTCCAATTGGTCTCTATATGATTGTGTTGGATCATGTTCTAACAAACCATATGTATTTTGGTCTGATAGCATGTCCTCAATCTGATTTTGATAGTACTCTTTGGATAATATCACGACTCCTCCTCCCTTGTCAGCAGATCTCACTACTATATCTTTCCTTTTCTCTAACAGTTTAATACCTTCATTTATATGTTGAGCACTCACATTCTTCTTGGGCTTCAATTGATTCAGATCTCGCAGAACTAGTCCTTTAAACACCTCGATTTGATGGTTAGGGTTGTTCGGTGGGTTAAACAGAGATTTGTTTTTTAAACCACTATTAATCACTCCTTGATGGTTATTAATGGGTACTGTCTGTGTGTTTATGCCCACAAAATATTTTTTTATATTTAGTTTCCTAATATATTTATGTACATCTATGTACACGTCAAACTTATTTATCGTTTTTTTCTTACCACATTTGAGCCCCATATTCAAAATATTTAACTCTTTATGCGTCAATTCTACTTTGCTCAGATTGAAGATCCCATTTTCTAGTGTTGACGACTTCTTTTCCTGGATACTCCTTCCTGCCCTGCATCCTCTTGTGTTGGGTTTCTTGATTGGGGGTGCTGGGTTTGATCTCTGGTCCAATAGGTTTGTGGTTGTTGTGGTCTCCATTCTTGTTCTCTGTATTGTTGTAGTGGGTATTGTTGAGGCCTCCCCCTGGGATGTGGATAACCTCTCCCTCTCCTCTGTGACCCTCCTCCCCTCCCTAAAAAAGGACGTGGTGGGGGCGCATCATTATTCTGTTGCGTATTTAGAGGTTGATAATAATTGTAAATAGGGGTTGGATAAGGTATTGGTTGTTGGTTATGGTTTGATCCCCTACCCCTTATCCCTCTGGATTTTCCCCTGCCCCTTCTCATAGGTGTGGAGAATTGTGCTGGGGAATCAATCTCTATTTCTTCTTCACTCATGTTATCTTGTCTTCTTTCTGGTTGTGATTGTGTGGTGTCACCCACATTGATCACTGTTTCATCGTCCGCCGGTTTATTGATTAAGTTCAATTTATCTGGTAAAGTTGATTGCCATGCATATAAATTGTTGGTGGTATAATCATTCATGTCTCTGTGATATTTCTTAATCTTCTTTTTTTGTGTGTCCTTATCTACTTTTTCCAATCTTTTATTGGTTCTAGTGTTAAAATCAATAATAGGTTGAGTATCCTTAATTGGATCTAATTGTGCCTGTAATTCATTAATTTTATTCTCTAACATTTTCATTTTACGTTTTTTCCTTAATAGTATAAGATCCTGAAGCTTAGCGGATACTCCATTAAAAAAATCAAACCATTCACGAATGGAATTGGCATCATCCAATCCATCTTGGGGGGTAATTTCCCATCTCAGACTTCTGATGGTGATTTTATCCTTCACATATTGTTCCAGGGTGCATATGTCCCACCAGGTTCTCACTTGTCTCTCTAATGTGTTACCTAGTGCTGACATTGCCCCATTGTAATTTACCTGACTGACGGTTGGTCCACTAGCTGTAAATAAAGTGTTCATATCTATATTCCTATTGCTTAAAAATTTGAGGGCATCCATAGCTGCTGGGTGAATGGATAAAACAACGTATATAAAATAGTACTAACTGGTGGCCCTCTAATGATAGTACAACCCTGCGCTTTAGGAATAGACAACAAAGTCCAGGCAATAAAAATTCTAACACGATTAAACACAATAAATATAAATAAAAGCAGCTGCTTAAAATAAAATGTCACTTGATAAAAGCAGAAAAATAAAAACAGCCCGCACAGAGCATGCAAATAGTCCTGCAGCAGCGCTGCAAACTCCTGGTTTGAGAAAAATAATAAAAAAGCTGTGTGTGATGACTCGATCAGATGTAGTTAAGGTATGTGCTCCAATCACCAAAAAAAGGCATTCACCACGTGGGGGGATATAGGGTCCCCTTCAGTTTCCAAACACCCGAAAGTGATACGTGAGGTGATTTATATGGATATGGAAATGCGAGTTTAAAGAAACCATCTGGTGAGTGTTTCCCCCGAAGGGGACCCTATATCCCCCCACGTGGTGAATGCCTTTTTTTGGTGATTGGAGCACATACCTTAACTACATCTGATCGAGTCATCACACACAGCTTTTTTATTATTTTTCTCAAACCAGGAGTTTGCAGCGCTGCTGCAGGACTATTTGCATGCTCTGTGCGGGCTGTTTTTATTTTTCTGCTTTTATCAAGTGACATTTTATTTTAAGCAGCTGCTTTTATTTATATTTATTGTGTTTAATCGTGTTAGAATTTTTATTGCCTGGACTTTGTTGTCTATTCCTAAAGCGCAGGGTTGTACTATCATTAGAGGGCCACCAGTTAGTACTATTTTATATACGTTGTTTTATCCATTCACCCAGCAGCTATGGATGCCCTCAAATTTTTAAGCAATAGGAATATAGATATGAACACTTTATTTACAGCTAGTGGACCAACCGTCAGTCAGGTAAATTACAATGGGGCAATGTCAGCACTAGGTAACACATTAGAGAGACAAGTGAGAACCTGGTGGGACATATGCACCCTGGAACAATATGTGAAGGATAAAATCACCATCAGAAGTCTGAGATGGGAAATTACCCCCCAAGATGGATTGGATGATGCCAATTCCATTCGTGAATGGTTTGATTTTTTTAATGGAGTATCCGCTAAGCTTCAGGATCTTATACTATTAAGGAAAAAACGTAAAATGAAAATGTTAGAGAATAAAATTAATGAATTACAGGCACAATTAGATCCAATTAAGGATACTCAACCTATTATTGATTTTAACACTAGAACCAATAAAAGATTGGAAAAAGTAGATAAGGACACACAAAAAAAGAAGATTAAGAAATATCACAGAGACATGAATGATTATACCACCAACAATTTATATGCATGGCAATCAACTTTACCAGATAAATTGAACTTAATCAATAAACCGGCGGACGATGAAACAGTGATCAATGTGGGTGACACCACACAATCACAACCAGAAAGAAGACAAGATAACATGAGTGAAGAAGAAATAGAGATTGATTCCCCAGCACAATTCTCCACACCTATGAGAAGGGGCAGGGGAAAATCCAGAGGGATAAGGGGTAGGGGATCAAACCATAACCAACAACCAATACCTTATCCAACCCCTATTTACAATTATTATCAACCTCTAAATACGCAACAGAATAATGATGCGCCCCCACCACGTCCTTTTTTAGGGAGGGGAGGAGGGTCACAGAGGAGAGGGAGAGGTTATCCACATCCCAGGGGGAGGCCTCAACAATACCCACTACAACAATACAGAGAACAAGAATGGAGACCACAACAACCACAAACCTATTGGACCAGAGATCAAACCCAGCACCCCCAATCAAGAAACCCAACACAAGAGGATGCAGGGCAGGAAGGAGTATCCAGGAAAAGAAGTCGTCAACACTAGAAAATGGGATCTTCAATCTGAGCAAAGTAGAATTGACGCATAAAGAGTTAAATATTTTGAATATGGGGCTCAAATGTGGTAAGAAAAAAACGATAAATAAGTTTGACGTGTACATAGATGTACATAAATATATTAGGAAACTAAATATAAAAAAATATTTTGTGGGCCTAAACACACAGACAGTACCCATTAATAACCATCAAGGAGTGATTAATAGTGGTTTAAAAAACAAATCTCTGTTTAACCCACCGAACAACCCTAACCATCAAATCGAGGTGTTTAAAGGACTAGTTCTGCGAGATCTGAATCAATTGAAGCCCAAGAAGAATGTGAGTGCTCAACATATAAATGAAGGTATTAAACTGTTAGAGAAAAGGAAAGATATAGTAGTGAGATCTGCTGACAAGGGAGGAGGAGTCGTGATATTATCCAAAGAGTACTATCAAAATCAGATTGAGGACATGCTATCAGACCAAAATACATATGGTTTGTTAGAACATGATCCAACACAATCATATAGAGACCAATTGGAAATATTAATACGAATCGGCTCATCTACAGGAGTATTGTCGACGAAAGAAAAAATGTACTTATTACCAGCGAGTAGCAAAATACCAACGATCTACACCCTGCCTAAGATACATAAAGACCCGGTCAATCCACCAGCCCGTCCGATTGTGAACAGCATAGACTCTATATCGTCCAGAATGGGCCAATACCTGGATAAATTTTTACAGAAGAGTGTGAAATCAACAAGATCATATTTGAAAGATACAAAGGATTTTTTAAATTGTTTGCACAACGTCACTTTAATTGAAAATCAGCAAGTGCTACTAGTAACAGCAGATGTGTCCTCACTTTATTCCATAATTCAACATGATGATGCCACTTTAGCCCTTAATTGGGCTTTAAGTCAAAGGGATGATCTTCCACATAATCAAAAGGTGTTTATAGGCCACGCATTAAATTTCTGTTTAGCACATAATTATTTTTGGTTTGGGAACAAATTTTATACTCAAAAACGCGGTGTCGCAATGGGAGCTAAGTTTGCCCCGAGCATTGCGAATTTGTTCATGGCCGAGTGGGAAGATAAATCCATTTTTAAAGAAAGAAAAGCTGAGTTAATTTTTTATAAACGTTTTATCGACGACCTGTTTTTTATCTGGGCGGGAACAGAAGAATCTTTAAATATGTTTTTAAATATTTTAAATGATAATAATAACAACATCAGGCTCACATCAGAATGGCATCATGACACAATAAATTTTTTAGATGTAACTATTTATCGGAAAAACAATAAATTGGAAACTAAGGTCTATTTTAAACAAACAGATAGAAACAGTTACCTGCCAACAACCAGTAGTCACCACCCAAGATGGTTAAAAAACATTCCAAAGGGACAGATAATGCGGGTCAGACGTAACTGCTCAGAAACCACCAACTTCCTCAACCAATCAAGAATCCTCACGGAAAGATTTAAAGCTAAAGGATACAATCCTCAGTTTTTAGACACAATTGTGGAAGAGGTGGGAATGATACCGAGAAATAAATGTCTAGAAGAAAAGAATGACGGGAATACACAGGAAGTTCAAGTGCCTAATCCCAATGAATGGGGATTTATTTCCCAATTCCACAGTCAATATAAAGAGGTGGAATCCATTTTTTCAAAGCATTGGCACATACTGTCGCTAGACAAGAAAATAGGACCTTTAATACCACAGAAACCCCAATTTATTTATAGAAAGGCATCTTCATATGCCGATACTATAGTGAAAAAAATCTTAGATCTCCCGGAAAAACCTCAAAGTTTTTGGAATAAGAACGGTTTTTTCTCGTGCAGAAAATGCAAACCTTGCAAAGAGGTGAGGAAATTACAGAGGAATTTAGATCATTTCACATCACCGTCGAACCAGCAAGATTTTGAAATAAAACATTTCATTACCTGCAACAGCACTCATGTTGTATATGCATTAAGATGCCCATGCGGTTTACTCTACATTGGTCGCACAAAAAGGAAATTAAAAATTCGGATAGGGGAACACATAAAGAACATCTACCTGGGAAATGTGGATCATAATGTATCCCTCCATTTCAAAATCAAACATAATCAAGACCCATCGGGCCTGGAATTCTGGGGCATAGAACAAGTGGAAGCACATTGGAGGGGCTCCCACAGAGTACGTGAGTTGTCCAAAAGAGAAACTCATTGGATATTCCTGACTGATGTCTTGGTGCCTAAAGGACTCAATGTGGAACTCGACATCAACTGTTTCATCAGTGACACCTAATAACGACCATCAGAACCAGGGCCCAAATGCCAACTCAAGGGATAGGATTAAAATAACAAAGGGGTTATGTAATACAAATACTGTTAAGAAAGGATGAGTGCAAAGATTATCCATACCCATCTAACAAATAATGAAATATGACCATGATTGCACAAGGGCTGGTGTTCAATCATTTACCAGAAATGGCCCCAGGGGGGTAAATTAAACCTAACTCATTATAATATAATGGGAAATAAGACATGGTGAAGTGATCCCAAACTTATACGACAATAGGTTTCTTCTTCCCCCATCATCCTATGAAATTAGGGTCAAGATGTGGTTCTTTTAGATATTTGTAAAAACAAATCCTTTTTAATCTCCATAAACATAGTTCTGCACAATGCATACAATAATCTCTGTGATCACATGGGAATATATATTTATATTTCCATTTTTTTCTACAAAATCTGTTTTTTAAATCTGTTCTGCATTAATTTCATATATTTTTATATTAAGAGTTTTATATGAAGTTTTTTTATATATACTTTTTTTTATATATACTTTTTTATAAATGTATATATATATTTTTTTATATATATATATTTTATGTTATATTTTAATATAAATGCATTTTTTGGTTATACATAGCTGTGTAGTTCGGGTGGTTTTACACAAGTGAGATGTATACAAATATTATGTATTTAATTTATACACATAGTGTCCTAGGTCTATTTTCAGTCTATTTTAGCTTAACATTCAGTTTACACATACTTTGTTTTTTCTAAATTGACATATGCTCTGCAGAGAATGTAAGAGCCATTGTCTATGAACAAGCCAGTCAGCTACTCATATATAGATCTATTAATATTGCAGCACATTGAGTTGTGACACAAGGGGTATATTGAACCGATTGTGGCACAATGCACGGGCTATAATAAGTGTTTTCTAATGTAAGAAGTAATGCTTTAGTCCACTGAGCCATACACATATATTATAACTTTCATAGACACAGAACCTGAATATGAAATGAATAGTGCATAGATGGCCGTGCACGGATGTAAACTCATCTATGAAGACAACAGTGTATGTCAGTGAGCGGAGTACAACATAACATGACCCAGTGATCTCCTCCCCTCCGGGGGGCGTGGCTTAGCGCGACGCTCGGAGTGAGGATTGAGTGATACATGGATGGAGGGTCATCCCCATCTGCAGTATCGTCACAGGTGGGCGTGTATCACCATGCATTATAACTCCGGCGGATGCAGAGGAATAGCACGCTCTTGGAAAAAGTCCGAACGGACGAAACGTCAGAGCGCTGCTATCCAGCATCCGACCGGAAGTGACACATGCGTTCCACTGTAGGAGAAACCAGGAAGTGACAGCCACAGGAAAGCCTATAGAGCGGTCTTCAGGGGTCTACACCTAACAGTGAGCAATGCTAAAGAAACCTTTATGTGCCTGATTCAATGCATTTTCTGGTACGCACGTTTTTATGAGGGGACCATTGTATATTTGTTTTTTGGGGTAACATTAAATTTTCAAAAAACGATATTGCACCATATGGTTTTTTTCATTTCCTCATACATTTGCGAGCAATACATCCTGGAAGTAAATGCAATAACGGTGATCAAGATAGGAGAGAGGTATGCAGTTTCCAAACACCCGAAAGTGATACGTGAGGTGATTTATATGGATATGGAAATGCGAGTTTAAAGAAACCATCTGGTGAGTGTTTCCCCCGAAGGGGACCCTATATCCCCCCACGTGGTGAATGCCTTTTTTTGGTGATTGGAGCACATACCTTAACTACATCTGATCGAGTCATCACACACAGCTTTTTTATTATTTTTCTCAAACCAGGAGTTTGCAGCGCTGCTGCAGGACTATTTGCATGCTCTGTGCGGGCTGTTTTTATTTTTCTGCTTTTATCATCTTCTAAGCAATGTATGCGATTTATGCTCTCCAATATCTGTGTGCTGATGAGTCTACATTTTTTTTTTTTTATTTCAGGGGAAAGAAGTCGCCAGCATTTGGAGGAGGCAGAGAGGGCCAGACAAGGCCAAAATCTTCCATCTCAACATGTGGAGGAGGAGGAGGATGTGGAAGGAGAAGAGGATGTGGAAGGAGAAGAGGATGTGGAAGGAGAAGAGGATGTGGAAGGAGAAGAGGATGTGGAAGGAGAGGAGGAAGGAAGAAAGGAGGAAGGAAGAGAGGAGGAAGAAGTAATTTTGGACTTAGAATTTATAGCAGATGAAGGGCAAGTGGCGGAAGAACAATTTGGCGAATTGAAAGAAGGTGGATTGATGGATGAAGGAGGAGTCCAAGATGATGGGGAAGTGGTGGAAGAAGGAGGAGTGATAGAAGATGATGGGGAGGTGGTGGAAGAAGGAGGAGTGATAGAAGATGTCGAAGAGGTGGAAAGGAGAAGCCCATCAGGTCAGTGTCACCCTAGCTTGATTAAAAAAAACATATGTAGATAGGCCTCATCGAAAACTAATTTTGGAAATGACCATTTTTTTTTTTTTTAGGGGAGGAGGATGGTGTGTCAATATTTTCACGTGCAAGTGCTGCTATAATTATTCAGCAGGTAATGGAGTGCAGCACTGAAATGCACAATATGCGTGAAAGGATGGTTGTCATGGAACAGAATGTAACAAATGTCCTTTTGGAATGCAGCACGGAAATGGACAATATGCGGCAAAGAATGATGGTCATCGAATCTAATTTTAAAAATATTATTGACATGATGGGCCGTGTCAAAGACTGAAACACCCCCCGCCCATCCCCCGCCCCCACAAACATTTTTACTGTTTTAATAATGAATACGCCAAAATTTGAAGATACACACACAGTGTGCCAACATGTGCTATCTGCCATCACAGAATATCTAGTGTCTGTGCTTTGTGGGTCCAACCCCCTCCTCCATCCTCAAGTAGTTGAGAGGAAGGGTTTGCTCCCACAAAACACAGACATTGATCACCCATGATGTCAGATAGCACATGTGGCCATTTGTCTGTTGAACCAATGACATTTGGCGAATTTGCACTGAATGTGTGTATCTTCAAATTTTGGCGTGTTCCAGTGTGAAAGCACACCATGACTGACTGCTGTTGTGAGTTTTTATAATTTTATAATTTTATTTTTTTACTTTTTGACCATGTTGTAAATTTTTGGATACTATAAAGTTTAGACCATAAAGAATAAACACCGAAAAAAAATTATAAAGATATATATATAGAATTAAAAATCTCTCTAATCACTGAATTTAGTGAAGTCGAGATTTGACTCCTAAATCTCCACAACAAATATTCGTATTTAAAAACACACCAAAAAAAAAAATATAAAAAAAAATGTAATAAATATTGGTTTTGGTGCATAAAAAATATGCCGAGAATAAAAAATACTAAGGCGGTAAACACCCCACCAAAAATATTCTATATATATATATATATATATATATGTAAACAATAAATCGAACTATATTTGATAAACAAAACTGTGAACTTGTTAAAAAATGTATAATCTTCATAATATTTTTTGTTGAATTACCTGAAAAAAAAAAAAAAAAAAAAAAAAATTTTTGTAGACTCCTAAGTACAAAAGCAGGGAGTAATGAAAAAAATATAAAATAATTTTTGGGGTCATGAACAAGCAAAAATTAAAAAACTTGACCTCAAAATTTACAAATGGAGTTGCTTCTTATTTCTAGACTCAATACCCTGTTTGTAGATGAGTGAATACTGTGCAAAATGTGGTTATTTACTAAAAGTGGAGAAATCAATTATGCAGTTAAATTGAAGAAGTTAGTTAGAGAACCAGGAAGACAGATAAAAAGAGAAAAAGCATTAATGACAAACAACTGTATAAAGTCCAATGGTCTAATTATTTATTATTTGTGAGAATATTCCTTTCTTTGGGGGCCGAATTAGAAAGAAATATGATCTGGCATAGCAATGGCCCCCCGACCCATGAAGTACTCAACATATTTGTCGCGTACCTCACGAGCTGATTGGGGGGCCAAGCCAGCGCGACCAGTGTCCAGCCCGGGAAGGGGATCTGAGGGTAGTCTTGCCTCAGAACCGATGTCGGGTAGGTACGTCTGGGAGTGCCTGCGTAAAAAGTTGTGCAAAATGCAGCAGGCAAATACAACGGTGTCCAATTTATATTCCGCCAGATGTATCGATGTCCTGAACAGGCGGAACCGGTTGGTGAGTATCCCAAAGGCATTCTCGACTACCCTCCGAGCCCTGGCCAACCGAAAATTAAACACACTCCTCTCTGAGGTGAGGGTCCTCTGGGGAAAAGGCCGCATGAGGTGAGGACCAAGCCCGAAAGCCTCGTCCGCTAGGAACACAAACGGAAGTCCTTCCACATTCTCTTCATCTGGTGGCAATGCCAGACCACCAGCTTGGAGACGATCATAGAAATCAGTCCGTGCGAACACTCCCCCATCAGACATCCGGCCATTCTTCCCCACGTCCACATATAGAAACTCATACTGTGCCGACACCACCGCCATCAACACGATACTATGATAACCCTTGTAATTATAATAGTAGGACCCCGAGTGGGGTGGGGGCACAATGCGGACGTGTTTCCCATCTATTGCTCCACCGCAGTTTGGAAAATCCCACCGCTGGGCAAATTGGGAAGCCACAGACTGCCATTCCTGTGGTGTGGAGGGTAGCTGTGGGGACAAACAAAAAAAGAGATTTAGTACTTTGGAACAAAAACATCCTACAAGCATCCTTGTGACACTTCACAGTATTAAAATTGCATTAGAAAAATGTGCATGGAGAATTTGGGAAATGAAATATATAGGGCCACTTCATTAAGAGACTCCACAGCCCTCTGATGGGGACAATAAAAGTTTGAAGGGGGGGGGGGACACAAAAACCAAAAAGTCCTGTTTTAAAAAATGGCAAGGTGGGTTTGTCCCTAGGATAGCATGCTGGACAGGTTAATATTGTGTAAGGGACAAATATGCAGGTAGGTCAAGAATAAAACATGTAAAGCTTATATCAACATGCATAGGGAGAAAAGGGAACGTTAGTTAAACACACAGCATATCTGGGAAATTAAAAATAAAGTTAGTTGGCAACATTATTACAGCCAGGAAACTTACCTTAATATACTCCTCATGCAGAACTTTGATGATGGCAGCACACGTGTCCGGTATGATGACCCCAAGCGCCTGCGGAGAGATGCCTGTCGAGAACTTGAGGTCCTGCAGGCTCCTCCCAGTCGCCAGGTACCGCAACGTGGCAATAAGCCTCTGCTCGGCCGTGATGGCTTGGCGCATCACAGTGTCCTGCCTCGTGATATAGGGGGACAGAAGTTCCAGCAGACTGTTGAATACGGGGTCCGTCATGCGGAGAAAATTCCTAAAGTCATTAGGATTATTCTCCTGGAGTTCCCTAAGCAGAGGCATATGTGAGAACTGGTCACGCTGGCGCAACCAATTATTGGTCCAGAAACGCCTCCGCCCCCTGTTTCTGGCCAAAGTACTGGAAAAATGAACATATCCAGCAGCCATCCCATAAACAGCACCAACTCGCGAAAATTGACGCTGCTGATCCATCATGGCTTCAAACCGGCCGGCTGGTCAGTCAAGAACACACTCAAACAGAAAGCACTCGCAAATCCAGCACTACCTGCGACAAACGCGTGACAAACAGATACGAGCGCACAGGATGCAACTGCTAAAGCAGAAACAACCTGCTAGCCTATAGCCGAATGACAACTACGTTACCGCAAGCACACGCACTGAACCCGTGAATACACGCTGTCAAAGCCTGGAGACCGAGAAGCGCGAATCAGCTCTAACCAAACCTTCACTAACACGAGCAAACCCGTAACTAGCAAAAGAGGAACAGAGGGCGGCGCCATTAAGTTTGGTCTTCCCCTTTATAGTGACGTCGTACGTAGTTTACGTGCACGCGTTCCGGTACGACGGTAATTTGGTCCGCTGGTGTGTACAAGCCAGCGGAACCAAACAAAAATCAGCCTTGTACGCCGGAAACTGTCCGGCAGACAGTTTCCAGCGCACAGATCCGGTCGTGAGTACAAGGCCTTATACGCAGGGGGCTGTGGAAAGTTTTTTTCCTGAAACGTCCCTCTTAAAGTTAGGGTGCGTGTTATACGCCTGTGCGTGTTGTACGCCGATAAATACGGTAATTGCAATTATAGCACAGCATATAAGCACTTTTTGATTATTGCACGTAGCACTTTATATAAATTATGGATCACCATTTTTGTCAATTGATAATGGTTTCATATTCAGTATGATGTCGGTTTATCTTTTGATTAGATCACTTATGATTAACTTATGATTAACAAATAGAAATAGCTAACCATACGGTTATAGATATTTAAATGTTTCCTCAGTATTCAAGGAATTCTTAAGTGCAGCATTTACCAGCATTTTTAATAATTGTGGCTGTGTGCAACCTTTTCTAATTGGCCCAGCGATGAAGGAAGGAGGAGGGGGGCCGAGCTTCACCACAGCACTGTTTCTGTAAGTGGGGAAGGGGACCTGTCAAAAACAGGTACCGGTTCCCCCCACCCCCCTGAAAGGTACTTTAATTAGCAGCATTTTTTCATGCCTGCATAAAACAGCTGGTTATTTATGGCTATTTATCAATAATATATAGGTTCTCTTTTTGACAGAACTTTAACAGGGGACTTGTGTCTCCCCCACATGGCAAAAATTCTGTTGTTTTTGGTGCTCCTCCTCTTCTTTTGTCCAATCATAGAACACTTTGCATTCTGTGAATTCAATCACAAAATATAAATTGTTTTGAAAATGAACAGGGACAGGATGGACAGACAGGATGACTGCTGTGTAAGAGAGCTTCAACTTCGCTGTTTGAGTGCTGGAAGTATAGCAAAAGCTGCATCACATTAAAACAAGCCCTTAAAGGGATTGTAAAGGTTGAATTTTTAAATAACAAACATACCATACTTACTTCCACTGTGCAGTTCGTTTTGCACAGAGTGGTTCCGATCTTCATCTTCTGGGGTCCCTCTGATGCATTAAGGTGAAAAAACACAAAGCTTTACAACCCCTTTAAGAACACCTCCTCTTCACCATGCCCACAGAAATCTGTCTTTAGTAAAAGCAATAGCTGGATGTGTTTGACCCCAAGACAAACGTTCCCAGTCCTCCCCAGATTAGGGGTGCATATCACAGTGGCCTGCAAAAAATAAATACATATTAGATTGGATATCAATGCATGTTATTTAGAAATAGGCAGATGCCTCAGGTCACGAGTTTACTCAAATTTACTCAGATATTGACGCATGTAATAATTATACAGTACAAAAGGTTTGATAAAACTAAATTTAGAACATGCTTTATCTTTATGAGATTGTTAAGTTTCACTGGCTTGAATTCAATACTATTGCTATGTATTAGTTATTTTTGTTTCATGCCATCTTATCGTCTGTCAAGAAGGCCTCCACCTTTTAACATGGTAGAAATTAAACACCTATCTATAATAAATGAACATAGTAGGAAGCAAATCTTGCAGCAAGTACTTTTCACTTTCAATCATTTAGATTTGGCACCTTGAATTTAATAGGTGCACCATAGTGTTCTAATGTATTATAAACGTCTAAGGTCCTAATTGTGTTTAAAGAGGTTCCTCAGTCTGTAAAAAAAAAAAAAAATCTGCAGCTTTTAATATCAAGGGGTCCTCATCCCAGTTGGTTCTTTTCTGTTTTTTGGGTCCCCGGTGCCAGCATGTCTAGTGTGGGAAGCTGGCTGTGACTCCTTACTGCTTCACAGCCAACTTCCCACTGCGCATTGCGCTGCACTTTGTAAATGGGTCCGCTACTTCTTGACCTGTGACATGTCCCAAGAGATTGTGGAAGAGGAGGGGGGACAACTCCTGGTGGAATCGCCTAGGCTGATTTTAATAATGTGGTAGATGGCGAAGTCACCCTTGGTATGTGTGACCCATGCTTGGCAATGAGGATGTTTTGTGGTCGTAGGATGTTGGCGCATATGAGACACTGGTGATTATTTTGTTGGAAAAGAAGCTGTAGGAAATCCAAAGAATTGTCCTTTGCAGAGATTTGGGAGTTGGACACAGTATCATAAGCACAAGCTGACCTTCTTATATATAGGAGGTCAACACAATTCAGTGAGTGAGTACTTTAAAAGAGCACATCAGAGTTGGTGAAGAGGTGGCACTTTTAACAAGTGGACACTTTATTTGTGCACATTGTTTATATGCGTTTATGAATTTTATGATTTATTAGTTACCTGGTGACACTATTTCACTTTGAATAATGAATGAATGAGCACATTAGGTTGTAGCACTTTATGTCACATGATATATTGGCACTTTATTTGTACATTGTTTAAATTGGAGAGGTTTCTTTTATTTTTTGAAAGCCACTTTATATGTGCTACTCTATACTCCTATGTTCATCTAATAAGTTCCACACAACAGATATTCTCATGAGTAGTTTTGGGTTCTAATCATTTAATTTACAACTTGATTTACCACTTTGACAATTCTGTCAACTCTTCAGTACTGTCTTATTGATGCTCATTTCCTCTTTTCTGATACCAAAAACCATGTACAATTTGCCAACAAAAGGATAATCGTACAACTTCCTGCATAGGAATTGCCCTGTTTGAAAAAAAGTCACCCATCAAAGCACCTTTTAGGGTACGCCAATGTAGCAAAAATGTTTCAAGAAACTCAGGGCAGCCAGTTTTCTTGCAATTACACATTTTACAGTATTGCCAAAATGGCTATGAAGAAATAGGAAAAGTAAAGAAATGGCACAATTTTGTTTAGTACTATAGAATACAGTGAGCACACATTGGTGAAATAAAAATGAAGGAACTATTGTGTAGGGCCTCGTACACACGATAGGTTAACTAGAGGACAACGGTCTGAAGGACTGTTGTCCTAGGTTAACCTATGAAGCTGACTGATGGTCCGTCGTGCCTACACACCATCAGTTAAAAAAACGATCGTGTCAGAACGCGGTGACGTAAAACACAACTACGTGCTGAAAAAACCTGAAGTTTAATGCTTCCAATCGTGCGTCGACTTGATTCTGAGCTTGCGTGGATTTTTAACCGATGGACGTGCCTACTAACAATCGTTTTTTTCCCATCGGTTAGGAAGCCATAGGTTATTTTAAAGCAAGTTGGCTTTTTTTTTAACCTAAGGTTAAATAACCTATGGGGCCTACACATGATCGGTTTGGACCGATGAAAATGGTATATTAGACTGTTGTCCTCTGGTTAACCTATCGTGTGGCCTTGGTGTTGGGTGAACTGATCAGATCCGCCTGTCAGTTTTTTAGGTAGACCTGAACGGACCATCCACTGCCCTCTATGAAGCGGCAGATGTCAATGGACATGTGATCCGATCCTGTTTGCTAAAAACAAACGAATAGTGGATCAGTTCCCCATTCGTCTAGCAGGTCAGATCAGATGACAGTCAGATGTAAATGGACAGGCAGTCCAATCACCCATACAGGAACGTGGGCTGTGTCCGTTGTAATAGTGAGAGTCCCTGTCACTATAAAAAGGGAGCAAAAACGGACACAGAGTCTGCATGTCAGTGGACTGCAGAACTACACAGCATAGAAAACCCCGGAGAAAGCTGCCAAAACAGTTTTCTCTGTTTCAAAGCTAAGTTCGAATGGGGCTGTGTAGTTTGGAGATCCTGCAGAGACTTGGGTGAGATGGGATCTCCAACCCTGTGTCCAGGTATTATGAATAGCCAGCAGGTTGTGTGCCCAGGTGCACACAACCAATATAATGAGAGACTGGTGAGAGCAGAGTGGAGAGGAAGGTGGAGTGTGTGCAGTTGGCTGCTGGTGTCTCTGTGTTGGGACAAACGCTGTGTGCGGACAGACGCTGTATGCGTTGAAGGGCTTGGGAGTCGTGTGCATCCAGGACCGTGGGTCTGGAGGAGCTGCTGGTTTGAGGGACCAGTACCTGTGGCAGCAGTGCCGTTAAAGAGTAGCCAGGTAGGCTGGTATTTTCAGTTGTCTCTGAATAACGTTTAAACCCCTGCGTGGGATTCCTGTGTGGACTTTTGTTTTATTTTTCCTCATTTAATAAACGTGGGCTACCAGGCCCTTAACCTTATATGCCTGTTTGGTGTCGACTCACTGCAGGAAAATGCATCTACCACAAGAGTTAAACACCCCCAATACTACACCATATACATTCTGCATAAGCGGAGTAGACATGGACCTTTCATCGCCTGCTCAGCGGGAATCAGCGGAGAAATAACTTGTTGAGCAGGCAGATATGCTGGTGAAGAGTGCCAGTGTGAAAGGGGCCTTAGGCCTCATGCACACTGGTTTATTGTAAACATTGTTTCTCCTGATAGAAAAAAATCTGTGTTAAAAACTCACCAAACTGTGTTTTTTAGCAGCGTTTGGTGTTTGGGCATGTATTATTTCATTAGCCAGGATAGATGCACCTAAGCACCTAGCGCAGGGGTACTGAATTAAAATTCACGGGGGTCCAGTCGGAAAAAAATTCTTCCAGCGGAGGTCGAATGCCAAATTGGTGCTATGACGCCACATGATATCCTCCACTTGACAACCTCCCATCACAGCGCCCCCCACCACCACCACACACCTTTATGACCCACACACATCGCACTTTTTTTTCTTTCAACTTTATTGAAATGTAAAAATACCTTTCATTAATTTTTATGCACCACAGTTCAATTGCGGAGCATAGAAACAGAATGCATTTTGCAACACACTGCTCAGTACGCAGGGGCGCTGTTGCAGTGTGAACAGGACACATAGAAAACAATTGTTTTCTATTGCCCTTGCAGAGACTGACGCATCACAGTCCCCCCTCCCCCATCACAGACTGACCGCCAAAATCACAGACCCCTCATTACAGCCTAATCCCCCCCCATCACAGACTGACCTGACCCATCACAGACTGACTCCCCCATCACAAACTGGTCCTGACCCATCACAGCAGACCCCCTATCACAGACCTCCTATCACAGACTGACCCCCCCCCCAAATCCCCAACCCCCTATTACAGAATGACCCCCCCAAATCACAGACCTCCTATCACAGACTGACCCCCCATCACAGACTGACGTGACCCATCACAGACCCCCATCACAGACTGACCCCCCATCACAAACTGGTCCTGACCCATAACAGACCCCCTATAACAGACTGACCCCCCAAACCACAGACCCCCTATCACAGACTGCCCCCCCAAATCACAAACTGGTCCTGACCCATCACAGACCCCCTATCACATACTGCCCCCCCCCATCACAAACTGGTCCTGACACATCACAGACCCCCTATCACAGACTGACCCCCCCATCACAAACTGGTCCTGACACATCAGACTCCCCATCACAGACTGACCCCCCCAAATCACAGACCCCCTATCACAGACTGTCCTGACCCATAACAGACCCCCTATAACAGACTGACCCCCCCAAATGACAAACTGGTTCTGACCCATCACAGACCACCCCTATCACAGGCTGACCTCCCCCCCATCACAAACTGGTCCTGACCCATAACAGACCCCCTATAACAGACTGACCCCCCCCCCAAATGACAAACTGGTTCTGACCCATCACAGACCACCCCTATCACAGGCTGACTCCCCCCCCATCACAAACTGGTCCTGACCCATAACAGACCCCCTATAACAGACTGACCCCCCCAAATGACAAACTGGTTCTGACCCATCACAGACCACCCCTATCACAGGCTGACCTCCCCCCCATCACAAACTGGTCCTGACCCATAACAGACTGACCCCCAAATCACAGACCCCCTATCATAGACTGACCCCCCCATCACAAACCCCCATCACAAACTGGTCCTGACACATCAGACTCCTCATCACAGACCTCCCCTGTCCTGTCCTACTGTACATTGCATTGCACTGCACTCCCCCCTTCCCACAGAACCCTACCTTAATCACACAGGACATGAAGCGTGGCCGCTCTGGACAATGGGCGGGACTTTGCCCATTAAAAGTGAGTGATTTATTGCTGGGACCGCCCCCGCTGCCTAGCAACCAATCACCCACTTTTTAACTTAAAAAGTCCCGCCCTTTATCCAGAGCAGTCGCGCTTCGTGTCCTGTGTGATTAAGACAGGCAGTGTGGGGAGGGGGGAGTGCAGCGATGTAAGAGAAGGCACGGACTTGCCGCACCTGCCGCGCCTGCCATGCTGTGTATATAGCGGCATTCGGAGCGGCAGGTGCGGCAGGCGAGCGAGCCGGTGACAGAGGACACACGGGAAACTACTTGGCGGGGCTGCGGTCCGGATAGAATAGCCACTGGGGCCGGAACCGGACCGCGGTCCGCCATTTAGTGATGCCCGACCTAGCGCTTAGGTGCATCTATGCGCGTTTGGACGTGTTTAGCGTTTTGATGCCCAAAAGCTCTTCTCCTGAATGTGATTCTTCTATGTTCAGGAAAAGGAACTTGACTGCCTCTAAACAATGCTGCTTCTAAACTCTTCCAAAAACCCATATGTGCATGGACACATAGGGGTTTATTTACGAAAGGCAAATCCACTTTGCACTGCAAGTGCACTTTGAAGTGCACTTGGAAGTGCATGTGCTTTAGATCTGAGGGGAAGATCTGAAATCCGGGGAAGCCCTACTGATTTTATCATCCAATCATGTACAAGCAAAAATGCTGTTTTTTTTATTTTCCTTGCATGTCCTCCTCAGATCTACAGTGACTGCACTTCCAAGTGCACATGCATTGTACTTGTATAGCAAAGTGGATTTGCCTTTAGTAAATAAACCCCATAGGCTTTTATTGAGGTGCATTCAGAGGAATAGGCCAAAAACGGCAAAAGCACCAAAAACTTCAGTTTAAGAGCAGCAATGTACATGAGGCCTAAACAATTCAGGAGAATTGATAAATCTGAATGCTTAAATGTATCTTAATTGTAAAATATTGGATGCAAACTTGAATTAAAAGTTAATAGTCATTTATTCTTCCCACTTTCCTTCTTGACATAAATTGATGAGCTGCTTGACATTTTTTCTCTTTGCAGTAATTATACTGTACATTTAAAGCACAAAGTACTTTAATTTTACTTAATTTGTTAGACAGTATTTTATATGTAGCGCACCCCCTTAGGGGCTGCAGATGAACTGGGACTCCCACCTTGGACAGCCAGGTACACTGAATTTTCACAGACACTTCAGAGACAGAGAACAGTTTGTTATTTGTTTTTGTGTTTTATTGAGAGTTAATAACTTGGATAGGTATGGGAGGTTATGGAATGTCAACTTGGCCTTAGCAAAACTTCAGTAACATCTTCAGGGACTCTCTTCCTTTATACAGTCTCTATATACAGTCTCTATACAGCTCCAACTTCTTCGTCCAGCACACATTTGCTTGCAGACCCCAGCTGAATCACTGTTTGGATATCTGAAAAACTCTCAGTCAGATGTTTGAGCGATGACCCATTACAGGCAGGAACCTGAGGCCCCCTTGTAGTGTAGCAAAAATACAGTGAAACACCTTGCACATTTACTCCTGTGGCTACTGATCCCAGAACCACCTCTTCAGGCACTGAAAAAAAATAGGAAATACCTATAAGCAGAGCACCCTGGAAAATAATCAACATGAATAAATGTAAATTGTGCTGAATAACTTTAATGAGCAGCTGGTAGTGAGACCAAAGGTCTAATAAAGTGTTAAAGAAATCAAATACACGCTCTAAGTACTCAAATATACAAACATAAACAAATAAAGATGCAGAAAATCATAAATGAAATTCATATGCTTTCTCCCCCCCCCCCTTTCTCTCTTTTTTTCCTTTTCCTGTTTTCCTTCTCTTTGATTCTCAGCTACTATAGAAGTTACTAAGTGTATGAATAACCATGAAACTACTATGGCACGGTCCCATACCACTTGACTCTATTGAGATATCTCCGCTACTGGTGGAGGGGCCGGCGGTGGAGAGTGAGGGTGTTAGTCCCTCCCCTTTCATATGCCGGCCCAGCCTTGGACTGGCGCTAGCACTTACTGTTGAAATGTTGTACTCTTTCCTACGTTTGGAATGCTACTATGTTTTGTATTGAACTTTTACAAAATAAAAAATAGTTATTTGAAAAAAAAAAAAAAACATATATGCTGAAGCACTAAGGAAAATGTCCAAAAATGTAAATCAAATTAAGTGTCCGTGAGCCACCACCATCATCTTCTATTAATGTTAGTGACTATCAAAAAAATTCTATAACTAAAAAACATAAAGTAAGAAGAGAATTGAATTGGAACACTATAACACACTTAATAGCTAGAAATATAGCAATTCAGGTCAATGTCTACGTTGATACCAGCAGGATGTAAAGTATTGAGTTTATAAATCCATTCTGCTTAGTCTTTTCTTATCTTTTGTTTCATACAATCTACCAATTCCACAAAAAGAAGCCACACTAGGATCCCGATTATGGTGGGTTCTGAAATGGTTAGACAGACTGGGCCAGATTCATCAATAGATACGCTGGCTAAGTGTCGTCGCTTTTTTTTACACGTCGCATATGCAAATGAGGAGAACCGCCGATTCACGTCCGTACGCCCGCCCGTTGCTCTTTTTCAACGTCGTTTGCGTTCGGCTTTTTCCGGCGGATAGCTACACCTGCTAATATGAGGGGTAGCTAATGTTAAGTATGGCCGACGTTCCCGCGCCGATTTTTACATTTTTTACATCGTTTTCGTAAGTCGATCGGGAATCCCGATGGCCGCAATTGACGTACCCGCCGCTAACAATGACATCCTAACGACGTCATTTGGAGCATGCGCACTGGGCTTTTTCACCGGCGGCGCATGCGCAGTTAAATCGGTGCGGGAACGTGCCTGATTTAAATTGTACACTCCCCCTAGCCGCGTAATTTGCATTCCGCCGGGGGGAGTTACGATCCAACGGTGCAATTTGCGAGGTAAGTGCTTTATGAATCATGCACTAGCCTCGCTAAATTGCACCGGCGGATCGTAAACCAGGTAGATCTAGCGGATCTAAAGATCCGCTGAGCTACATGAATCCGGCCCACTGTGTTTTAAAAACCCAATCCTAATATTGTTGAGGTATTCATTAATTCTTATTCTCAACTTCCTAGTCGTGCGCCCCACATATTGGAGCCCGCACAGACAGGAAATCAGGTAGGTGACAAAGGTAAAATCACAATAAATTAACTTATCTATATCAAATTGTCTCCCAGTGCTTGAAGAGGTGAAGGACTCTTGCAGTGGAAAAAAACTGTTGAATCCTTTTAGGATTATAAATATTAGGTGAGATTCTGCTTCTCAAAATAGGAACTCTGCAATAAATAAAAGTAGGTTGTTTTGGGAGAAGGTCTACCAAAGTCTTATCACTCAAAAGGATGGGCCAATACTTTCTAACAATCTTTTGTAAAGATCTATAATCGCTACTAAATTCTGTTAGAAACACCATATTGTTTCTATTTAGATTAGACTTTTTTGATTTATCAGTTAACAGGTCCTGTCGACTTCTATTTAATACCTGTGTTTGGACAAGCACCAACGTAGTTTCCCAATAGCCTTTTTCTTTAAACCTATTGATTAGCAATTCAGGCTGCTCAGCGTAATCCTCTATTTTTGCACAATTACGATGCATGCGCATTAGTTGTCTCTTCGGAATCACTCCCAACCACTTGGCATGGTGGCAACTAGCCGTAGGGATATAACCGTTCCTATCGGTTTCTTTAAATAATGTTTTTTGTAGTAATATACCCATCTGCCTTAGTTAATACCAGGTCCAAAAAACGAATATGATATAAATCACAAGTACGGGTACATTTTTGCCCAAATTGGTTGATATTAATTTTTGAGAGGAAATCTAACAGTTTTGCCATGTTGCCATTCCATAAAATGACAATGTCATCAATGTATTGTTTATACAAAATAACTTCTGGGATAGGTCCTTTATAAATAACCTGTTCCTCCCAATGACTGAGAAGAAGGTTGTCAACACTGGGGGCATATTTGGCCCCCATGGCTACACTGATCTGTTTGTAATAGGAACCTTTGTGACAAAAATAATTGTTGGTCATGGCCAGATCAAATAAGGACATGACAAAGTTTTTCTATTCAGTCTTTAGATTCAGTATAGGCATCCAAGGCTACACCAGTAGTAGAGACAACATCCAAATGACTAAGGCTCGTATACAGAGACTCCACATCTATGGTGACAAGAACAGTTTCATCCATGATTTGAGTCTCTTGTAATATATTAATAAGATGCTTACTGTCCCTAAGGTAAGATTTACTTGCTTGGACTATCGGTTGTAGAAAAAAAGTCTATATATTCTCCTACTCTGGAGAAGATAGAATCTATGCCACTAAGTATAGGTCTACCAGGTGGACTGAACATAGACTATCTTTATGAATTTTAGGTAGTTGGTAAATAACCAGTAGTCTCGGAGCCTCAGGGACAAGATATTTTGCTTATTTCTTCGTTACAATACCCTTCAATTGGGCTTTTTTAACAGGTTTCACTAGTTGGGTTTTAATTTTGTGGACAGGATTCCCGTTTTTTATATGTATTTTTATCTCCTACTAATCTATTGAGCTATTTGGCATAATCATTTTTCTTCAACACCACAATCACACCCCCCTTGTCAGCCATACAAATGACTATATTTTTCTTTTTTTAGAGAGCCTCCAATCCTTTTTGGAGGTCCCCCTTATTCTTCCTTGTTTTAGTTTGAATTTTAGGTAGTTGGTAAATAACCAGTAGTCTCGGAGCCTCAGGGACAAGATATTTTGCTTATTTCTTCGTTACAATACCCTTCAATTGGGCTTTTTTTAACAGGTTTCACTAGTTGGGTTTTAATTTTGTGGACAGGATTCCCGTTTTTTATATGTATTTTTATCTCCTACTAATCTATTGAGCTATTTGGCATAATCATTTTTCTTCAACACCACAATCACACCCCCCTTGTCAGCCATACAAATGACTATATTTTTTCTTTTTTTAGAGAGCCTCCAATCCTTTTTGGAGGTCCCCCTTATTCTTCCTTGTTTTAGTTTTTATGAGTCTAATGTCCTGTTCCACCAATGTTTTAAATATCTCCAAAAACTGGTTGGAGGATTTCTTTGAGTTAAAGGTAGAATAATTCTTTAATCCACTATCCTGGTATTCACCGGGTTCCCTAAGGTATCGTTATTGGGTTTCTCTGCGTAACATTTTTTTAATATTCAGCTTTTGAATGAACTTTTTGTTATCAATAAAAGCATTGAACCTAAAATCTAATCTAAACCTTTGTCTGGAGCATACTTGAGTCCAAGCTCCAAAACTCTTAGCTTGTTGGTAGTAAAAGTCTCCACACTTAGATTAAATATTCCCTTTTTGTAATTGTCCCTCTTTCTTTTTGTTCTTTCTCCCCCCTCTGCATTCTCTATGATGTCTCTAATGGGTCCATTCTGTTACCAATGGGGGAGCTCCCAATGATGCCACTCTGGTTCGGGTTGGTGCCATGCACCTGGTTGCAACTGCCCCTTTCACTAGCCCTCCAGGCTAACTTCTTCACACCACTCCTCCACACTGACTCTTCACCATGCCACCCGGCTGACTCACAGAAGATCTCTTAGGGAAGGTTGAAGACTTAAGCACACCGCTGTCTTCAGGGAAAACTGGCTACATATGCCAGTCAAGTCCCCAGTAGTTCTGACCTGTTCTCGCTGTCCTCTCTCCTTGCTCTCCTGCACTAACAAATCTACAATAACAAACCTACATTAACTATAGCACACACTAGAGGGTGCTACATTTATTTTAGTATTGTTTTGCTGTATGGTACCTATATGATAATTTTGATAGAATTTGTTTGCTAATTATAGAAAACGGCACACCAATTCTTGTTTTTACTGTGAAAAGTTGTCTGGATCAGTGCAGAGAGTTTTAATGTGGATAGTGCTCACTGCTTTTGGTTCAAATGTAAGGGTCATAAGTGCCATTTAGAAATATTGTACAGTCCTCTGCCTCACAGGATTACCTGCTTACCATGGAGAAGGAGATGGAATCTTGGAAAATAAATATAATTTTTTTCCAATTATGCCACCCGAGTTGACAAAAGTGAAGATAGTGTCCAGCCTAAGTTCTACCACAATGTGGTAGAACATTGTGTAAATACCTGTTTGTTGAAAACAGTGAGGTGTAGAATCTCTTCAATATCCTGAATTGTTCAGGACTGTCATAAAGTGCCAAGTCTGACAGTTGAGGGCCTCTTCTTCTTTAACTGTGTCAGAAAGAACCTTGTTAAGGATGTTGTACAGTGCCAGTTACTTTGGATTACTAATGTGGACTGTGTGCTTTGGAAAATTGCACCGGATTTCCTGTCTTTCCTGTGACAGAAATACAGCTTTGCACTGCTTGCTTTGGCAATATATCAGCTTCAGGTGCTTTGAGAAAGGTAGACTATGCGTGCATGGTCATTACACAATGTTCTGTTTGTTTGAGCTGAAACTGTTGTAATTGGCTTAAATTCAGTAAACTTTATCTCAGTTTTAGTTGGGTCAGATTCATGTGTCTGATTTTCCCAGTGCTGTTACGTAGGCTTGCAGTAATTACATAATATGGGCTTGCAAAATGTACATTTATACAGGCAGGAATTGGCTGCTTGGCTAGCATCTTTCTCAGATAACCCCTGAATAGTCTTATGCTTAACCTTCCCCTAGCCCCAAAGGTACACAAGAAGTCAGTTTAGCTCAGCCCTTACATTTGTCTTAATGGGAGCATGACTCTCTCTTCCGTCCTCTACTTCAAAGTAACCAGCACAATGTTAAAGAAGTTGTAAAGGAAAACATTGTTTTGCCTAAAATTAATGTCTGCAAGGTAGACAGACAGAATAGTGTAATGATTCTGTTAAAAAACGAGTAAATACTTATTAAATTCCTTCATCTATATCACCTCCGGCGTTCTAGTTTCTGTTCTCTCATTCACGTCCTGGTTTGCGACACTCGTTCATGTAAGAACTACATTTCCCAGTATGCATTGCGGCACGCCCAGTAATTCACACCTCATTGAAGTCTCTAACACGTAGAGAGCATCCTGCCGCACAGATGTAGTTCCCAGGAGGGGGCGAGCACGTCACTGACCACCGCAGTAAAGCCTCCCTTCACGGTGGTGAGTAACAATCAGACAAGCAGGAAGTGAACAGAACAGAGAAGAAATAGAGCAACTTCTGAGCAAAAACGAACAATGAGGAAATGAAAAGAGGAATGTCTGCAGGTAAAGGATGCTTATTATGAAAAAAAAAAATTCCTCTACAACCACTTTAACATGCATTTTGGCATTGCTTGCTGACCCTTTTTTAATAATGATATCAGCTTGAATCATTATTATTTAATTATTCTTTCTGTATTGATTTCTAGAAGATTAGATATGTATCTTTTAACAATAAGTGTTGATGAAACATTGTACAGTGTTTCCATTTTTATATATATATATATATATATATATATATATATATATATATATATATATATATATATATATATATATATTGGGGTGTATTTTCAAAAACCAAATAGACTGTTCACTTTACAAGTACAGTTGCACAAGGGCAGTTTCAGGCCTCGTACACACGGCCGAGGAACTCGACGTGCCAAACACGTCGAGTTCCTCGGCGAGTTCAGCCCTGAAGCCGCCGAGGAGCTCGGCGGGCCGAGTTCTCCCATTGAACAACGAGAAAATAGAAAACATGTTCTCTATTTTCTCGACGAGTTCCTCGGCGGCTCCATCGGGCCGAAAGTGTACACACGACAGAGTTTCTCGACAGAATCCGGCTCTGACCGAGTTTCTCGCTGAATTCTGCCGAGAAACTCTGTCGTGTGTACGAGGCCTCACTCATTTTCCCCCAGAGCTTACTAATGGTTCAAATTTGAGGGGCCATTTAGCAATATCATACAGTCCTCTGCCTTACAGGATTATCCGCTTACCAGGGGAAATGGAATCTTGGAAAATAAATTTACTTTTTTAAATTATGCATAGTGTACAGCATAAGTTTTAGCACAATGTGGTAGAACATTGTGTGAGGACCTGCTTGCTAAAGACAGTGAGATGTAGAAGTTCTTTAATATCCTGAAATGTTGAAGACTGTCATAAAGTGCCAATTCTGACAGTTGAGGTCCTCTTCTGCTTTAACTGTGTCAGAAAGAACCTTGTTCAGGACATTGTACAGTGACAGTTACTTTGGATTACTAATGTGGATTGTGTGCTTTGGAACATTGCACTGGATTTTCTAAGGGCCCTTTCACACTGGTGCGTTTTTGCCGCATTTTCGCGGTAAAAATAGCGCTATTAAAACTCTCCCCATGCCCCTCTCTATTGAAATGAATTAAAAACGCGTTAAAAACGCAGTAAAATCAACTTACCACGAAAACGCGGCAAAAACGCAGCAAAAACGCACCAGTGTGAAAGGGCCCTAACTGTGAGGCCTCGTACACACAACCGAGGAACTTGTCGTAAATGAAATATCGTTTTCCTCGACGAGTTTCTTGTCAGGCTTGTCGAGAATCTTGACAGGCTTTCTTTGCGTACACACTGTCAAGACAAAATCTCATCGTTCTCAAACACGGTGGCGTTCAACACGTACGACGGCACTATAAAGGGGAAGTTCGATTCCATTGGCGCCACTCTTGGGGCTGCTTTTGCTAATCTTGTGTTACCGCGTGTTAGTAAAAGTTTGGTGAGTAACGATTCGCGCTTTTCAGTCTTCGTGGTTTCAGATCATTTTCTGCCATTTAGTTTGTGCTTGTGGGTTCGTATCTTGTCTTTCAGGGCGTGTGATCAGGTCGTATTTGTTTTACAGTGCGTTCCTGTCCGCTCGTTTCTGGTTTTTAGGTCGTTCTTCATAGGACTTGCTGTTCTTCAGTGCTTTCAGTTTAGTGAGTTCGTTCTCATTAGTCGTTCGTTACTAGCCATGTTGCAGGCACCTGCTCATCGTCGAGTTCGTGTTAGGCAGGGTGAGGAGGTGTTCATGGACCAAGAATTGGTTGCTCCGTAGGAACCAATTCTCTCATATGCCTCTGCTGCGGGAGATCCAGGAGAATAATCCTGATGACTACAGGAGTTTCCTTAGGATGTCTGACCCCGTTTTCCAGCACCTCTTGGCTTTGGTGTCGCCATATATCACCAGGCAGGACACCGTTATGTGGGAAGCCATCAGTGCTGAGCAGAGGCTAGTTGCCACGTTACGCTATCTGGCAACTGAGAGAAGCCTGCAGGACTTGAAGTTCACGATGGGCATCTCCCCCCAGGCTCTGAGCCTCATAATTCTGGATACCTGTTCTGCTATAATACAGGTTCTGCAGGACGACTATATGAGGGTAAGTTTTCTCCTTTAATATCACATTCAATGTCTTTAATGTATACTAATGTATTGTATTTATTTCACCATTCCCTAATTACCATGATTGTAATATGCTGTGAATGTCCCCTTTGCCCCCATGCATGCTGTAGGCTTTTAATGCCCCTTTTTTGGCCTACATGCATATTTCCCTTCACTAACCTCTCCAGCATGCTATTCTGGGCCCAAACACACCTAGCCTAGTCACTTCCCAATGTATTTTGTAAGATCCATTGTAGTGCTTTATCCCCCCCCCCCCAAAATGTGTTTTAAAGTATAGCTTCACCTTTTTTTTTTTTTTTTTTGGGGTCCCAAACTCATCTAGCCCCCCCCCCCAAAATGTGTTTTAAAGTATAGCTTCACCTTATTTTTTTTTTTTAGAGGTCCCAAACTCATCTAGGCCACCCCCCCCTAAAATGTGTTTTAAAGTATATCTTCACCTCTTCTTTTTTTTTTTGAGGTCCCAAACTCATCTAGCCCCCCCTAACATTTTTACAATGGTCCATCAGAGGGGGTGAGGAATGTGATAATTGGGCCTTATATTTTTGGGGTTAAATGCTCCTTAAAATAAATGGTATAATGATATTGGCCAATAATGTTTTTGTATAACCTGCTTGCAATGTTATGTACAAAAGTTAATATTTTTTTTTTGGTTTGATTCCACAGCTTCCGTCCACGCCACAGGAATGGCAGACTGTGGCATCGGAGTTTGCTACGCGGTGGAACTTCCCCAACTGCGGTGGAGCCATTTACGGGAAGCACGTCCGCATCGTGCCACCACCCCGTTCTGGTTCCCAATTCTAAAATTACAAGGGGTTTAATAGCATTGTGCTGATGGCGGTGGTGTCAGCACAATATGAATTCCTCTATGTGGATGTGGGGAAGAACAGCCGGATGTCGGATGGGGGAGCCTTCAGGCAGATGAAGTTTGCGCTTCGTCTCCCGAGCGATGACATTGCATTGCCCCCGGATGCAGAGAATGTTGAAGGACTCCCCTTTGTATTTCTGGCTGATGAAGCCTTTGGCCTGGGACCGCATCTCATGAGGCCATTCCCCCAAAGGACCCTCACCCCAGAAAGGAGGGTGTTCAACTACCGGCTGGCCAGAGCCAGAAGAGTTGTGGAGAACGCCTTCGGGATAATGGTCAGCCGGTTCCGCCTGTTTTTAACCGCAATGCATATGGCGGAGTATAACTAGAACTATATTATTTTTTGTTACTGCATATTGCACAATTTTTTAAGGAGACAGTCTCCTACCTATATGGCCACAGTTGGGCCCGAGGCCGGACTTACCTCAGGTGAAATCACCTTGCTGGGCCTAGAACCTGTCCGTACTGGCTTGCCCCCCCAAAGTGCCCGTGCACTCCGGGATAAGTATGTTGAATATTTCATGGGTAGGGGGGCCATTCCTTTGCCAGCCAATCTGTAATTTATTATTTTGAGACAAAACCACAAAAAAACAAATCCATTTTTGATGTCTCGCTTGTGTTTATTTTAGCTGTCTCCTAATTTTTCCTAGTGTACTACATGTAGTGTCAAGTGTATTTTCATTAGGAACTAACCATTTCACAGGTAACACCAAAACTAAACACATTAGAATTTCTAGGGTATTTAAGAAAAACAAGACACACTTTCTTGTTGGTTTGACCAAAATTTTACTTGGTGCATATTCACACACATGTAGGTAGATTCAGGTAGAATGGAATAAAGTTACGGCGGCGTAGCTTAGCGTGTTTAGGCTACGCCGCCGTAAGTTAGCTAGACAAGTAATTATTCTCAATGTTTTTCCCCCTTAATATATACGGCGGCGTAGCCTAAAGCAGGCGGGTGTAAGGGCCGTGTACAAAAAGTACACTTAGCACACACATATTTGAGGGCAAAACTAGGAATATTAAACATAGCTTGGAAGTGGGGTACAAGTGTCTGTTTGGGCAGTTACAAGCAGAAGACATGTTTTTTGCATACACTATTCTTGAATACTCACCTTTTTGGGACACGTTTCACACATGTAGACACCCCAAAAATGCACAGGAGCACCTGTGGAGGTGATCCTAAAAAGGTTGTTCTGGTGGGCCACACTAGTGCAGATGTGTAAACAGCTGCTAAGTGCCCTCTCCTTTTAGACTGATGTAATTTGAAATTGAATTCTAGTTACAAACACATCAGCTAGACACCTATTTAAACATATTTCTGGAATATAATCAAGCCTACAAAAATGTTGTTAACCCTGTATCTTCAGAAAAAATCGTATGTAGTGGACGAACGGATGTGTCTGAAACGACCGTTATTTTAGAACAATAATAATAGGGACACAGGAGAAGTACGGTACTTACTTTTTTCAAGCATTCTCTTAATGCTCCTTAACTGTTCCGGCTCCCTGAGTTTGAGGTCTGACCACCTCTTTCTGAGCTGCTACTTCGATCGTTTCACCCCAAAATGACGATCCAGACTTCTTTGCACTTTATCCATAATTTTGGCCTTCCTTAAATTAGGGTGGGTATAGGGCCCATGCTTGCCATCGTAATCAGACTTTTGTAAGATGTCCACCATTTCCGCGTAGGAAATGTTAGATGCCTTGTATCTGGTCCGTGTTTCTAACGTTTCCTCATCAGGCTCTGGGCTTGTTGTGTCGTCGTTAGACAAATTTATAAGTACAGACACCTGCTCATCAGATTCCGCCACGTCGTCTTTTCTGGATGATTTAGGCCGAATTGGAGACACCTGCTCATCTGATACCGCCACGTCGGCTTTTCTGGATGATCTAGGCCTCACTACAGACACCTGCTCATCTGTATCCGCCATCTCGTCGTTTTCTGATGAACTTGGCCTAATATCAGACACCTGCTCATCTAATTCCGCCATGATGTCGTTTTCTGCTGAACTTGGCCGATTATCAGACACCTGCTCATCTAATTCTGCCATGTCTTTTGCGTGCCGAAAGAGAAGGGGCGGGAAACATCGAGTAAAAACGTCATGGGCAGGCGACGTGTGCGGAGTGTCACGCATGCGTAGTGTATGTAAATCTTACAGTGGGGATCGAAAGTTTGGGCACCCCAGGTAAAAATTTGTATTAATGTGCATAACGAAGCCAAGGAAAGATGGAAAAATCTCCAAAAGGCATCAAATTACAGATTAGACATTCTTATAATATGTCAAAAAAGATAGATTTTATTTCCATCATTTACACTTTCAAAGTTACAGAAAACAAAAAAATGGCGTCTGCAAAAAGGGCACCCTGCAGAGTTAATATCTTGTACTGCCCCCTTTAGCAAGTATCACAGCTTGTAAACGCTTTTTGGAGTCTTTCAATTCTTGTTTGAGGTATCTTTGCCCATTCTTCCTTACAAAAGTCTTCCAGTTCTTTGAGATTTCTGCGCTGTCTGTCACGCACTGCTCTTTTAAGGTCTATCCATAGATTTTCAATTATGTTGAGGTCAGGAGATTGTGAAGGCCATGGCAAAACCTTCAGTTTACACCTCTTGATGTAATCCCCCGTGGATTTTGAGGTGTGTTTAGGATCATTATCCATTTGTAGAAGCCATCCTCTCTTTAACTTCAGCTTTTTCACAGATGGCATCAAGTTACCATGCAAAAATTGCTGAAATTTTATTGAATCCATTTTTCCTTCTACTCGTGAAATGTTCCCTGTGCCACTGGCTGCAATACAACCTCAAAGCATGATTGATCCACCCCCATGCTTAACAGTTGGACAGAGGTTCTTTTCATTAAATTCTCTGCCCTTTCTTCTCCAAACGTACCTTTGCTCATTCCGGCCAAAAAGTTCTATTTTAACCTCATCGGTCCACAGAACTTGTTTGCAAAATGCATCAGGCTTGTCTATATGTTCATTTGCAAAGTTCAAACGCTGATTTTTGTGGTGAGGACGTAGAAGAGGTTTTCTTCTGATGACTCTTCAATGAAGACCATATTTGTACAAGTATCTCTTTATAGTGGAATAGTGTACCACAACTCCAGTGTCTGCCAGATCTTTCTGGAGGGATCGTGCAGTCAAACGTGGGTTTTCAAATGCTTTTCTCACAATCCTGCGAGCTGTTCTGTCTGATATTTTTCTTGGTCTTCCAGATCTTGCTTTAACTTCCACTGTTCCTGATGACTGCCATTTTTTAATTACATTCCGAACAGAGGATATTGACATCTGAAAACGCTTTGCTATCTTCTTATAGCCTTCTCCAGCTTTGTGAGCTTCAACGATTTTCAGTTTCAGTTTTCTAGACAACTGCTTAGAAGAACCCATGGTGCTGATTGTTGGGGCAAGGTCAGATGAGTCTGGGCATTTAAAACCTTTGGGCCAGATCCACAACCAGCGGACTTAACTTAAATGTTCTGGTTTAAGTTACACCGCCGCAAAATTTCTACCTAAGTGCCCGATCCACAAAGCACTTACCTAGAAATTTGCAGCTGTGTAACTTAAATCTGTCCGGCACAAGGCGGGCCCAATCTAATGGGGCGAGTCCCATTTAAATTAGGCGCGCTCCCGCGCCGGACGTACTGCGCATGCTCCCGACGCTGTTTTCCCGACGTGCTTTGCGTTGCGTTACGTTGCGCCAAGTTTTGTGAATCGCGACGGGTAAAAAAGAGATGCGGCGGGAAAAAAAAAAATTTACAAAAAAATTTGACAGCGACGCGGGAAAGAAGGGTATACTTTTACATGGTGTACTAAGTTTACACTTTGTAAAAGCAGCCCTAATTTTGCGACGGCAAACTAACACTTACGGAGAATTAACGAAGGGAAAAACCTTCGTGGATCTCCGTAAGTGCTAATTTGCATACCCGACGCAGAATTTCGACGAGAAATGCCCCCAGCGGCGGCCGCGGTACTGCATCCTAAGATCTGACAGTGTAAAACTATTACACCTGCCGGATCTTAGGAATATCTATGCGTAACTGATTCTATGAATCAGCCGCATAGATAGAAACAGGGATACGACAGCGTATTAGCAGATACGCCTGCGTATCCCTTTTGTGGATCTGGCCCTTTGAGATTGACATCACCTGGTCTTCCCAGACGATGATTGAGAACAATCCATGACACTGGCAGGTCTCAGCTTTGCAAAGGGGGCAGTGCCTACTATAAATTCTGCCATTTTTTTGGAAATAAAATCTAACTTTTTTTGACATATTATAAGAATGTCTAATCTGTAATTTGATGCCTTTTGGAGATGTTTCCATCTTTCCTTGGCTTCGTTATGCACATTAATACAAATTTTTACCTGGGGTGCCCAAACTTTCGATCCCCACTGTAACACACATGTGTCATACGTACGTTCGTTGTGCGGAGGAAGACGTTAGAGCGACGAACGTGTGAACAAAGGTATGATTTGAACTTGGGACATGGGACATCAGTGGCCTATACTGCAAAGAGATTTAAGGGCTATATGGGGATAAAGATTACTAGAGTTTATAAACTGTGATTGACTGTGATTGACATTAGTATATTTGTGTTTGGTTTTGTCTTGCAGAAAATATGAATCCATTCAATGAAAAGGAGTTCCTGGGTGAATTTATTGATAGACTAAGGGAGCTGCCCGTTCTTTTGGGCGACAAAAGACCCCAACCACAGGAATAAAGAACTAAGGACAGCAGCACTGAATAGCCTGCTCCCATTTGTACACACAAAGATGCCCCATGTAACAGCTTGAGAGGCACATACAGGGCTGCGCGTAACAAGGTACTGGCTTCTCATAGGTCTGGAGCAGCAGCAGGGAATGTATATGTACCGAAGTTGTGGTACTACGGCAGAATGTCCTTTCTGGATGACCACCTTAAAACAAGGGATTCACTTTCCAGCCTTCCCCCCAGACAACCCTCCAGAAAAAGCTCCAGACTTCCCTCCAGCCTTCCCTCTATCCAAGCCTCCAGCCTTCCCTGCAGCCAAGCTGATCCTTCTCAAGGTGAGCCCTCTCAGGAGCAAGATGAGCCTTCCATCCTGGAGGAAGACCCGGATATGGCTGTCTGGAGCCAGGTATAGTATTTTAAATGTATTTCTTGTGGAAAAAAATGCTGTAAAATAGATGTTAAAATGTAAAAAATATCTAATGTTTGATCTAAAAGTTTTTTCCATATGAATAGACAGTAGTGGCCGAAAAAGTTGGGGAGAAAAGAATGCAAACTGCTGGGGTCAGAATGATTGTCTTTTATATTTAGTTCCAATCAATTTGCAACAGTCATGAGCTGAAAATTGATTGTGATTTTTGAACCCAAACACAGGAGGACATCAGCCAGGATGAGGGTCTGGAAAGTGTCAGGCAGGAGGAGGCCAGGGTGAGTGGCACAGAGGAGGTGGCAGGAGTGAGTGGCACAGAGGAGGTGGCAGGAGTGAGTGGCACAGAGGAGGTGGCAGGGCCAAGTGGCAGCACAAGGTGCCTCCCATCAGCCCTCCTACAAGAAGGGCCAGGAGGGATATGAGGGTGAGCGAGGCAGCACTGGCCCTGATTAGAGAGGCACAGGCCACCCTCCAGCAGACTATTACCCCTGAAGAGGGCTATGGCACCCTCGTAATGGCCAAAATGAGCCAAATGACCGAGGACCAACGCCTCATATTTGAGCCACTACTAGTAAGTTTGCTAAATAAAGGGGGTGAGGGGGCTACTTACTGAGGACACGGTAATTTGTAGCCACGGCCATCCTCCCCCACCAGCTTATTCTCAACCTCATCCTTCTACACCTTCTTCTTCTCAACCTCCTCCACCTTCTTCTCCTCCACCTTTAACTCCTCAACCTTCTTCTTCTCAACCTCCTCCGCCTTCTTCTCCTCCACCTTCTTCTCCTCCACCTTCATCTCCTCCACCTTCATCTCCTCTACCTTCATCTCCTCCACCTTCATCTCCTCCACCTTCATCTCCTCCACCTTCATCTCCTCCACCTTCTTCTCCTCCACCTCCTCCTCCTCCACCTCCTCCTCCTCCACCTTCTTCTCCTCCTCCTGGCACAGGTACACCTCCAGAGGCACAGGCTCCAGCCAAGCAGAGATGGAAGGCTGCAGAGAAGGCTGCAGAGAAGGTTGCAGAGCAGGCTGCAGAGAAGGCAGCAAGGAAGGCTGCAGGGAAGGCTACCAGGAAGACCAGGAAGACCAGGAAGTGATGGCCTTGCTTCAAGGTGGTCTGACAGAAGGCAGCCTGCTGTAGTACCACAACCTTGGGACATATATCTGACCTGCTGCTGTCCCTCCTGTATGTGCTTCTCAATTTTAGTGTCCACATAGAGTTGCACAAATGGCAGAAGGTTCTTCAGTGCTGCCTTGTATATAATTTATTTATATTTTTTACCAGAATAAAAGGTCATTTTTTGTTTACAGTTCATACTTGTCTATGTGTTTTTAATCAAACCAAAAATGTAGCTTGTGAGTAGGCAGGTTAACTTTAAAAAAAACTACAAAAGGTCTAATTATAAAGGGACAGATCAGATAAGACCAAACACTAAAGTTACAATGGTGGTAACTTGACACCAAAAAAACAAAAAACAAAAAACATGGGGATGACTAGAAATTGTAATTATTATTTAATTATTATTTAAATGAAGATCTGTATTAAAAAAATTTGGCCTATATAAATTAGTCCAAAATATTCATGAGATCAGCATGAAAAATGTTAGAAGAAAGTTAGTCAGAACTCTGTGTGAATATCAGCTGCAAAAGAAGATCATTATTGTTCATTTTTGTCCCATTCTAAAGATGATTTAAATGCGCAGCATTTAAACAATGCCATAATTTTTGCAGCGTTGACGAATGTGCTATCTCCATTACAAACGCTACTTTTACCGAAGGTGCGCTCCCGTCTCATACTTTATTCTGAGCATGCGCGGGTTTCTAAGCATACACACGAACGTGTTTCTCGTCGAAAACCAGCCCCACGAGGAACACGACGAGGAAATTGAGACTCCCGACGAGGAAAAATAGAACTTGTTCTCTTTTTTTCTCATCGAGTTCCACGACAGTTTTCTCGATGAAAAACATACACATGACCGTTTTCCTCGGCAAAAAAGCTCTGCCACCAAGTTTCTTGATGGATTCTGTCAAGGAAAACGGTTGTGTGTACGAGGCCTGACAGAAAGATAGCTTTGCATTGCTTGCTTTGGCAAGATACCAGCTTGAGGTGCTTTGAGAAAGGTAGACTATGCGTGCATGGTCATTACACAATGTTTTGTTTGTTGGGGCTGAAACTGTTGCAATTGACATAAATTCAATAAACATTATCCCAATCTAAGACCCCATTCACATCTAGGCGTTTTTACGCCTGTAGCGCTACGCCTCTGCCGCCAGAGGGCTGGAAATACATGTCCCTCTATGGAGATGGTTCACATCTCCACGCCGAACGCCGGACGCCTGTCGCCTGCGGCGTGAAAAAAGGTCCCGGACCTTTTTTTCAGGCGTCTTCGAGCGTTCGGCTAGGAGATGGCAATCATCTCCATAGAGGGGGTCATCTTGGGACACATCTAGGCGGACAATACCCGCGTTTTGTCGCCGCAAATCGCGGTACAAAACGCCGCTATTTTTACCGCGATTTGCGGCGACAAAACGCCGCGATTTCGTCCGTCTAGATGTGAATGCAGCCTTAATATTATCAGATTCATGTGTCTGATGTTCCCAGTACTGTTACGTAAGTCTGCAGGCATTACATAATTTGGGTTGCAAAATGTACATTTATACAGGTAGGAGTTGGCTGCTTGGCTAGCATATTTCTCAGATAACCCCTGAATGGTCCTATGTAGTATGCTTACTTAACCTTCTCCTAGCCCCAAAGATCCACAAGAAGTCAGTCTAGCTCAACCCTTACATTTGTCTTTATGAGAGCGTGCCTGTCTTTTTCCTCCTTCTACTTCAAAGTAACCAGCACAATGTTAACATGCATTTTGGCTGGCATGGGAATTGCTTGCTGGCCCTTTTTCAGTAATGATATCAGATTCCAAGATTCCCTTTGTTGTGTAATTATTAGTCCTGATGGGTTTAATTTATTGTTGAATTATTCTTTCTGTATTGATTTCTAGAAAATGAGGGGCCAGATTCACAGACAGCGGCGTATGTTTGAGCGGGCGTAGCGCATCTCATATGCGCTACGCCGACGTAACATAGAGAGGCAAGACCAGTATTCACAAAGCACTTGCTCCCTAAGTTACGGTGGCGTAGCGTAAATGGGCCGGCGTAAGCCCGCCTAATTCAAATTAGGAAGGTAGTGGGCGTGTTGTATTAAAATTAACCGTGACCCCATGTAAATATTTGACCGAACGAACGGCGCATGCACGCGCATGCTCAGAATCACGTTGCATATACTCCCTAAGATACGACGGCTCAATGCGTACGACGTGAACGTAACCTATGCCCAGCCCGATTCACGTACGACTTACGTAAATGACGTAAAATATGACTGTTGCTCCGACGTCCATACCCTAACATGTCTTACCCCTGCTTTAGGTGGGATAACTTTACGCCGAACGTACGCCTTACGTAAACAGCATAGCTTACTGCGACGGGCGCAAGTACGTTCGTAAATCGGCATATCTAGGACATTTACATATTCGACGCGTAAATCAATGGAAGTGCCCCTAGCGGCCAGCGTAAATATGCACCCAAGATACGACGACGTAGGAGATTTACGTTGGTCGAATGGAGCCAGAATTCAGGCGTACCTGGTTTCAAGAATACGGCGAATGCGTGGACTTACGCGGCGTATAAGAAGATACGTCGGCGTAAGTCCTACCTGAATCTGGCCCGAGATATGTATCTTTTAACAAATTGTTGATAAAAATGGTACAATATTTGTATTTATTTTTTACAGTAATATATTTTCAACTATTGTAGATGCATTTATTATGTGTATAATATATACATGGGGCAAATAGACTGTGCACTATGCAAGTACAGTTGGAGGAAGCTGTTTTAGGCTGGCAGCAATAGAGTGTGGGAATTTAAGTCCAGGAAGGGAGCGTTATTGTAGACCTCCATTACTCAATGGACTACAACTTCCAGTGGAGGCAAGGACAGGGGAGGAGAAAAGTGTGGTATCATCCTGGGCTGCAATTTGAATAGCAAAGCCTTTCTGCTGCAGGAGTTTGGACTAAGCACATCCCCTGTCTGGGCTTGTCAGTAGCTGAAAAGAGACCTCAGGCTTCAAGTTGGAAAACAAGGGAAAAAGAGAGGATCGGGGAGAGTTGGTACTGTGACTTTATCATTACGAAACCCTGTGCTGCACTAATGGTAGAGCTGTACTGCTGGGTAAACAGAGGAACCCCTGCATGCTCTGGGACTTCCATGGCTATATCGCTTGACTGGTTAAAAGGCAGAGTGGCCACAGCCTATTGTCTTTATAGGAAACTACGCTTAAAGGACTAGACACCTATCCAATAGCTTATAATACTGCATGTAAACTCCCATGGGAACTATACTTATGTGCACCAACGGCAATATGGGCCCAATGATAGCTGGTTGGGGGGAAGGATATATAACTGTCCATCTGGATAAGCCACCCTACCCTGGAGTTTGCCAGATGAGCTGGACAGGAGTTCAAAAGATGTCCTTTACCGTCACAGTAAAGGCACAAGCCCAAACCCATGCGACGGGTGCGTTCCGAGTCTGGAGTGAGGTGAGTTTGCCCAAGCTGCATAGGTTCTTCCAAGGTTTGAGAGGTTGAAGACAGAGAGGGTTCCATACGTTTTTGGAAAACCTGTGCTGGACAGCCAGAAGGAAGATGAATGGATCTGGATCTCTGCAGGGCCCACTCCCGAAAGAGAATGTCTATTTGAATGCTCAATGCAATCCAGCGAGTTCATCCTTTACACCAGGGGTCTTCAAACTATGGCCCTCCAGTTGTTCAGGAACTACAATTCCCATCATGCCTTGTCATGTCTGTAAATGTCAGAGTTTTACAATGCCTATGGGATTTGTAGTTCTGCAACAGCTGGAGGGCCGTAGTTTGAAGATCCCTGCTTTACACGCTCAGATAGGCCTTGCCAGAAGGTATCGGTAAGAGCGTCATTATTCCATGTGAGTTCAGCAGCCAGGGTACGAAATTGAACTGCATATTGGCTGACTGTCATCAGGGCCGTCTTTAATATGGTTTGGGCCCAGGGCAAACATTTTTTTTGGGCCCCCCTCCAGCTTATTTTGGGCCTGGCTGGTTCACATGTATGTTTTGGGCGGTCCTCATTTGTGCAGGTACAGCAGCCCATTGATTTGAATGGGCTGCCATGCCTTTGTTTCCTGCAGAAAAAAGGTGCATTCAGCATTTTAAAAATACAGTTGCCTTGAAATCCATTCTGCTTTTGCACCATGCTACTTACCTGCAGTTCTTGCACACACAAACGCACTGTGTTTTTAAAAGCGTGACCTAAACATCTAAAAATGCAGCAAGTTTGACAGTGCGGGAACTGCAGATAAGTCACAGCAGACAGCAGAATGGACAGACAGTGCTGTATTTCAGTGCTTGATGGGCATAGGCGTGCCGTGTGCGCAGCCTATTACATGAGGCATGCGCTTTTCTTTGCAGGAAACGCAGGCATGGCGGCCCATTCAAATGAATGGGCTGCTGTGCCTGCGCAAATGTGGGCCGCCAAAACACATACATGTGAACCAGCCAGGCCCAAAATAAGCCCATCAAGCAGTTAAATACAGACAGTAATGTCATGTACTCTGAGACTTTACTCAGCCTGGACTGCAGGTCTGGTCTGTGATTTAAAGAGTTCCTCTATTTTACACATGGCATGGCATGGGGTCCCATGGTGCTAAAGCAGAATGGACAGACGGTGCTGTGACCCCATGCCATGCCATGTGTAAAATAGAGGAACTTTTTAAAACACTGACCAGACCTGCAGTGAATCATCAAATATTATAAAGACTTTGGGCACACTCTACAGAAAACTTCTATTTACAATATAGATTAGCAAACAGTGACATACCTTGAGGAGCAGGACATGAAGAAGTCAGCCTCAGGAAGAGCAAACTGGGGATGTTATAAAATCACATTCTAATTCACTTGTATATGCAAGCAGCACCCAGTGGCAGGAAGGGAGAAGTGCGCGTCTAAAGGGAAGCCAGGGGTGCTGTACATTTTAAAAAACTTCGAAGGGAATCAGTACTGTCACTGGCTGCGTGCCGCTGATGATTTTCAGCCTGATTTGTGGGCAGCACAGGGGCTTAACGGGAGGCAGGGCCGCCATCAGGAATTATGGAGCCACTTACACAGCTTCAGGCATGGCCCCCTGGAGCAGAGAACCGGGATGGGGGGTGCTGCCGCCTGAAATTGAGAAGCAGGGGGGGCTGCTGCAAATTTAGAAGTGGGGGGCCCTTTACAAAAAAAGAAATAAAGAAAGAAATAAAGAAAAATATATATAAAAAAGGGGTGTAGCCATCTGGGGCCCTGGGGACCTCTGGGCCCTTTAATAAAAAGAAAAAAATAAATAAAAAATATATATAAAAAATATATTTTAAAAAGGGGGTTGCCATCTGGGGCCCTGGGGACCTCTGGGCCCTTTAATATTTTTTTTTTAATAAAAATAAATTACAAAAAAAAGGCGGTTGCCATCCGGGACCTCTTGGCCCTTTAATAAAAAATATATATAAAGAAACATTTATAAAAAAAAAGGGGGGGTTGCCATCCAGGGCCATGGGGACCTGTGGGCCCTTAAATAAAAAATAAATAAATAAAATATATAAACAAAAATAAAAAAATAAACATTTATAAAAAAGATAAAGGGTGTTTGCCACATGGGGACCTCTGAGCCCTTTAATAAAAATATATATATATATAAATATATATATATATATATATATATATATATATATATAAAAAGAAAAAAAAGAAATAAAATATATAAAAAAAATGTTTTTTATAAAAAAAGGGGGGTTGCCATCCGGGGCCCTGGGGACCTCTGGGTCCTATAATAATAATAATAAACATTTTTATATATATATATATATATATATATATATATATATATATATATATATATATATATATATATATATATATAAAAGATTTTTTTTTATAAAAAAAGGGGGGGTTGTCATCCGGGGCCCTGGGGAACTATGGGCCCCTGGGGACCCCCAGACCTCTAAAAAAAATTGGCCCTTTAATAAAAAATAAAATACAAATATATTAAAAAATTGTCCCCTTAATAAAAATATATAATTTTTTTTTTATTTATTTATTTTGCCACATGGGGACCTCTGAGCCCTTTAATAAAAAAAGTATATATATATATATATATATATATATATATATATATATATATATATATATATATATATATATATATATATAAAAAGAAAAAAAAAGAAATAAAATATATAAAAAAAATGTTTTTTATAAAAAAAGGGGGGTTGCCATCTGGAGCCCTGGGGTCCTCCGGGCCCCTGGGGGCCTCCGGACCCCTAAAAAAAAAAAAAAAAAAAAAAAAAATTTTTTTTTATTTTTTTTTTAAAGGGGGTTGCTTTGGGCCCCCAGCAGTGACAGGGCCCAGGGCACCTGCCCCATTTGCCCTGCGGTAAAGACGGCCCTGACTGTCATCCCTTGGAGGGCACCAGCAGCAGAAGACGTTCTGCCAGGCTCGTCAAAAGTTTTCCGGAATGCATCCAAAAATGCATGGAGGTTAGAGGTGATAAGGATTGTGTCATACCCAGAGGAAGAAGGCCCAAGCTAGGGCATCACCAGAAAGGAGGGGGGAGATATATGCCACTTTGGTGAGACATGTTGGAAGATGGTGACTGGAAATTTCAAAGTGGATGGAACACTGATTAATAAAGCAACAACAAGCCTTAGGGTCACCAGAAAAATGAGGTAGTGGTGGCAGACACAGGCAGGGATTGCCAGGTGTAGCAGGTAACACAGGGAGGTAACACACTAAAGAAGTCAAAGTTACATGCTGTCCCCAGGTCACGACCCCCAGGTTTACCCTGTTTGCGAGGAGAGTACCCGAAGACACAGTGCAGGCACAAATGGATGGATGGAGCGAGCAAAAGGAGAGCCGGCAGGGCCGGACTGGCCTACCGGGATCCCGGGAAATATCCCGGTAGGCCGTTTTCATTCAGTCCCCTGAGGCCGCTTTTGCCTGCCTGTCACCATTCAAAAAGCAGCGGCAGGCCGGAGAGCCGCGGCCGCCTTTGCCGCTGTACTGCATCTGATCTGGCGCGCGCATGCCTGAGGAGATGCAGAGTGATCATGTGCCCGAGGGGAGGAGCCGAGCAGCAGAACGTCAGAACGCCGTGGTGTGGTGGTGCTGCTTTCCCCGTTCCATCTGCCCGTGAGGGGCCGCGTTAGCACCGCACCAGTGAGGGAGAAGCTCGAACAGTGGGCGGGAAGAGGGGAGGTGCCACGCCTGTGTTGTCTCTCGAGTCTCGGCTCGTAACTTCAAACAGTGGGCGGGAAGAGGGGAGGTGCCGCGCCTGTGACGTCACTCGTGGGATCGCAACTTCAAACAGCGAGCGGGAAGAGGGGAGGTGCCGCGCCTCGGAGACGGTAGCTGCAGAAGACAAGAAATGATCTAGTACAGAGGTAAGATGCTGATCATGTTATTGTGTTGCACAACACTGAGAAGCACACTACAGGGGAGATGGGGACACCTCTGATGGGGACACCACTAATGAGGACACCGCTAATGGGGACACATCAGCGGTGTCCCCATCAGCGGCGTCCCCATCAGCAGTGTCCCCATCAGCAATGATAGGTATGCTGTTGATGGGGACACCACTGATGGGGACATGGCTGATGGGGACACCGACATCCCCATCAGCGGCGTCCCCATCAGCGGCGTCCTCATCAGCGGCGTCCCCATCATTGGTGTGCCCATCAGCAGTGGGGACATGGGATCACTGCTGATGGGGACACTGCTGATGGGGATGCTGTTGATGGGGACATGGGGTCACTGCTGATGGGGACACGGCTGATGGGGACACCAGTGACCCCATCAGCGGCGTCCTCATCATTGGTGTACCCATCAGCAGTGTCCCCCTCAGCAATGATGGGGATACTGCTGATGGGGATGCTGTTGATGGGGATGCTGCTGATGGGGACACCGGTGACCCCATCAGTGGCGTCCTCATCATTGGTGTACCCATCAGCAGTGTCCCCATCAGCAATGATGGGGATGCTGTTGATGGGGACACCACTGATGGGGACACTGCTGATGGGGATGCTGTTGATGGGGACATGGGGTCACTGCTGATGGGGACACGGCTGATGGGGACACCAGTGACCCCATCAGCGGCGTCCTCATCATTGGTGTACCCATCAGCAGTGTCCCCCTCAGCAATGATGGGGATACTGCTGATGGGGATGCTGTTGATGGGGATGCTGCTGATGGGGACACCGGTGACCCCATCAGTGGCGTCCTCATCATTGGTGTACCCATCAGCAGTGTCCCCATCAGCAATGATGGGGATGCTGTTGATGGGGACACCACTGATGGGGACACTGCTGATGGGGATGCTGTTGATGGGGACATTGCTGATGGGGACACCACAAATGGGGACACCGGTGTCCCCATCAGCGGTGTCCCCATCAGCAGCGTCCCCATCATTGGTGTACCCATCAGCAGTGTCCCCATCAGCAATGATGGGGATGCTGTTGATGGGGACACCACTGATCGGGACATTGCTGATGGGGACACCACTAATGGGGACACCGCTGATAGAGACATGGGGACATTGCTGATGGGGACACCACAAATGGGGACACCGGTGTCCCCATCAGCGGTGTCCCCATCAGCAGCGTCCCCATCAGCAGCGTCCCCCTCAGCAATGATGGGGACACTGCTGATGCTGTTGATGGGGACACTGCTGATAGGGACATTGCTGATGGGGACACCACTGATGGGGACACCGGTGTCCCCATCAGTGGCGTCCTCATCATTGGTGTACCCATCAGCAGTGTCCCCATCAGCAATGATGGGGACACTGCTGATGGGGATGCTGTTGATGGGGACATGGGGACATTGCTGATGGGAACAACACAAATGGGGACACCGGTGTCCCCATCAGCGGTGTCCCCATCAGCGGTGTCCCCATCAGCGGTGTCCTCATCAGCAGCGTCCCCATCATTGGTGTCCCCATCAGCGGTGTCCCCATCAGCGGTGTCCCCATCAGCGGTGTCCCCATCAGCAGCGTCCCCATCATTGGTGTCCCCATCAGCGGTGTCCCCATCAGCGGTGCCCCCATCAGCAGCGTCCCCATCATTGGTGTACCCATCAGCAGTGTCCCCATCAGCAATGAAACAAATAATTAAAAGTCAGCAGCTACAAATCCTGTAGCTGCAGACCTTTAATAATGGGACACTTACCTGTAAGGATTCAGCACTCTTTACCCAAGCTGGCTCTTTGTTGGTCCTCTGGCTCCCGGCACTGGAATGCTTACCCTTGGAAAACCAGCTGTGCTTTACAGCCAGATTCCCACTGTACATGTGCAAACTGCGATGCACTTTTGAAATGTTCCTGGTCTGGGGCCTGTGCCGTGTAACCAGAAAGCTGCAGGGGGGGGGGGCTTGTCCTGCTTGGGTTGCCCCCAATCAACCCACAACATTTTTTTTAAAGTGCCAAAAGGGGGAGAAGGCAGACAAGCAGAACATCACTTTTTGGGTGAAATTTTGCTTTAAGCTACCTCTTTTAACTGTTCGTTGTCTCTCTCTCTCCTCTATCTCTCTCTCTCTTTCTCTCTCTCTCTCTCTCTATATATATATATATATATATGTACATATATCCCTATATGCTTTCATATGTGTCGAATCTATACATAATACACTCTTCAAATGTGCTTTAAAATGTATGACTTCCCCTTTAATGAACAAGAAAATAATGACGTTATGCTGTTGGGCTGGTATAATAACGCTATGGGGCTGGTATGAAATTATTTCCAGGGCTGGTTTTCATTCCCAGTCCGGCCCTGAGAGCCGGATAACGAGCCAAGGTCAGGGCGGGCAGCAGACAAACGTAATCAGGAGAACTAGCCGAGTCGGTACACAAGAGATCAGTCCACGTGAAGTCAGGTTAGGAAAGGTTGTACGGAAGGGGCTCAGGAACAAGTGTTGCTCCTGCAACCAGAAACTGGTCTGAGTGGAATTTAAATAGGGAGCCACATGGAAGGCTGGACAGGAAGTAGCAGGAAGGAAGGTATATTAACCATCAGGTGAACCTGGCAACACCCATAGCTGCAAGTCAGTGCAGCAAGAGCAGAGCACAAGCTTGTGGAGCTAGAGGTGCCAGCAGACCTACAGCAGCAAAAGGTAAAAAAATCATGCAACCGGTAAGACACAGATCAGCTCCGCAGCTGATCTGTGACAATACCACTCCTTTACTGCATCTTTACTGAATCTTTACTGCATGCTGGTTTACTACAACTTAGGCTCCATTCACACTAAGGCCCCGTACACACGGTCGGACCAAACCGATAAGACTGGCCCGTCGGACCGTTTTCATCGGTTCACCTCTGAAGTGGCCGTACGGCCTGATATGTGTACACACCATCAGTCCAAAATCCGATCGGGTCAGAACGCGGTGACGTCAAACACACAACGTGCTGAATAAAACAAAGTTCAATGCTTCCAAGCATGCGTCGACTTGATTCTGAGCATGCGCGGGTTTTGAACCGATGCTTTTCTGTACTAACCATCGGTTTGGTTTTGAAGCATGTTTAGAAATTTTGGACCGAAGGAAACCAGACCGATAGCCTATACACACGGTCGGTTTGGTCCGATGAAAATGAACTTTGGTTCATTCTCATCGGACCAAACCGACCGTGTGTACGGGGCCTAATGCTTTTTTTGATGCATTTTGCATTTTTCAGAAATGCAAGGAAATTTTTAACATGGTTTCCTATGGAACATGTTCACATCAATGCTTTTTTGTGCCTCAACGTTTTTGGAAAGGGTCAGGGACTTTTTTTCCAGCAAAAAGCAGCGTTTTGCATGCAATAGAATTCAATGGACCTACATCCAAAAGGCATTTATCCGCGATTTTGCCGCGATTTTGCCACGATTTGCGTTCAGTAAATCAAGCTTTATTACTGTACACTGCTGTACTTTAGGTGACATTGCTACTGTTTATGCTGAACTGGCTGGCAATTGTCATTTTATATCTAGTCCTTATTACTAATCACTGTATGCTAAATTCTGTTATTGCCCTTGTTAATCCATTTTCATGTTTGCCTCTTTACCTACCATATTGGGTGACAATATATATTTTTTAAAAGTGTGAAGGTATGTAAACCAAGAGAACCCCCTATACTCACCTAGGTGTATGCAGCATTACTCCAATGCTGCATTTGTCCCCTGCTGCCTCTGACCTAAGAACTGAGCAATCAAACACTGCTGATTGCTCAGTTCTACCTTCTGCTTTGAGCTGATCGGGCCATGACTGTGACACTGGCTCTTTGTTCTGCCCCTGCAACACTCACTGGAGCACTGGGCTGGGGAGAGAGCAGATGACTTAGTCTCCCAGCAGTGCAGCTGAGAGGCTGTGCCCGCTACCGGTTTAGGCTTCTGGGTGGATCATGGTGGATATTTCCCCATCTGAGTGTCGTCAGCCAACTGCGGGCCTTAGCCTGCTGTTGGCTGACAACAGGTCACAGGAGTGCAGAACAAACTGCACTCCTGTGATCAATAGGCAAAGTAGGGCCCTACTTCTCCTTTGAGTTTGCCTTTACTAACTGGTTCAATGTCTTTTTCTTGGACATGGTATTATTACTGGTTATCAGATATTAGTTTCAGTGATTCAGAGACAGGGCCGTTGAAACTGCTGCCTCCCCTGCTTCCCCATTGGCAGGAAGAAAGAGCCAATAGGGTAAAATAACTCAGCAGTAAATGATCTTGGGGCATGTAGTCCCTAACACAGGTGTCCCCATTGTACTTCCCTGGGGGCAGACTATAAACCTCAGCAGGGCAAGAGAAAAAGCCAGCAAGGATACCACAAGGCTGCCTGGGATTTGGGAAGAGATACCACGAGGCGACGGGAAGATCGGAGGCTGATGCTTCTCGGTTGGGGTGACTATCCTGCTATAGCTCTACGCATGTTTCCCGTGTTTAGAACTGTCCCTGCACAGAATGTAATTTCTAAAGGAAAGAAAGTCATTTAAAACTACTTGCGGCTATTATTGAATTGTCGGTCCTGGCAAAACAGATCAAAGTAATTGAAAAAAACGGTGTGGGGTTCCCCCCCAAATTCCATATCAGGCCCTTCAGGTCTGGTATGGATTTTAAGGGGAACCCCGCACCAGAATAAAAAAAAATGGCGGGGGGTACCAGACCCTTATCTGAGCACGCAACCTGGCAGGCTGCAGGAAAAGAGGGGGGACGAGAGAGAGCCCCCCTCCTGAACAGTACCAGGCCACATGCCCTCAACATGGGGAGGATGTCCCTATGTTGGTGGGGACAAGGGTCTCATCCCCACAACCCTTTTCCGGTGGTTGTGGGGGTCTGCGGGCAGGGGGGCTTATCGGAATCTGGAAGCCCCCTTTAACAAAAAGGAACTCCAGATCCCAGCCCACCCCCTATGTGAATTGGTAACGGGGTACATTGTACTCCTACCATTTCACATAGAAAGTGTAAAAGTTTTTTTTAAAACACACGCACAGCTTTTTTTTACACTTTCTTTGTGAAATGGTAGGGGTATAATGTACCCTGTTACCAATTCACATAGGGGGCCGGGATCTGAAGTTCCCCTTTGTTAAAGGGGGCTTCCAGATTCCGATAAGCCCCCCCGCCCGCAGACCCCCATTACCAACGGGCAAGGGTTGTGGGGATGAGGCCCTTGTCCCCATCCCCCCCATGTTGAGGGCATGTGGCCTGGTACAGTTCAGGAGGGGGGTACTCTCTTGTCCCCCTCTTTTCCTGCGGCCTGCTGGGTTACGTGCTTGAGGGGAACCCCATGCCATTTTTTTTTCAAAAATGGCGTGGGGTTCCCCTTAATATCCATTCCAGACCTAAAGGGCCTGATATGGAATTTGGGGGACCCCCACGCTTTTTTTTATGGTTCAGGGGTTCCCCTTAATATTCATACCAGACCCAAAGGGCCTGGTAATGGACTGGGGAGGGGGGACCCCTGGCATTTTTTTCAATGACTTTGATCTGTTATTTGATTCCTTTAGAAATTACATTTTGTGCAGGGACAGTTCTAAACACAGGAAACATGCGATACCTTACAGGCATACTATACCCCTCAGGTATGAATTTTAAAGGAATATTTCACTTTTATTGTTTCACTTTAAGCATTATTAAAATCACTGCTCCCAAAAAAACTGCAGTTTTTAAACCTTTTTTTGCATTGATAATGTCCCCCTGGGGCAGGTAAAAAAATAAAGAAAACAAATGAGCGCAGTGAACAACCCTGTATGAGCAGCTGAACACCAAGGTCAAAGATCAAATCCCTAAAGTAAAAATATAAAAGATAGTGCAGCGCTAAAAAGTCCATAAAACGCAATCTTTGGAGAACATCCGTGTGATCTTCACAGGTGATAATGAGATATAATGTAACATGCAGGTGGTGACGTGAGTTGAACCAATGGTAAAAATGGCCTCTCACCTGACTCTGTGTACCCCGAAATTATAGAGGTTAAGTATTGCACTTACAAGTAAAGCACTATAGCCAGTGCTCAGCGTAACAGCAGAAATGACATGCAACAGGTACGACAAGTACCTGTTGTTTCAATTCGAACGTTACGTCCCTCTGGGCGGGACTTCATCAGCGGATAAGAAACTAACGAAAATGTGATAGGTAGGGGGCGCTGTTGAAAAAAAAGTGTCTATTACTAAATGACAGAGATATTGTTATAAACAAATAAATCTAATCGATAAGTGATAGCAATTACAAAACTCATGTGATATCAATTATAAAAATAAAAATATATCAACCAAAACTAAATTGCAAGGACCTAGTTAGGTCAATAATAGGAGAAAAAGATTCACAAAAGAACCTCTATTGGAAGAGTGATGTGCTCCCAAAACCATAAATCAAGAAAAAATATAATTTTAGTGATAATGATAATGTCCATATATTTCTATGATAGTGGTGAACCACTAGTAAATACAGGAGTGAATCTTGTCAATGGTCCAGAAAGTAAACATGCAATCTTCTCATGGACGGCAGTGCTTCAAAATCCTTCCACCAATTACGCAAAACGACACCCAAGAGTGTAAATAATAAATGCGCTTACCAAAGCGATTTGACTCCTTTAACTAAAAAGAGAGTCAAAAACGCTTGTGCAGTTGTTAATGTCTGCAAACATGTATTGCGTCCTCCAGTGGTTAAACACAGGCAAATCTTCTCCCAGTAATCTCATGAATGGAATACAAAACAGAAAAAAACTCCATAATGCAACCGGTTTTATTTTTGAAATGGTAAAACAAATCATGGGCCAAGTGGCCACTTACATTAAAAGGTGCCCATCCCGGCACTGGGTCTGCGGGCCTTGAATAGAAGAGGTGGCAACCTCAATTTGCGTGTGGCGTGTGTCTCCTCTCGCCTTGCCAGCTCACAGGGTCGGAGATGGGAGATAGGTAAAAAGCGTGACCAGGCTACGCCACCGACGATCGTTTCGTATAAACGTCTTCAGGGGGGCGTGCCTGGTCACTGGGGTCACGTTTACTTATTTGGAAGAAACCGGAAATCATTCGACTTGATTGACACACAATCTGGCCAGTTACAGCGCGGTTGCGGTCAGTATGAAACCCGGAAATGGCCGAAGCTGATGGACAGATGCTGCAGCCAATTGCATCGCAGTATCGAGACACTGGGAAACGAAAGGACAAAATATGATTGACACAAATTATGGCCAATTACAGCGCAGTCCCAGTGTTGGCTTCAGCACTTACATCTTAAAATTTGTCAATGGAAAAACAACATTGCCTAGCAACACTATCTATTCATAAATAACTTATTTCCTGATGTTATACAGGTTTTCTACTAAATCTCTATCTAAAGGAAAGATGAGAATATAATTTTAAAACATATGACGGCGATTAACTATTAAAAAAATACATAGTAAAAAATATTAGATTGAAAAATGTCTGTCTTCTAATAAAAATCCACAAGATGGCACCCTATCGCACACCTCTATCAAACCCTGCAGAAACTCATAATGAGTCTATTCGCAGGGTATGAAGGAAAAGTAGTAGGGTTGTCCCGATACCGATACTAGTATCGGTATCGGGACCGATTCCGAGTTTTTTCGGCGGTACTCAGACGCCGATACCCCGCCCCGATACACAAATAGAATACTTGCCGCCGACCGCCGCCGAACGCCGCCCGCCGCCACCGAAGCCGCAATCCGCCGCGATCCGCCGCCATTCGCCGCATCCCCGCTGCCGCCGACTGTGTAATACGGGCGGGAACATTACAGCTTTGAATAGCTGTAATGATTTGCACCACGCATAGACACTCCCCCTCGCTCGGGTGAACTGTCCAATCCCGAGCGAGGGGGAGTGTCTATACGCAGCGCCAATCATTACAGCGATTCAAAGTTGTAATGTTCCCGCCCGTATTACACAGTCGGCGGCAGCGGGGATGCAGGTAAGCGTGACATGGCTGTATGGGGGGAGACGCTGGCTGTATGGGGGGACGCTGGCTGTATGGGGGGACGCTGGCTGTATGGGGGGACGCTGGCTGGATGGGGGGAGACGCTGGCTGTATGGGGGGACGCTGGCTGGATGGGGGGTGACGCTGGCTGCATGGGGGGACGCTGGCTGGATGGGGGGTGACGCTGGCTGCATGGGGGATGACGCTGGCTGCATGGGGGGTGACGCTGGCTGGATGGGGGGTGACGCTGGCTGCATGGGGGGTGACAATGGCTGCATGGAGGGTGACAATGGCTGCATGGGGGGTGACAATGGCTGGGGGAATACATTGCTGGATGGGGGGTGACAATGGCTGCATGGGGGGAGACAATGGCTGGTTGGGGGGTGACGCTGGCTGGATGGGGGGAGACGCTGGCTGTATGGGGGGATGCTGGCTGGATGGGGGGTGACGCTGGCTGTATGGGGGGACGCTGGCTGGATGGGGGGTGACGCTGGCTGGATGGGGGGTGACGCTGGCTGGATGGGGGGTGACGCTGGCTGCATGGGGGGTGACGCTGGCTGCATGGGGGGTGACGCTGGCTGCATGGGGGGTGACGCTGGCTGGATGGGGGGAGACGCTGGCTGTATGGGGGGATGCTGGCTGGATGGGGGGTGACGCTGGCTGTATGGGGGGACGCTGGCTGGATGGGGGGTGACGCTGGCTGGATGGGTGGTGACGCTGGCTGCATGGGGGGTGACGCTGGCTGCATGGGGGGTGACGCTGGCTGCATGGGGGGTGACGCTGGCTGCATGGGGGGGTGACGCTGGCTGCATGGGGGGTGACGCTGGCTGCATGGGGGGTGACAATGGCTGCATGGAGGGTGACAATGGCTGTATGGGGGGTGACAATGGCTGGGGGAATACATTGCTGGATGGGGGGTGACAATGGCTGCATGGGGGTGACGCTGGCTGGATGGGGGGAGACAATGGCTGCATGGGGGGTGACAATGGCTGGATGGGGGGTGACAATGGCTGCATGGGGGGTGACAATGGCTGGGGGAATACATTGCTGGATGGGGGGTGACAATGGCTGCATGGGGGGAGACAATGGCTGGATGGGGGGATACATGGCTGCATGGGGGGAGACAATGGCTGCATGGGGGGAGACAATGGCTGCATGGGGGGTGACAATGGCTGGGGGAATACATTGCTGGATGGGGGGTGACAATGGCTGGATGGGGGGATACATTGCTGCATGGGGGGAGACAATGGCTGGTTGGGGGGAGACACTGGCTGGATGGGGGGTGACGCTGGCTGGATGGGGGGTGACAATGGCTGGATGGGGGGTGACAATGGCTGGATGGGGGGTGACAATGGCTGCATGGGGGGTGACAATGGCTGCATGGGGGGTGACAATGGCTGGGGGAATACATTGCTGGATGGGGGGAGACAATGGCTGCATGGGGGGAGACAATGGCTGGATGGGGGGATACATGGCTGCATGGGGGGAGACAATGGCTGCATGGGGGGAGACAATGGCTGCATGGGGGGTGACAATGGCTGGGGGAATACATTGCTGGATGGGGGGTGACAATGGCTGGATGGGGGGATACATTGCTGCATGGGGGGAGACAATGGCTGGTTGGGGGGAGACGCTGGCTGGATGGGGGGTGACCCTGGCTGGATGGGGGGTGACGCTGGCTGGATGGGGGGTGACGCTGGCTGGATGGGGGGTGACAATGGCTGCATGGGGGGTGACAATGGCTGGGGGAATACATTGCTGGATGGCGGGTGACAATGGCTGGATGGGGGGATACATGGCTGCATGGGGGGAGACAATGGCTGCATGGGGGGTGACAATGGCTGCATGGGGGGGTGACAATGGCTGCATGGGGGGTGACAATGGCTGCATGGGGGGTGACAATGGCTGCATGGGGGGAGACAATGGCTGCATGGGGGGAGACAATGGCTGCATGGGGGGATACATGGCTGCATCTGTGGGGGGGGACATCGCTGCATTTGGGGACACATTTTAAAAAAAGTATCGGTATTCGGTATCGGCGACTACTTGAAAAAAAGTATCGGTACTTGTACTCAGTCCTAAAAAAGTGGTATCGGGACAACCCTAAAAAGTAGGAATCATTTATTAGGGGAAACACACCAGATTACATGGCAGAATAAATTTGAGTCTTCTAGAGACTAAAGACAACAAAAACCCATTAGGTCTAAATGTCGGAGAATGACAAAGGATACATATCTATATGGGTAAGTTGCTCCATAGGAAAAAAATATATATATCGTGATATTAAACATATGACTGTAATATATATATATATAAAGAGGAATAAAGGGGGCCCGCAAGATGGTAAATTAGCCTGCCAAACCGACTCACATGGATGAATGTGGTAGATCTAGACCATATCATTAATACAAATCATTGACCCCGTTACGGATACAAAGATTAAAAAGATAGACCTATTGGACTGTGCATACATCAGGGGGGGAGCATGCACAAAGCTCAGTCATTAGATAAAAAGCAGTTGAGATCGAGTTCGATGTTGAGGCCCAGGGGCTGCATACTCCTAAGCTTATGCAACCACATTGTCTCATTCTGAGAGATGGCTCTTCTCATATGAGTGCCCCGCCAATGGTTCGATATCCTGTCAATTCCATAGAACTGACAGAGAGATGGATCACTTTGATGATTTTTTTCAAAGTGTCTAGACACACTGTGATTTGGAAATGTATTTTTTATATTCGCTAAATGTTCGTTTATCCTGACTCGAGCAGGGACACTCCAGGACGTAGGTAACATGATCAGAGTTGCAAGTGATCAATAGTTTGATAGTTTGATTTTAAACTGTTCCTTAGTTGCATTAGACTGGAAATGTGTTCTTTTCTTTATGGCTCCAGGTTTTCTTGTAGTCTGACAGGCCTTACAGCGTGTACAATGATGGAAACCAGAGCCATCTAGGAAAGTACTCAATTTTTTGGGGGGATCTGGTACATTTTGGGCTATCCGATTTCTAAGCCCCGGAGCTCTTCTATATATGAATTTTGGTTTTGATGCAATCGATGTCGTCAAGTCAGGATCTTTAAGGAGTAGTGGCCAGTGCCTTTTAAATATGGTCTCTACCTGACGATATTGTCGATGAAATCCTGAGATGAAAGGAACATGGCTCTCAAATAACTTTTTTGGCTTGGTGATGAGTAGAGATTCTCTTTCCATTACAGACACTTGGGTCAATTCTTTATTTAAATTTGCTTCACAATAGCCTTTTTCCAGAAATTTGCTTGTCAATACCTCTGCTTGTGCCTCAAAATCCTTTTGTGTGGCACAATTGCGTCTGAGACGCATGTATTGGCCTTTAGGAATGGCTCCTACCCACTGAGGGTGGTGACAACTAGTAGTTGGCACAAAGCCATTCCTATCGGTTGCTTTGAAGTATGTTTTTGTTTCAAATATGGTATCATTTTTTGTAATGGTGAGATCTAGGTAGTTCACTGTCTCCATACTGGTCTCAGCTGTGAATTTAAGGCTATACTTGTTGGCATTCATCTGAGCAAGAAAAACTTCTAGACTACTATCTGAACCTTCCCAAAAAAGGATCACATCGTCTATATATCTCCGGTAGAAACATAAAGACTGATTTTGGTTAGAAAAAATGCTTTCGTGTTCCCATTTATTCAGAACTACATTGGCTACACTGGGAGCATATCTAGCTCCCATGGCAACTCCGCTGGATTGATTATAGTACTGTTGATTTGCCCAGAAGAAATTATTAGTCATAGTTTAAGACCCTGCACCAAAAACTTAATCTGGGCCTTTTTCAAGATAGATTGTTTAGTCAATGCCCATTTTATTGCTTGAAGTGCATCTGAATGTGTAATATTCATATACAACGATTCGATGTCGACTGTCACTAGAATAGTAAATTCTGTGGCTTGAAGGTTTTTAAGTGCAATTATATATCAGACAGGAGGCTCATATCTTATGCATTAATCCTTCTTTATTAATGCTCACAGCAGAAAAAGTATTGTTCAATTTTAACGTAAATAAACAGAAAAGAAAAGAAAACTGTAGGGACTACACTTCCCAGCAGTCCTTGGTCGTAGCCACTCCCATCCTAGACTCTATAAAAGGACTGCTCTCACTTATCTCTTCCTCTTTCTTTCTGCTCACGGCATAGGACAGATAAGTACTCTACGATTCATTTTAGCACTATTGTTTATACTGTATGCTAGTAGACATCGTTCTACTACTTGATATACTTTATCCTTAATTTATTCCTAATTTCGGGATTCGCAAGCGGGGCACCCCCCCTTTTTCGTTTCCCCCTCTCCCGTTTGCTGCTACTTCATAGCTGCCTCACACTGATTGCGGAATTAGGGCGGATACTGTCACCAGCGACCGTTCATCCCCCCCCTTACAGTTGTCCTAACCTTTGGTTGGTACCCGGACCGTGCGGACGCTATTCTCCCCTCCGGTGCTCCGATCCTATATCCCCTCACGGAGCCCGCACTCTCGCGAGATGACGCCATCTTGCTAAGCGTCATCTCGCTCGGGCATTCGACTGCTGTACTCGGGCGCGGCTTCCTCTTCACAGGAGCCGCGCCTACTACGTGCGCGCGCTCCCGCTCCCTTCGCGCTCTTTCTCAGACAGACGGACACGCAGCCCAATCGCGGCTAAGCAGGACACGGAGGGGCGGACCTCCGGACCGCCTCCTCTCCGCCAACAACCAATAGGATTCCAGAGGCCGTAGTCTCGCGTGACTTCGCCTCTGGAAACCCATCTCACTAGCTTCACCTCCCACCGCAGGCCAGTCAGCGCCAGTGGTCGGAGGTAGGAGCCTGATCTAGATAGCTAGTGAGCTGCTTAACTTCTCAGTTAGCCAGTTAGCGATCGCTAGGAATTTATTCCAACCCATTCCAAGTTATTAGAGTTAGGTGACTTACGATATATACCAAACTATTCCCTCACCTGACAGTGCCAGAACATTAAAGTATCTCTGTATCACTATGGCAGAGGGGGGCCCCATCACTACCCATGATGATGAGTTGATGCTGGGCTCAGCTCAACTTCTGAGCCCTGTCCAATTACAGGACATTATTAATAAATCAGTGCAAGCGGCACTGGCTGCAGCTATCACAAAACCCGATACGCAGCAGGCCGTAATCCCTGCCCCGTTACCGCCGCCACAAGACGGTGAGCCGCGCATGAAAGGCGGCAAATCCTTGCAAAAGAGGAAACATGCATTGCTGACACATGACTCCCCGGCAGGGGAAGCAAACAATATGCATAGAGCAGCTCCCCTCACGGACTGCCACCCCAAGCATCCTGCAGACTCTTTTCAACCCCTGGGCCTCAGGGAGTCAACTAAGAGGCATGGCTCCGCTAAACAGGCCAAACCAGACTCTTACGTTATAGAGTCAGATGAGGATTCATCCGATGAGTCGGACGGATCCGGAGTCTCCGAGTCTGAATATGACGAAGAAGAGGATGCTGGGGCATTGGCGATCCTACACGACGCCACCCCTGATAACCAGGGCAAAGAAATTATTGATGCTCTGGGAGAACCTTTGTTCAACCCAGATGCCATCTCCCACCCCCGTTCTGGAGAGTGGTCCCCGTTACCCCACGTGTCCCAGTACGTGGAGTTTTGGGCACGTAGGTCACTTGAGCGGTCAAACCGTAACAAATTACGGGCGGAATGCCCCCGACCGCATATCCCAAGGAAAGTGGTCATGACACCAGACATTGACCCCATTCTTTCCAAATATTTAATGAAGACGGGAAAATTCCCCAAAAAGGGGATAGACCGATCATTTAAGTCCATACAGGATCGGATCCTCGACCTATTTGGACCACTAACCAAGATCCTCAACTTGTCAGAACAGGCTGTGACAAACGACCAGACGGTCGACTTAACCCAACTACGTGGGTGGGCCCAAAGGGCCATCTGCTTGGTGGGCAGCGCCAACACCGCCTGCTCCATCGAACGCAGACGTTCCATCCTAATGCGGCTTGACCCGCAATTAGCACATTTAGCCGAAACCGAGCCAGGCCCCGCGGCCGAAGGGATGCTGTTTGGGGAGTCCCTAGTCAAGGACATAAACAAGTTTGTGGGGCTTTTCAACAGCCTCGACAAGGCTCAGACATCACTTAAGAGAACCGGAAATTCTAGAGTTTTTCCCCGGGCCGGTAGAAGTAGGGGTCGTTCTACCGGCCGCAATAACAACGGCAAGCCGTTCCACAGACCGGCCCAACCACAATATGCTCAGGCTCCCCCTCCATATACCACAACGGCGCAACCAGCACCTTTTTTCCCACCCCGTGGTAGACCGTGGAGAGGACGCGGCCACAGAGGATACCCTCGCTCCCGCCCATACTCCGGTGAGTACCGCATACACTCCACTACCTCACACACCTGTTGGGGGATGTCTAATGTTTTTTATCCACGCTTGGTCTGCAATTACGGCAGATACATGGATATTAAACACAGTTGCAGGGTTCCACATAGAACTTATGTCACCACCAAACCTAGGTATCCTACCAACCCCGATTCGATTTGCGGAAGAAAACGTTGCTCTGATAGACAACGAACTCCGGGAATTGATATCCAAACGAGCAGTGATCGAAGTCGACCCTTCCTCCCCAGGCTTTATCAGCAACCTCTTCTTAGTCAAGAAGAAGGGAGGGGGCTACCGCCCCGTCATAAATCTGCGGGATTTAAACCAACATGTCGCTTATCGACATTTCAAGATGGAGGGGATTCATTGCCTCCGAGATCTCCTCCAGCCGGGGGACTGGCTGGTAAAGGTGGACCTGAAAGACGCATACCTCACCGTCCCCATGCATCAGGACTCCCAACACCTACTCCGTTTCAGATGGTGGGGGCGCACTTGGCAATTTACATGCCTACCGTTCGGCCTATCATCCGCCCCATGGTGTTTCACAAAAATCCTGAAACCAGTAGTGGCATCACTGAGGAGCAGGGGCGTACGGCTGATTATTTACTTAGACGATATTCTCGTCATAGCATGCTCCAAAACTCTAGCTTATCGTCACATGGATTGGACGATCAACCTATTACAGAGTCTAGGCTTCTTGATCAATCAAGAAAAGTCGGTTCTTATTCCGGCGCAAGAGATGGGATTCCTAGGCTTCCTGGTAGACACCAACCAGGCTGTTCTCCGCCTGCCCAACGCAAAGTTGGCTCTGATCCGCAAAGAGATCAGAGCGGTACTACGCAAGGGTTACTTATCGTTACGCATCCTGGCACGTCTGGTAGGCCTGCTGGCGGCCTCCATTCAAGCCATCTTTCCGGCCCCTCTCCATTACAGAGCCCTCCAGAGACTGAAGATCCTCCATCTGCGACAGGGTCTCCGGTACGCGGACGTGATACTGCTCTCTACAGAGGCCAAAGTCGAACTGCAATGGTGGCTTCGACACGCCGTCGAGTGGAATGGCAAAACGATTTTCAACTCCCGTCCGGACATCATCATAGAGTCGGACGCGAGTCGCCGAGGCTGGGGCGCTCGCTTGGGAGAGACCTCGACGGGAGGGACCTGGTCCAGGGACGAAACCCTCTTACACATCAACGCGCTGGAACTTTCAGCGGCCTTATTTGCTGTACAGAGCTTTCTGGCGGAAAGATCCAATTGTTGCGTCTTATTACGCATGGACAATATTGCAGCGGTACAATACATCAACCGCTTGGGAGGCACCAGATCCAAAATTCTAGCAGATATTGCCTCAGAGATTTGGCACTTCTGTCTGTCTCGCAACATCACCCCCATGGCGGAGTACATTCCGGGCATTTCCAACTCTGTAGCAGACTGGAATTCCCGCTACCTCATCGACTCCAGCGATTGGCGCTTGGACCGCCCAACCTTCGTCAGGCTGAACTTACTTTGGGGTCCCCTGGGCATAGATCTGTTCGCTTCTCGCCTCAATCACCAACTACCCCGATTCTTCAGTTGGAGGCCGGACCCAGGGTCAGCAGCGGTGGACGCTTTCCGACACTCCTGGACGGGGGAGACGCATTACGCGTTTCCCCCATTCTCCATGATCCCCAAGGTACTGCTGCAGATTGCGAACCAGAGGGCGACGGTCGTATTGATCACCCCATGGTGGCCAACGCAACCATGGTTCCCTCTCCTGCTGGAACTAGCCTTGGACTACCCCAGGCTTCTGCCTCCGCTCCCACACATTCTCTCCCACCCGACCAAAGGCCTACATCCTCTGGTAGAGGAGGGCACACTGATTCTCCTGGCGTGGTTGGTTTCGGGGTGCCAAGAGCACACGATGACCTTTCAAACTCGGCTAGAGATCTCCTCGCCCTGGCCTGGGCCCCCGGGACTCGATCGGCATATCGATCAGCCTGGAGGCTCTGGGTACGTTGGTGTGATCAACGGCAGGTTGATCCCATACATGCCCCTGTGACGGTCATAGTGAATTACCTGGCGGATTCTTTCGGATCCGGCAAATCATATAGCTCGCTAAATATTTACAGGTCAGCCATATCAGCTTACCACTACCCTGTAAATTCTCTCCCAATCGGCAGACATCCGCTGATTTGTAGACTCTTACGAGGCATTAGATTCAAACGACCCCCTCGCCCTAAGTACCAGTCTACCTGGGATGTCTCCAAGGTTTTAGACATGTTCTCAAACTGGGAGGACAATGATACCTTGCCCCTCAAATTATTGTCGTTTAAGCTAACAGTCCTTCTATGCCTAATATCCATCAAACGCGTCTCAGACGTTAGGGCATTGGACATTTCCAGACGCCAGTTCTCACCGCAGGGCGTGAAATTCACGGTGGTCCGTAGAACCAAGACGGGCCTACAATCGGTGTTCTATCCCTATTTTCCTGCACACCCACGGCTCTGCGTGGTTAGATGCCTACAGGCCTACGAGACTCGCACTACGGAACTACGACCCCAGGGGCTGTCTCAACTTCTGATATCCTACGTAAGACCACATCACCCGGTCACCCCCGCCACTCTGGCGCGGTGGGTTAGATCGGCCATGGCAATGGCGGGCATAGACATTACCCTGTTTGGGGCACACTCCTCCAGAGGTGCCATGGCTACTAAGGTGGTCATGACAGGGGGCTATCTCACAGACCTTTTAATGGCGGCCGACTGGTCTTCCGAGACAGTCTTTCGCCTCTTCTATTTCAGACCGGAGGACCATGTCTCCATGTCAGTCTTAGGATGACTACATTTCTTTATTATTATAATCTTGTTAATATGCTAATGTGTTAAGCTTTGAACTTGCATAAGATATGAGCCTCCTGTCTGATATATAATTTGAGATTTTCCTAGCCTGTGACGGAAAATATTGATTATATGAAGACAGGAGGCGAGTATCTTCCCTCCCTACCCAACCCTTTCACGATTCTACATTTTATTTCAGGTTATTGAACAAGGTCACGACGGCGGCATGCAGGCGACCTGTTGATCGAATGATGCTCAACCTTCCGGACGACCAGTTGGTCGAATTAGTTCTGTTGGTTTGTCCCCGTTGGGACCAGTTGCTGTCGACACAGCCATTTTCCGATACGGAGACGTTAGGCCGGCTGGCCGAAGAGTTTGTCAGATAACGACGAAGTTCAGAGATAGACCTGGTTTCGATATCTGGGACTTACACGAAGAAAGAGGAAGAGATAAGTGAGAGCAGTCCTTTTATAGAGTCTAGGATGGGAGTGGCTACGACCAAGGACTGCTGGGAAGTGTAGTCCCTACAGTTTTATTTTCTTTTCTGTTTATTTACGTTAAAATTGAACAATACTTTTTCTGCTGTGAGCATTAATAAAGAAGGATTAATGCATAAGATACTCGCCTCCTGTCTTCATATAATCAATATTTTCCGTCACAGGCTAGGAAAATCTCAAATTATAAGGTCCTTGCTATCTTTCAGGTAGGAGGGACTTAATGGGACTAGTGGTTTGAAAAAACTATCTAAATATTCTCCCAAACGGGAGAAAAGAGATTCTATGCCGCTGATTATTGGCCTGCCGGGAGGGTGTTCTCTGTCTTTGTGCACTTTGGGCAAAATATACATGACAGGAACTTTAGGGGCATGGATTATCAAATACGCTGCCTCTTTCTGATTAAGGATTTTACGAGCCACTCCTTCTTCAATCCACTCGGAAAGTAAATCTTTTAATTTCATTGTAGGGTTCCCATACAAAAGTTGATACGTTGATGTATCCCCTAGTAATCTTTCCATTTCTGAGTAGTACATTTCTTTTTTCAGGATCACCAGGCCTCCGCCCTTGTCGGCGGGACGTATCACAATTTGTTTATTTGCTTCCAATAGTTTAATCCCTTCCCAAATTTTATTGTTAGATGCATGTTGGGACACTTTTAATTCTCGTACATCTTCTTGAACCATAGTTCTAAAGGCCTCGATCTGATGGTTCATACCCTTTTTTGGGTTAAACGTTGAATTATTTTTAAGTCCACTATGTTGATAGATGAGGTCCTCATTAATTCCCTCGTTCATAGTGCTCTTCCCAGCAAAATATTTTTTTATGTTTAATTTGCGAATATATTTTTCCACATCGATAAAGATTTCAAACTTATCGATGTTTTTTTCAGGTGCAAATTTTAATCCTTGTTGTAGTACTTCTAATTCTGGTTCTGAAAATTCTACCCCTGCTAAATTAAAGATACCATCACTTAGTCCACTCTTTTTCTTTTTCGTTCTGCCTCGTCCTCTTCTACCTCTTTTTCTTTTTGATACTGAGGAGACTTGGGAGGGATGCGATAGGGCTCTTTCCATCCCATCCATTCCCCCTGGTATTGATTTTGATAGGGGGCTGGTCTCCCTCTAAAATTTCCTCGAGACCCACCTCTCGGGGGTCTAGGCGGATAGGAATACCTATTGGGATCATAATAACCGTTATCTGTCTGGCGGGGATCAGAAATAGGATATCTATGATATGCATCCATAGGATAGGGTTGTGGATAAGGATAGTAGGGAGGAGCCGAGGATTTGGGGGGATTCGGCTGAGATTTGGCAGCAGATTTATTGGGCTTATTAGGAGTGTTGGATCTTAAAGGGACCTTTTTCCGTGGTGCCAGTGGCGGTATAACTCCTGGTCCCTTGGTTGGGGATGATTCAGGTGAATCAGCCAAGTTTGGAGTGTCCTGCCATTTGTAAACTTTGTCTTCTTCATAATCCCTTATATCTCTTTGGTATTTTTTAAGTTTTTTATTCTTTATTTCACCATCATATTTATTTAAATGCACTTGTAGGAGCTTAGTTTTCTCTGTATACTCGCTATGAACTTTGAATGGTTCCATTCTTTCTTTGAGATCGGCGATTTTGGCATCCAATAATTAATTTTTTGCCTTACGTCGTTTCACCATTAACTGCATGAGCTTTTGTTCACATGCGTTAAAGAACTGGAACCATTCATCCAATAGCTGTAAATCCTCGATCCCATCATTGGGACCGACATCCCATCTAAGTCTCCTGGGTGTGAGATTTTTACCTATATACATTTCGAAGGACGCAATGTCCCACCATAATCTAATTTGCTTTTCCATATCACTTTGTAATTGCTTGAGGCCTAATTCTAAATCAATATTAGGACTCGGGGCCTGTTGGAAGACCTCCTCTAGGTTAACGTGTCTATCTCGCATAGAATTGAAAACGTCCATGGCAGCGTGGAAAATGGATTTAGTAACGGAGAGAAAGGTATAACTCAATTACTAAGACAAATGTTTGAAGATAAATTTTCGCGCCAAAAAAATGTGGAACATATAAACTTTGGAATTAAATATAAATAAAGCTGCTCCCCTAAAAAAATAAAAAGGTGATACCTCATTAAGTTTTAGTAAATATGTGATAGGTAGGGGGCGCTGTTGAAAAAAAAGTGTATATTACTAAATGACAGAGATATTGTTATAAACAAATAAATCTAATCGATAAGTGATAGCAATTACAAAACTCATGTGATATCAATTATAAAAATAAAAATATATCAACCAAAACTAAATTGCAAGGACCTAGTTAGGTCAATAATAGGAGAAAAAGATTCACAAAAGAACCTCTATTGGAAGAGTGATGTGCTCCCAAAACCATAAATCAAGAAAAAATATAATTTTAGTGATAATGATAATGTCCATATATTTCTATGATAGTGGTGAACCACTAGTAAATACAGGAGTGAATCTTGTCAATGGTCCAGAAAGTAAACATGCAATCTTCTCATGGACGGCAGTGCTTCAAAATCCTTCCACCAATTACACAAAACGACACCCAAGAGTGTAAATAATAAATGCGCTTACCAAAGCGATTTGACTCCTTTAACTAAAAAGAGAGTCAAAAACGCTTGTGCAGTTGTTAATGTCTGCAAACATGTATCCATTACGACTCACTTTTACTTAATTGTCGAATAAAATTGGCCCCCTCCAGTGTTTGACAACTCTTTCTATACCCCAAAACTTGAGGCCTTTAGGGTTTTGCTGATGGTACTGTTTAAAATGTCTCGAGACATTATGAGTTTTAAGTCCTTTCTTTATGTTATTAACATGTTCTGCTATTCGGACATGTAGGGAGCGGGAGGTTCTTCCTATATATTGGAGCCCACACTCACAATCCAACATATAGACGACCCCCACAGTATCAAAAGTAATCAACTGTTTGATGTTATATTCTCTGTTTGTACTGTGGCCAAAAACTGTTTACGTTTCTTAATATTGACCTTAGAATGTTTGCATGGGAGAATAATGTATTTTCAGAGGGCATAGGAGGGTTTAATATGCTGGGGGCAAGGCGATCCCTTAAAGAAGGTGGTTTTTTGAATATAAATTGTGGTCATGCTGGTAATAGAGGACAATTATTTAACACGATCTTCTCAAATTTTCTATATTGTGCGTTATAATCTAAAATAATCCTAAAATTATGATTATCCACACTTGTGTCTCTAACTTGATTGAAAACCAATGATTGTCTATCCATCCTTTTTACTTCTTGTATTCTCTTTTCCAATATCTGTCTATCGTACCCTTTTTGCACAAATCTTGAGGACAAGAATTGCGATTGACTGATAAAGTCTGTTTCTTGCGTACAATTACGGCACAACCTTATGAATTGTCCCCTGGGGATTTTACACAACCACGATCGGTGGTGACAACTCCCCAGGGGAATATAAGCGTTACGATCAGTGGGTTTAAAGAAATTTGTTATTTGAATTGATCAACATCCTTGGTGATGGTTAAATCTAAAAAGACTACCTTCTCGTGGTCGATAGTCCATGTCAAAGAAATATGCTTATTGTTATTGTTCAATGAACTAATAAAGGAATCTAAAGACAATCTGTCACCTTCCCAAACCATAATGAGATCATCGATAAAATGACAATAACAGACCAATTCAGGAGGGCGATGTAGAAAAATGGCCTCTTCCTCCCAATGGGCCATAAAAATGTTGGCCACACTGGGAGCGAAATGAGCCCCCATCGCGACTCCTCTGGTCTGTAGAATCTGTATATGCTTTGTGTCTTTCAAGAAAGCAGGAGTCTTAACAACCTGTGGCAGAGGAAGGAATTAATGTATTTTCCCAACCTTTCTGTCACGGAGTCTATCCCATTTACAATGGGCGTCCCATGGCGGATTGGTACTATCTTTATGGATTTTGGGTAGGAAGTGTATGATGGGTGTTCTGCAAAAAAGGGGGTCAAGATAGGATGCTTCCTTTTTGGACAAAATTCTTTGATCCCTACCATCCTCAATAATATTATGTAATTCATAATAATTCACTGCTGTCTTCTTTTAGCTCTTTCACCAGTGGGGGCCCGGTCTTCTGCATCGCCTTCTTCTCCTCTTCGATGTTGACTCAACGCTCCCTCCCGCTGTAATTCCGGGTGTGCGGTGCGTGGCAAATTATATAGGCCTCTTATGACGTCACAGTCCCAGCATGCTCCGGGTGGTACTGGAGAATGCTGTCCCCCCCCATGCTCACTGGAGCACTGAGCTGTGGAGGGGTGGGGAGAAGACATCTCAGGCTCTCAGCGAGTCGCTTAGAGGCTGGGACGGGTGTCAGATTCCTGTCCCGCTCTCTGCTGAAAACGGATCCCAGGAGTGCAAAACGAATTGCACTTCTGTGACCCATAGGAAAAGCCCAGCCAAATGAGCTCAGGAAGGATTTCACCTTGAAAGGTTTCAGTCATGCCTGAAAATAGAATTATATGGACTTTCAAGAAGAAAAGCAGTTCATAAAAACAGCCATAAAATATACATATAACAAGGCTTTTTATAACATATTTCCTCATACTTATACCATTTGTAAGGCTGTAAGCAAATCTCTTGAAAATGTAAATAGTTCAATACCAAAAAGGTGATGTTCCTTTTTTTATTGAACAAACTAAAAATAACTTTTCCTAACAGACATGTCTCCTGCTAAATATAACCAGTTATGCAAACAACATATACAGTCAACTGCAGTACAGAAAAATTCCCACAATAATATAACTATAATAATCAGATAAGCTACCAGTATAGGAATGTCTGCATTACAAAATGCATCCTGTCTTGTTAACTGTTTCATTCCTCCTACACATTTCCTGTATAATTTAGGGCAATATGGGCATATAATTGTGTTTTTGACAATCTAGGAGTGTAAAGAGACTGCAGACTTAGGCTAAGCAGACCCAATATGCAGGGCATCAATTAAGGGGATTTCAGCACAGGATAGGGCAGAAGGGGCCAGAATGGAGGAGATATAATTAATGAGCGTGGGTCAGCCTTCCAATGATTTACAAAATAAGAATCCAGGGGTGCAAACAACTCTAGCAACCAGTGGCGGCTGGTGCTCAACATTTTTGGGGGGGCGCAAACAAACAAAAAAACAAACAAAAAATAAAACAATTGCAGCCACTGTGCCCATCAAATGCAGCCACTGTGCCCATCAAATGCAGCCACTGTGCCCATCAAACGCAGCCACTGGGCCCATCAAACGCAGCCACTGTGCCATCAATTGTCACCACTGTGCCATGCCATCAAACGCAGCCACTGTGCCATCAATTGTCACCACTGTGCCATGCCATCAAACGCAGCCACTGTGCCATGTCATCAAACGCAGCCACTGTGCCATCAATTGTCACCACTGTGCCATGCCATCAAACACAGCCACTGTGCCATCCCATAAAATGCAGCCACTGTGCCATCAATTGTCACCACTGTGCCATGCCATCAAATGCAGCCACTGTGCCCATCAATTGTCGCCACTGTGCCCTTTAATTGTCGCCACTGTGCCTTTTAATTGTCGCCACTGTGCCCTTTTGTCGCCACTGTGCCCTTTTGTCACCACTGTGCCAATTGTCGCCACTGTGCCCTTTGTCGCCACTGTGCCCTTTGTCGCCACTGTGCCCTTTGTTGCCACTGTGCCAATTGTTGCCACTGTGCCCTGTAATTATTGCCACTGTGCCCTGTTAAATGCTGCCCCCCCTGCCCGGAACTTACCTTCTGGGGTCGGCCATCCTCCTTCCACAGTCCCTAGATCTTTTTTCCCGCCCTCGATGATGCTTCAGCCAATCAGGTTACCGGTGACCAGAACCGGTGAAAGTGACGCCTGTCAGTCTTATCCAAGGAACGCACCCCCCGGTCATCCCTTGGATAAGTATTTGGAAGGCGATTACAGCTGGCTCTGATAGGCTCTGATAGGCACTTCCACAGCCAACCAGCTGCCGTTATTCAGATGGCCGGCGCTCACCAGGGGGCCAGCCATCTGAATAGTCTGCGGCAGCGGCAATACTTAGATTCATGCAATTCTTGAATCTATGTATTGTATCAGTTGCGGTGCGGAAGCGAGAGGGGGCGGCGCTCCGGCGCCCTCTATGGACACACCGCCACTGCCAGCAACTATTACACTTGTGTTCGGGTAGTATCACAAGTCTCAGAGATCCCAATGTCCAGATAGTAGTATGCAGCCAATACTACAAGTTCTTGCAGTTCCAGTGTCCAGATAGTAGTAGATACAGCCTATACAGAGCTACGAGTCCCAGCATATTCAGTGTCCAGATAGTAGTAGATACAGCCTATACAGAGCTAGAAGTCCCAGCATATCCAGTGTCCAGATAGTAGTAGATACAGCCTATACAGAGCTAGAAAACCCAGCATATCCAGTGCCCAGATAGTAGTAGATATAGCCTATACAGAGCTAGAAGTCCCAGCATATCCAGTGCCCAGATAGTAGTAGATACAGCCTTTACAGAGCTAGAAGTCCCAGCATATCCAGTGTCCAGATAGTAGTAGATACAGCCTATACAGAGCTACAAGTTCCAGCAGATCCAGTGTCCAGATAGTAGTAGATACAACCTATACAGAGCTACAAGTCTCAGTAGATCCAGTGTCCAACTGGCAGCACACAGACAAAATGGAACTTCAAGTCCCAGCAGTTCTAAGCTGAGTCAAATGCCGCGTACACACGATCGGACATTCCGACAACAAAAACGTGGATTTTTCTCCGACGGAATGTTGGCTCAAACTTGTGTTGCATACACACGGTCACACAAATGTTGTTGGAAATTCCGAACGTCAAGAACGCGGTCAAATACAACACTACGACGAGCCGAGAAAAATGAAGTTCAATGACTCCGAGCATGCATCGAATTTATTCCGAGCATGCGTAGGATTTTTTTGCATCGGAAATTGCATACAGACGATCAGAATTTCCGACAAAAACTTTTTGTTGTTGGAAAAATTGAGAACCAGCTCTCATACATTTTGTTGTCGAAAATTCTGACAGCAAATGTCCGATGGAGCATACACACTGTCAGAATATCGGAAATTCCGACCATGTGTATGCGGCTAAACACTACCTTTCTGCCCAGTGTTTGAATCAGCTTGGGACTGTTGGGACTTATGCCGCATACACACGACCATTATTCATGGTATGGAAAAAAACTATGTTTTTCTCGACGTGATTCCTCTCAAGCCTGCCTTGCATACACACGATGGTGAAAAAAAATGCTTGAGCAAAGCGCGGTGACATACAACACGTATGAAAGCACTATAAAGGGGAAGTTCCATTCGAATGGCACCACCCTTTGGGCTGCTTATGCTAATTTCCCTATCTCATAACTTGCTTCTGAGCATGCACGTTCCCCCCCCCCTCATTAAAGCAGAGGTTCACCCAAAAAACAAGTATATAACATTACATTCTGTATACCACTTTTTTTTGGGGGGTGTACATACGGTTATATCGCTATTTTTCACCTGGCTTCCGGGTACTAGCTCCCGCGGGAGTAGGCGTTCCTATGCAGTGGCGCAATGTCCTCTGGGACTTCGCCCAAAGGATTGACGTGCCTGACAAAAACTCCCCCCTGGCGGATAAGGCGCGTCACGAGTTTCCGTAACTAGCCGAACTGCGAGTCGGCTCTATACGGTGCCTGTGCAGTCAGCTCTACACGGCTCCTAGTCGGTGCGCAGGCGCCGTATAGTGCCGTATAGAGCTGACTCGCAGTTTGGCTAGTTTCGGAAACTCGTGACGCGCCTTATCCGCCGGGGGGGTGGTTTTGTCAGGCACGTCAATCATTTGGGCGAAGTCCCAGAGGACATTGCGCCACTGCATAGGAACGCCTACTTCCGCGGGAGCTAGTACCCGGAAGCCAGGTGAAAAATAGCCATAATACCATATGTACACCCCCCCCCCCAACAAAAAAAAACAGCATACTGTACATGTTTGAGGTATACAGAATGTAATGTTATATACTTGTTTTTTGGGTGAACCTCCGCTTTAAAGCGTACACACGACGTTTTTTTCACTACGTGAAAAACGACGAGAAAAAATAGAGCAGGTTCTAAATTTTTAACGCCAATTTTTCTCATCAAGAAAAATGCTCTGGAGCCTACACATGACTGTTTTTCTCGACCAATTAAAAAAATTGAATTTTTCTCGTCGTGTGTACACGGCATTAGAGTTTTGCCCAGTTTTTTTTCAAACATTTAGTCTTATAGTACTAATAAATTCATGTGTTTCAATTCTGATTATTATATTGCAACAAAAGTATGGAAATACTGTACATATCAATGTTACCTGTTTGCTTAAAATCGATTTGCTAAAAGCAACTTTCCTGCCACGGGATGGATGGCTGGTCCCCATTAGACACTGTGGTTCTACCTGCCAACCGGTATGTCATTGCTGAGGATTTTTCTTTAGCCCCCTTTCACACTGCAGCAACTTGAAGGTAACACGATTTTACTGCGATTTTGCGGCCACGATTTTGACGTGATTTCAGGGAATGCTTGAGGTCTATGGGCCTAAACTCACATCCAAGTTGGACCAAAATAGTACAGAGGCTACTTTGAAGTCGGTGCCACTTGAAGTTGCACAGATATGAATGGTACTCATTGGAAATCATGGGGTATGACTTGTCATGCGACTTTGCAGTCCCAAGTAGCAGAACAAGTCGCACAAGTGTAAAAGGGGCCTTACTTTCAGTTCCAGTGACAGTGGTTTCCAGGATAAATAGGCAAGATGCATCTAATTAACGGTATGATTATTTCAGAAAAAAGGTGCTGAAAGCGGTACCATTATTTGCAAGGAAATTTGGCGTTTTATACTGTAGGCCTGTAATTCTTAGGAATAACTCACTTAAATCTGACCAAACAAGAGACAAGTAGGCATCCCGGGGTATGACATTTTTTTAAAAACAAAATTATAAATTATAATATAATACATAATTATAACAAGTAATAATATAATTATAATAAAAATTATTCAATAATGTAATCAACTCAAAATCACTGAAATTTGCTCAGGTGCAGAATTGTAGCTGTCATTACTTTTATTTTTTTATGACGAATTTCCCCACAAATCGATATCGCACAATTCTGCAAGTGATTCTAATTTATTATCGCTGTTTTCTAGCTGCTCTAAAACCATTTTTGACATAAAGGGACACTTTTGGTTGCTATGGACAATCTACAGTTTGCAGGGAGAAAGAACAGTTTTTATTTTATAAAAGAACATGTAGGACACTGGGCAGACCACTAGGGACAAGGGGGGTGTGTATTTTTTACATACAGTACTGTAATCTATAAGATTACAGTATACTGTATGTAATGTGTTTGTTTACGTTTTTGAATTTGGTGCCGTTCTCCGCTCCCGTGCGTCGTAACGTCACAGGGAACGAAAATCGGTGGCACAGGAGGACACAATGGGGGTTATTTACTAAAGGCAAATCCACTTTGCACTACAAGTGCACTGCCAGTGCACTCGAAAGTGCACTTGGAAGTACAGTAGCTGTAGATCCGAGGGGGAGATACAAGGAAAATTAAAAAACAGCATTTTAGCTTGCAAATGATTGGATGATAAAATCAGCAGAGCTTCCCCTCATTTCAGACCTACCCCTCAGATTTAAAGCGACTACACTTCCAAGTGCACTTTTAAGTGCACTTGCAGTGCAAAGTGGATTTGCCTTTCGTAAATAACCCCCTGTGTGAATCGAGCGAGGTCCCGCTCGCTCACACAGCGCGGTGGCATCGCTGGATCCAGGGACAAGGTAAGTAACTGTCTGCTGCTGCAGTGAGGCAAGCCTGAGTCTGACTCAGGGTTACCGCTTTTGGTATGAAAATCTCACCCCGAGTCAGACTCGGGAATACCGCTAGGAGGGTTAATGAAGCACAGACAGAAATAAAAACCTGACAGCGACTCTAGTCCTTACTTGCTATAGTACTTACATGCTATCCAAAGCTAAAAACATATTTTACAAGGGCAAACTTTACTTTGAAGAGAATAATAGAATAAAGCTGCACATCCCTAAGCCAATGAACGAGTGGATAGGGATGGCCTGATAAGGATCAAGCCAAGTAGGAGATTCTTTCAGTCTTGCTAAACATTAGTAACCTTTGTGATCAAGCCAAGAGGATTAATTTACTAAAGGCACATACACTGTGCACTTTGCACTTTGCTTAGTAAATGAGCAGAAGCTATGCTGAATTCCATCATCCAATCATGTGCAAGCAAAAATGCATTTTTTTTCCTTGCATGTGATTGGACACTCATTGCAAAGTGAAGCGTTACCTCATTTACTAAGCTCTGGCACACGTGTTTGCGCGTTTGCATACAGCGTTGTCCGACGTTTTTGAACTTCAACGTTTTTTATTTTAGCCAATAGGAAAAATTATCATCTCTTTCATCACTTGTTGCTATGTTTGTAGATTTATCTTCTGCCTGGGTGAAATGTTCTATTTCACAGAACAGATTAAAGCGACAAAACGCCAGTAGAAACGATCGTTGTCACGCTAGACGCTTTAATCAAGCATTTCCATTACTTTCTATGGGAACAAAAACGTTATAAAATGCCCAAATCCGCCCAATTCGCGCAACAAAAAAGGGTCCGGAACTTGTTTGAGCTGCAGGCGTTCGGCTTCAGGCGTTTTGGAGTGGAGATGTGAACCATCTCCATAGAGAATAATGTATTTTTTCCCCTCTAGCATTTTGGAGCTTCATGCTTCAGGCGACAAAACGCTCAGGTGTGAATGCAGCCTAAATCAACCCCAAAGGGGGGTTATTTACTAAAACTGTATAGTGCAAAATCTGGTGCAGCTCTGCATGTAAACCAATCAGCTTCCAGGTTATATTGTCACAGTTGTATTGAACAAGCTGAAGTTAGAAGCTGATTGGCTACCATGCACAGTTGCATCGGATTCTCCAGTTTTAGTAAATTTCCCCCAAAGTGTTTTAGTACATTCTGTCTCTTATCTGTATGAGGGGTACTGGTATTCCTTTATCTGTGGGAGACTAGTTAAAGTGGAGGTCCCACAAATAGTTTTTTATTAAAAGCCAGCAGTTGTTCCCGGAAGTGGGTGCAAATACCTGCACCCCCTTCACCCTGAAAGGTGCCAAATGTGACACCGGAGGGGGGGGGAGGGTTCCGAAAAGTGGAGGTTCATTTTTTGTGTGGACCTCCGCTTTAATAATATATTTACCATCCAATACTTCATATAAATTGTGGAAAAGATCATGGCAAATGTAGTTGTTTTTTGAAGGGCCCACGGGCATTCCAATCAGGTCCACCTGTCTGTTTTTCTGGCTGACCTGATCAAAAGCTCTGTGCAGTTCTATGGACAGGAAGATAAAAACAGACTTCTGTATGTTAACACCTGCTTACCTCCAAGTCCATCCATGCATACTTTTTTGTTTTTCCGGATCTAAAATTGATAGATTGAAGGGAGCCTGATGTTATTGGACAGCGGCGTCTGTTTACATCTGGCTGCCCTGGATCTGCCCATTTTTGCCAGTCACAAACTGAACAGGCAAGGATGTAAAAAAACTGAAATCCGTTCAGTTCAACTCAATTCAGCAAATTCAGAATACTTTATTAATCCCAGGGGAAATTATTAGCTGCTCATAGATCCCCTGCTGATTGGAACAGACTCCGCTCTGTGTAAAGGGAGCCTAAAGCACACAACCCATTATTATCAATAAAGCATCTACCTAAAGTCTAAACCCTAAAGTCTACAGGTGCCCATGGTCATTAGATTACAGAAAAAAATGGCTGAATTGGGAGACAATTTATAGTCTATGGGCTACAACAGGTTTTACCTGCTGGAGATATTTCTTCGGAGAGAAGCCCTGGCACGCACTGGAGGAGATTTACTAAAACTGGAGAATCAGAATATGGTGCAGCTGTGCATTGTAGCCAATCAGCTTCAACTTCAGCTTGTTCAGTTGGGCTTTGACATTAAAAACCTGGAAGCTGAGTTTTAATACCCCCCCCCCCCCCAGTCCTATTTCTTCTATTTAATGTCTCCCAATAAACCAGTGCTGGATAAATGTGGATGTCTCTGCAGGGCAGTAGCGGTTCATCCATAGTGGGCGCAGGAGCGCCACCCCCTCTCTCCCCTGCACCTGTTACTCAAGTCAATGATACATAGATTCATGCATTGCATGAATTTATGTATTGTAGCCGGCACCGCTGCCGCCCACTATTCAGATGGCCTGCCCCCTGGTGAGGCCAGCCATCTGAATAACAGCAGTTGGTTGGTTTTTCAAGTGTCTATCAGAGCCTGTGGGCTCTAATCGGCTTCCAAACAGTTAACCAGGGGACACACAGGGTGTGCGTTCCCTGGTTAACACTGACACGCGTCTCAGCCAATCAGGTTCACCAGGTCTGGTTACCGGTAACCTGATTGGCTGAATCGAGGGCGGGAGAAGACATTGAGGGAGTGTGGAGGGAGGATGGCTGACCCGGGAAAGGTAAGTGCTGGGCGGGGGGGGCCATCTGGTGGTATTTGAGGGGGCAATCTGGCGGCATTTTACTGAGCAAACTGTCAGTTTTTGAGGGGGGAAACTGGCGGCAATAAATGGGCACAGTGGCGACAATTGATGGCATGGCACAGTGGCGACAATTGATGGCACAGTGGTTGTGCTTGATGGCATGGCACAGTGGCTGCGTTTGATGGAATGGCACAGTGGCGACAATTTATGGCACAGTGGCTGCATTTGATGGCATGGCACAGTGGCGACAATTGATGGCACAGTGGCGACAATTGATGGCACAGTGGTGACAATTGATGGCACAGTGGCGACAATTGATGGGCACAGTTGCTGCATTTGATGGCACAGTGGCGACAATTGATGGCACAGTGGCTGCGTTTGATGGGCACAGTGGCGACAATTGATGAGCACAGTAGCTGTGTTTGATGGGCACAGTGAGGCTGCAATTTATGTTTTTTTTCCTTTTGTTTGCACCCCCCCAAAAAATTTGGAGCACCAGCCGCCACTGCTGCAGGGTTTATTAGCCAGATGCAACCAGTACCTAAAAGACTTTGGAAACAACAACACCGGGGGCTGTGTCCACTGGATTGGAGTTAGTAGAGTGAGCTAGTTTATTATCTATTTTATAGCAATAGTAAATACCACATCATTTTACAGAGTATAAATGTCATTTGCATCACTTTCCCACCATAACTTCCGTGTTCCGCTGATCTGTATCACTGTCACTTCATAAAGATAAAGATCTCATTGCTTGCTGTTAGTTTACATAACTTGTGTTCTTTGATATATACGGTACTTATTGACAGATTGTGGTGAGGTGGACTAAGACACGGTAGAGTCTTCTTAAAGTGGTTGTAAACCCACTATTTGGACTTTTACCTACAGGTAAGCCTACAACAAGGCTTACCTGTAGGTAAGGGGAATATCTCCTAAACCTGCACGGTTTAGGAGATATCACCCCCGCAATGCGGGCGGCGCATGCGCAGGGGGGAATCCACGGCTGAAGGACCGGCATCGCCGGACCCTGCCGATTTTAAATCTCCCGCGCGCGCGCGCGGGAGTGACGTCATCGCCGCTCCAGCCAATCACAGTGCTGGAGCGGCGATACCCAGAACACACGCCGGAGCAAGATGAGATCCTGCTCGGCGTGGACCAGGTAAGTGGTACACACCTCGTTCCGAGGTAAGTATTTCATAATAGGCTAGTATGCGGTGCATACTAGCCTATTATGCCTTTTGCATTGCAGGTTTGGGGGGAAAAAAAAAAGTTTATGCGGTTTACAACCGCTTTAACAAAGAAGGTATCTGCATGTCTCACTTCTGCCACAAATCCAAAACACAATGGGGGTTGTTTACGAAAGGCAACTCCACTTTGCACTACAAGAGCAAAGTGCACTTGAAATTGTACTGAAAGTGTACTTGGAAGTGCAGTCGCTGTAAATCTAAGGGGTAGATCTGAAATGAGGGCAAGCTCTGCTGATTTTATTATCCAATCATGTGTATCGCTACCCCCCTCAGGAGCCGCTGGTTGTTTTTAGGATCGGCAAATTAAATTACCTCTAATCGTTGTCTAGGGTGATAGCAGTGAGCAGAGCAGTAAACGAATGTCCAATCAGCGAAATAGGTTTTCTAAATGCTTTATTTCACGGCCCAACACGACCAACATCAACATGAGGTAGGACAGGAAAGGTTGATGAAGTGAGAGAACCTTGCAGTATCAGGCCTGGATAGAAGAAGAAAGCAATCCTGCTTTCAGTAGTAGTAGATACAGTTCGTCGCCACTCTAGCCAGAGTGAGTAGAGTGCCCCCGGACAGACTCCTGCCACGAGCCTGGCAGCTGAACTGTCACTTTAAAGTTGCTGAGAAGAACAAGTCACTGCCACTGACTTGGCTCTGATTTTAAATAGGATGCCAGATGAGGCCTCTGCCACAGGCTCAATGCTGACAATGGTGAACAGCAGAGCAAATCCTCCCCAGTATTTCTCCTTGGGGTCACCGACTGACAGTGCTAAGGTTATCTGCCAGTCTTCGGTTACCCAGATCCCTGATGGTTTGTTCAAGTCTCTCAGACAACCTGCCTCCGGGTTCTCCTTGAGCCGATCCCCCACCGCACAGCACATAGCTTGGGATCTCTTCAGTATAGTTGGGGACCCAGTAAGTCACTGGGGCCCCTGGTGGCATCAGTCGCTCCAGGCCATGAGGGCCCAGAGTCAGGAGCTCTGCGTTGCGCGCGACCCCAGGCCAGGTAGGCCATAGTGGCGGGGCCCGCGATGTGCGCACATTCTAAAGGTGGGTGCCACACCTGGAACCAGGAACCCGGGAAGACCCAAGAACAACGGCTTCCGCCACAGAAATACCCCCTCCCAGCATGCACAGCGAGGCTCAACTCCTCTCATTGGCTGCTGGGAAGAAGTGGCTCCGCCTGGATCCCCTCTGACGCCATCTGCTGTCCAGAGATGAGACCATGTCTCTAGACATACAGACTGACCCACAGGACAATACAGAATTGGCGACAGCCAAATTGAACACAATCAAGAATGATAGCAACTTACCTCTCCCATTCCCCCACTAACTTTAGCGTAGTGCCCTTACTGAAAGTAAAGGGGGCGCTACACATGTGCAAGCTAAAATGCTGTTTTTTATTTTCCTTGCATGTCCCCCTTTGGATCTACAGCGACTGCAATTCAAAGTGCACTTTCAGTGCAATTTCAAGTGCACTTTGCACTTGTAATTTGCACTTGTAGTGCAAAGTGGATTTGCCTTTAGTAAATAACCCCCAAAGGGCCCATTCAGAACTGTGCATTACAATAAAATACATGTTTTACTGCATGTTACTGAAAGCCAGGGTAACACACAATCAGCTGTGCAGTGAGTATCAGTGCCACATACAGCGGGTTAAATAAGTATTGAACACGCCATAATTTTTCTATGAAAATATATTTCTAAAGGTGCTATGAAATTTTCAGCACACATCGGTAACAACCAATGCAATCCATACATACATTTCTAAGAGCTGGTTCACACACAGGCGGCACGACTTTGGGGGCGACTCGGCAAGGCAATCTCAAGATGACTTGAGAGGCAACTTGCAAAATGACTTCTGTATTGAAGTCAATGCAAGTCACCCCGAGTCGCCCCCAAAGTCGTACAGGAACCTTTCTCTAAGTCGGAGTGACTTACGTTGCTCCTATTAATGGCTCAGGGGGTTTAGTACACGCCCCACACTATAAAAGGCCGCCTGCAGGTCGGCCTTGTGTAGTGTGTTGCGGTGGTTAAGAGAGGACAGAGAGAGTGTCATTTTTTGCAGGTAGATAGAGCAGGCAGGCTAGTCAGTTAATGTTAGTGTGTAGAGGATATAAATACATCCCAGGTGTTGTACATATATTTATACACTATATTTAGCTAGATCAGTTCTTCCTAATTTACTGGCAGGCAGGTGATTGTGCTAGCTGCAGTATTCTTACGTGGTTTATTGCCTGTGTGCTCTGTAGTTTGCACCTAAAACTACTTGGTGTGCACTGGCTGTGTGCTCTGTAGTTTGCACCTAAAGATTCAGGAGCAGTGATTTTAATGATGCTTAAATAAAAAATAAAAAAAATGAAAAATTCCTTTAAATATTGTACCTGCTGGGTGTCTATAGTATGCCTGTGAAAACGTCTTTGATAACATGGGTCTTGCCCGAGGGAACATGTATCAATGGAAAAAAAGTTTTAAAAACGGTTGTTTTTTCAAGAGTTCTGAAAAAAACGACCGTTTTTAAAAACTTTTTTTCCATTGACACATGTTCCCTGGGGCAAGACCCGGGTTCTCAAAGACGTTTTCACAGGCATACTATAGACACCCAGCAGGTACAATATTTAAATTAATTTTTATTTTTATTTTATTTAACCACTTCCAGACCTTAGGTGTTTTTCAGATTCGGTGTTTGCAAGACTAAAACATTTTTTTCTGCTAGAAAATTACTTAAAACCCCCAAACATTATATATATTTTTTTCTAACACCCTAGAGAATAAAATGGCGGTCATTCCAATACTTTTTGTCACACCGTATTTGCGCAGCGGTCTTACAAGCGCACTTTTTTTGGAAAAAATTAACTTTTTTGAATTAAAAAATAAGACAACAATAAATTTGGCCCAATTTTTTTATATATTTTGAAAGATAATGTTACGCCGAGTAAAATGATGCCCAACATGTCACGCTTAAAAATTGCGCCCGCTCGTGGCATGGCGTCAAACTTTTACCCTTAAAAATCTCAATAGGCGATGTTTAAAAAATTCTAGAGATTGCATTTTTTGAGCTACAGAGTAGCTCTAGGGCTATAATTATTGCTCTCGCTCTAACTATTGCGGCGATACCTCACTTGTGTGATTTGAACACCGTTTTCATATGCGGGCGCTACTCGCGTATGCGTTCGCTTCTGCGCGCGAGCTCGTCGGGACAGGGCGCTTTAAAAAATTTTTTTTTTTGTTTTCTTATTTATTTTTATTTATTTTATTATTTTTTACACTGAAAAAAAAATAATAATAATTTGATCACTTTTATTCCTATTACAAGGAATGTAAACATCCCTTGTAATAGAAAAAAGCATGACAGGTCCTCTTAAATATGAGATCTGGGGTCAAAAAGACCTCAGATCTCATATTTGGGCTTAAATGCAAAAAATATAAAAAAAATAAAAAATGTCATTTTTTCAAATGACCAAAAAAAATTTTTTGTCTCTTTAAGAGGCTGGGCGGGACTGACGTTTTGACGTCACTTCCGCCCAGCCGAGCTATGGGGACGGGCGAAGGAGATTTTTCCTTCAGTCTCGTCCCCGCTCACCAGCCGACAGCATCCGATCGCCTCCGCCGCTACCGACGGCTCCGGTAAGCGGCGGAGGGCGTGGGAGAGCGGTGGGAGGGGGGGGCCCCTCTCCCGCCACCGATAACGGTGATCTCGCAGGGGATTCGCCACGGAGACCGCCATTATCGGATTCCAGACCGCGCACACTAAAGATTGATACCTCGATTGTGACAGCAGCTGCTGCCGTTACCGAGATATCAATCTTTAAAAATAGGACGTACATCGTCGTGCGCAGGTCTGGAAGTGGTTAAGCATCATTAAAATCACTACTCCTGAAAAAACAACAGTTTTTTTAAACTTTTTTTCCATTGATACACGTTCCCTGGGGCAAGACCCGGGTTTTCAAAGACGTTTTACAACAATAACTTGCATATTAGGCTTTAAAATTAGCACTTTTGAATTCGAAGGTTCGAGTCCCATAGACGTCAATGGGGTTCTAAATGTTCGCCCGAACTTTCGGTCCGTTCGAAGGTTCTGCTGTGAACCGAACGGGGGGGGGGGGGGTGGGGGCAGGGTGTTCGGCTCATCCCTAATGACTAGGTTCACCCAGACAAACTGTTTTCTCCTTCTAAGCAGTTTTCCCTCCTTTATTCTATGGAGGAAGGTTTTACCAAGAAATGAGGGGTACCTGCTATTGATGCAGCTATTTCTTGCTATTTCTGCAAACAAAAACCTGACCCGTCCTTTAGACAACGCGCAGGGTTTTGAGGATCCAACTGATAAAAAGCTGGAGTCCCTATTAACCCCCCTGGCGGTATTCCCGAGTCTGACTCGGGGTGAGATTTTTTGGCTACGATCGGTAACCCTGAGTCAGACTCGGGCTCGCCTTGCTGAATCCACAGGCAGTGTTTACTTACCTTGTCCCTGGATCCAGCGATGCAACCGCGCTGTGTGAGCGAGCGGGACCTCGCTCGATTCACACAGTGTCCTCCTGTGCCGCCGATCTCCGTTCCCTGCGACGTTACGACGCACGGGAGTGGAGAACGGCGCCAAATTCAAAAAGGTAAACAAACACAATACATACAGTATACTGTAATCTTACAGATTACAGTACTGTATGTAAAAAATACACACCCCCTTGTCCCTAGTGGTCTGCCCAGTGTCCTACATGTACTTTTATATCATAAAAACTGTTCTTTCTGCCTGAAAACTGTAGATTGTCCATAGCAACCAAAAATTATGTCAAAAATGGTTTTAGAGCAGCTAGAAAACAGCAATAATAAATTATAATCACTTGCAGAATTGTGCGATAGCGATTTGTAGGGAAATTCGTCATAAAAAAATAAAAGTAATGACCGCGACAATTCTGCAACTGAGCAAATTTCAGTGATTTTGAGTTGATTACATTATTGAATAATTTTTATTATAATTATATTCTTTTTTGTTATAATTATTTATAATTATTTATTATATTATAATTTATAATTTTGTTTTTAAAAAAATGTCATACCCGGGATGCCTACTAGACTCTTGTTTGGTCAGATTTAAATGAGTTATTCCTAAGAATTACAGGCCTACAGTATAAAACGCCAAATTTCCTTGCAAATAATGGTACCGCTTTCAGCACCTTTTTTCTGAAATAATCATACCGCCAGGGAGGTTAAAAGCCTCCTCTGCGATGGCTAGGGCTGTAGTACAATCTGGAGTTAGTCATTGGTCTATGTCAGTTCCTCAAGGAACAAATGAAGCATATGATTAACCTCCTCCCTACAGAGGAGATTGAGGTTTATGAGGACCTTCCTAAGGCCTTGTGCTGTGCGATTGATGCGATTATGGACTCTGTTCAACAAGCATCTCGCTTAAATCTCCTGCAGGTACACATGCGCAGGTCCCTTTGGTTAAAATATTGGGAGACCGAGGCTTTCTGCAAGAAATACTTGGCAGCGTTCCCCTTTGGGGGAGAACGCCTGTTTGGGGATGACCTGCATAAATACATCCAAAAGATTACCAGAGGCAAGTCTACTCTATTACCTTTTAAGAAGAAGAGTGTCATGAATCAGATGTGATCAGAACTGTGTGGACTGCACAAGTAAACCAGACATATATAGGTGAAGTAATAATTTATTAATGAAATGTCAATAATATGTAACACAACCACCTCCAATAATACACAGTGCACAACAAACCAATATTAGACAAGACCCCAAAATAACAATAATCAGACAAATAAATATAGCCAAAAGGGAACACCGGAATCGTAGTCTAGCTAAGCCAGGGTCATAACGGGAGATCAGTAAATGGGGGACAAAGAGCAATGAACAGGGAGAGGGTGGAAGGGATCAGATAGCAGGGCAGGGATCCAGGGATACAGGACTGACAGGAACAGGTAAAAATAGGATCGGGATCAGGGTCAGAGTCAGGTTCAGGTTCAAAGTTCCAATCAGGGCTCAAGACAAAGCCAAGGCAAAGTATGTTGAACTTGCCAGGTTTTTATACCATTACCTGCTATCAGGTTCAGGTCCAGTACTGCAGCCCAAAGATCACATAACACCAGCAGGGAAAGGCTCTCCTGACAGTTCCAAACTGCCAGGAGACACCTGCTGGTGGACATCAGTACTGCACGCCAAATATCAGATGGTATTACCAGCGAGTGGAACCTTTCCTGACAAAGAGCCAAGACCAAGGGCAGAAAATAACTTGAGGTCCAAGGTCTAAACAGACCCCCAAAACTTCGCTATGAAGGGATGCCCCTGCTCGACCGAGTGGGGGGAAGCCTGCTGCATTTTGCAAACGCCTGGCAGGACGAGGTTCAGGACAAGTGGGTCAGCGCCACAGTATCCTCAGGCTACAAGCTAGAGTTCAGAAAACTTCTGCCACCCCGTTTTCTGAGATCAAGAGTTGCCAAAGATCCAGAAAAAAGAAGGCCTTTACTGTTGGCCTTGTAACACCTGTTGTCTCAAGGGGTAATCATGGAGTTAGCCCCTGGATCAGGGGTCAGGATTCTATTCAAACCTGTTTACGGTTCCAAAAACAAACGGGATGTCAGACCTAGCCTGTATCTGAAAAGTCTAAATCAGTTTCTAAACATTCGCTCCTTCCGCATGGAGTCTGTTCATTCAGTTGCTTCCACCCTTCAGGGAGGAGAATTCCTGGCATCAATAGACATCAGAGATCATCTGGATCATCTGGATGTCTGGACGATCTGTTGATCATAGATCAGTCCGCCGCACACTTGGGCCACTCTTGCAAAGCACAGTGGAATATTTAGAGTACCTAGGCTGGGTCCTCAATCTGAAGAAATCTTCCTTGCAGCCTCAAAAAAGGCTAGAATACTTGGGCATGATTATAGACACAACCCTAAGCAAGGTATTACTTCTCAAGCCGAAGGCAAAAGCCATAGGAGAATTGGTCCGAGTGGTAAAGGCAAAAAGACGGCCTTCCATCCTTCTATGCATGAGATTATTGGGAAAGATGGTAGCCTCATTCGAGGCTGTCCCTTATGCCTAGTTTCACTCAAGACCATTACAGGGTGGAATTCTGTCAGCTTGGAACAAAGATGTTCAGGCCCTGGATCTTCCTATGATCTTATCTCCAGGGGTTCGCCAAATCCTTCACTCCAGTTACCAGGAAAGTGGTGACCACAGACGCCAGCCTTCTGGGCTGGGGGCAGTGCTAGAAGAAGCATCTGCCCAACGGAAGTGGTCCAAGGGCGAAAAGGTCCTACTCATCAACAGTTTGGTCTTAAGACTGCAAGGCTGGCCTGTTCGGGTTCAGTCCGACAATGCTACAGCGGTGGCCTATATCACTCACCAAGGAGGCACCAGAAGTCTGAATGCCCAAAAAGAGGTGAATCACATCTTGGCCTGGGCAGAAAGGCATATTCCTCGCCTATCTGCGGTCTTCGTTCCGGGGTAGAAAATTGGCAGGCAAATTTTTTAAGCCTCCAGCAACTGAGTCCAGGGGAATGGACTCTACACCGTGACATGTTTCAAATCATATGTCAGAAATGGGGAACCCCAGATGTGGACCTGTTGGCTTCCAGGTTCAATGCAAAACTGGACAGTTTTGTGTCATAAACAAGAGATCCCTAGGCTCAAGGGGCAGATGCCCTGACAATCTCATGGGATCAGTATTCCCTGATTTATGCGTTCCCTTCAGTTCCGTTTCTCCCACGATTCCTTCAGAGAGACAAGAAAGAAGGAAAGTCAGTGATTTTGGTCACCCTGGCTTGGCCCAGGAGACCCTGGTATGCAGAAGTTGTAAGGATGGCAGTAGGAAGACCTTGGGTTCTTCCATTACGCCCAAACCTACTATTGCAGGGTCCAATATTCCATCCTGCTTTACAAAGTCTAAATTTGACGATTTGGCTGTTGAGACCCACATTCTGAGAAAACCTGGGCTCTCAGGGCCAGTCCTATCCACTCTGGTTAATGCTAGGAAGCTGGCCTCCAGGCTCATCTACTACAGAATATGGAAGGCATATGTTTCCTGGTGTTAACCCAGAAAGTGGCACCCTAGAAAGTTTGCCATTAATAGGATTCTTGCCTTTCTTCAGTTGGGCTTAAATATGAAGTTGGCCTTTAGCACTATCAAGGGCCAAATCTCAGCTTTGTCTGTATTTTTTCAAAGACCACTTGCCTCTCCTTCCCTAGTCAGGGCCTTTGTTCAGTGTGCACTATGGTTGAATCTGCCGATTTAATCTCCTGTGTGCCCATGGGATTTGAATTTGGTGTTGTCTGTTTTACAGAAGCTACATTTTGAACCTTTACACCAAGTTTCTCTAAGTCTGTTGACACAGAAACAGTTTGCTCTTGTAGCCATATCCTCAGCTAGGAGGGTATCGGAATTAGCTGCTCTTTCGTGTAAAGAACTGTATATGATTATTCATGAAGACAGGGTGGTCCTGCAGCCTTATTCAAATTTCTTACCTAAGGTGGTTTCAGGTTTTCATCTGAACCAAGATATAGTTTCCAGATCCGCAGGCTGCGGAGGAAGAGAGTCTACACTCTCTAGATGTTGTAAGAGCAGTAAAGGTTTATATGCAAGCTATGGCTCAGATAAAGAAGACAAATTGTCTATTCATTCTGCCACAAGGCCCAAAGAAGGGCCAGGCAGCATCAAAATCCACTATTGCAAGGTGGATTCGACAAGTCATTATTCATTAGTCCTATGGCAGTGGTTCTCAACCTGGGGGTCGGACCCATGAGCCTGTGGCTATCCAGCTGGGCTGTTCCTGGAGCCAGTGGTCACCCATTCAGTTCACGGCATGGCTGGGGACAGAGACTAGAGGTCAGCTGACTGGCAAGAAATGTAAAGTGGGAGGGGCTAGAGAAGACCATATCTTCTGATTTCAGCATAGGTGTCACTGCTATGTGACACCACAAAGTCGGAGATGGTGAGTAACACTACCTGTGATTATAGTTGCCATTAAAAGTCCCCACTAAAGTTCTCAGAGCAGCAGATGACCTTGATCAAGAGCACCTAAGTTGGCTGATCAGAACTCCCCCAGCACTGCCACTGATCCCCTTCCCCCCACCAGCACTGCCATTCATCCCATTCCCCCCACCAAGTAGTAAGAGAAGAAATAAAAATAGAAAATAAATGGAAGGGAGAGGAAAGAGGGGAGGAAGAAAAAGGAAGAGAAAGAACAAGAAAGAGGGCTAGAAAAAAAAAGAAAGAAATAAGCATAGAGATAAAAGGCAAAAAGAGGAGAACTAAGAAAGAGTAGTACATCCTAAAATGTACCATAAGGGGGTTTTATTACTGTACCAGTGGAAAGGACTCAAATGTCCGTGGGTTAGGGGTGCAAATTACTTGTCTTGCCTTGGGTGCTGACAACCCCACGCTATGAAAATAATTTTACTGTTAGGGGTCCCCACAACTTGGGAAATTCTATCAAAGGGTCACCGCACTAGGAAGGTTGAGAACCACTGTCCTATGGTTTAGAAAAGATCCCTCCTTCAGGTGAAAGTGCACTCGACTAGAGCAGTTGGTACTTCATGGGCAGTGCATCACCAGGCCTCCATGGCTCAGATCTGTAAGGCTTCTACTTGGTCTTCGTCCATACATTTACTAAATTCTACCAGGTAGATGTGAGAGGGATCGAGGATACCGGCTTCCGGCGTAGTGTGCTGGCGGTCTTATTCTGATTTGTGTCCCCCTCCCCTCAAATTTTAGCATTGCTATGGGACATTCCATTAAGTAATTAAGGCTCTGTGTCCCATGATGTATGATCAAGAAAATAGGATTTTTAATACAGCTTACCTGTAAAATCCTTTTCTTGGGAATACATCACGGGACACAGAGCTCCCACCCCTCTTCGAAGTTAACGTGGAACACTTATTGCTTTGCTACAAAACTGAGGTTCTCTCCATTTGGGAGGGGTTATATAGGGGAGGAACTCAATTTTAATTGGGTTTGCCAGTGTAGAATCACCTGTGGTGACTGCATAACCCATTAAGTAATTAAGGCTCTGTGTCCCGTGATGTATTCCCAAGAAAAGGATTTTACAGGTAAGCTGTATTAAAAATCCTATTATCCTATTAAAAATCCTATTATTTCATGGAACAAGGAGTGTCAGTCTGAACCAGGTGATAAAATACCAAATCAACAAAGCAAATTGATTGAAATAGCCATTAGTTAACAAATCAAAGAGGAAGTAAACCCTGATGGGTGTTACTTCCTCTTTGTTTCCCAGCAAAGGTAAAGCATAATGGGCTACTATGCATCGCATAGAAGTCCATTATGTGACACTTACCTGCAGGAAAAGCCCGCAATGTTCCTGTCTTCCTCGCGAGTAACGAGTGGCCATTCTTCACCCCTCTTCCTTCCGGGACCACGAACTCCAGGTCTGTGAGTGGCCGGAGTCGCGTGACGTCACTCCCGCGCCTCCACTCATGGCATGACCCGAGTTAGAAAAAAGGGCACAGCATGCCCTTTTTAACTCTGGCGCATGCGCAGAACAAATTGCCGTACGGCAATTTGCAAATATCTCCTAGACCATGGGTCCTCAAACTTTGGCCCTCCAGTTGTTCAGGAACTACAATTCCCATCATGCCTAGTCTGTGAATGTCAGGGTTTTACAATGCCTCATGGGATGTGTAATTCCGCAACAGCTGGAGGGCCGTAGTTTGAGGATCCCTGTCCTAGACCGTGCAGGTCTGGGAGATATTTCAAGCACCTACAGGTAAGCCTTAATTTAGGCGTACCTGTAGTTAACCTGAAACACTTATTGCTAGACATATCTAGCAATTGTTGTTATCTATCTATCTATCTATCTATCTATCTATCTATCTATCTATCTATCTATCTATCTATCTATCTATCTATCTATCTATCTATCTATCTATCTATCTATCCTGCTGAGCCATTGTCTTCTCCAGGCTTGAGGGGCAGGAGAAGCTGTCACCCCTGGGAGAGGACAGTGATTATCACTAGTGGCTTATGCAGCCACTAGCAATAATCACAAGATAGTCCGGCAGGCTGGTTGCACCCAAGATGTTTGCTCGAAATACTTGGTACATTCAGCCTGCCCATTAGCAGTTCTGCCGAACCAGCCGAGATTCTAATTGTGTTTGACCAGCTTTAGTGTGGTAAAGGTAAACTAAGGGGTTCCGGTATTGGCATTTGGGTGAAATGAGGGAAGAAAAAAAATTAAACTCTGTCTTATTGATCAGCAAATAAAAGTTGGCTGAAATTTCCGATCAACTTGTGCTTGGCCAATGGCTCATAATGTGCTAAAGTTAAAGAATCAGCATGGCAACCAAGCAACTATCGTTTTCAAAAGAAGAGATGAGCATTAGCAGCAATATACCGTTAAGTAGATCTATAGGCAAAGATTTTTTCCTCATTTTGGATAGAGTAAGAGAGGGTTATAACCCCTGTCAGATTTGTTTTGCCATCTGTATAATTAATAGTAACGAGTGGCCATTCTTCACCCCTCTTCCTTCCGGGACCACGAACTCCAGGTCTGTGAGTGGCCGGAGTCGCGTGACGTCACTCCCGCGCCTCCACTCATGGCATGACCCGAGTTAGAAAAAAGGGCACAGCATGCCCTTTTTAACTCTGGCGCATGCGCAGAACAAATTGCCGTACGGCAATTTGCAAATATCTCCTAGACCATGGGTCCTCAAACTTTGGCCCTCCAGTTGTTCAGGAACTACAATTCCCATCATGCCTAGTCTGTGAATGTCAGGGTTTTACAATGCCTCATGGGATGTGTAGTTCCGCAACAGCTGGAGGGCCGTAGTTTGAGGATCCCTGTCCTAGACCGTGCAGGTCTGGGAGATATTTCAAGCACCTACAGGTAAGCCTTAATTTAGGCGTACCTGTAGTTAACCTGAAACACTTATTGCTAGACATATCTAGCAATTGTTGTAATCTATCTATCTATCTATCTATCTATCTATCTATCTATCTATCTATCTATCTATCTATCTATCTATCCTGCTGAGCCATTGTCTTCTCCAGGCTTGAGGGGCAGGAGAAGCTGTCACCCCTGGGAGAGGACAGTGATTATCACTAGTGGCTTATGCAGCCACTAGCAATAATCACAAGATAGTCCGGCAGGCTGGTTGCACCCAAGATGTTTGCTCAAAATACTTGGTACATTCAGCCTGCCCATTAGCAGTTCTGCCGAACCAGCCGAGATTCTAATTGTGTTTGACCAGCTTTAGTGTGGTAAAGGTAAACTAAGGGGTTCCGGTATTGGCATTTGGGTGAAATGAGGGAAGAAAAAAAATTAAACTCTGTCTTATTGATCAGCAAATAAAAGTTGGCTGAAATTTCCGATCAACTTGTGCTTGGCCAATGGCTCATAATGTGCTAAAGTTAAAGAATCAGCATGGCAACCAAGCAACTATCGTTTTCAAAAGAAGAGATGAGCATTAGCAGCAATATACCGTTAAGTAGATCTATAGGCAAAGATTTTTTCCTCATTTTGGATAGAGTAAGGGAGGGTTATAACCCCTGTCAGATTTGTTTTGCCATCTGTATCCCATTGTGGAGATTTCCCTCCACTTCCTGTCCCATAGTCAAACAGGAAGTTAGAGGAAATCCCTGCAAATTAAAGGAATTCCTTGGGGTCTCCAAGGTCACCAGAACTTGTGTCCCCATTAGAAGTTTTCCCTTCTATTAATTTTCTCTGGACAACCCAAAATTTGTGATTTTCTTTTACTTTCACTTTCAGTGATAATGGTAAACAGGACAAATAAAGAGAGTGAATCTCCCTAAGAGCCGGTTCACACAGGGGCAACACGACTCTGGGCGCGACTTTGAGAGGCAACTTCAACTTGGAGCGACTTACAAGGTGACTTCAAGTCGCCTCCAGGACAGGCGACTTTGCCAGTGGCCAATTAAACAGTAATCAGCTCTGTGGGAGGGAGGGGTTTGCCTGAGAAAAATTGTTTCTCTTCCAGGAAAGTTGCTTCAGTTAAGACAGGGGATCCGACTTGGAGGCGACTTCCATTGAAATCAATGGGTACAAGTCGCCTAGAAGTCACCTTGAAGTCGGAGCGACTTTAGTAGTGTGCATTAAGATGGCTCTCATTCACTTGCATGTAATTTCTCATGTCGCCCGACATGGGGTGACACAAGTCGCCCCCCAGGTCACGGTAATGTGAGCCAGCTCTAACAGGGGCAAAGATAGCAATAACAAGTTACAAGCATTCTAATCCCTCTCCATTCTATCCAAAACAAAAACAAAAAAGTTGCTTTTAGTTATACTTTCATACTTTGAGCTTTCAAAATTCATCTTTAGCAATAGGAGTTCATCATACTATAATCCACAGACTAAAATTTGAATATTAAAACCAAAATTGTGCTGCATGTGTTTGATTGTATTTTGTGCAAGTTTACCCCTGCTTGTTGTAAGTATTTTTAACCTTTATTAAAAAACAGAACTTTTAATACTACACTATGGGTTGTTCTTCTGTTTCCCCCTTCCATACTGAGTGGACTGTGGATTGTTTTGACTGCATGGTTAACCACTTAAGGACCGCCGCACGACGATATACGTCGGTAGAATGGCACGGCTGGGCACATGGATGTATATATACGTCCCCTTTAAGAGCCCAGCCGCGCGCTCGCGACCTGGTCCGAAGCTTCGTGACCGCGCCCACGGGACCTGTGGACCCGATCAGCACAGGTGTCCCGCGATCGGGTCACAGGAGCTGAAGAAAGGGGAGAGGTGAGTGTAAACAAACCTTCCCGGTTCTTCTCTGTGGCAATGTCAGTGATCGTCTGTTCCCTGATAGAGGGAACGACGATCACTGAACTCACACGTCCAGCCCCGCCCCCTACAGTTAGAAACACACATGACCCCTACAGCGCCCCCTAGTGGTTAACCCCTTTACTGCCATTGTCATTTTCACAGTAATCAGTGCATTTTTATAGCACTTTTCGCTGTGAAAATGACAATAGTCCCAAAAATGTGTCAAAAGTGTCCGATGTGTCCGCCATAATATCGCAGTCATAAAAAAATCGATTATCGCTGCCATTAGTAGTAAAAAACCCAAAGGGCATGGTAATGGACTGGGGGGGGGGAAACTCATGTAGTTTTATCTGTATTGCCGGGACCTGACAATTTATTACAGCCGCGATTAGTTTTAAATTACTTTTTTTCCTTTAGAAATTTTATTTTGCTGAGGGGTTGTTCACGGGAAAAATGTGCCACTTTACAGGCATACTATAGACACCCCCCAGGTACGAAATTTAAAGGGATGTTTAATTTTTATTGTTTCACTTTAAGTATTATTAAAATCACTGCTCCCGAAAAAACTGCAGTTTTTAAAACTTGTTTTTGCATTGATACATGTCTCCTGGGGCAGGAGCCAGGTCCCCAAACACTTTTTATGACAATAACTTGCATATAAGCCTTTAATATGAGCACGTTTGTTTTTTCATGTTTGTGTGCCATAGACTTCAAACACATTTTTTGTCTGTTTGCAAGTTCTGGTGCAAACCAAACCGTTTGGCTAAAAAACAAAAGAACAAAAGCTGGACAGCCGCACTCCAAAATTTTCTTTAAAAGAGATGTCTTTATTTTCAACTGTGCATACAGTCACTGCAAGCCCACAAAAATCAGTATGGCCAACGTTTCGCACTGGCGTCAGTGCTTAGTCATGGCTGACTAGGCATGACTAAGCACTGACGCCAGTGCGAAACGTTGGCCATACTGATTTTTGTGGGCTTGCAGTGACTGTATGCACAGTTGAAAATAAAGACATCTCTTTTAAAGAAAATTTTGGAGTGCGGCTGTCCAGCTTTTGTTCTTTTGTTTTTTTGCTATTACCGCATTGCCAGCACCCTGGTGGTTCAACAACCCCTGATCATCACGAGGCTCACCTGGAGCGGTGAGAATTCTGTCAAACCGTTTGGCTCATCCTTATTGATAGCACAGCACAATTGTAATGGTTTGTTTATTGTTAATGTGGATATATTGTGAGTACAGCTACCACTGATATTATCTATTGTTAGAAGGTGACACTTTTATTATTGTATGGTGATACTCTTGCATGACTTTTTTTTTTAATAACATTTTATTATACTTTGGAACATTATTTTCACAGCCTTATCAATATCTTTATTTCTCAAACTATAAATAATTGGATTTAACATAGGTATTACAACAGTGTAGAAAAGAGTGGCGACACTTCTGTTCTCAACTGTAGACTGTGATTTGGGACTTAAATATACATACAGAGTTGTTCCATAATAAAGTGACACTGCTGTTATGTGGGATGCACAAGTCGAAAAGGCCTTCTGTCTTCCAGTTACACTCTTTATACTCATAATGGATACAATTATGGAGACATATGACATGATAATGACCACTATAGAAGGTATAGTTATAAAAGAAGAAAAGATTAAGAGGACAAATTCATTAATAGTAGTATCTGTACAAGAAATACTTAGTAATGGGGGAAAATCACAGGCAAAATGGTGGAGGACATTAGATGCACAAAAAGACAGTTGCAAGGTGCAAGAAGTCTCAATGAGAGAATGCAGGACTCCAGCTGTATAAGCTCCACATACTAGTCCTATGCAGGTCTTCTTCTGCATTACCAAAAAATAGTTTAATGGGTTACATATTGCCACAAAACGGTCATAAGCCATTACTGCAAACAAGATACATTCAGTACTTCCGAGAATGCAAAAAAAGAAAAGCTGTACAAAACAGCCAACATAAGATATTTTCTTCTGTTCAGAGAGAAAGTTCAATAACATTTTGGGAGCAATATCGCAAGATAAACACAGGTCTATTATTGACAGATTACATAGGAAATAATACATGGGTGTTTTCAAGCTGTCATTGTGACAAATAGCAAAGATGATCAGCAAGTTACCCAAAAGGGTTATTAAATACACAGATAAAAAGAGTAAGAAGAATGTTTCCTGAAGGTCAGGCCTACTTGAGAATCCAGTCAGAATGAAATCAGTTACTAATGTATAATTGCTACTTGTGGTTAAAGCCATTGCTTATTGGAAGACCTGCAAGTACAATATAAGGCTGACGTCAACCAAACATACACAAAAGGCTGTCTCATTTATATCATACTATAGAACAATGGTTTAATATATATATATATATATATATATATATATATATATATGACAGGGCTTTTTTTCAGCGGGAACGCGGGGGAACCCAGTTCCAGCACCTCCTAGACTGACTGTATGTAATGGCAAGGGGTACTGGGGTGTAGGGTATTGATGCTCACTACTGGGGGATCTCTTCTAACTGGAGGGGACCAATTTTTGCAGGGGGGTCTACTTTTGCTGAGGAGGTCTATTGTTGCTGGTGGGGGGCCTATTGTTGTTGGGGGTGGGTCTTATGTTGCTGCGGGGGATCAGTTGTTGCTGCAAGAGATCTACTGTTTAAGGAGGGGTCTATTGTTGATGGCTGCCAGAGAGTCTATTAATGCTGGCTGTGCGGAGATCTGTTGATGCTGACGGGAGTCTATTGTTGCTGGCTGCAGGGGATCTATTTTACTGATTTTCTTGATATCATTACCAAATTCCATACAAATTTCTTAACACCACAAAATGATACTTGGTTCTGTATTGTCTAAAAGGGGCGCTACTGGGAGGTGGGTATAGGATGGAACCAAGGGAAGGTGCTCAGAGGTGGGTAGGGGCAAGGAAGAGGGGTGACTCAGAAAGGGGGAGTTCCTGCACCTATTATCTGAGAAAAAAAGCCCTGTATATATAAAAATCCCAGGGTATTCAAAACCACCCCTTTTTGTCCATTCCTTTTTTTCATTAATATAACGGGATGAGGTGTTCTTGAGTTGAATGTTCATGCCCCACCCTATTTCATTTCTGGATTCGGATATTTAATTGAATACATTCAGTGATGGGGATGAACATCCGTGATCCCCAGAGGTTGCCCTGTTCCATAAACTACCCAATGAAGTGCCCAAGAAATCAATTAAATGAATCACATATATACTACTAGTATAGCTGCTTGACACTGGAAACAATTGGTTATTCCTCAAGAATATGTTAAAAATAAAGTCAACTGTATTAGGGTTAATGACAAACTCACTCACATACTCCATAATAATTATAAAACATTTGATAAATTATGGGACCCATGGATCCGGTATATTTTGATTCCCTAATGAGCCCTGGGCTGACCTACTTCTATTATTCTTTTAACTTCTCTTCCGCTTTTCTCCCCCCCCCCTCTTTTTTGTGTTGCTTAACTCAAATATATATTGGGTTACCTTTAGAACATTATTACGTTTTGACTTTACAGATTTTCTCAGGAATTAGTACAAAGGTCCCTTGTATCCACAATACTTCCTCCACCCCCTCCTCCGCGTTTATCTTTCCATACCATAATAAAGTTCCTGCACGCTATTGCACATGGTTACAATTCTAACTATTGATTAGCACTGATCTTTAGTAGATAAGGTATACGTTTATTACTTCCTGATATTGTCGGACTTTCTAACCTCAACGGATTTACTTGAGATCATCCCATGATTATTGTTTGTTCCCTTATATTCATGGACCATGTTATTTATGTGTATTCATATTTTCTGTATTCATGTATCTGTCATAGTGAAAATCTGAGCATTGATCTCTGTTTCACTGCTACTTTTGTTATTGCTGGATTTCTTCAATAAAAACATTGAAATATAAAGTTGAAGCTGGAGGTTTTGTTGTTGAATGTAGATATATAAAAATTCTTAATACAGTATGAACATCTAAAACCTGTCATTCACCAGAGCTAAATTGGCCAGATGCTAGTGTCTGGGGTCAGTGAAATTCATAAACAGTTTTAAATTTCAGGAATGTCAAACCTCTATTATGGGACTAATTAGGTAAAGGGCACAAGTCAGGGATCCTTTGTAGAAAACAGATAACTGTTTTATGGCCACTTAATGTGGCTAAAAATATAACCAGTAACTTGATATTGTTACTATTTATTGGCTCACAAATGATTTTTCCTACCTTCAACCCTTCTTTATTAAGTATGTTTTTTTAAGAAAATGCATTCTGTATGACTGCAGAACAAGCACCGAGATATGTCCCTCTAATGCCGCCTACAGACGGTCGTTTTTTGTGATGAAAAAAAACGACGTTTTAGAAAACATCATTTAAAATGATCGCGTGTGGGCAAAACGTTGTTTTATGTCTTCAAAAAAACGACAAAAACATTTCCGAACATGCTGGAATTTTTTGTGTAGTTTTTCAAAACGTCATTTTTAGTTTCACAGATATTGACCGTGTAGCAAAAAACGACGTTTAAAACGACGTTTTTAAACCCGCGCATGCCCAGAAGCTAGTTATGAAGCGAGCTTCAATGGAAAAAAGTGGTGAACGTAACCTCGCTTTGCTAGAGCATTGTGAAAAAACGATGGTGTGTAGGCAACGTCGTTTTTGAAAATGAAGTTTCAAAAACGTTGTTTTATTTCATGATTTAAAACGTCGTTTTTTTTTCATCACAAAAAACGACCGTCTGTACGCGGCATAATTGTATATAGTGGTTTACTAGGTAAATGAAATATGTCATAGAAATGTCAAATTTTTATTTGGAACTTCTTTAGACATTAAAGAATACATCATATATGATCTTTTGTACAAAGGAAAAAGCAGGTTTAGACAAGGTTTTGGAAGTGAAAGATATAGCATAACAATAATTGACAGTTTGTTCATCTATGTAATATCATTTTAAAAATGATTAAAAAAAAATTTTTTGTTGCAGAATTTGGATTTATTAGAAGTAATTTTGAACAGCATGACTCACTTGTAATGTAGATCCTGTGATTTTAGGATATTGGGTATTGAAATATCTGGAGACAGTATTTTATCCATTGAAGACTAATGAATCTGGTATTTAAGGGTTGGAATTAAGCAGTTAAGTAGGAGATGCTGATAATGATGGATTTTTATTGTGTTGAAAAGATTCCCTGAACATCATGCTTTACCACGAAAAAAACTACATAGGGAATTATATTAATTCCCATGTGTTCTCTTTTAATAGAGACTTGCAAAATAATTCCTGTGAGAATGGCAAGTGCAAAGGCAATTAAGCTAATTGCCTTTGAGAACTTTTAAACTTACAATCGTAGTGCTACCCGTAATGGCCCGTACACACAATCCGAATATCGTACAACGGATCGTACGACTTTTTTCGCTTAATAGTCGCAAGTAAAATGAAATAGGTTACTAAAGCCACGAAAATTCTCTTACGACTGAAAAAAATAATCGGAAGTGATGTCACGTGTTGTAATGTATTTGTATTGTATTTTCGGACGACAACTGTACTGACTAAACAAAAATCGTACGATCTGACATCGTACGAGGAAAATTTTCGTGCATGTCCGATCGAATAATATCGGATGAACTGTCGTGATCGGCTCTCGAAAGTAGAGTACACACGATCCGAAAATCGTACGATTCTTCATTGGACGATCGTTTTCGTCCGATATTTGGATCGTGTGTACGGGCCATAAGTAACCGCTTGATAATTTGGGTTCTCTACTCTGCGCCTCAACTCTGAGAGCAATCTTAGCCACTCTGACACACCTGGTTGAATCAAAGTCACTGCAGGCACTTATAAAAAACACGAGTGATGATACCTTTGCCTTGGTTGTAAGCTAGTACCAGGAAATAGACACAAAACTGTTTAGTGGTAAATTAACCCGATATATTGGTACAGTTTAGGGTAAATAATAGTATAATAGTAAGAGCACACAGAGGGTAGACTCAGACACAGTCTGCTAAACAGTGTGATATCTAGGCCAAAGCAACTTTGAATAGAGTTCTGCACTACTTGACTGGAATCAACCAAAAAATCAACAAGATCAGCAATAAACAATGCATTTAAAGATTTAACTGCAGTAAGGATGAGGATACTGTAAGTGGTTTAGAGTGCACTTTAAGGAATGGCTAGGGTCCTGGGCAGTATCCCTTAAGAGAGACCTCTTAAACTATGCAATGGGCTAAGGTCTCCATGTAAACTGTAAACTGCAACTGTAAAGTAAGGTGACTAGATTTTCTTTATGAAATGCGGGGACATATATGTAGTGCCCATCAATGCAGCCTGTTCAGTGCCCATCCATGCAGCCTGTTCAGTGCCCATCAGCTCAGCCTGTTCAGTGCCCATCAGTGCATAGCGAGCGAGGAGAGGAGACAGATTATACAGAGCGGGGATCTTCTGTTTACCCCGCACAGACGCTGTCCTCAGACAAAGTCCCGCCTCTTATAATAGAGGTCTGACAGCCGAGTAAGCAGGAGATCCCCACCCATCTGGGACCCATGGTAGGGCCGGCCCTGGATGCCCCCCTCAGCCCCAGCTTGCATTGCACCCACACAGGATAGTCCCTGAATCCGGAATGTGATTGATCACACAGCAGGCAAGGCACCCAGCTACACAATAGTGTTACTGTAGATTTTACTGCAACCATGTTAAAGAGGATTTACGGGAAACATTTTTATGTTTTGAGTGCAATTAAACAATTTACCTATTGCAGTCCTGTAATGAATATGCCCTTATATACAGTATACTGTGCATTAATTCTCCACTGGAATAATTTATGATTTGCCGACTCCGATAAGTAAATGTGTAATATGATGTGGACCTGCTGACTTGTATAAATTTGTTATATTAAATAAAATAACAATGGGAACTCCAGATTAAAGGATAAGTTCACCATTACAAAAAATAAATGCACATTTTTTTTGTTAGAAGCCTGTAAAGCATTGCACCCATGATCTGCTAAACTACCTAGAGCACCTAACAGCGCCCTGATAGTTCATTGAGAACTACAAGCAGAAATGCGCAAGGGCTGTTGGTTCTTGCAGTTCATTTATTCACAAGGATCTGCAAACTAACGGCATCTGAAACCCCCGGACAGCCACTCTCTCTTTGAATTGTGACAGCGAGTGTGGGAGAAGATCCCTGGCTCGCTGTCAGGGGGAGAGGGGTCTGATGCTGAACATGTTACATGTTACATCTTAGATATGGGTGTAACATCTAGCATGTTCAGAAAGATGAATTTATGCCGGCGTAATTTTAAATTCCCAGTGTTGTATCTTTGTTTTGTATCCACAAAACAAGATACGACTGCATCTGGGATCGATCCGACAGGCGTACATCTTAGTCGCCGTCGGATCTAAGCTGCAATTTTTCGGCGGCCGCTAGGTGGCGTTCCCGTCGAAATCCGCGTTGAGTATGCAAATTAGCTTGTTACGGCGATCCACGAACGTACGTCGTCCCGGCGCATTTTTTTACGTCGTTTTCGTTCGGCTTTTTCCGGCGTATAGTTAAAGGTGCTATATGGTGCCGTACTCAATGTTAAGTATGGCCATCGTTCCCGCGTACAATTTTGAATTTTTTTACGTCGTTAGTCGTTTGCGAATAGGAATTTGCGTAGAATGACGTCGCCGTCGTAAGCATTGGCTTGTTCCGGTTAAAATCCGAGCATGCGCACTGGGATACTCCCAGGGACGGCGCATGCGCAGTTAAAAAAAATGTTGTTTACGTCGGGTCACGACGTATTTACATAAAACACGCCCCCATTACATCCTTTTTAATTCCGCGCCCTTACGCCGCAAGAGATACACTACTCCGCCGTAACTTACGGCGCAAATTCGTTAAAGAATTCAAAACAAAAAAAGTTACAGCGGCGTAGTGTATCTTAGATACGCTACGCCCGGCGCAATAATGCGCCGTTGTACGTGGATCTACCCCTATGTGTCTATTATATGTATTCCACATAGTCAAATAAGAACCTTGTGGTTCAGACAAAAGGACCCAAATAAAATGGTAAGGTGGAATCTTCTACCCACATACACCAATATATTAAGCAACAGTTTGAAGATGCAAAAACTTTATGAGGAATTCTGGCTTCCTTTAACATAAGTTAGTAAATTAATAAAAGGTAAAGGGCTCCCTCTTGTGTTTGGATTGGGTGTTTCCAATTGTTATGGTTCCATCGATTTCTCAAAGCAGACTTTTTTTGTGTACATGAAAAATGATAGAGATTTTCTGTAAAGATATGTTTTATAGGCATTTAAAATGTATTTCCACTTTTGCAGCCAAACTGGGACATCACTTACTTTTTACATGTCCCCCATTCACATAGCTGAAAGTGATTGTAAAGTCCCGTTTTATTTTTGTTAAAAATAACAAACATGTTATACTTACCTGCTCTGTGCAATGGTTTTGTACAAAGCAGCCCTGAACCTCGTCTTTTTGGGTCCCTCTTCGGCGCTCATGGCCCCTCCTTCTTGTTGAGTGCCCCGACAGCAAGCAGCTTGCTATGGGGGCACTAGAGCCGCAGCGCTCTGTGTCCGCTTCCTTTCTCTCCTCATTGGCTGACTGACTTTGACAGCAGCAGGAGCCAATGGTGCCATGCTGCTATCACAGCCAATAAGGAGGGGAGTCCCAGTTAGCCGAGACACTCCTACAAGATTGCTGGATCTAGATGGAGAGTATAAGGTAAGTATTAGGGGGACTGAGGGGGGCTGCTGCACACAGAAGGCTTTTTATCATTACCACTTCAGCCCCTGAAGATTTTCCCCCTTAATGACCAGGCCATTTTTTGGAATGCAGCACTGCATAGCCTTAACTGTGAAGCGACACTTGCTCGGTCATGTGACTCTGTACCCAAACAAAATGTATGTCCTTTTTTCCCCACAAAAAGAGCTTTCTTTTGGTGGTATTTGATCACCTCTGTGATTTTTATTTTTTGTGCTGTAAATAAAATACCGATAATTTCGATTTTTATTTGAAAAAATCACAATATTTTTTATTTTTGCTATAGTAAATATCCCATTTAAAAAAAAAAATTCATCAGTTTAGGCCGATATATATTCTTCTACATATTGTTGGTAAAAAATCGCAATAAGCGTATATTGATTGGTTTGTGCAAAAGTTGTAGCGTCTACAAAATAGGGATAGATTTATGTCATTTTTATTATTATAATTTTTTTTACTAGTAATGCCGTTGAACAGCAATTTTTAGCGGGTCTTCAACATTGCGACGGACAAATCAGACACTTTTGACATTTTTCTGGGACCAGTTATACAGCGATCAGTGCTATAAAAATGCACTTATTACTGTATAAATGTCACTGGCAGGGAAGGAGTTAACACTAGGGGGGAATAAAGGGGTTAAATGTGTTCCCTGGGAGGTATTTCTAACTGGGGGGGGGGACTGACTGGGAGTACAATTACTAGGAACAGACGATCACTCTATACCTGTCAGAATGGGGATCTGTTTAATTACATTGGCAGATCCCCGTTCTGGTACTCTGTGGAGCAATCACCCATGGCTGGCACACATCACGGCCGCCGTCCACACGCATCAGCTCCCCTGCCATGCGGCGGGCCCGTGTGCCTGCTATAGCTGTTAAAGGGACTGACATACAGCTACGCCTATTTGCGGTAACGAGCCAACCTGCCGCAGTATAATGACAGTGGCTGGTTGGCAAATGGTTAATGCATAAAATGCATCCAGATAAAAAAAAACCTTCTTCCTTTACAACCACTTTAACTTATAAGTATATTTAAAAATTGCAGCTTATTATTTTTAGATGCTCTATTCTGGAACATCCAGTAAGAAAATATGCTACATAGTTCTCTTTGTTTGAGGGCTGGGCTGCTGTGTTTCCCATGGTTAACCCTGTCTTTACTGTGCAGGCAGAGCAGATTAGCAATTGTAACTAGATTTGAACGCTGTGGGGTGGATTTACTAAAACTGGAAAGTGTAAAATCTGGTGCAGCTTTCCATGGTAGCCAATCATCTTCTATCTTCAGCTTGTTCAATTAACCTTTCACTAAAATACTTAGAAGCTGATTGGTTTCTATGCAGAGCTGCACCAGATTTTGCACTCTTCAGTTTTAGTAAATCAACCCAATAAATAAAAAATCTTGCGAGCTACCAATATCATAGCCTGTAGGTCTAAAGCCTCGTACACACGGGCCAGAATTCCTGACGAGATTCTTGGCAAGAATCTCTTGCCAGCTGAGTGTACAGACTCTCCTTTCAAAAGAACTGCGGTTCTCTTGAAAGGCAAGGACGCGGTGACGTCATCGCATACGACGAGCATGCGCTCTTCACATTCGATGCCATCGCCGCCGTCTTGCTGCACCCTACCTATGCCTAGGAAGCTACCGCGCATGTGTCAAAGTCATTTCGAGCGTGCGCAGGTTTCCATGGCGACCAGGTAAGTATACACATTCTCGGGTTTCTCGGCAGGAAAACTGCCGAGAATCTCACAACGAGAAAATAGAGAACATGTTCTCTATTTTTCTTGTCTAGATTCTGGGCAGTTTTCTTGTGGAGAAACCTGAAAGCCTCGTACACACACTCGGTATACTGGGCAAGAGAGCTCTGCCAGCAGTTTTCTTGCTGGTTCTTGCAGAGTATACCGAGCGTGTCTACGAGGCTTTAAAATGCATCCAATAGAGCAGAGATGATATGATTTCTTTCAGTTACTGACACCAGTCACACTCCCATAAGCTGTGGTAAACCAAATAAAAATAGATAAAATGTGCCGTGCTGTATGAATACGGTAACTGTGTCAATACTATAAATGAATATTAACATATGATTCCAATCCATAAAGTGCATGTGCCAATTGTGATTATTTAAACAAATAAAATAAAAAATATTAGATAATATTATGCCACAGTATATGAATTCCTCTATTGCAAAATAAATATTCAAACTCAATTCCGAAGTGCAAATGCCAAACTAAATAATAACCATGTTATAGTGCATAAATCCAATGTAAACAAATGACATTACTCATGATACAAAATGTCATAAATAAATATTCAGTCCGTACAAGATCAATTTGTGCACTATAACATTGTTATTACATTTTGGCATTTGCAATTCGGAATTGAGTTTGAATACTCTGGTCGGCCCTCTCAGCCATTGGCTGAGATCGCTGATCAGGAGCTTGTCGGCTGCTGGTTTTACAGCAAGCACGTCCGACAGAAGCCGAACTGGCTGCCCTTATACACAGGCCGAATGTCGACTGTTTTTTATTGAACCGACCGATGTCGTCTGACATTCGGCCCATGTGCACTAGGTATAACATTGATCAAAAAACCTTGCAGTCAGCCATTGCACCTCCTCCTGCGAAATATCTAAAATGTAAGAAATAATATATATATATTTTTTTTAAGACTGCTATGTAAATGGAAGCACATAACAAACGTATAGTAGTTTTTTCCAATTTTAATGCTAAAGTGGAAATATGCATTAAAGCGGAGTTGCACACAAAAGTGGAACTTCTGCTCATCTGTCTCCCTCCCTGTTTTTGACAGGTATCATTTCCCATTTCCGAAGATGGTGCCACCGAGCCATCTCTCGGAAATTCGGTCCCCTTCTCTTTACTCCATCGCCGGGCCAATTAGAAAGCACAGTGTGCTTTGCGCATGTGCAGTAGGGAACCGGCTGTGAAGCCGAAAGGCTTCACTGCTGGGTTCCCATACCAGGAATGAAGGCGGCTGCACATGGAGTGCCGACATTGTGGGCTCCCAGGACAGGAAAATGTCCATTTATTAAAAGTATTTGTAGCTGCTGACTTCATTTTTGAAGTACCTCCTCTTTAAGGGCCTGTTCACAACATAATGTGGTGCAGGAAAGGCATGTTTCTTTTTTCTTCTTTTTTTTTTAAATGTGTCCTTTAATTATCTATTTAATTATCTATTTTTTTATTGTTTAATATCTGTTTATTTAAAAAAAATTATGAAAAGAAATGACAGAGATAATACAGACACATTGTATAGAATCGTGTACAGGTACAAATTCAAGCAAGTGTTACCCATAGACCATCAGGAATGGAGAACTCAAAAAATGAGAGGTGTAACAATAAACAGAAGCCTGGGTCCAGGCATTATATACAATCAAATGTTAAAGTAGTTAGATTGAGGGTTTAAAAAGAAAGAAAGGGGGGGGGGGGGAGAGAGAAAGAAAGAGAAAAAGGAGGGATGGGGGAAGGGAAGAAAATAGGTGGAGTGCTGGTAATCGGTGGAGTGTTCCATCTAAACAAGCAGAGATCACAAATAACAGTAGAGTAATTGTCATACAGAAAAACCTGATAAATTAAGAGACACCACTTGGCTGTTTATCTTCAAGAGGTACAAACATGATGTCTTTATAGCAAGAAGTAGTTTTGAATTTGAATCAGTGGGTGTGGCGCCTAATATTACCTTTGCCAAAATGGGTGAGTTCCTCTAAAGGACAAACTTAATCTCCCTTTTGTAGCCAACTTCTCAAAGATGTAGCTGTAGGTTGACACCATAAAACAGGTATCAAGGCCTTAGCTGCATTCAAGAGGTGAGGGAAGGTTTTTATATGGGCCAACTGGTTCGAGGGTACCATGAAGTAGTATCGTCCATAGGTCGAAGGGGAGAGATAGACCCACTATCCGGTTTGTGAGGTTAAGTATGTCTGACCAATTAGGGCGGATTAGGGCGCAGTCCCACCAGATATGGGCATGTGAGGCAGTGTTCCCACAATTCCTCAAACACAACGGGGAATTTTAAGGGGAACATACTGTATAGTATATTTTAATTGGCATGTAATGCCATCTGGTTAGAAGTTTATAGCTGGTTTCCACTATTTTGGATGAAATTGAAGAAATATGAGAAAGCTGCAGGATTTTGTCTCTTTGCTTGTCGGCAAGATGAGATTTGAGGTCAGCTTCCCATTTGACAAGGTATTGTGGGCTAAAGGGGGCCTTGTAGCATGGTGAGAGCCGTGTAGAACTGCGGGACGCAGTGAAATGGAGGATTTTTGTGGATAAACATGTATTTAATTGGGTTTAAATCCTGTAGGACAGGTAGTGGATGAGACAGAGAGAGAAGAAATCGGTTTAGCTGGTTATACCTCCATCTGTCCATGAACGTGATTGATTTTGAACCTAAAATAGACAGAAGAGGCTTAAGAGCGTAAGATTGAAGAAGGTGATGGCGCAGTAGAGGACCCCTCGAGTGACCAAGATTTAAAGCCAGAGTCCATGGAGCCAGGTAGAAAGTAGCCGTGATTTAGAAGAGGCATTAAGGGTAAGTTATAGGACCAGGAAAACTTTTTGTGTAGCATGTCCCATGGTGGAGGCGGTTAGAGGTGGAGGAGGATAAAGATCTTAAGAAGCGGGGTATCCATTGTATAATGGGTAAGTCTGTGCCATTTAAAGTATATTCCAGGTGGACCCACAATTTGACATTGCCAGTCAGATATCCGTGACAAAGCAATAGCATGGTAATATGTTTTGAAGTCTGGAAGTGCAACCCCCCTCAGAGCATTTGGAGTGGCATTAAGTCGATCTGGATATTCTAGGGTGCTTACCCTTCCAGATGAAGCAAGAGATCATGGTCATGGAGATCATGGTCTGAAGTAAAGAAAAGAAGGGCAACATTTGGAAAATGAAAAGTCTACTTTGCAGAATATTCATTTTTGTTTTACCTAATCAAGAATGGGACAGGAAATACCATTGCCGGAGATCAGATTTGACGCTATTTAATAGGGGTGTATAGTTATGCTTAAAAATAGTGTGAAGATGCGGGGTGAATACCTAGATATTTTTGATTTTCTGAATTCCAGTGAAAAGGAGATGTTTTATTTGGTCAGCTTCCAAACGGGGAACCTTAATGTTTAGAATCTCAGATTTGTTGAGATTAGAAAGTGGAAAGTAATTGGAACGTATTGAAGGCAGCCATTGAATTTGGTAACGAGATACGTGGCTGTTGAATAAAGAAAATAATGTCGTCTGCATAGGCGGCATATTTGTGTACCCTAGAGCCTACTTTGACCTCTTCAATGCTATAGTTATTTCTGATTTTGGCTAAAAAGGGTTCCAGTGAGATAACAAATAACAGGGGTGACAGGGGACAACCCTGTCTAGTACCATTGTGTAGAGTGAAGGGGTCGCTTAATAATCACTTAATCCGAATCTGTGCAGAGGGGTGGGATTAAAGGGAGGAAATACGGTTGAAAGGCTTGTTTCATGCAGGAAGGCACTGCCCTTGCTAGACATGTGCAGGTGCCATTGTATGTTAAATGCAAACGCATCTAGCAGTGCCATGCAGGTTGGGGCAGGGCAATTTGTAAAAGTAGTCTGAACCAGAACACACGGAATGTGCAAAAACATGCGTGTTCTAGTGTAAACCAGCCCTACAAAAAATTCTTGGACTCAGCATAAAGGCACATGGTTTCTTTTTACAAAGGCCCACAAAGCTTAATTTAAGAAAACACTACTTTCCTCCTTAAAGTGGTAGTAAAGGTGTTTTGAGGATTTATATCTACAGCTAAGCTTAAAATAAGGCTTACCTGTAGGTACAGTAAATATCTCCTCTGTGTACCGTTTAGGAGATATTTACTTAAGCAGCGTCAGTGATGTCATCGGCAAGCCCTCCATTGAGAGAGCTGTGCCGCGGCTACGTGCACGCTAGCGCGATGACATTGCAAACCCAGAAGGAAGACCTGGGCTGGTGAAGATGGAAGCCCTGTCACCGGTGACAGTGCGCCGCTGAAGGGCTTTGTTTTCAGGTAAGTATTTCATAATGTGCTCGTATGCGATGCATAGAGCCCATTATGACATTAACTTGCAGGGAGAAGATTTTAATTTTTTTTATTTGTTTGCGGTTTACTATGGCTTTAATGTACTCTGCTAATATGCTCTTGTTTTCTAATCCATCCCTCAGTGTCTCTCCAGTGCCTCCTCTTTCTACACCTTAGCTTGAATGTTCTCTTCTTTTGACATGCATACATATAAATGTATGTATGCAATTAATATTATACCTTAACCATTTAAGGACCGCCACACGATGATATACGTCGACAAAATGGCACGACTAGGCACAAGGGCGTACATGTTCGTGGCTCGCACAGCGCACTGCCGGCGGTGCACTCGCAAACCAGTTCTCTCCTCCGTGACCGTCCCCATGGGAAAAGAGGACCCGTATGCCGCCGGTGTCCCGCGATCGGGTCACAGAGAGGAAGAATGGGGAGAGGTATGTGTAAACAAACTTCTCCCTGTGCTTCCTAGTGTGGCTGTCACTGATCGTCTGTTCCCTGTGTTAGGGAACGGCGATCAGTGACGTCACACACACAGCCACGCCCCCCACAGTAAGAACACTCCCTTAGGGCACACTTAACACCTACAGCGCCCCTCCTGGTTAACCCCTTCACTGCCAGTGTCATTTTTACAGTAAACAGTGCATTTTTATAGCACTTTTCGCTGTGAAAATGACAATGGTCCCAAAAATGTGTCAAAAGTGTCCGATGTGTCCGCCATAATGTCGCAGTCACCAAAAAAAAAATCACTGATCGCCGCCATATGCCAGAACCTTTGGCATTAAAAAAGTCAGTCGGATGAAGCCTATTTTCAGGGGTATCTCAGTTTAGGGGCACGGCGCATAGATACGACGGCGCATACTTACACTTACGCGGCGTATCTCGAGATACGTCGGCGTAAGTGCTTTGTGAATCTGGGCCTATGTCTCTAAACTCCCTAATGTGCATGGGCACTTAAGCTGTTTTATGGGCACCCTAGCACTAGTACATCTCCCGTCACTGCTCTTCCCTTTTCCCTCATATTTGAAAGTCATCTTGCTTATTTTCAGACCTTGATATATCTTGTTAACCTGTAACATACAGTACTTATATTACTAATGCTATTTTTGTTGTTGTCTGTCTTCACGCTGTAGATTTCCTTCTATATGTCCCTTTTGTTATCTTAAAACCAATACCATTTTTGTATATGTAGCGCCCTTCTCCTGTTGGGTAGGCGCTATTTGTAAATTTAAGTTATCTGAGCTGTAGTTTAGCTCAGAATGATTATGTCAAATTATTGGTTTCTGTTCCAGTTCAGCAGCGTTGCATATTTTCCATTTGACTGTGGGTGTTGCTGTCACCATGGGTCAAGGTTGGAAAAGCAGCGGGTTGGGTGCATTGAGTATTCTTTCCCAGAAGCAGCTCAGCAGGCGTGGTCCCTGTCGGTGTGCATTCTGGGAGAGGGTACTTACGGGACAGACACTGTTCTGGCGGGGTTTTCCGATCCTGACCTGATGGCCCTCCTGGCCTCAGGGATGTGCTAGCAGTTTTTTTCAGGCCTCAGGGCCTGCTGGCCCGAGGCTCCGCTACTGAGAGTAGGTCCAGGAGTTTCTGGGGCCTACTGGTCCAGGGGTGGTCCTGTGCTGTCTTGCCTGCAGGAAGAAGCCGAACAATTGGGGATTCAATTGGAGGACGCATCCTGCCAATCTACCTCACAGTGTTGCCGGCTGGCTGAAAGATCCTGGTACTGTGTAGCTGTGTCTTTGGAACTTTTGCAAAGTGTGTGTGTGGTTACGCGGTCCTGTGGCAGAGGACTGCAATGACTCGACGGCACTCATCAAGTCTGTGGCAGAGACTTTTGAACAAGCTTCACACCGGCTGCTAGGTCAGTGAGAGAGGCCTATTCGGTGGTTGCTAAATCCAGTGTGGAAACGGTTTGTCCTCTGGATCCAAGAACATGCCCATGATCCGCAAGGTAAGGTACCTGAATCTCCCCTCTGTCTGAGTTGTTTAATAAAACCTTGGAAGAAAAAGAGATTAAGTGTTGGTGCAGACATTTGTGAATAACTGTTCAAGGAGGACCCCTAAGACGAATGTGGTGAAGAAACGGCAGGCCCAAATTAAAACACAAGATAGCTGTCCTGAGGCAGAAGGTATATAAATCCATCCATGCTTACATCCAGTGGCGGCTGGTGCTCAAATTTTTTTGGGGGGGCGCAAACAAAAAAAAACAAAACAATTGCAGCCTCACTGTGCCCATCAATTGCAACCACTGTGCCCATCAAATGCAGCCACTGTGCCATCAATTGTCACCACTGTGTCATCAATTGTCGTCACTGTGCCATCAAATGCAGCCACTGTGCCATGCCATCAAACGCAGCCACTGTGCCATCATTTATCGCCACTGTGCCCATCAATTGCCACCACTGTGCCATGCCATCAAACGCAGCCACTGTGCCATCAATTGTTGCCACTGTGCCCATTGTCACCACTGTGCCATCAATTGTCGCCACTGTGCCCATCAATTGTCGCCACTGTGCTGGCTCTGATAGGCACTTCCACAGCCAACCAGCTTCCGCTATTCAGATGGCCGGCGCTCACCAGGGGGGCGGCCATCTGAATAATCGGCGGCAGCGGCCGGCAACAATACATAGAGATTCATGCAATGCATGAATCTCTATGTATTGTGTCAGTGGCGGTGCAAGAGCCGCCACAGTGGCACACACACCGCCACTGCTTACATCCCACATGATGTTCTGCAACATTTCCCTAGTAATGTTGCTTTTAGCACACTTTTTATATCTTCGTTCCTCATGCTATAAATAATTGGATTTAGCATGGGCAGTACCACTGTATAAAATACAGTAGCTATATTTACATTATCCCTGGAAGCTGAGGATTTGGGACTGAAATACACATAAAGGACAGTGGTGTAAAGTAAAGTCACAGCTGTAATGTGTGAGGCACAGGTAGAAAAAGCTTTTTGTCTTTCTCCCTTACCAGTTATTTTTAAAATGGCTAATAAAATAGAAATATAGGACCCAAGAATGACCACAACAGAAGGCATGGTGAGTGAAGAGGACAAAAAAAACAAAACAATTTCATTAATAGTAGTGTCACTGCAAGAAATGCTTAACAGTGGAGGAAAATCACAAGCAAAATGATGAAGAACATTAGAGACACAAAAGGACAGATGAAAGGTGAGGCATGTCTCAATCACAGAATGCAGCAAACCGGCTGTAAAAGCTCCACATACCAGCTGCAGACACATCTTCTGCTGCATTACTAAATTATAGCTTAATGGGTTACAGATTGCCACATATCGGTCAAAAGCCATAATTGCAAATAGGATACATTCAGTACTTCCAAGAGCACAGAAAAAGAAAAGCTGTATTGCACAGCCAATGTAGGAGATGTTTTTTTGACCAAAAAGTATGCCAGCAAGCATCTTTGGAGCAATGTTTGATGAGTATAGAAGGTCTATGAAGGAAAGGTTGCTGATGAAAAAGTACATAGGAGTATGAAAACGGGTATTGCTAAATACAATAAGTATTATACCGGTATTTCCCAAGATAGAAGTTACATAAACAATAAGGAACATCATAAATAAAAATATCTTCAGGTCAGGTCTGTTAGAAAAACCAAGTAGAACAAACTCAGTCACCAAGGAGTTATTACTGCCCTTAGGATCTTCCATGGAGACTTTGTAAAGTTTTATCTCTGTAAGATTAAAATGAGAGTTGAGGTCTAATTAGAATCAATATAATACCAAATACAGTAGCTATTACACTTAAAAAAAATGAAAGACCTTGCAGAACAACAGATAGGGGAAGGATAGATCTTCCTATCCCTTAGGCCCCGTACACACGACCGAGAAACTCGACGTCCAAAACACATCGATTTGCCTGTCGAGTTCCTTGTTCGGCTGTCAGAAAACTCGTCGAGCCAAATGTTCCCATTGCCCAACGAGGAAATAGAGAACATGCTCTCTTTTTGGCTCGACGAGTTTCCCGACGGGTTTCTCGGCGAAAAGTGTACACACGACCGGTTTCTTGCTGAATTCTGCCGAGAAAACCGGACGTGTGTACGGGGCCTCACATCTATTGCATCAAGCATGTTTAACCTTTTCGTGACAACAAGAGACAATTGGTGCCTGGAAGACGAGAACAAATTTAGCAGCATAAATATCCACTGATTACCTTCACAATAAGTCTACTTATTTGTCTAAATCATTTTCACAAAGACATATAAGGCTTTATTTTGTACAATGTTAAATAAATGTTCTGCTCAGATCTCCTATTGTAGGCTTACAAACAGAACAATATATATTTTAATACTTCTGTTTCGAATTTTTTAATACTATGGAAGCTGTCAGCTGTTTATAAACGAAGCAAAGTAATCACCATGTCATAGATAATTGCCATGTGATTTGGAACAATGCTAAAGCTAAAGCTCCTGTGGGTCCTCTTCTGCTATCTGGATGATGACTCGGATAAGATCGCTCTGATTCATGCAACAATTACCAGTCGGTTGGACTACTGTAATGCTTTGTACCTTGGCCTACCTAAAAAGATCATGCATAGACTCCAACTAATTCAGAACGCCACAGCAAGGTTACTTACGGTGCTGGTAGGAGAAATATTACCCCAATTTTAAATACCTTGCATTGGCTGCCCGTCCGTTAGTGGGTTCTGTTTAAGATTGGCTGTTTTATGCATAGGATAGTCCATGGAGGTGGACCAGAGTAAAAATTCACACGATATGCTCCTAGTAGAGCACTACGTTCAGCGGGACAAACGAATGTCATTGTCCCTAGGATGAGGAAACAGAGACGAGGAGGATGTGCTTTCTCGGTGCAGGGGGGTAAGGTATGGAATGATTTACCATTGGTCCTAAAAAAACACCACCAATTTGGTAAGCTTCAGGAAGAGTTTGAAGACCTTGCTCTTCCAGAAGTGTTATGGGAGCTTATAGGTCACTACATCCTGGCCAGTAAGGGAGATAGATTAAGAAGATCAGAATCTCCCTGCTCATTATAGTCATACGCATTGAGGCCCATGGGTAAGACTGTGCTTATAAGCATTTTTTTATAATAATAATAATAATAATAATAAAATGCTTTTCAATTGCTAGTCTGCCAGGGCAGCTGTATGTAAAACAACTACAGATATGGGACATAGTGTAATGTGGATGGTAAACACAACGGGTTTAAGCCATTGTTAGCATGTACTAATAGACAGATTAGTGTTTTAGCTTATAGCAAATAGTACTATTTTTCAGGAGACACATACTTTTGTCATTATTTCTGTCATGTCATTATTTCTGCACCATTAGTAGCCAACACCAGTATGAATCAGAATCAGAACCAAAGTATTCGCCTAATAAGGTCAGCATCAACCAATTAGATCAAGCTATGGTTTTGTAATTAAAGCTGAATTACATGTATGGTTCATTTTGCATATTTACATTGGTGAAGCTTGGACCAATGTAAGTATGCATATGCCATACACCCCTGTAGAAGCTGAAACATGCTGCCTGCTGATGAGGTCCAACCTGCTTCCATGCTGCCTGGTGATGGGGTTCAGCCTGCCTCTATGCTTGCCAATGGGGTTCAGCCTGCCTCTATGCTTGCCGATGGGGTTCAGCCTGCCTCTAGCCCTGCCAATGGGGTTCAGCCTGCCCCTATGCTTGCCGATTGTGTTCAGCCTGCATCTATGATTGCCAATGGGATTTAGTTTGCCTCAATCCTTTCTGATGGGGTTCAGCCTGCCTCTGTGCTTGCCTATGGGGTTCAGCCGGCCTCTATGGTTGCCGATGGGGCTTAGACTGCCTCTATGCTTGCCTCTGGATCCCTACTACCTATCCTGAGTTCTTTTCGCAGCCAGTGTATCCTGTTGTGCCAAGGCCAAGAGGTCCAGATATCCACTCTGAACATGAGAGATGTGTCTGTTATTATAGTATAAGTAGTGGAGCGCCTCTAGGGAAGGACAGAGTTGCAAATGTACCTTGTTTTTACCCAGGTGTTATCTCTGCAATCCCTGATGCATTTAAAGACCTGGGTTGGGCAACCTATGCCCTAGGTAGACCTGAATGGCGGGTAAAAAGTGGCACAGTCTCTAGCGGCAGAGATGGAGAAGGTCCAGTTATGATAGAACACCCTGTCAGGTGTTAAGCTTTCAGGTCGCCTTCAGGTCCCAGTATTGCTGCTGCAATAAAGAATTGTAAGCTTTCAGTGTTGCTCCTTTTTACTGATCTTACCAGCAGGGAACCCAGCCAGTTTTTAGACCCCGGCGGCGGGGTACTCAGCCAGCCTCAGACCTCGGTGGCGGGGTACCCAGTCAGCTTTAAGATCCCACCAGTGAGGCATGATGGAGCAACCGGAGGCTGCTCCTTAAGGGGGGGTGTTAGGACCGAGGTTTGCCTGCTGGTGGCTCTGTGGTGCTCTGGGCTGCAGTTCCTGTGTCCACCAACAGGTGTCTCCTAGAGGCCAACAGGCCCCAGTAATCAGTTCCAAATGGTCTCCGCTGCTAGCAGGATCTATAATACTTCTCCCACTAGCACGCAGCGTGCCAGTATTTTAAATGCTCCTTCCCTGTACTCTGGTTGCCGGCCTGCTGCCGATTGACTCTGCTGCCATTTACTCTTGACCTTGCTCTTGTTCCTGCCCTGCACCCAGTACCCTGCTACCTTGCTCCTCCAGTTTCCCCCTGCCTTGTGTGTATCTGATCTGTGTATACTGTATAGTGTATAATGTTAGTTTTGTTTTTGGTTGCTGGTTAGGCATTTTGTCATTTAGTTTTGATTCTCATGTATTCTCATGGTTATTGTTTGCTGGTGTGTGATTGTCTTTTACTTCACTGTAAATAAATCTCACTTTAAAGATATATACATACATGGTCTGGTCCCAGTTTTCTTGGTGTAGCTACATATATCTGGTCTTCCAGCTGCTGATTCCTAGCATAGAATCAAAGGTATTTTCCACAGGCATCAGAGAGGTCTGGCATGAATTGAGATTCTTTCCACTGATGAAAATGTATTTATAAACGTTTAATACCCATAATGTGTCTCTATAGAGTATATGTTTTCCAAAACATTCTGATAATAAATAAATCCCTAAGGTTATTAAAGCTGAACTAAAGGCAGATATTTAATTAGCCATTAAACAATAAATTAAAATGTATTTTTAAACTTAAAGGGTCACTAAAGGATTTATTTTTAGCTAAATAGCTTCCTTTACCTTACTGCAGTACCTTACTGCAGTCCTGGTTTCATGTCCTCATTGTTTGTTTTTGCTTTGATGTTGCTGTAATTCCTCTCTGTTCTGGACATTTCCTGGTTGTCTGTTTCCTGATAACCACAGTACTGGGAGAATTCTCACTGTGGTCACTAATCAAGGAGGTGTGATTACTGTGTGTCTAAAACCCCTCAGCACCAATCCAGTTTCGTTTTACAAACCATCACTGCCCTCTATTGGCTCTTTGGCTCTGTACATCAGAGAGACAGGAAGCAACAGGAAAAAACATAACTAAACTACAGGTACATTATATGATTGATTTTTATCTATTTTTAATCATTTTTAAAATAACTAATATGTCTCTATACCCTGTAAACAGTCGTTTCAGAAAAAAAAAATTCCTTTACAACTCCTTTAATTAAATGTATTTTAAATCATATTTTAGGCACATGGTCGAGACAGGAGATCTGTCACCACTGCCATTGGACTGGGACCACCTTCTCTCAACCATTACCAGTCTCTTGACCAAACCAGTCTGTATGCTTACTTTTTGTTCCCTGAGTATAAGCCACCATGCACCATGGGAATACAGATATTCAGTTGCTTCCTCTTGCAACTTCTCTTTTACTTGTATAACAGACAATAAGTGATGGCCACTCTCAGGATATCTTATTTTAGAGTTCTTCCACTTCCTGGCAGTCCTACAAAGGAGAAGGGAACACATGGCATTCCTCTGAAGGGGAAAGCCCACCAAAAGCTTACTCTACATTCTTAGGCCTCGTACAGACGACCGGATCTATCCGCTGGGATTGATCCGCGGATCAGTTTCAGCAGATAGATCCGGTCGTGTGTACGTCCGAGCGGACATTTCCCGGCGGATAAAAATCCAGCCGACGGATTCCCAGCGGATAAAAATTTCTTAGCATGCTAAGAAATCTATCCGCTGGAATCCAGTCCAGCGGACTGATCCGGTCGTCTGTACAGACTCACCAGATCAGTCCGTCCGCTCCCCTCCCTCGCATGCGTTGTAATGATTCGATGCATGCGTGGAAGTATTTACCTTCCAGCGTCGCGATCGTCGCGGCGATGGCGCGACACGTCACCGCGGATGTATTCCGCGCGGATTTCGATCTGATGGTTTGTACAGCCATCAGATCCAAATCCGCCAGAGGATTTATCCATCAAGATTCGCACCCGAATTGTGCTTTATCAAAGCCCATGTGTAGGCCCTAGAACTTCAACAAAGGCCTGACTACTTGGGATCTCTAGAGATATTTATTCCCAGATATTAAATTTTATTCACTATTTGGATCTGGGCAACCTACTTAGGCAAGGAGCTTTCTATGGGATTAACCGGTAGCAGTACAGATTTTTCCCAGTTTATAGTAAGTCCAGAAAATTGTTTGATAATATCCATAGCCTTCAATAGGGAATTCTGCGTGTCTCCGAGAAATAGTAGGAGATCATCCGCATATAATACAACTTTTTCTTCCACTCCTTCTAAATCCTCTTACCTCGGGGGAGGACCTAAGGGTTATTGCCAGAGGTTAAATTGCAAGGGTGAAGAGGAGGGGCGACAAAGGGCACCCCTGCTTCATCCCCCTCTTTAATTAAAATGTATCAGAATATTCATTATTAACCTTTACTTTTGCCTCCGGCATTTTATACAATATTTTTACCAGGTTAATAAACATCATACCCAATTGAAATTCTGCCAGAACCCTCCAGAGATATTGCCATTCAAGGCTATCAAAGGCCTTGGCAGCATCCAAGGACAAATTGGCCCTAGCTCCATCCTCATCCGTTGGGACCTGGAGATTCAAAGATACCTGCCTTATATTAGTACTAGTAGATCTTTCAGGTATAAATCTCGACTGGTCGGGGTGGACAAGTTTCTGTATGATTTTATTCAACCTAGCCATCAAGACCTTTGCAAGAATTTTTATATCTGAACTCAGTAGAAAGATAGGTCTATATAAGGACGTATTGAGTGGATCTTTAGCTTCCTTATATATCACCACTTGTCAGCAGATGCAGCATGTCACTTGCTACCTCACTTGCCACCAGATGCAGCTTGTCACTTGCCACGTCACTTGTCAGCAGATGCAGCATGTCACTTGCCACCAGATGCAGCTTGTCACTTGCTACCAGATGCAGTGTGTCACTTGCCACATCACTTGTCAGCGGATTCAGTGTGTCACTTGCCACATCACTTGTCAGCGGATGCAGTGTGCCACTTGCCATGTCGCCTGCCACCGGGTCGAAGGGGGCCCCGTCATGTAGGCTGTATGGGGCCCCATGATTTCCAACAGCAGCCATGATGCCCACTGTAGTGGCTGTCATGTCCATAGCAAGTGGACAGGGGAGGAGAGAGAGATACACAGGCCCTGCTCCGCTGAGTATTTCACAGGAACCGATCAGACCAGTAGAGCATCGGTGTGTGTACTTCTACTTCCTAGTTGCGTTTGAATGCACGATGGAGTGGACGTGATATCATCAGCCGGAAATTATGCAAAACGTGGAAGGCGACGCAGCCCTCATTTCTGGCTGATAACATCATGTCCACCCCATTATGCGTGCCACTGTCACCAGGAAGTAGAAGTACACACCGGTGCTCTACTGGCCCGATCACTCCCTGTAAAATAAACAACGGAGCGGTTGGAACGGGCTGGCTGGTGGGCGGCAGTTTGCCTCCCCTCTGAAAGTGCCACCCGGGACCCATGGTTCCACTGGGTCCCATGTTCAGGCCTGCCCCGTGTGTAGTGCTACCCCCCTGAAAGAGTCGCTGGAATTCAAGCCTTTTTCCCCAACACTGCACCCACAGCTAGGCAACAGGAATTATCCACACTCTTCAATTGGCTCAAGAAGTCTAGGGGTTTTTCGTTTAGGTTGTGTATTTAGGGAACATTAAACTTGGATAGGAATTGGAATACATAGGATACCCAGAACTGGCGAAACTTGTAAACACCAAACCATCTGTTGAGGAACTGCTAAAGTCTCTGCCTGCTAAAATCCAGCAGAACTGTCCTGCACACTAGTGGGAGTAATGATGCAGATGGAAGAGTAAGGCAAAAGTTCCAAATAAAGGTAAATGTTCAAAAGACCTCAACTGGCTGCTTTAGGCCCAAAATAGAGAGATTGGAGTGCTCCTGGCTGTCTTGCATTGAACTTAAGCTGTCCCCTTTGGTCCCAGACATGTGCAGGGGTTCTGACAAAACAGGAAACATTTACTGGCTTAGGAGATGTGTTTACAACCTGAAATATGACAGAAACTTGTATTATAAGTCTAGACATTCGATATTTAAAGGCTAAATTCACCTTTGTCCACTTCAGCGGCAGAAGGATTTACCCCCTTAATGACCAGGCCTTTTTTTTGCGATACGGTATTCTGTCATAAGTTCCAACTTATCAAATTCTCCACTCGAGTGTACAGCTCATGCGTGAGCACAACCACGAGAACGTCTTAGTGCTTTACGTTGTCTTCCTATCAAAAACACTAACTCCGCACTGCGCCTGTGCGGCCTTTCATTAACACACGATAATCCTCTGAATAAATCATATACACCAACTCCACTCGCCACCACACTGCGCCTGTGCGGCCTTCGTTTACAGTTTCCTGTCACCTACGATATACAAACTAAAGCACATGTTTTATCATACGCTATACAAAGCAATGCACAAGGAGTTGGTGTATATGATTTATTCAGGGGATTATCGTGTGTTAATTAAAGGCCGCGCAGGCGCAGTGTGGAGTTGGTGTTTTCTATAGGAAGAGGACGTGAAGCACATTACAAAAAGGACATACATGGAGGCACATGATAATCACAATTCACACACATTACAAAACAAAATAAAAAAATCTGAAACTAAAACCCCATCAATTGCAGCCTCACTGTGCCCATCAAACGCTGCCACTGTTCCATCAAACGCAGCGACTGTGCCCATCAAAAGCAGCCATTGTACCATCAAACGCAGCCACTGTGCTATCAAACGCTGGCACAGTGCCCATCAAACGCAGCCACTGTGATCTCCCATGGGGACTGGGACCCCCTTCTATCCTAGGGACAGTGACAACCTTCTCTCCTAGGCACAGGGACACCCATCTCCCCTGTGGACAGGGATCTCATCTCTCCTGGGGACAAGGACCTTGTCTCTCCTTGGGACTGGGACCCCTTCTCTCCTGGGGACAGGGACCCTATCTCCTCTGGGGACTGGGACCCCTGCTCTCCTGGGGACAGGGACACTCTTCTCCCCTGGGGACAGGGACACCATCACCCCTGGGGACAAGGACCTTATCTCCCCTTGGGACTGGGACCCATTCTCTCCTGGGGACAGGGACACCCTATCTCTCCTGGGGACAGGGACCCCTTTTCCCCTGGGGGACAGGGACACCCATCTCCCCTGGGGACAGGCATCCTATCTCCCCTAGGGATGGGGAGCCTATCATGCCTACAGAGAGGAACCTCATATACCCTGGCAACGGGGACTCCATTTCACCTAGGAACCCCATCTTCCCTGGGGACCAGGACCCCACCTCCCCTAAGAACAAGAACCTGATCACCCTAAGTATGCCAACCTCACCGCCCTTCCAGATCATCCTAAATGTGCCAACCTCACTGCCCTGCCTGCCATGTGTCCTGTGTGAGGGCCCTCCTGTGACAGCTCTTATCAGGACTTCACCCCACTGTGTGCTCCCCCTACATGGATACATACTCCCACTCCACAACTGGCCCCTCTGTGTGCTCCTCCTACATGACTGCCCCTCTGTGTGCTCCCCCTACATGGGGGACCTCTCTGTGTCCTCTCCCTACACGACTGACCCCCTAGGTTTGCTCCCCCTACATGTCTGCATACTCGGACCACCTCCTGTATCCTGTGCGCATACTCTGACTGACACGTGTACCATTTCCACATCCTCTGATCACCACCAGTATCCTGTGCGCATCATCTGACCACCTCCTGTATCCTGTGCCTCTTTTATCATGTCTGCATTCTCCAAGGGGAAGTCTGGAGAGGAATCAAGAGTGAGAGTGCAACCAGGATGGGAATTACGGGAGCAGTCAGATGTGTATGGACTGTGGAGAAGAGACTATAGAATAAAACCAGAGCCACCAACTTGGAGCCGTCTAACTGAGCCCTGAGAGGAGGTTAGTGACAGCGCCATCAGGCCAGTCTGAGGGGGGTCACTGATGTAAGGGCCGAGTCAATACAATAATGTAAGGGGGCACTGATTGAGTGAGTGAGTGAGGGAGTGAGAGACTTGAAAAGCGAAACACATGCGAACTGAATCGCCTCTGAGCGCTGTATCCATTTCATGGGTAAGGAACCCCTTGAACTCAGAAGAGATGGGTTTTAATCTTTCTCCTGAAGGCCAAGTGGTCCGACTCCAGTCGGATGGTGGTTGGTAGTGCATTCCACAGGCGAGGTCCCTGGACTGCAAATCTAAAGGTTTCTCATTATATCAGTACCCCCCTTAACTTACTGTATTCACCCCCCCCCCCCCACATCACAGTTCCCAGCATTACCCCTTACATCCAAGTCTGCAGGATTCCCCCTTACAGTGCAAGGGAACTCAGATATAAAGTAAAATGCTGCAGAGCATGATCTAAGAAGAAACTCTGATGTAAGCTGATGGTCACCAGAGTCCACCTTATATCAGAGTCCACTGCATTCTCATTTACATCAGAGTTCCCACTTACATAAGGGTCTGCAGCATTGCCCTTTACATCAGTGTTCCCCTTTAAATCTGGATTCGCAGAGTTCCCCCTGTAAGATTAAAAGGGATGGAGGCCCAGAGACATGTCCAGGGAACAAACGGTGAACGGGGACGCACCGGACCCCTGCTGTGAGCCGCATGCGACAATAGTGTGAACCCAGTCTAACATGCAGATGTGCAAGCTCCATGTGCTTAAACTTAGGAAGGAGAGGGAGGGGCCAGAGGACCATGCATTCCTTTTATTTATAACACACAGGCATTTGTATTGGGTAGCATCATACTCCCAAATAACAATTTCTTGGAGATTCAGCTATTCAGTTCCTGTTTATTGACTGGAAAATTAAGTGGTTTACTATTGCATTCACTGTAAGCCACAAAACGTTAAATTTAATGAAATCATTTATCAACTCAAAGCCTGTAAACTACACTGTGGGTAGCACTGTCAGGAAAGACTCTCCATATGTAAAAAAAAAAAAAAAACATGTATTAAAAGGAAAAAATCACTTTTATGGTGATGCCATGTCAACAACCTAAAATATTGAAATGTTAGGCTTGCTGCTCACATAAAATTAAGTTTGAGATTTGCATTATAACTTGTTTCTTCTTTAGTGCATCTATCTCCAAAATTAATCATTTCTAAAAGTTTTATTAAAATTCTTCAGAGCAAACTTTATTTCTCGATTTCGCAAACTGTAAATAAGAGGATTCAGCATTGGGATAACCAATGTATACACTACTGAGATAATCTTGTCTTGTTGTAAAGAATATATTGAGCTTGGTCTTAGATACATAAAGAGGATTGTGCTGTAGAAATAATAACGCAAATGAAGTGAGAGCCACAGGTGGAGAATGCTTTGCGTCTTCCCTGCAAAGAACGACTTCTAAAAACAGCATGTAAAATAGAAGTATAAGAGATAACTATGACAATAACAGAGGCAGCGCCTGCAAAATATGTAAACATTGACAGAATAAGCTCATTTGTTGTAGTATCCATACAGGAAAGCTTTAACAAAGGTGGAATATCACAAAAGAAGTGATCAATTTGATGGGAGCCACAAAATGAAAGGCGAAATGTACAACATGTATGTATTAAAGAATGAAGAAAGCCACTAAAGTAAGAACCACTCACTAACTTAAGACATTTTCCTTTAGTCATAATCCTTAGATAAAGAAGTGGGTTACATATTGCTGCATATCGATCAATTGCCATTGCAGCAAGAAGAAAACTTTCACTGCTCCCAAGGGCAATAAAGAAGTACATTTGGCAAGCACATCCCACGTAAGATATACTCTTTTCTGCTGAAATCAAGTCAGCCAACATTTTAGGTGTAATACCCGAGGAATACAAAAGATCAATGAATGCTAGGTTGAAGAGGAAAAAGTACATGGGGCTATGAAGATGATCATTTGTTAATATAAGCACTGTAATTCCAAGGTTTCCAAATACAGTGACCAAATACATTGACAGAAACAGTGCAAATAGCAGAAAGGGTGATGGGCTTTGTTCACCAAATCCTAAGAGATAAAATGTCTCTGACTGATTGTTAAATCGGTGGCCCACGATACCTGTCAAAATTGGTAAAACATTAATGTAGACATCAGATAATTTCGATATTTAGTAAAATAATATATAGCATTCACAGAAATGTCACTGTTAGCTTAAATACTTAAAGTCAAAACTTTTTTTTAGGTTTGGATAGAGTGGAGAAGGGAAATCTTCCAACAAGTACAGTTCTGGTGACAACTGTCTAAGAAGTGAATTTACTTTGGAGAGATTTTCTCTCACTTCCTGCTGTGACTATATGAAAGGAAGTGAAAATCTCCCATTACAATACAAAAAGAAACAAAATGTTACCCCAGCTCCACTGCCAAAATAGAAGTCCACAAACTGTGATCCGATGTTCTAGCCAGGACGTTCAGGCCCTACAAATACAATACTTGAGTCAAAAGGGGCTGGCAACTCGAATGCTCTTGAATAAAAGTCCTTTATTGGTTACATGGGTACACGGGTACAGGCTATAATCTGACGCTAGCTGAAGAAAGCCGTTGTTGAAAGAAAGATATAAGAAGCCCCATTTGCAGTTTGTAAGAAGCCATGTGGGGGGCACAGCAAACATGTGGAAGAAGGTGCTCTGGTCAGACGAGACCAAAATTGAACTTTTGGGCCTAAAAGCAAAACACTATTAGGTAGATTCAGGTAGAGTTAGGCCGACTTATCAGTAGATAAGTCGACCTAACTCAGAATCTACGCCGACCTATGTTTAAGCGTATGCTCAAACAGAGATACGCTTAAACATATCTAAGATAGGACGGCTTGCGCCGTCCTATCTTAGATTGCAATTTTTCGGATGGCCGCTAGGTGGCGCTTCCTTTGCGGCTGGCGTAGAATATGTAAATCAGTTTGTCAGAACCCTGTGTGAATATCAACAGCAAAACAACTTCATCATTCTAGCATTATAAAGAAGAAGAGAATGCGCTGCATTAAAACATTAACCACTTGGTAACCGCCCTATAGCCGAAATACGGCTACAAGGCGGTTCCCTAACTCTAGGAGGGCGTCAATATACGTCCTCCCAGAGAGTCAGAATTGCGCGCCCGAGCGGGCGCGCACACGCGATCACCGGCGCTCGCTGGGTCCACGGGACCCGCAGCAACACGGATCGCGGTAAGGAGCCAATGGAAGCGGCTCCTTACCACGTGATCGCGCCGTCCAATGACGGCGCGATCACTTGTAAACAAACCGGCGTCATGTAATGACGCCGGTTCCTCCCTCTCCTCTCTGTACCGTTCGGTACAGTGTGAGAGGAGAGGGAGGGGGGGGGGAGCGGGCGGCAGCAGCAGCCGCCGCACTGTGGGCTGGATCTGTGACAATTGCAGTCACAGATCCAGCCATCTCTGCGCAATACTCTGCAATATAAAAATAATGATAAGCGCTAAAGTATGAGTGCAATACTCTGCAATACTCCCCCCCATACTCTGCAATACTCCCCCCCATACTCTGCAATACTCCCCCCATACTCTGCAATACCCCCCCCATACTCTGCAATACCCCCCATACTCTGCAATACCCCCCCATACTCTGCAATACCCCCCCCATACTCTGCAATACCCCCCCCATACTCTGCAATACCCCCCCATACTCTGCAATACCCCCCCCATACTCTGCAATACCCCCCCATACTCTGCAATACCCCCCATACTCCGCAATACCCTCAATACTCCGCAATACCCTCAATACTCCAATACCTTGCAATACGTCGCCTATGGGGATTTTTAAGTAGCAACGTTTGGCGCAATTTCACGAGCGTGTGCAATTTTGAAGGGTGACATGTTGGGTATCTATTTACTCGGCGTAACTTCATCTTTCATATTATGCAAAAACATTGGGCTAACTTTACTGTTTTGTTTTTTTTAAGCACAAAACAGTTTTTTTTTAAAAACACGCGTTCAAAAAATTGCTGCGAAAATACAGTGCAAGATAAAAAGTTGCAACAACCGCCATTGTATTCTCTAGGGTCTTTGAAAAAAAAAGCATATATAATGTTTTGGGGTTCTATGTAATTTTTTAGCAAATAAATGATGATTTTTACATGTAGGAGAGAAATGTCAGAATTGGCCTGGGTGCTCCAGAACGCCTGATGGTGCTCCCTGCATGTTGGGCCTCTGTATGTGGCCACGCTGTGTAAAAGTCTCACACATGTGGTATCGCCATACTCGGGAGGAATAGCAGAATGTGTTTTGGGGTGTAATTTGTAGTATGCATATGATGTGTGTGAGAAATAACCTGCTAATACCCTCAGAAACTAGAATTTTTTTTTTATTTTTACAGAATTTTCAGTCTTTTTTCTTTTATAGCGCAAAAAATAAAAACCGCAGAGGTGATCAAATACCACCAAAAGAAAGCTCTATTTGTGTGAAAAAAAGGACAAAAATTTCAGATGGGTACAATGTTGTATGACTGAGTAATTGTCATTCAAATTGTGAGAGCACCGAAAGCTGAAAATTGGTCTGGTGATTAAGGGGGTTTTCGTGCCCAGTGGTCAAGTGGTTAAAAAATTTGCAGCGTGACGAATGTGCTATCTTCATTACGAAGGCTAGTTTTACCAGACCGAGCGCTTCCGTCTCAAACTTAATTCAGAGCATGCGTGGAATTATGTGCGTCGGAATTGTCTACACACCCTCGGAATTTACAAGAACGGATTTTGTTGTCAGGAAAATTTGAGATCCACCTCTCAAATTTTTGTTGTCAGAAAATGTCTGATGGAGCCTACACATGGTCGGAATTTCCGACAACAAGCTCCCATCGAACATTTGTTGTCGAAAATTCCAAGCGTGGCATTAGAGTCTGCAAAAAACTTCAGACTGCGGCAGAGGTTCACCTTCCAGCAGGACAACTACCCTAAACATACAACCAGAGCTACAATGGAATGGTTTAGATCAAAGCATATTCATGTGTTAGAATGGCCCTGTCAAAGTCCAGACTTAAATCCAATTGAGAATCTGTGGCAAGACTTGAAAATTGCTGTTTACAGATGCTCTCCATTCTATCTGACAGAGCTTGAGCTATTTTGCAAAGAAAAGAATGGGCAAACATGTCACTCTCTAGATATGTAAAGCTGGTAGAGACATCCCCAAACAGACTTGCAGCTGTAACTGCAGTGAAAGGTGGTTCTGCAAAGTATTGACTTAGGGGGGCTGAATACAAATTCACACCACACTTTTCACGTATTTATTTGTAAAAAATGTTCAAAACCATTTATCTCTTCCCTTCCACTTCATATTTATGTGCCACTTTGTGTTGTTCTATCACATAAAATCCCAATAAAAACATTTAAGTTTTTGGTTGTAACATGACAAAATGTGGAAAATTTCAAGAGGTATGAATACTTTTTCAAGGCACTGTAAATCCAGAATATCAGGGGATCTGCAGACAACAAGGCAACAGGCTACAGAGGCATGATCTATGCTGGGACTGACCATTCCATTCAGTTCTAGTGAAAAGAAAGTTGGAGTTCAGCTTTAAATTTAGCAAAGCTAAAATAGGATTTTATTACAAACCACCACAGCATGAAAGCACAGCAACCAATAAATTCTTTCATGGCAAGGCATAAAGCTTAAAAAATAGTATTTCAACTGTGAAATAGTAATCATTTCTGGCAGAATCATCTTATAACTGTGGGTATCTAGTTAGCATCATACTACCTGTTTAAACAAGGTTCTGTAGTGGTTCTCATGTGCACTTGCCTCTACCCCTATTATGAATACAGGGGTACATTCATTAGTGAATGTGTATATGTGTTTTTTACTAATGTGATACAAACATAATTTTTTTTTGTCTTTGTTGATATAGAGAAAGAAAAGGAAACAAGAGAGAAAAAGATATTCTTAAGATTAAAAAAATCAAACAAAAAGGACATAGCATGACAGGAGAAGTACAGATATATAAAAATAGCTAAACAGAATGTAGGGGGCTTCAGGAGCATTTGCCATATCCTGCATATATGCATGGTACTGTTTATTTGACAGATCATGCAAGTGCTTATATTTGAAAGCAATATGATAGATTATATAATCATTTGTGACCAGGCCATTTTAACATTTAGACCCCTTTCACACTGAGGCAGTTTTCATGTGTTTTGGTGCTAGAAATAGCGCCTGAAAACTGCCCCCATTCATTGCAGTGGGTGCTTTCACACTGGGGCGGTGTGCTTGCAGGACGTTAGAAAAAGTCCTGCAAGCAGCATCTTTGGGGTGGTTTGGAAGTGCTGTATGCAGAGCTCCCAATACACCCCTGCCCTTTGCAATAAATGGGCAGCGCTTCGGAAGCACCACAACACAGGACTTTTTAACCTCTTTTTTGGGGTTAAAAGCACCCCACTAGTGGCTGAAAAGTGGTGAAGCGCCGCTAAAACGAGCAGCGCTTTACCACGAACACACGGACAGCCCCAGTGTGAAAGGGGTCTTAGTAGTGCTTTTATTATCACCCATAGATTTTACTCTATGTTAGAATCTGCTTGAGCAAGCTGCGAGGCAGGGCTGTGTAATATTAAAAACTGAATAGACAGAAAACAAAAAACAGTGCTCATATACAGGGGAAACTCGAAAATGTTTAATACCGTGCAAAAGTTCATTTATTTCACTAATGCAACTTAAAAGGTGAAACTAATATATGAGAGAAACTCATTACATGCAAAGCAAGATAGTTCAAGCCGTGATTTGTCATAATTGTGATGATTATGGCTTACAGCTCATGAAAACCCCAAATACACAATCTCAGAATATTGTGAAAAGGTGCAATATTCTAGGCTCAAAGGGCCAGATTCAGGTACAAATGCGGCGGCGTAACGTATCGTCTTTACGTTACACCGCCGCAAGTTTTTCTCGTAAGTGCTTGATTCACAAAGCACTTGAGTATAAACTTGCGGCGGAATAACGTAAAGACGTCCGGCGCAAGCCCGCCTAATTCAAATGGGGCGTGTACCATTTAAATTAGGCGCGCTCCCGCGCCGAACGTTCTGCGCATGCTCCATTAGTAAATTTCCCGACGTGCTTTGCGCGAAATTACGGCGCCCCGACGTGTGAATGGTGACGTGCGTAACGTACTTACGCCGAAATTTTTTTTTTTTAAAGTCGACGCGGGAACGACGACCATACTTTAACATGGCTGGTGTAAAGTTAAGCCATGAAAAAGATGGCTTAACTTTGCGACGGAAAAAACGACGTAACGCACGCGAGTAGCTTTGTGGATCGCCGTAAAAGCTAATTTGCATACCCGACGCTGGAAAACGTCGCAAACTCCACCCAGCGGCGGCCGAAGTATTGCAGCCTAAGATCCGAAGGCGTACGAAGCCGTAAGCCTGTCGGATCTTAGCCAAATGCCGTCGTATCTTGTTTGTGAATCACAAATTAAGATACGACGCAGCAAATTTGAAAATACGCCGGAGTATCAGTAGATACTCCGGCATATTTCTTCTGTGAATCTGGCCCAAAGTGTCCCACTCTAATCAGCTAATTAAGCCATAACATTCCTGAGCCTTTTAATGGTCTCTTAGTCTGGTTAAGTAGGAATCACAATCATGGGAAAGACTGCCGACCTGACAGCTGTGCAGAAAACCATCATTGACACCCTCCATAAGGAGGGAAAGCCTCAAAAGGTAATTGCAGAAGAAGTTGGATGTTCCCAAAGTGCTGTATCAAAGCACATTAATGGAAAGTTATGTGGAAGGGAAAAGTGTGGAAGAAAAAGGTGCACAAGCAACAGGGATGACCGCAGCCTGGAGAGGATTGTCAGGAAAAGGCCATTCAAAAGTGAACTTTCACAAGGAGTGGACTAAGGCTGGAGTCATTGTATCAAGAGCCACCACACACAGACAGTCCTGGACATGGCCAAATGTCGTATTCCTCTTTTCAAGCCACTCCTGAACAACAAACTGTTGCTCAGTGGTCCAAAGTCCTCTTTTATGATGAGAGAAAATTTTGCATCTCATTTGGAAGCCAAGGACCCAGAGTATGGAGGAAGAATGGAGAGGCACACACTGCAAGATGCTTGAAGTCAAGTGTGAAGTTTCCACAGTCTGTGTTGATTTGGGGAGCCATGTCATCTTCTGGTGTTGGTCCACTGTGCTTCATTAAGTCCAGGATCAACGCAGCCGTCTACCAGGAGATTTTGGAGCACTTCATCCTTCCTTCCGCATACGAGCTCTATGGGGGATGCTGACTTCATTTTCCAGCAGGACTTGGCACCTGCCAATACTGCCAAAAGCACCAAAACCTGGTTCAATGACCGTGGGATTACTGTGCTTGATTGGCCAGCAAACTTGCCTGACCTGAACCTATAGAGAATCTATGGGGCATTGCCAAGAGAACGATGATAGACATGAAACCGAACAATACAGAAGAGCTGAAGGCTGCTATTGAAGCATCCTGGTCTTCCATAACACCTCAACAGTGCCACAGGCTGATAGCTTCCATGCCACGCCGCATTGAGGCAGTAATTGCTGCAAAAGGGGCCCAAACCAAGTACTTAGTTCATTTGCATGCTTATACTTTTCAGAGGTCCGATATTGTTCTATGTACAATCCTTGTTTTATTGATTGCATGTAATATTCAAATTTTCTGAGATATAAGCCATAATCATCACAATTACGACAAATCACGACTTGAACTATCTTGCTTTGCATGTCACGAGTTTATCTCATATATTAGTTTCACCTTTTAAGTTACATTAGTGAAATAAATGAACATTTGCACGATATTCAAATTTTTTGAGTTTCACGAGTATGCATGTTTTCTGTGTATTTATTTGCCTTGAGTTTGGCTAATCTCGGCATTTTATTGTATAACATAGTTTATGTTTAAGCTAGGACAAAAAACAGTCTTATGGTGCAACAAAGAGATTTGTTTAATCTGTGCTAGTTAATGTGATCTTCATAAAAGCAGGGTGCAAACCTCTAATTTCTGTTAAAAACAAGGGGCCAGATCCACAAAAACCTGACGTAACTTAAAAAATCCAATTTAAGTTACACTGCCTTAAAGTTTCTACCTAAGTGCCTGATCCACAAAGCACTTATCTAGAAATTTCAGGCTGTGTAACTAAAATTCCGCCGGCGCAAGGCGTTCCTATTCAAATGGGGCGAGTCCCATTTAAATGAGGCGCGCTCCCGCGCCGGCCGTACTGCGCATGCGCGCCGGCCGTACTGCGCATGCGCGAAGTTACGTTACGCCGAGTTTTGAGGATCGCGACGGCTTAAAGTTGCGTCGGGGATAAAAAAAATGACAGCGGCATGCATTCCTGAGGGAGAACTCCATGCCCATTTTCAAAGAAAAAAACGGCATGGGTTCCCCCCCCAGGAGCATACCAGGCCCTTAGGTCTGGCATGGGTTGTAAGGAGACCCCCCCACGCCGAAAAATTGACGTAGGGGGTCCCCCTACAATCCATACCAGACCCGTATCCAAAGCACGCTACCCGGCCGGCCAGGAAAGGAGTGGGGACGAGCGAGCGCCCCCCCCCCTCCTGAGCCGTGCCAGGCCGCGTGCCCTCAACATGGGGGGGTTGGGTGCTCTGGGGCAGGGGGGCGCACTGCGGGCCCCCCCACCCCAGAGCACCCTGTCCCCATGTTGATGAGGACAGGACCTCTTCCCGACAACCCTTGCCATTGGTTGTCGGGGTATGCGGGCGGAGGCTTATCGGAATCTGGGAGTCCCCTTTAATAAGGGGGCCCCCAGATACCGGCCCCCCACCCTAAGTGAATGGATATGGGGTACATCGTACCCCTATCCATTCACCTGGAGGCAAAAAGTAAAAGTTAATAAACACACAACACAAGGCTTTTTAAAATATTTTATTATTCTGCTCCGGACGCCCCCCCTGTCTTCGTTATTAGCTCAATTACCAGGGGGGGCATCTTCTTCCACTCTCCGGGGGTCTTCCGCTCTCCGGGGGTCTTCCGCTCTCCGGGGGGGCTTCTCCGGACTCCGGGGGGGCTTCTCCGGACTCCGGGGGGCTTCTTCCATCTTCTCCCCTCTTCCGCTCTTGACTCGGCGAACCCCGGTTCTTCTGCAGCTCTCCGGTGCCTTCTTCTTCAGCGCTGGCTGCCTGCTATGTTTGTGTGTTAGCTCGATTTCAAACAGGCAGCCGGCGCGGTCTTCTGTGGCGTCAGGGTCTTCTGGTCTTCCGATGTTGCCTCGTCGCCTGTTGTCGCTGTAATGATGGAAGCGCGCCTTGCATCCCATTTATATAGGCATCACCGTCCCATCATGCTCCGGTAGGTACCCACGTGGTGGGTGCACGTGGGTAGGCACCCACCACGTGGGTACCTACCGGAGCATGATGGGACGGTGATGCCTATATAAATGTGATGCAAGGCGCGCTTCCATCATTACAGCGACAACAGGCGACGAGGCAACATCGGAAGACCAGAAGACCAGAAGACCCTGACGCCACAGAAGACCGCGCCGGCTGCCTGTTTGAAATCGAGCTAACACACAAACATAGCAGGCAGCCAGCGCTGAAGAAGAAGGCACCAGAGAGCTGCAGAAGAACCGGGGTTCGCCGAGTCAACAGTGGAAGAGGGGAGAAGATGGAAGAAGCCCCCCGGAGTCCGGAGAAGCCCCCCCGGAGAGCGGAGAAGACCCCCGGAGAGCGGAAGACCCCCGGAGAGTGGAAGACCCCCGGAGAGCGGAAGAAGAAGCCCCCCCTGGTAAAAGAGCTAATAACGAAGACAGGGGGGGCGTCCGGAGCAGAATAATAAAATATTTTAAAAAGCCTTGTGTTGTGTGTTTATTAACTTTTACTTTTTGCCTCCAGGTGAATGGATAGGGGTACGATGTACCCCATATCCATTCACTTAGGGTGGGGGGCCGGTATCTGGGGGCCCCCTTATTAAAGGGGACTCCCAGATTCCGATAAGCCCCCGCCCGCATACCCCGACAACCAATGGCAAGGGTTGTCGAGAAGAGGTCCTGTCCTCATCAACATGGGGACAGGGTGCTCTGGGGTGGGGGGGCCCGCAGTGCGCCCCCCTGCCCCAGAGCACCCAACCCCCCCATGTTGAGGGCATGCGGCCTGGCACGGCTCAGGAGGGGGGGGGGCGCTCGCTCGTCCCCACTCCCTTCCTGGCCGGCCGGGTAGCGTGCTTTGGATACGGGTCTGGTATGGATTGTAGGGGACCCCCTACGTCGATTTTTCGGCGTAGGGGGGGTCCCCTTACAACCCATACCAGACCTAAGGGCCTGGTATGCTCCTGGGGGGGAACCCATGCCGGTTTTGTTTTTTACAAATTGACGTGGAGTTCTCCCTCGGGAAAGCATACCAAATGCCGTCGCTGGAATGGGCCTTTACAAGGTGTGACTAACTTTACACTTTGTAAAACGAGCCCTAATTTTACACTTGCAAAATAACACTTACGGCGCAAAAAGGAAGCTAGAAAGCTTTGTGGATCGCCTTAAGTGCTAATTTGCATACTAGCAACGGCATTTCGACTCGAAATGCCCCCAGCGGCGGATGCGGTACTGCATCCTAAAATTAGGCAGTGTAATTCAATTACACATGCCGGATCTTCTGTGTAACTTTGGAAAAAGCCTTTTGAGGATCGTTTCCAAAGTTACACACAGACTGAACAGCAGTTAAGTCGGAGTATCTCTTTTGAGGATAACCCCCAAGATACCTTCTCTTTAGTTTTAAAAAAAGTAGGAAAAGTCCTACTCAACTCAGGTAAATTATTTTAACAGCTCTACATTTAAAGACAATACTATATTAGCATTGCACAGTAAAGCCTTCTCATGTTTCATTCCATCAGATATCCCCAAAATTTGAGGATTATTCCCTATTTCAAGACGGTGGGTGGGTCCATGCAAACCATTGCTTTTTGCCCTTTTATTTGAAACTTCATAGAAGCCATGTAGTGATGATGACCATATAGCCTGAAACAGTTGTATGCTCTATAACAACCTTATAATATTAGGCTATATTTTAATTATATGCCAGCAATTCTGGATGTGCGTCTGGCCAGAAGGATAAAAATAATTGTGGCTTTGCCACTGTCCTTAAATGAGGATTAATCCCCATTTTTTTAGGATATGTGATGGAATGAGACATGTAAATTCCTTTATTTTTTCCAAAAGGCTTTACTGTGCTATTAATTGTTTAGAATGATACATTTTTGATTGTTTTAATCCCTTCTCACCAAAACTTGTATGGTTATACAATATAGGCTAGGAGTTTAAGCGCAGCATAAGCGGAAGGCCTACATGATGGGGTTTGACTAGAGAGGCTATAGTAGGTAGGGGTTAAAAATATGTTTAGTTAATAGGAGGGATAATTACTAAGTATTACCTCATTGGAGGATATTAGGATGGGGTAGTGTGTGGACAGGGTGGTCCTAAGGGTTCATTGGTGGGAGGCAACCCTCTAGCATCAGTTGGACCAGAGGATAGCAACGGACAAGATTCTCCGGCCCTCCCGCCCCATTTTGCTGTGGTAATCAATGGGGTGTTTTTGTTTTGGTTCTGTTCTTTTAGTGTTGATTGGAAGATGGGGATTTAACCACTTCATTACTGGGCACTTATACCCCCTTCCTGCCCAGACCAATTTTCAGCTTTCAGCGCTGATGCATTTTGAATGACAATTGGGCGGTCATACAACACTGCACCCAAATTATATTTTTATCATTTTTTTTCCACAAATAGAGCTTTCTTTTGGTGGTATTTGATCATCTCTGCGATTTTTTTTTTTGCGCTATAAACAAAAAAAGACAAAACACAATATTTTTTACTTTTTGTTATAATATCGCAATTTTTTTTTTTTTTATATTTTTTTCCTCAGTTTAGGCCGATACTTATTCTTTTACATATTTTTGCCCGAGCTGATGAAAGTTGCAGCTGGGGGCCATGGAAAGGCAAGGTGGTGCCAGATACAGCTAGTTGGTCAGTGAAGGGTGCCTTCAAAAATCCTAAGACATAGAAAACATATGGTATGTTTTTCTGTTTATCATCGTTATATGGTAAGTTTTTCTGTTTATCACCGTTATATATGTAATAACGTGTTTTTTATGGTTGGTTATTGTAATAAAGGGCTGCTATGGCCATTTAAACCCAAGAAAGTATTACTGCTTTGAATTATTTGAATAAGGTAAGGTGGTATTTGGGTAAGTGGCATAACAGCTGGGACTTGGGCAATACACAAAGCATGCATTTTATTGTTATTGTAAAGACTGAAAAATTGTGAAGTTTGTGAAATTGTACAAATTACTTGTACTGAATTATGCTTAGAAAATAACAAGAATAACACACAAATCTATATTTTAAGATATCATGGCAATTAGCTTGCAGTGTTTAGTTAATTGCAATATAGGCACTGTGCATTATAGAGAGAAAATACAGCATGTTGGCATTACTAACCATTTTTAAACTTGTCCATAACATTACCATATCAGAAGGTAGGTATTGTAAGTAAAAAAAAAAGATATCTTCAAATATTATGTCTTGTTGAATTACATTTGCAAATCTCTAGCTTCTTATTCTTTCTTTTAGTTAATTCCCAATATATTATGTCTTCTTGTATATTTGTGCAGAAACCGATATATCAGGTCACTATCAATGCTGTATTTATAAAACCTTAACACATTTTATGTTAGCATTTTTTTTAGAAGTATCTGCACATGAAAAAAATAATTGTCTGAACAAGCTAATTATCCCAGATCAAAGTCCCTTATGTGACTGAATGATGTTGTAACAATTTAATGCCACTTCTTATAATTAAAGTGATTCTTTCCCCTGTATTAAAAAATAAATAAACAGCTACAATTACTGTCCATAACAGGGCTTCACAGAACAGCTGTATTTGTATTGAGATTAAATTACACACAGGTGAACTCTATTTACTAATTAGGCGACTTCTGAAGGCAATTGGTTCCATTAGATTTTGGTTAGGGGTATCAGAGTAAAGGGGGCTGAATACAAATGCACGCCACACTTTTCACATATTTATTAGTAAAACATTTTGAAAACCGTTTATCATTTTCCTTCCACTTCGCAATTATGTGCCACTTTGTGTTGGTCTATCACATAAAAACCTAATAAACTACATTTACATACATGAAGGTGGATAGTTCTTGCAGGGAGGAGCCGAGACAGCCACCGAGGGACCCCAGAAGACCAGGTTCAGGGCCACTCTGTGCAAAACAAGCTGCACAGTGGAGGTAAGTTTAACATGTTTGTTATTTAAAAAGAAAAATTACCTTTACAAACCCTTTTAAGCTTTATCTGTATACTTTATCACTATTGCTGTACAATTATTTATATGTTCTATACATGGAACCAACGAAAAGAGCACAATGAATGTGGTTGCACTAATTAATGTGCTAAGTCAAATCTTAGAAATATTTAAAGGAGTTGTAAAGTCAGAAGGCCGTCTGGGACTCTCCCTCCTGATTGGCTGAGACACAGCATCCGCACCATTGGCTCCCGTGGTTGTCAATCAAAGTCAGTTAGCCAATCAGGGGAGAGAGGGAGCAGGGCCTAACGACAGCTCCATGTCTAAATAGATCCATGGAGCTGCAGCTCCGCAAGCTGCTTGCTGTGGGGCACTCGATAGGAGGAAGGGGCCATGAGCAGCAAAGAGGGACCTGAGAAGAGGAGGATCCAGGCTGTCCCGTGCAAAACCAGCTGCATAGACCAGGTAAGTATAACATGTTTGTTATTTTAAAAAAAACATGCAATCTTGATTTGTTCATCATTGCTATCTTCATATAATGTTAAACTTATTTCCCACATGTCTTACTTGTTATGCAAATAACAATTGATTCTAGGGAGGGTGTTGCGCTTTTTTGTACATCACCTTGCTGGACACTGAACACCAACCGTGATCTTCCTTCATTACATAGAAAACATAGATGACCAGTAGAACATCTGAATTTGTGGGTAGCTCGGTGGGATGTTTGCCTGAAGAGCACCCCACAATGCCCCCACAATGCTAAGGATGGTCCCAAAGTTTGAGTCGAACTTATGAATATTCATTCGCTATTGTCACACAACTGGGTGGGCTCAGGGCGCAGTGCTCTGCACCCCGGGCCCACGCTTTTTTGAAGCCTATTAGAGCCTCAGGCTCCAATCATGTGCTTTATTAAAAAAATAAAACCCCCATAGGAATCCATGGTTCGGCACCCTGCGTGTAGATAAGGGGGCCGGACGCATGGATAAACGGGCCGCCACTGTGCTAAAGTGATATCTTGTCATTTGCCCATAACCTGGCCTCTAAAAAAGGTGATGTGTCTTTCTTTCAGAAGAGCAGAGAAGTTATAGAACACTTGCAAAGACTTTTCTGTATTGATACTTCACAGAAGAGAAAATTATTATTCAGACAGGCTCTTACAGCTTTTATAGTCTCTTTTTATTCTTTCAAGTGCACTAAATAGCTGCTTAGCTGCATCATTGCATATTCCATCAGTAACAGTTATACATTGCACAATTCTATTCCACAGGTCAGATAAACTAGCAGACAGTTCTGCTCTGTTTGTTTCATAATTCTTTTTAAGAGCTTCAAAGAAAGCTTGACTTTATTTTGGCTCTAGCAGGTATCTCTTCCTGCTACAAATATGCCCCATCTTGAGGATTTATGTCCAGTGAAAGCATAGATACTTGCTAAGTCATTTTACTGTACTGTACTGTATATGTGCGGTGTCACAAGCTATGCAGAAAACCATAAAAACCAGAGAAGAAAATAAACAAAGACTTTGACAGCACAGTAATTCCTGAAGTAGGTATCCCTACTTCAGAAATTACTGTGCTGTCAAAGTCTTTATCACCCCACAAACAACAGCCCTTGTAGTTCCGCAAGAAACTTCAAAAAACAGAAACTTCAACATATGCACAGCTTTCGATTGAGTAGAGAGATTTTCCACTAATGAATGAAAGCAAACACATTGGAATAATACAGCAGGCCTTAACATGATCCTAACTGCTAAAATCTCCAGATAGAAAGAAATTGTACTGCAAGTTTGGAAATGACTTTCTAAGCTATTGCTAGACTTGCCAGGCTTCACAAGTTTGTTGCACAATTGCTGCAAGTCTGCATTGCATGACTCCAGATCAACTTTCTTTGCAAACATTCTGCAAGTCTGCTACAAGTTCTGATTCAGTTATGTTGTGCAATAGTCATCCCACCACAGGGGTCACTGTGACTTGCAGAGCTCTCGCTGTAGACTCACCACTGCAACTTTGCTCTTCCCAGAGACATGCCATGCAAATTTGCTACAAATTGGAAAAGTGTCAACTAGAACTTGTGCTTTAAGTGCTCTGCAAATGTATAACTTACTAGTGAAAAGTTAACAATACTCACAATTCAACACTAGCACCTATTTTTTGGCAAGTTATCCTTGCTATCTGGGCCTATTTTGCAGCTATGCGCTCACTCAGACTATGAACTCCCTAAGGCATAGAAAACTTTGCAGAGAGCAGAATAATAAAGACTTTACAAATCATTCTTCTTACATTTCTTTTTCAAATATTGATATATGCAATAACATACCTCTTACACTCAGTCATTGCAGACAGTATGACCCATTGTTTACTTTATACAATCCACAGGCAGTTTAACTCCTCAATAGCGATGAGCTGAACATACTTGGATTCAGTTTAAGGTGGGCTTGGCAAACTTTGATGAAGTTCGAATACCAAATCTGAACCTGATTAAAGTCAATGGGAGCCGAATGCTAAAAAATGGTAATTGGTGTGGTGAAATTTGGGGATACTGGTAACAGAATATAAAAAAAAAATGGATCAAGCTTTGATTCAATTTTTAAAGCTTTTTTTAAAACTACTTTAATATCTTTATTTGATATATCTTTATTTGTACATACTAACCATAGTAACACTGTACTCATATGGGGGTGATCAGGGATTTTTTTTTACACTTTGTTTGCTGTTACAATGATGATCATTGTAACAGCAAGGTTTTCAACTATCATGAATGAGTTCACAACAGCTGTGATTATTAGTGATCTGTGATTGGCTACAGCTAACTACATGGTACAGGGTGCTGTGATTGGCCCAGGTACAATGTGATAGCTGAGGGTCAATCACTGCAGGAAACACAGCTGTTATGAATGACATTTATTTATAACAGCTTTGCTGACATTGTGATAATGTGATCGCATACTGGGTTCCGCAATCCGCTGTGTCTGCAGCATGCCCCGAACCTATATCAGGCTGGTTGATGTACATGTAGTAATGTACAGTGGGTGGTCTGAAAGTGATTACATACCATGCCGAGAGTATGTCCAAACGTTCAAGAAGGGGTGGGGAGACAAATTGCCTGTAACTGACAGTGTTATGACTGCTTCCTTCTACGCCAGACCCTTTTCCTAGATGAAGCTGTGGTATAGATGTTAATGTGGGGGGGGGGGGCACAAAAAATATGGCATAGGGTCTACCCCAAAGTCCATAATAGACTTCTTGTGGCATAACTATTAAGGGTAAACTCCATGCAAAAAAAAAAAAAGCATGGCCCTCCAAAGTCCATACCAGAACCTAATCCTAGTATGTCGCCAGGGAGAATACACCTGACAAAGCAACTTGTTCTCATCTTAATAAGAATAAGTGCCTCTTCCCCACAACCCTGGCCAAGTAGTTGTGGGGTCTGTGGGTGAAGGGCTTAACAGAAGCTGGAAGCCTCCCCCAGATAATAACCTTCTTTGTGAATTAGTAATGCCCTGTACACACGATCAGTTCATCCGACATAAGGGGTACATAGTACCCCTACTCATTCACAAAAGACAGTAAATAGTTAATAAGCACAAGTCCATTATTAAAATAAAAATTCCCACAATGTAAATCATGTCAGTGTTGTTGGTGGATGCTCTTCATTATTATTGATGAGGATCTGCATCACTGGACAATGTGATTGATTATGTAATAACATCAGGGAAGCTTTTCTTTTTAATAAACAATTTGTTAAAAAGTATCAATGTGTTTTTTTACTATTTACTTTTTTCGTGAATACGATGTAACCCATTACTCATGTACATGGGGAATATCTTATTTTTGAAGGAGGCTCCATGTTCTGATAATTCCCTCATGCCTGCAGATTCCCACAACCACTGGGCCATGGTTGTGAGGAAGAGTCACTTGTCCTCATTAAAATGTGGACAAGATACTTTGCTAGTTCCCCCTGTCAAGGTACCCTTGCTATGTTGAGGGCATGTGTCTTGGTATAGTCCGGGGGATTGGGAGGCATGTTCATCTGCATGCTCAGATAAGTCTGGTAATATTTTTTTTTAGAAAAACCATACCAGGCCTGGTATGACTTTGGGTAAATCCCAAGTCTTTTTTTTTTTTTGTTAGACGGGAATCTCCAGGTGAAAGCTGAATAGGCCAGGTGGGGTTGATTCACTGGTTGTTAGGATTGTCATAGGCACCTCCTTCACAACCAGCCTGAGCTGGAATCTATAGCATTTTGCAGTGCTAGTAGTAGCTCATTCCTACTCTTCAATAAGACCCAGAAGCAATTTACACAATCTTACTTCAGATAAGTTGAGTACAAAAGATGTTTTTTCAATCTTTTAAATTCTAAGAAGACAACTGTGTGGGGGGGGTCCTAACCAGGACTGTAGTAAATAGCATAAAACAAGGGGTCAAATGAAAGGGAAAGTACACAATAACAAGTTAAAGTGGCTTTTCACCACCACTATTATAGTGGCCTGTCACCATATGTCAGCATACATCAGAACACCAATGACATAATGCAATAACAAAAAAATAACTAATAGATGGGGCACAACCAATAATACATTCACTTTGGCACACAACTATGCTTTCGGAGACTGGTGCTTTTAGGTTGCACAATTATGCCCCAAGTTACATCCTTTAGCACCCAGTAGCGTCTGCAGACACAGACTGGTCTATACCTATTGGTCTTATTATTCATCACAGGAGATCTCTTATCTTCTTCTTAAGAAGTCAACACTGTGAACTCCCTGAGCTGAGAGGCCTACTATCTCATTCAGTAGAGCCCACTTCTATTTGTCTGCTACGAGCTGTAGGCATGTGCATTCGTTTTTATCCGAATGCATTTTCGTCTGAATTTCAGGTATTTTCGTTTTAAAAAACGAACACGCAGAATCCGAAATCCGAAAGATCCGACAAAAAATGCTTTATTTTCATTTTCATTATGACAACACTTTGATATAAATAGGAGATACGACATGACACTGACAATAGCGATCTGTGTCTATCGAAACCTGTGGTCGGATGTGCCTAACCTTAACTCTATTAGTCCAAGATTATTCTACATAGAGGAAAGATTCGACATAGAGAGAAAAGATTCTACATTATAGAGACAGTGTTGGGGTAGACCATTCGACATGAACATGAACAAAGAAGATTTGATGAAGCAGCAAAAAAACTCAAATCTGTCATTGAAGGCTTATGGTGTCTCTTATGGCTTATGGTGTCTCTCGAAAGTTCTAAGAAGATTCGACAAGCAGCTAAACTGTACGACACCGCTATCGTACATTTCCAGTCAAATGCTCCCGCTATAGAAGAATTTGAATGTTGGTTGACTAATAATAGTAATTTATAAATATAATTATTACTAGTGTCATACAACATTAGAATTCTTCTATAACTTGTAGGCGGAACATTCAACTGGAAATGTATGATTGTGACATCGTACAGTTTAGCTGCTCCGTCGAATCTTCTTAGAACATTCGACAGACACCATAAGCCTTCAATGACAAATTCGACCTTAATTAATTCAGATTTTCAAACTAATGCATTTTTTAACAAAACAAAATAAATAAAAACAAATTTCGGGAGTAACTAAATACATTTATTTTTCGGACGAAAACTAAATTCCAAACCAAAATATTTCAGTGTGCACATGTCTAACGTGCTGTACATCATACCCAGCTTCCATCTTCCAAATGGCAGATACTTCCCACAGCACACATTCTAACAATGATATGCAATATAGAACATATCTAGTTCTTAGATAAAGTGCTCATTTGAACATCTGGAACCCAGTTACAGTATGTCATTCAGCTGAGTTGATGCATACTGTGTTGCTGTCCTTCCACAAATCTCTTTAAGCTTCCTGTAATATGACCTCCCTTCAGCACAAAAACTTGTCAACTTGTCAAGCAATCTCATGTCAGGCATGGTTACAGATAGCATATAGAGAAAGGTGAAATTTGATACTGCAACAACTGCCTCCTTCACTACCCAGCAACCGGCACCCTTTCTCCTGATTTGAGGAAGATCTCTTCCAGTCATAGAACTGGACCACTGGTATTTTACTTTGGTGGGAGGAGTAGGGCCTGTAACTGTCCCTTACAAACTTGATGTAGGTTCTGACTATCTGCCACAGTGAGGTTGTAAAATATTGTATACCAATAAGCCTAGGGAAAGGCAGGGCTGAGTGAAAAGAGGCATCTACCTCAGGTGCTGTACTGAGGAGGGCAGGCACAACTGGGGGGGGGGGCATCTCAATCCTCTGTATTCACTAAGATTCATTGTCAGGATTTCTGTTTGAAGCATGAAAATGTTTGTTATGCATTGGACAAAAAAGCAGCATGCCCCCTCATTCCAAGACAAAAAAAATCTCTGGCACAACAGTACAGTCTGGTAATTCCACATGGGACCCCACCCTTTCGCAACAATCCAATCTTTTCAAATTTTTATTGTTGCTAGTTTAAAACAAATATAACCCAAAGGGGGTTGAATTTGGTAGAATTCTACACCCAAATAACTATTTATTTAAAAAATATTACCAGGGTTGTGCAGTCCTTAGAAATTCTAGCTATCCAGTTCCAATCCTCTGACTGTAATAAGTTCAGTAATTTATTCGAAAATTAAGGGGTTTACCATTTTCATTCACTGTAAGGCACACATCTTTGTATGGAATGAAATCACTAATTGCTAATAAAAGCATGAAAACTTGACTGTGGGTACCCTTTATAGGGAAGACTATACAAAGGAATACTGTAATTTTTTAAAAAATATATATAAAAAAAAACACATTTATGGTACTGCTTTTTTAACAATGCAGGGTCAACTGTGTGAACAACCCCAAAAAATGTGATCCTATCATTCATTTTAGGTCTGCTGCTCACTTAAAATTTGCTTAAGATTAAAAATCCATGCAGCATATATTGTTCCTTTTTAGTACACCCATCTCTAAAACGATTTACTTCTAAATGTTTGAATAAAATGCCTCAGAGCAAGCTTAATTTCTCTATTTCGCAAACTATAAATAAGAGGGTTCAGCATTGGGATGACCATTGTATACACTACTGAGATAATCTTGTCTGTTTGTAAAGAATATATTGAGCTTGGTCTTAGATATGTAAAGAGGATTGTGCTGTAGAAAAGAATGACACAAATGAAATGAGAACCACAGGTGGAAAATGCTTTGAGTCTTCCTTGAAATGAAGTACTTCTAAAAACAGCACGTAAAATCAAAGTATAAGAGATAACTATGACAATAACACAGCCAACTGCTACAAAGAATGCAAATATTGACAGAATAAGCTCATTTGTGGTAGTGTCCATACATGAAAGCTTTAGTAAAGGTGGAATATCGCAAAGAAAGTGGTCAATTTCATGAGAGCCACAAAATGAAAGGCGAAATGTGGAGCATGTCTGTATTAAAGAATGAAGAAAGCCACCAAAGTAAGAACCACTCAATAACTTAAGACATATTTCTTTAGTCATAATCCTTAGATAAAGAAGTGGGTTACATATTGCTGCATATCGATCAATTGCCATTGCGGCAAGAAGAAAACTTTCAGTGCTCCCAAGGGCAATAAAGAAGTACATTTGGCAAGCACATCCCACGTAAGATATACTCTTTTCTGCTGAAATCAAGTCAACCAGCATTTTAGGTGTAATACACGAAGAATAGAAAAGATCAATGAATGCTAGGTTAGAAAGGAAAAAGTACATGGGGCTCTGAAGATGATCATTTGTTAATATAAGGGCTGTAATTCCAAGGTTTCCAAATACAGTGACCAAATACATTGACAGAAACAGTGCAAAGAGCAGAAAGGGTGGTGAGCTTTGTTCACCGAATCCCAAGAGATAAAATGTGTCTGACCGATTGTACAAATGGTGGCCATTGACACCTGTCAAAATTAGTATAACATTAAGGTAGACATCAGATAATTATGACTTACAATTAAATGACACAAGATCAACTTGACAACTTTCATAGAAATATCAATATGTTAGCTTAAAGCACACCTAAAGCCGAAAACTTCTCTCTTAGATTTGGTAGGAGTGGAAAGGGAGAAAATTCTCCCATGGGAGCACTGGTTCTGGTGAAAACTGTCTAATGCCGCGTACACCTGATCGGAATTTCCGACAAGAAATGTTCGATGTGAGCTTTTGGTTGGAAATTCCGACCGTGTGTAGGCCCCATCGGACATTTTCTGATGGAATTTCGGACAGCAAAAATTTGAGAGCTGGTTCTCAAATTTTCCAACGGCAAAAGTTCTTGTCAGAAATTCCAATCGTCTGTATGCAATTCCGACGCATGCTCGGAATAATTGAACTTCATTTTTTTCAGCTCGTCGTAGTTTTATACGTCACCACGTTCTTGACATTCAGAATTTCCAACAACATTTGTGTGACCGTGTGTATGCAACACAAGTTTGAGCCATAATTCAGTCTGAAAAAAATCAACGGTTTTGTTGTTGGAAATCGTGTTGTTGGATCGTGTGTAAGCGGCATAAGAGGGGTTTTTCTCTTACAGCAGAGACAGAAGTGAAGGGAAATATCCACAACAAAACACAAATGGGAAAAAAAAAATAACTGGGGTTCTAACCATCTCTTACATTATGAAAATTGAAAAAAAAAGTTTTGGCTCTAGCTATCCTTAAAGTTTAGACCAGGGGTGTCCAACATTTGATTTTCCTGGGCCATATTGGAAGAAGAGGAATTGTCTTGGGCCACACATAAAATAAACTAACAATAAGGATAGTTGATGAGCAGAAAAAGTCAAGCAGATCACTGATATAGATAATGGGACTGATTTACTAAAACTGGAGAATGTAAAATCTGGTGCAGCTATGCATGGCATTCCCTACTGAGTCATTGTAAAATGACGTCGGCGGTAACACTTCCTCCCTCCGAGTGGACGTCATATGACGTCCTGGGCTTCCCGGGCGGCTAGGGGGCGTGCACCCGGTGAGCGTGCCCGGCGGCCGTGATGTCCTCCGGGCACCCACGATTGCCTGCAATCACGGCAGGACCATGGATCTGTGTGTGTAAACACACGGATCCATGTCCTGTCAGAGGAGAGGAGACCGATGTGTGTTCCAAGTACAGAGGAACACACATCGGTCTCCTCCCCTTGTGAGTCCCCTCCCCCTACAGTTAGAATCACTCACTAGGAAACATATTAACCTCTTGATCACCCCCTAGTGTTAACCCCTTCCCTGCCAGTCACATTTACACAGTAATCAGGGCATTTTTATAGGACTAATCGCTGTATAAATGTGAATGGTCCCAAAAACGTGTCCGATGTGTCCGTTGCAATGTCATGGTCACAATAAAAATCTCAGATCGCCGCCATTACTAGTAAAAAAATAAAAATAAATAAAAATGCCATAAATCTATCCCTTATTTTGTAGATGCTATAACATTTGCGCAAACCAATCAATAAACGCTTATTGATTGGTTGATTGATTTTACCAAAAATATGTAGAAGAATACTTATCGGTCTAAACTGAGGAAAACAATTTATTTTTATTTTTTTATTCTGCTATTTAATAAATCAAAAAGTAAAAAATATTGTGTTTTTTTCAAAATTGTCGCACTTCTTTTGTTTATAGCGCAAAAAATAAAAAACGCAGAGGTGACCAAATACCACCAAAACAAAAGCCTTTTTTGTGGGGAAAAAATATAAAGATTTCATTTGGGTACAGTGCTGCATGACCGCGCAATTTTCATTCAAAGTGCAACAGCGCTGAAAACTAAAAATTGGTATGGGTAGGAAGGGGGTGAAAATGCCCTGTATTGAAGCCGTTAAGCTTTGACAAAAAAAAACTGGAAGCTGATTCGTTTCTATGCAGAGCTGCATCAGATTTTGCACTCTCCAGTTTTAGTAAATCAGCCTCAATGTACCAACCTGAGTAATGTAACTCATGTTTTTCACTACAAAAGTAAAAGAGGGCAACATAACATTAGTGCAATATGTGACACATTTTTTATATAAACTAATCCATCAATATCTGGTTCGATAGATGCAGTAGCAACTCTCAATGAATTCTCAAGGTACTCATCAGATATTTTGGTTCTAATTTTGCCCTTTGGGTGCTTCATCCTTGAAAATAGTTTTTTTATGAATATACTATAGGTGCTGCCGAAAATGATGACATGAATAAGGCAAGATTGTGAAAGATTTGGGAAGATAAAACCTATAAAAATCCAGTGACGAGACACTGTCAAATTGTTCTTCGCCCACATGTGTTTGCAAAGTGTAAACGCATTTTTACAAAACGAATAAAAAGAAAACAACATTTTAAAGCAAGTTTACAATTTTGTGTTGGGCCGCATTCATAGCCATCTTGGGCAGAATGCGGCCTTTGGGCCGCAGGTTGTTCACCTCTGGTACTATTTATATCTTTTTTGATCACTCAGTCAAGGCTGTGTATGCTAAACGTTTCTTATAATGTCATAGTGATCACAATTTCTGATTGCTTCTGTCTAAATTTATCTACAGTTAATACATCACTGGCAGGATGCTCAATCCCTTGCTTGTACTTTTACTATGGATTGAGGGAAGTCCAAAAATTACCTTTAAAACTACCTTGGCATGTCACCACTAGAGCACATTTAACACGTTTCAAGAAACTGGTGCCCTCAACTATTTACTGTTCTATTGTCTTGTCCTAAAGAAAATGGTTTGCTAAAGTGAGAGAAGACCAGTGTTGAAAAGTTTGATAGCAAGTGGTCACAACATACTTGTGGAAGAATGGCAAAAACAGTAAAACATAGAACAGTGCAAAGAGAAATAAATGATAGCGGGGAACAGAGAAAGAGGATTAGGGATAAGACACAAAAACATACAATACTGGAATGGTTTACTGGTCTAGATATCTGTCTGCCTATATATATATGCATACTTGCATAGACCAGTGCTTCTTAAACTATGGCCCCGTACACACGGCCGAGGAATTCGACGTGCCAAACACATCGAGTTCCTCGGCCAGTTCAGCCCTGAAGCCGCCGAGGACCTCGGCGGGCCGAGAGCTCCCATAGAACAACGAGGAAATAGAGAACATGTTCTCTATTTCCTCGCCGAGGTCCTCGTCGGCTTCCTCGGCCGAAAGTGTACACACGGCCGGGTTTCTCGGCAGAATTCAGCCAGAAACTCGGTCGGAAGCTGAATTCTGCCGAGGAAACTGGTCGTGTGTACGGGGCCTTAGGGTATGGACCCAAGTCCCTGGCTTGTTGGGATGGTTTATCAATTTACTTTGTAGCCCAACCAAAATCATCAGATCAATGGTGATTGATAGCACACTGACTATGATTGACAGCAGAAACATGAGTGAGCAGAAGCGACTCAACCATCCAGCCAAGGTTTTGATGTGAAAAGACTCTGGACACGTTGGAAAACTCAACTACTAAAGTTTACAAGAATGGTGAAGGGCACCCACAATGGCTTCTATGGGGATACAATTTTAATAATGAAAATCCTAAATTTAACCAAAAAGGCTAAAACACATTTTTTAACAAGGTACACACAGCAACAAAAGCTCAGGGTGCAAGGTATTCTTTAATGGCAAGCTTCAAAAACTGTTTTAGTTGTTAAAGGGCAAGTCATTTGAGGCAGAATCCGTTTGTAAGACAATATACAGGTATACCTAGGGTTGCCACCTCATCCCTTTGAAACAGAACACATATGAATTACACAGGTTCTGAGGCCAATTTAATTTAGATAAGGCTCCACTTGAGTTCAATTACCACCTTAATCAGCCACAGAACCTGTGTAATTCATATGTGTTCTGTTTTAAAGGGATGAGGTGGCAACCCTAGGTATACCCCACTTTTATGTACACAATGGGGTTAATTTACTAAAGCTAGAAAGTGCAAAATCAGGCTCACTTCTGCAAAGAAACCAATGAGCTTCCAGGTTTTATTACCAAAGCTTAATTTAACAAGCTGTGGTTAGAAGCTCATTGATTTCTATGCAGAAATTAGCCTGATTTTTGCACTTTCTAGCTTTAGTAAATTAACCCCATTGTGTACTTAAAAGTGGGGTATGCCTGTATAGGTAGACAACGTGCATCGTACCACCAATTAAGGCAATGTTCTGCAGGAGTTCTCATTTGTATTCTTCCACCCTTCCACATGATGTATTATAAAAACAGATCTGCATTATTTCCTCTGTGTGTATTTGTGTGTTGTATTATTATTTTACAGCAATTTTTATTTGTACGTTTTTTTTTTTTTAAGTTTTGGTTAAACGCTCTTTTTGGGTTCCAGTATAGTGACAATTTTCTTAACAGGGTCCTCAAATAGAAAGTTTAACAACTCCTAATATAGAGAAATAAAGGACAAAAAAGTGAGAGAAATATTTTTAAGATTTGAAAAAAACTAAAAAATATAGGGTATACAATGACAGTAGGATTTCAGATAAAATGAACCTAAAGAGAAACAAAACTGTTTAGGACCCCAGCAGAACTTGTCATAATGTGCAGGTCCCCGTGGCTGAAAAAAGTCAGAACCCAAAAGGCAGCAAGAAAGAAAGTAAGGAATTTTGATGACTGACTAACTACAAAAGGGACAAACAGTAGTTAGCGGAATACTATTCAAAATTGCCGTGCTAATTAAAGGGGGATCTGAAATAAAAAAGGCAGGAGAAACTGGAAAGGTGTTTTCTCTTTGCAGAATAATGCACACCTACTGGCAAAGATGTTTTAAAAAAAATTGGTGACTTAGTACACAGATCATTCACCTGCTGTGATAGCACCGGCAGAGCAGTATTTCAGTGACCTCACATCACTCTTTTGCAAGGGTTAATAATTGCCAATTGATGTGCCACTTGTGTTTTGCTTTGGAGTGAATTTATGAAATAGCATGTAAGTTTCATAGCTATAGGTCATTCACTTATTGGTCAGGCCTAGAATTTTTTTAGGACCCCCTTGTATATCAGACAAATCATGCAAGTACCTACTACAAGCAACATGATCGATTGATGACAAGCATTGATGACCAGACCATTTTATCTTCTAAGGCCCCGTACACACGACCGAGTTTCTCGGCAGAATTCAGCCAGAAACTCGATCGGAGCCATATTCTGCCAAGAAACCCGGTGGTGTGTACACTTTTGGCCGAGGAAGCCGACGAGGATCTCAACATGTTCTCTATTTCCTCGTTGTTCAATGGGAAATTTCGGCTCGCCGAGATCCTCAGCGGCTTCACAAGGAACTCGACGAGCAAAACGATGTGTTTTGCCCGTCGAGTTTCTCGGACGTGTGTACGGGGCCTTAGAGGTGCTTTTTGTATCACACAGAGATTTTCCTGTATGTTACAAGGGGGTTGATTTAGTAAAACCGGAGAGTGCAAAATATAGTCCATCTCAGCTTCCTAACTTCAGATTATTCAATTAAGCTCTGACAAAAAAAAATAGAATCTGATTGGTTTCTATGTACGGCTGCACCAGATTTTGCACGCTCAAGCAGGCAAACTTCTTGGTTGAAAAGTATAAGGGCCCTTTCACACGGAGCAGATCAGTAATGATCCGCTCCGTGTGTCCGCTTTGCTCAGCGGGGATCCTCCGTAAAATCCCCGCTGAGCTGGCAGCTGACAGGGCGGGGACCGCCCTGTGTTTCCTCCGCTCTCCCCTATGGGGGATCGGACGAACACGGACCGTATGTCCGTGTTCATCCGATCCGATCCGGCAGACGGAAGAAAAATAGGATTTCTTCCGTCTGCAAATGCGGATCTTTGCAGAGGTGGACAAATTACGGGTGTCAGCGGATGTTCATCCACTGATACCCGTAATCTCATAGGGACCCATGTATGTCCCGTTTTCATCCGCAAACGGACGGATGAAAATGCGGACATACGGTCCGCTAGTGTGAAAGGGCCCTAAGAGGGCAGCCTCCTTGGCTGAAAAGGATAGGACGATTTAGTTCCATTTAGTTCCATTTTAAATGGTCTGTTTCATTCCTGTAACTGCCAGAAAGCTTTTTTGTTAAAAAAAACAGACTTACTGGCTGGATCACCAGATAAATGTAGACAAAAGAAAGCCTAAAGAAGGAAAATAATACAGCAATCAAATCAAATGGTTACGCATTATACAACTTTCTTGTACAATTTTCCTTTAAATTTACTAAAACCATATAATATGAGGTCAAACCTAAACACTTTCAAACTGCATGCAATCAGCACTACATAGGCAAAGCTTTTCTTTTCAAAGAATAAATTAAACTTTATTGTTCAGCACAAGCATGGACACACCACACTAGATTCCCCCATTTCCACATTTGACCTCCAGTATGATTAAACCCCAGTCAGGCCCCGTACACACGACCGAGTTTCTCGGCAGAATTCAGCCAGAAACTCGATCGGAGCCGTATTCTGCCGAGAAACCCGGTCGTGTGTACACTTTTGGCCGAGGAAACCGTCGAGGAACTCATCGAGCCAAATAGAGAACATGTTCTCTATTTCCTCGTTAGTCAATGGGGAAACTTGGCTCGCCGAGATCCTCGGCTGCTTCACAAGGAACTCGACGAGCAAAACGATGTGTTTTGCCCGTCGAGTTTCTCGGACGTGTGTACGGGGCCTCTGAGGTGAAATACCATAGAGGATGGATCCCGAGTGGAGTGTCTGTGCTTTCTTTTTTTTTTCATCTTTGAAAGTGAACTTTGCAGAATTGTCTGTGCGAGGAATGAACCCCAGAGGAGTAAGTAACTGCAAACTTTAGCTGAGGAATACAGTCATCTTGATATTTTAAAGATAATTAGAAAATTGTTAAAAAAGAAATTTCTTATACTGAATTATTATTATTATACAGGTTATATATAGTGCCGACAGTTTGCGCAGCGCTTTACAACAGTAGGGCAGACAGTACAATTACAATACAATTAAATACAGGAAGAATCAGAGGGCCCTTCTCTTATAATTATGTTTAGAAACAAAGCTAAAGCATTATTCCATAATTTAAACTTCCATGACACTTATTGCCTTGCAATGATGTGTTAATTGTATTATAGGCACTGCTCATTATAGAGAGAAAATATAGCATGTCAGACTAACTAACCATTTTCAAACGTGTCCATAATTGTTAAAAAAAAATCATTATCAAATATTATGCATTATTGCGATTACATTTGTAAAAAATCGAGCTTCTGATTCCCAATGTTTTATGGCTTCTTGTATATATATGTGGAGACAGATATTTCAGGTCACTGGCTTCCAACATTGAATTTCTAGACGCTTGTTTACGGATATTTTATACTTTAGCATTTTTTTATATATATATATCTGCAAATAAGCAGGCAATTATTGAACAGGCTAATTATCCAAGAGAGACCAATTATCAATATCCCTTATGTGAATGCAACAATTAGTTTAACACAGAGTCTATTCAACATTGATAAATCTATATATATAAAACTCAGTGTGTGTATGTATGTATGTTCCAGCATCACGTCCAAACGGCTAAAGATATTAACATGAAACTTGGCACTCATGTTACTTATATGTCAGCAACAAACATAGGATAGGTGGTTTAACCCTTACCCACCCCCATTTGCCATGGTCGGGGTTTTCCTTTAAAGTCCCATTCAACTCTATGGGAAATACATGTTACTTCATAACTTCCAAACGGCTGTAGATATTTCGATAACACTTGGTCACATGTTACTTATATGTCCACCTAAACTATAGGATAGTTAGTTTATCCCTTAACTACCCCCATTTGTGAGGGTCGGGGTTTTTGTTTAAAGTCCCATGCAAATCAATGGGAAATGTATGTTCCCACATAACTTCTGTACGCCTGGAGATATTTCAATAATACCTGCTACACATATTACTTATATGCCAAATAAAAATATATGACAGTTAAATTAACCCTTACCTACACCCTTATATAAAAGATGGGTATATTTATATTACTATGATTTTCCTCCCCAAAAGGTTAAGATAGGAAGACCGGGCAACGCAACGCCGGGTATTCAGCTAGTAGTTAGATATATGGATAATATACATGAAAAGCGGAAACTTTTATAAAGTCTTTCTTGTAAAGACACTCTCAGGAATGCAAAAAATAAATAAATAAAATATATATTCTGTATACACTTTATATATAGATATCTTTTTTAAATATCTATCTATCTATCTATCTATCTATCTATCTATCTATCTATCTATCTATCTATCTATCTATATATATATCTATATATATATATATATATATATATATATATATATATATATATATATATATATATATATATATATATATATATATATATATATATATATATACTGTGTATATATATATATATATATATATATGTATATATATATATGTATATATATAATGGCCCGGATTCACGTAGCACTTACGCCGACGTATCTCAAGATACGCCGCGTAAGTGCACATATGCGCCGTCGTATCTATGCGCCTAACTCTGAAAGCAAGATACGCCTGAAACTAGGCTACATCCGACTGACGTAAGTTTCCTACGCTGTCATATCGTGGGCACATATTTACACTGGCCGCAAGGGGCGCTCCCATTGATTTACGATTTGAATATGCAAATGAGTGAGATACGCCGATTCACGAACATACTTGCGCCCGGCGCATTAATATACGCGGTTCACGTAGGTCGTACGCCCGACGTAAAGTTATTCCCCATCTATAAGGCGTATTTTACGTCGATTACGTAGTAGTACGTGAATAGGGCTGGGCGTAGGTTACGTTCAAGTCGTAGGCAGTGATTCGACGTATCTTAGGCGTTCGTTCCAACGTGATTCTGAGCATGCGCACTGGGATACGTCAATGAGCAGGCGCATGCGCCGTTCGTTATTCGTATCTTGATGGCGCTCGGCCCATCATTTACATGGGGTCACGCCTCATTAGCATGGCTCACGCCCACTGCCACTTACGACGAGTTACGCCGAGGGAACCCAGCGTAGATCAGGGAGCCAGTGCTTTATGAATACTGTGCTCGCCACTCTGCACTACGTCGGCGTAGCGTATATTCGATACGCTACGCCGGCATAACTATGCGCCAAGGTATGTGAATCCGGGCCAATGTGTGTATATATATATATATATATATATATATATATATCTTGATGGCGCACAACAACGCTGCAAAGCCTTCTGAATAATGTCTTAAGAGACTTTCTAGACATGTGCGTAGTGATGTGTCTAGATGACATAATTAATTGCTCAGTTGAACTATTGCAACATCGGAAATATGTCGGATGGCTACTAGCACGACTCAGAGCTCATTTCCTCTACGCCAAGCTCCAGAAATTGTGTCTTTGAACAGACCATTATTTCTTTCTGTGCCTTTGTTGTTTCTCCAAAAGACGATATAAGTTTTTTTTTTTATTGGGGTTTGCTCATTTTTACAGAAAGTATATAAAACATTTTCTCACTCGTGAAACCCCTTACCTTGTTAAGCCTACACTTATTGAGATCCCCAGGAGGGTATCCCTTAAGAGGAGGTACTGTAACAGGCGCTCTCAGCGCAACTGCACGATACGGCAACTGCACGATGACGTCGTCGCCCGGCGCCGTATGCATTCCAGCTTGGAACGCTGCGCTGGAATCAGTGCTTTTGCACTGCACCTGTCTCCTGCCTATAAAGGCATTCACTTTTCATAGAAACGGCGCTCTATTATTGTTGGCCATAGCCGGCTTGGCTACCAAAAGCACTATGGGTACCAGCAATCCTTAAGTCTGTAAACCATGCCACCCTGGATGCCTGCCTAATTGAAGCTAATGCAGACTGCCATGCTGGGACACCTTAAGGGTATCTTCCTCCAGAAGACGCTGCACTACAGAAATCCCATTGCTGCTATCAGACTACAACAGCCATCCTCTGCAAACGGATAAGTAGCAACTTTACGTCATTTATACTGCTTAGAGTTACCTGCTTCATATATTGCCCTTATCAAGTACTGTATTTAAATCTGCATTTTTGAATACTAACTTGCTGCCTGGGATTACTTACTGTGTCTTCAGCTGTCTGCTGTAGAATATCCTAAAGAGACATACACTCTTAACTCAGCTCAGCTAAACTTGCCTCTCCTACGCAAATATTAACTGCATACAGTATACTTAAAGGGGTTGTAAAGGAAATTGTATTTTTGCCTAAATAGCTTCCTTTACCTTAGTGCAGTCCTCCTCCTCATCCTTCGATTTTGCTTTTAAATGTCCTTATTTCTTCTGAGAAATGCTCACTTCCTGTTCTTCTGTCTGTAACTACACACCGTAATGCAAGGATTTCTCCCTGGTGTGGAGAAAGCCTCTTGAGGGAGGGGGGGCGAGCAGGCAAGTCAGGACATTCTCTACTTTGCAGATAGGAAAGGAGCTGTGTGTTAGTGGGCACCCTTACACTCCTGCTCGCCCCCTCAAGAGGCTTTCTCCACACCAGGGAGAAAGCCTCGCATTACGGTGTGTAGTTGCAGACAGAAGAACAGGAAGTGAGGATTTCTCTGAAGAAATAAGGACATTTAAAAGCAAAATCGAAGGATGAGGTAAGAGGACTGCACTAAGGTAAAGGAAGCTATTTAAGGGAAAAAAAATCCTTTATAACCCCTTTAATTGCTACGTGCCTGACATACGTTCTTAAATGTATATGCGCTTCGTACCTAAAATGCAGAACATGTTCGCTCTAACTTATTCATGCTAAGGCTCGAAGGTATTTCATACCTGCTCCCTTAGTGGTCTAATGCATTTCTTTATGTTAAAGTGATATGATGTAGAGAACCCCCAAACTCCTGTTCTCTGATTGGAGTGACGCCTGGGGTCCCGTACTGATAATCACTTGCATAAAAGAAGTGCATTGGAATCTTTAATGTTGTGCTCGTTGATTTTTTTATATCCTTCTATGCTAGAGGTTGGAGGCATGTTGTAATACCTCCACCCTTAGTAGCTCAATACATTCCTATATGCGAGAGAGATGATGTAGCGACCCCCCAAACTCCTGTTCTCTGATTGGAGTGATGCCTGGGGCCTAGTACTGAAATCTCACATAACGTAGGGTACATGCATTATAGTTTTTCCTTAACCGCAGTTGTGCTTCACTCCTGTTCACCGTAGTTTGTGACACCTATTCACTGTTAAACTAAAGCTGTGTTTAACCAATGCCTACAGGGCACTTTCACCCCCTTCCTGTTCAAGCCATGTTTCAGCTTTCAGCGCTGTCACACTTTGAATGACAAGTACACGGTCATGCAACACTGTACCCAAATGGAATGTTTATCATTTTTTTCCCCCACAAATAGTGCTTTCTTTTGGAGGTATTTGATCACCTCTGCGGTTTTTATTTATTGCGCTATAAACAAAAGAAGAGGGACAAGTTTGAAAAAAAAAAACACAATATTTTTAACTTTTTGCTATAATAAATATCCCAACTTTTTTAAAAAAACTATTTTTTTTCCACAGTTTAGGCCGATATGTATTCTTCTACATATATAGCGGCTACAAAATAGGGGATAGATTTATAGCATTTTTATTATTTATTTATTTTTTACTAATAATGGCGGCGTTTAATCGGGATTGCGATATTGCGGCGGACACATTGGACACCTTTGACACATTTTTGGGGCCATTCACATTTATACAGCGATCCGTGGTATAAAAATGCATTGATTGCTGTATAAATATGACTGTCAGGGACTGTCTGGCGATCAAGGGGTTAATGTTTTCCTAGGGAGTGATTCTTACTGTGGGGGGGAGGGGACTGACTGGGGGAGGTGACCGATCAGTGTCCCTATGTACAAGGGACACACCATCGGTGGTCTCTCCTTGACAGGACATGGATCTGTGTGTTTACTGTGTGTTGGCGGAATTGGTGAAGATACTACAGAAATTATTCAAATTATTCAAAGATCAGCAAGAGTGAATGACTCTACTGGGTACTCCCCCCATACTGGTTGATTTTGGAAGGGAAGCTTGTTTTCCGGTGGATCTAGCTTTTGGAGCGTCCTTAGATCACACAGCTCAGGCCTCTTACCTAGGATACATTGATTGACTTTGTAAAAACTGGAAGACTGCTTATAAAAAAGCGAAGGAAGCATCTTCCAGTTCAGTGGCGGCTGGTGCTCAAAATTTTTGGGGGGGCGCAAAGGAAAAAAAAATTGCAGTCTCACTGTGCCCAAACGCAGCCACTGTTACATGCCATCAAATGCAGCCACTGTGCCATCAATTCGCACCACTGTGCCATGCCATTAAACGCAGTCACTGTGCCATGCCATTGTCACCACTGTGCCATGCCATTAAACACAGCCACTGTGCCATCCATTGTCACCACTGTGCCATCCATTGTCACCACTGTGCCATACATTGTCACCACTGTGCCATGCCATTAAACGCAGCTACTGTGCCATACATTGTCACCACTGTGCCATGCCATTAAACGCAGCTACTGTGCCATACATTGTCACCACTGTGCCATGCCATTAAACGCAGTCACTGTGCCATCCATTGTCACCACTGTGCCATGCCATTAAACGCAGCCACTGTGCCATCCATTGTCACCACTGTGCCATGCCATTAAACACAGCCACTGTGCCATCCATTGTCACCACTGTGCCATCCATTGTCACCACTGTGCCATGCCATTAAACGCAGCCACTGTGCCATACATTGTCACCACTGTGCCATGCCATTAAACGCAGCCACTGTGCCATCCATTGTCACCACTGTGCCATGCCATTAAACGCAGCCACTGTGCCATCCATTGTCACCACTGTGCCATGCCATTAAACGCAGCCACTGTGCCCTTTAATGGTCGCCGCTGTGCCAATTGTCCCCACTGTGCCCTGTAAATTGCGTTCTTCCCCCCCCCCCCCCCGCCCGGCACTTACCTTTACTGGAGTCAGGCATCCACGTCCCACGATGTCTTCTCCCGCCCTCGATGACTGACAGGCGTCTCAGCCAATCAGGTTACAGGTAGCCAGAACCGGCCAACGTGATTGGCTGAGACGCCTGTCATCTTATTCAAGGGGCGTACAGTCTGTGCGCTCCGAGAATAAGCTTCCGGGACCCGAGGGCTGTATTGGGAAAGCCTATCAGAGCCGTTGGCTTTGATAGACATTTCCCTACAGCCAACCAGCTGGCGTTATTCAGATGGCCGGACATTGAGCGCCGACCATCTGAATAACAGCGGCAGCGGCGAAAATAACATAGATTCGTGCAATGCATGAATCTATGTTATTTCACTCAGTGGCGGTGAGAGCCAGAGGGGGCGGCGCTCCAGCGCCCTCTATGGACGAACCGCCACTGTTCCAGTTACTGCCAGGGAACAGAGAAACGAAAAGTACTTTGATCTTAAAAGTAAGGGTTCAAGACCTGCAGTCTGGAGATCGGGTGCTGTTGCACAACTTAGGGGTGCTGGGTAAGGATGGGATAGGACACAAACATGAAAAATCAAATGTGCTAATTTTAAAGGCTTATATGCAAATTATTGTCATAAAAAGTGTTTGGGGACCTGTGTCCTGCCCCAGGGGACATGTTTCAATGCAAAAAAGAGTTTTAAAAATGTCAGCTTTTTTGGGAGAAGTGATTTTAATAATGCTTACAGTGAAACAATAAAAGTGAACTATTCCTTTAACCACTTAAGGACTGCCTCCTGCACATATACGTTGGCAGAATGGCACGGCTGGGCACATCCATGTACAGGTACGTCCTGTACTAGTACCCAGCCGTAGGTCACGGGCGCGCGCCCGCGGAGCGCTCCCGCGACCCAGTCCAAAGCTCAGTGACCGGGACCGCGGGACTCGCGGACCCGATCGCCGCTGGAGTCCCACGATCGGTCCCCGGAGCTGAAGAACGGGGAGAGCCGTGTGTAAACAATCGATGACGTCACACCTACAGCCACACCCCCGTACAGTTGTAAACACACTTCAGGGAACACATAACCCCAACAGCGCCCCCTGTGGTTAACTCCCAAACTGCAACTGTCATTTTCACAATAAACAATGCATTTTAAATGCATTTTTTGCTGTGAAAATGACAATGGTCCCAAAAATGTGCCAAAAATGTCCGCCATAATGTCGCAGTCACGAAAAAATCGCTGATCGCCGCCATTAGTAGTAAAAAAAAATTTTTTTATAAAAATGCAATAAAACTATCCCCTATTTTGTAAACGCTATAAATTTCGCGCAAACCAACCGATAAACGCTTATTGCAATTTTCTTTACCAAAAATAGGTAGAAGAATACGTATCGGCCTAAACTGAGGAAAAACATTTTTGATGTATTTTTGGGGGATATTTATTATAGCAAAAAGTAAAAAATATTGCATTTTTTTCAAAATTGTCGCTCTATTTTTGTTTATAGCGCAAAAAATAAAAACCGCAGAGGTGATTAAATACCACCAAAAGAAAGCTCTATTTGTGGGAAAAAAAGGACGCCAATTTTGTTTGGGAGCCACGTCGCACGACCGCGCAATTGTCAGTTAAAGCGAGGCAGTGCCGAATCGCAAAAATGGACCTGGTCTTTTACCTGCATTTTGGTCCGGGTCTTAAGTGGTTAAATTTCGTGCCTGTAAATTGGCACATTTTTTCCGTGTTTAGAACAGTCCCTGCAACAAAATGACATTTCTAAAGGAAAAAATGTAACGTAATTTAAAACTGCTTGCGGCTATAATGAATTGTCGGGTCCCACAATACAGATAAAAGTAATTGAAAAAAAAGACATGGGTTCCCCTCCAGTCCATTACCAGGTCCTTTGGGTCTGGTATGAATATTAAGGGGAACCCCGAAACAAAATAAAAAAAAAAATTGTGTGGGGTCCCCCCAAATTTCATACTAGGCCCTTCAGGTCTGGTATGGATATTAAGGGGAACCCTGCACCAATTTTTTTTAAATGGTGTAGGGGTCCCCCTCAAAATCCATACCAGACCATTCAGGGGATCTGGACCCCCTTTAACTAGGAGAACCCCATATCCTATCCCCCTATGTGAATTGGTAACGGGGTACATTGTACACAAGACACAGCTTGGGACAAGTCCATTATTAAAAAAGTAAAAAAAAATCCAGCAATGTTCATCCATTCTCGACCTGAGGATATGGGAGTTTCCCGCAATGTCGAGGGGAAACCGCAGGAAACCCCCGTGACGTCAGAGGTGGCGGGGTCACCCGTGTACGTTACATGTGGCCCCACCCTCAGCTATTTAAGAGCTGTCATGGCGGGTGTAGCGTGATTTGACGGGAACCTCCCATGGATGCATCAGTAGCAGCGTTTTATTTTAATTTTTCTGTATCCTCGGGTCGAGAATGGATGTACATCGCTGGAATTTTTTTTTTTTTTAATAAAGGTGTTCTTTTTTAATTTTGTGTTTTTTAACATTTTTGACACTTTTTTTGTGAAATGGTAGGGGTACAATGTATCTCGTTACCAATTCACATGGGGGGCGGGATCTGGTGTTCCCCTTGTTAAAGGGGGCTTCCAGATTCTGATAAGCCCCCCGCCCACAGACCCCTACAACCACCAGGCAAGGGGTGTGGGGATGAGGCCCTTGTCCCTATCAACATGGGGACATGGTGCTTTGGACCCCAAAACATCCTCCCTGTTGAGGGCATGTAGCCTGATATGGTTCAGGAGGAGGGGCACTCTCTTGTCCCCCCTCTTTTCCTGCAGTCTGCCAGGTTGCGTGCTCGGATAAGGGCCTGCTAATGGACAGGGGGGAAACCATGCCGTTTTTTTTCAATAACTTTTACCTGTATTGCGGGACCTGACAATTCATTATAGCCGAACAGTTTTAAATTACTTTTTTCCTTTAGAAATTTAATTTCTCTTCCGTTCATGGATGGACACAGCAGCAATTGACCTTAGGGTTATCAACCTTCCTTTCAGGAGATGACTAGGCAGAAAAAACAGCACTTTAAGTGTTAAAACACTTCTCTCTCTCTCTTCTGAAGGACCAGGACGACACTGGATGCAAAGCGCCTTGAGGCGATTAAGTTCGCATTTGTTGCGATATACAAGTTACTCACTGAGGCCCCGTACACACGACAGAGGAACTCGACGTGCTTGGCATGTCGAGTTCCTCGTCGAGTTTTGGGATGAAGCCGCCGAGGAGCTCGGCGGGCCGGCTTCTCCCATAGAAGAACGAGGACAACGAGAAAATAGAGAACATGTTCTCTATTTTCTCGTCGAGTTCCTCGGCGGCTCCATCGAGCCAAAACTGTACAGACGACAGAGATTCTCGGCAGAATCCGGGTTTTGACCGAGTTTCTCGGCGAATTCTGCCGAGAATCTCTGTCGTGTGTACGAGGCCTCACTCTCAGTATAGCATCTCCCAGGGAGCGGGTCCCCTGGGTACATCCCTCTCTCTGCATCATGCAGCCCCAGTTTTTTTCTGCCTAGCGTAAGGAGAAGACATGGCTCCTCTGGGCCCATGTGCTCTGGAGAATTTTTGCGATTTTTTCGCTTTTATTGTATTTTTTCCTGCATTTTTGGATCCGGGGATCTACAATCAACTACCGACTGGGTGACAGGCTGGATCCTCGATCCTTGTAGTCCCCCCATGTTCAGCCATCGAGCGTGTGCTGGCCTCTAGCTATGCGCTGGGTTGTCCACGACATGCCCTGTTGCTCCAGGGGTGGCCGGTGAGCTATACGTTCCAGGGCACACATATGACCGGTCTCTATGACCGAGTCACAGTGTGCCGGGCCAACAGCCATGCCGTAAGCGGACGTTGGGTCTGTCTGGAATGCCTCCAGCCGGTAGTCGCAGGATGGGTAAGTAGTATCCCCTTGCCTTGGCATGGTGGTTCGGCTGGTGCATTCCTGGGAGATCGATCGGGGGTCCGCCCTACTTTCCTCTCTTCCTTCCTCTCCCTCCTTCCCCGCATTCTGGGTGACGGCCGTGAGGTGAGGGGTCCGCCTGGGGGTCTCCGTCCTACCTTGGGGCTGCGGCTGCTGTGGGGTGCTGTATGTCTTTTTGTGATGCCGTGTGTACGGGGGGGGACCTGTGGGGTCTGGTATGTTTGCCATGTTTTTGTTGTCTTTTAAAAACGTGTTTGGCCGCCATTTTACCGGTTGACGATCGGCGGCCATTTTCTTGTAGCCCGCATGCTGTTTTTTGCATGTTGGCAGCCATCTTGGAAGGGATTTTGGCCTCTAGTGACCAGAATAACGGCGTGAATACACCTAGCACACTTCCTGAGGGATGGCACAGCACGGGCATCGTTTCTAGCTTCTCAGCAGCAATAAAGCCTGGTCAGGTGGGGAGTCTTCTGGGAGGTCCCCTGCTCTCTGTTGCGGCCGGGAGGGTGGCCTGTGGGTCTTGCCTTGCAGTACAAGGGTGGCATTTACAGTGGGTCAGCATGGCGTCCGAACCGGAGGCTTCTACCCCAAGCATGCCAGAGTTAACCCTTAATGCCCCTGTTCCTGTGGCCTCGGTGGATGCAATGACGGCAGTCCTTGAGGCGTTTGTTGCCAGGATTGAAGCGGCGAGTGGCCAGAAGGGGGATGTCTCTGACACGGAATCAGGCCCTGCTACTGCGTCTGGCCCTGGTTCTGTTATGTCAGAAGATGCAGGCCTAGCCCACACGGACAGTGAGGATGACTCTGCTTTAGGGTCAGCGCATGATAAGGCGTTTGTTGGAGCTCTTATCACTGCGGTGCGCGATACTCAAAAACTTGAGGGTTCGGTGGAGGCATCAGAAATGCCGGTCCCTTGGATTCCGCAAGCCGCCCCGCACCGTGGAAGTGTTTCCTTGTGTTACTTTTCTGAACAAATTGTTGTACAAGGAGTGGGATCGGCCGCAGAAAGTTTTTGCTGTTCCAAAATACTTTGCAGTCCGTTACCCTTTTGAGGAGGACTTTTTTAAAAAGTGGATCTCTCCTCCGGCAGTGGACCCTCCTGTGTCCAGGCCGAACAAGGCTACCACATTACCTGTGGAAGGGGCTCCCGCTTTTAAGGACCCCACAGATAGGAGAGCGGAGGCTGTGGCCCGCTCCATGTTTACAGTGGTGGGGTCGACGGTGAGACCGGTTTTGGTCAGGGGTCTGGTGTCGCAGACACTTACCAAACGGGCAAAGTCCTTGCTGCAGGTGCTGGAAGCGCAGAATGCTCCTGAGCTCTGTGTGGAACTGGCCGACCAGTTAGTGCAGGGCCTAAAATTTGTCTGTGAGTCGGCCCTGGATACGCTTCCCTTGCTTTCCAGGGCCTCCCTGTGTGGCTGAAGTGTCTTCTAAAAAGGCCTTGGTGGATTTACCCTTTAAGGGTGAACGGCTTTTTGGGGCGTCTCTGGATGACATCATAAAAGATGCCACAGGAGTTAAGAGCACTCTGCTCCCGCAATCTGGAAAGGGTAAGGAGTCTCGCCGTAAGCAAGGGCCCTCCTTTACTGCCCCCAATCGTTTTTTTTGCCCACCAGGTGCGGCAGGAAAACGTTTCCAGGGTGCTAAGGCGCCCGCTGAAGGACAAAAGCGCACCTGGTACCGCAAGCCCAACAAGCCTCCGAACAAGCCTGCCTCTGCTTGAAGGTCTGACCCTGCCCGCATCTCAGGTGGGGGGCCGGCTTCGCGAATTCGTGGCTCGGTGGAGGGCTCTTCTTTCCGACCGCTGGGTTTGCGAAGTAGTTTCCTCGGGACACAAGATAGAGTTTCTCTTTTGTCCACCAAACAGATTTTTTCCTTCCAACCTCCAGCTTCCTCCGGAACGCCGGGTGGCCCTGTCAGGGGCTGTTCAGGACCTGCTGGTCAGGGGAGTGATTGTACCGGTTCCCTCAGCGGAAGGGTACCAGGGGTTTTACTCCAATCTGTTTGTAGTCCCCAAGAAGGAAGGGGTCTGTCCAATCCTGGATCTCAAGGCCCTCAATTGTTTTGTCAATTCGCTCGGTAGTGGCGGCGCTCCATCAGGGGGATTTTCTGGCGTCCTTGGATATCAAGGACCACTTTCAATTTGGAGAGGACCACTTTCAATTTGTGGCCCTCCCGTTCGGCCTGGCCTCGGCACCACGGGTTTTCACCAAGGTGCTCGCTCCGATTCTGGCCCTGCTGAGGCAGCGCGGAATCGCTATCGTGGGATACCTGGACGACCTTCTTCTGAGAGCTTCCTCAAGCTCAGAGTTAGAAGAGGACATGTCTATCACCTATCAGGCCCTTCGAGAGTTCGGTTGGCTATTGAATATCCAGAAGTCGGTACTGGTGCCATCTCAGCGGTTGGAATACCTGGGGTTGGTCCTGGATTTCTCAGAGTCTAGGGTTTTCCTCCCAACGGAGAAATTACAGACGCTGCAATCTGCGCTGCAGCGGTTGGCGACCCTTGCATGCGAGTTCTGGGTCTGATGGTGGCCTCGTTCGAGGCAGTTCCGTATGCTCAATTCCACACTTGAGTGTTACAGAAAGAGATTCTGTCACGTTGGGACAAGCTCCCTTCATCTCTGGATTACCAGATTCGGGTGAGTCGCCTGGTCAGGTCCTCCCTAGTGTGGTGGCTGACATCTCTGGAAATCTGTCGGCTCTGTCGGCCGTGTACATTCCGGGGGTGCAGAACTGGCAGGCCGAACTAGCCAGGCGCTAGACCAAGGAGAATGGTCGCTACACCCGGAGGTGTTTCAGAGTCTGTGCCAAAGATGGGGCACTCCGGACGTGGATCTTCTGGCGTCCCATCTCAATCGGAAGGTGTCACGGTTCGTGGCCAGGTCAAGAGACCCGTGGGCGGATGCGTCAGATGCGTTGGTGGCACCGTGGAGTCACTATCACCTAATGATAACCCTAAGGTCAATTGCTGCTGTGTCCGTCCATGAACTCAGAGAAATGGATTTTACGGTGAGTACAAAAATCCTATTTTCTCTTCCGTTCATGGACGGACACAGCAGCAATTAATCAATCAAAATTGATTTTTTATGTTAGTGTCCAGTAGACTTTAATGGGGTTCCGCAGCTTTCGAATTTTCCCCAAACTCAGCATATTGTTCGGCGTTCACCAGAACACCTGAAAAACCAAAGTTCGGCCCGAACTTATGCTTGGGCTGAACTGTTCGCCCATCCCTAGTGCTGGGAAAGCATTAGCTGGCTGATCGATGGCGTTCACAGTTCTACATCATCTGCAAATGCTTACCAGGGTATCCGATCCACCCTGAAGGGAAGACTAGCCCACTCAAGGCTTGGCCTTTATCCGAAGCCATCAGAGTGTCCCTACCTTCCTGTCCAGACATTTCAGTCTCCTACTCTAAGATCCAGGACCTGTCAGGGTCACAAACCCATACCTCAAGATCCTGATGGGAAAGAACTAACCCTTGATTGGCTATGGGTTCCTACGCCTGAGAACAACCCTACAGTTTCTCAAGTTCCTAAGGAGAACAGTAACAAACAGTAACAAACATCCCCATGTAGAATGACAGAACCTTTTCTGTTTGAGGCTGAAGGGGCTGTACTCACCCCTGTGAGAGGGAGGGAGGAAGTTAAGATTGAGTCAAGTGACAGTCTAGAGGTGCCAGATTCTGTGCAAACTCCTGCTCCCCTTAGATATGAAGTAGAAAGTGAGATTGTTCCTGAAAACCAGGAGGAGCCAGAACCCGAGCCAGAACCCGGATGTAGTTTCTGGGGAACAGATTGAAAAAACCCAAACCGTATCTATTCTAGGCTGAGACAGAAGATTTGCCCTCCTAAGAGACTGACTTACGATGCCTTTAGGGAAAGCTCTGATGAACTTATTACTACCGATTAACGTTCTAGTCAAGCACTTGCCTCCTTTATCGAACCTTTGATAGAGGATGACCTTGATCCACCTCATGACATTACTGGGTGGGTCGCTAATTTATTACTGGGCAGTCATCAAAATTATATGACTCTGCCTGACAATGTATATAGTTTATCATAACGCCCCGTACACACAATTGGAAATTTAGACAGCAAAAGTCTGATGTGAGCTTTTGAATGGAAATGTAGACCGTGTGTATGCTCCACCGGACTTTTGCTGTCAGAATTTCTTGGTTCTCAAATTTTCAGCCAAACAAAAAAAAGCAAACCAGTAAAAGTAACTCTTCTATAACAGTTGACTGCTTTACCTAAGAACCAGTTTAGTTTAGAACTAGACTAACGTCAGAGCAATTATTTCTTGCAGTTAACAATATATTCCAGAAGGTGGCAACATTGTATGTCCTAACATAAACGCTACATTGACGATTCAGAAGCTGTTGAGATGATACTTGGGTTTGATACATGGGATGATACAGGGTTTCTTCGCTGCTATATTGTCACATGGGAGAGCTTCTTATAATGTTGTAGTATCAAATGCGAGGTACATTATAATATATAAAATGACAATTTAACTGTAATGTAGATTTCACTGTCAACTTGAGCAGCAGCTAATCCTCGTTAGTATAGTGGTAAGTATCCCCGCCTGTCACGCGGGAGACCGGGGTTCAATTCCCCGACGGGGAGGCTACTTTTTTTTTTTTTAACCACTTAACAACCAGGCCAATTCTCTCCTACATGTAAAAATCATTTTTTTTGCTAGAAAATTGCGTAGAATCCTCAAACATTATATATGGTTTTTTTTTAGCAGAGACCCTAGAGAATACAATGGCAGTCATTGCAACTTTATCTTGCACGGTATTTGCGCAGCAATTTTTCAAACGTGTTTTTTTTTAAAAAAAAAACTGTTTCATGCTTTAAAAAAAAAAAACAGTAAAGTTAGCCCAATTTTTTTCATAATGTGAAAGATGAAGTTATGCAGAGTAAATAGATACCTAAGATGTCACGCTTCAAAATTTCACACACTCGTGGAATGGCGCCAAGCTTTGGTACTTAAAAATCCCCATAGGCGACGCTTTAAATTTGTTTTACTGGTTACATGTACAGAGCTACAGAGGAGGTCTAGCACCGTTTTCATATGTGGGCGGGACTTACGTATGTGTTTGCTTCTGTGTGCGAGCACACGGGGACAGAGGCACTTTAAAATTTAACAAATTAGTAATTTTTCTTCAATGTATACTGCTACATATCTTTGGTAAACATAAATACGAATTGTGTATATTATTTGGTGTTTGTGAAAGTTATAGAGTCCACAAGCTATGGTGCCAATATCTGAAAATTGATCACACCTGAAGTACTGACGGCCTATCTCATTTCTTGAGACCCTGACATGCCAGAAAAGTACAAATACCCCCCAAATGACCCCTTTTTGGAAAGCAGACATTCCAAGGTATTTAGAAAGAGGCATTGTGAGTTTTTTGAAGTTGTAATTTTTCCCACAATTCTTTGCAAAAATCTAATTTTGTTTTCTTTTTTACAAAATTGTCAAATTAGCAGGTTATTTCTCACACACAGCATATGCATACCACAAATTACACCCCAAAACACATTCTGCTATTACTCCTGAGTATAGCGATACCACATCTGTGAGACTTTTACACAGCGTAGCCACATACAGAGGCCCAACATGCAGGGAGCACCCTCAGGCGTTCTGGAGCACCCAAGCCAATTCTGACATTTCTCTCCTACATGTAAAAATCATCATGTATTTGCTAGAAAATTACATAGAACCCCAAAACATTATATATGTTTTTTAGCAGAGACCCTAGAGAATACAATGGCTGTCGTTGCACGGTATTAGGTCTGGCACGGTATTAGCACAGCAATTTTTTGAGCGCGTTTTTTTGGGGGGAAAAAAACTGTTTTGTGCTTTAAAATAAAAAAAACAGCAAAGTTAGCCCAATGTTTTTGCATAATGTGAAAGATAAAGTTACGCCGAGTAAATAGATACCCAACATGTCACTCTTCAAAATTGCACACGCTCGTGGAATGACTCAAAACTCTCTACATAAAAATCCCCATAGGCGACATTTTAATTTTTTTTACTGGTTACATGTTTTTAGTTACAGAGGAGGTCTAGGGCCAAAATTATTGCTCTCGCTCTAACGTTCGCAGCAACACCTCACATGTGTGGTTTTGAACACCGTTTTCATATGTGGGCAGGACTTACGTATGCGTTCGCTTCTGCATGCGAGCTGGCGGAGACAGGGGCACTTTAAAAAATGTTTTTATTTTTTATTGTTCATTTTACTTTATTTATTTTAGTTTGACACTTTTTTCCCCAAAAATACATTTTTTAATCACTTTTATTCCTATTACAAGGAATGTAAACATCCCTTCTAATAGGAATATGGCAAGACAGGTCAGTGAGATATGGGGTCAATAAGACCCCACATCTCACCTCTAGGCTGGGAAGACTGCAGAGTATGGCTGGGTATCACCGAGTATGGCGGGGTATGGCTGGGTATGGCAGAGGATGGCAGAGTATTGCAGGGATGGCAGAGTATTGCAGGGATGGCAGAGTATTGCAGGGATGGCAGAGTATTGCAGGGATGGCAGAATATTGCAGGGATGGCAGAATATTGCAGGGAAGGCTGAGTATTGCAGAGCATTGCAGGGAAGGCAGAGTATTGCAGGGAAGGCAGAGTATTGCAGGGAAGGCAGAGTATTGCATTAATTGTGGCCCAGTGCAACCTTTATGCACAACAATTTATAGCAAGGAACCCAACGTCCTATTATGCCCGTCCCTACGAGTGGAGAGCCCTAACAGTGGAGGAGTTTAAAACATTTTTGGGCCTCACATTCTGTATGGGACTAAACAGAAGAAATAAATAAATTTCATATTAGTCATCCCACCCCATCTACCACATGCCCATCTTTTCATCAGCAATGCCCAAAACCAGATATCTCATGATTATGAGATTCCTACACTACCCAGTGCCCTCCCCAAAATTACCCAAATTTTCATAAGCTTGATAAGTTCTGCCCCCTGTTGTTTACCCCGGACCAACACATATGCGTGGATGAGTCCCTTATCAAATTTTCTGGCAGACTGGGCATAAAACAATTTATTCCCACCAAATGGGCCCGTTATGGGGTGAAGCTCTATAAATTGTGCGACCGAGCCACAGGGTATACGTATGCCTTCATTGTATACGAAGGGAAGGACACCCAGCTGCACCCCCCTAATTGCCCAGACTACATAGGAACCAGGGTGAAAGTCGTTTGGGAACTCCAAAACCCACTCCTGGAGAAAGGCTACCACTTGTATGTGGACAATTTTTATACAAGTTTGCCCCTGTTTCGAAACCTTCACAGAAAGAACACTACAGCATGCGGCACCATACTGACGAACTGGAAGGGCTTTCCTCAAAGCCTTGTCAACAAGAAATTAAGAAGAGGGGAGATGACGAGTTTACAGAATGAGCAAATTCTGGCTGTGAAGTGGGGGGACAGAAGGGATGTGTACGTGTTTTCTTCCATCCACAACAATACATTCATTGAGATCAGCAGGAGGAATGGGCGAATCCAAAAACCAACATGTATCCACGAATACAATAAGTTCATGGGGGGTGTCGACTTCAACGACCAATTGCTCGAACCCTACCTTTCCACAAGATGAACATACCAGTCGTATAAAAAAGTTTCAATTTATTTGTTTAATTTGGCCATGTACAACTATGTAATCTATCGGAACTCCACTGAAAGACCCAAATCCTTCCTTTTCTACCAGGAGGAAATCACCACTGCCCTTATATACCCGAACAGCCCACCAGTAAACATTCAATCCGATGTGATTAGCCGACTCTCCGAGCGCCACTTTCCAGATAAAATCCCTCCCAGACCAACAGGCCAAAAACGTCAGAAAAAATGCCGGGTGTGCTCCAGAGGAGGAGTGAGAAGAGACACCACTTATCATTGTGCCCAATGTCCTTCCCAACCAGGCCTCTGCGTAGTTGACTGTTTCCGCCGTTACCATACCTCAGTAAATTATTAGTGAAGTCTGGTAAACATAACGCTCACTTCCTGCCATTTACCTCCACACCCCTTATGCCTCTGCTTGCTCTGTAACTGACCCTGGCTTGTTATTCGACCACGCTTCTGCCTACCAATTCTGTTTATACCTCTGCCTGATCTGGAACTGACCCTGGACTGTTATTTGACCACGCTTCTGCCTACCGATTCTGTACATACCTCTGCCTGATCTGGAACTGACCCTGGACTGTTTGACCATGCTTTTTGCCTGCCTCTTGGACTGATCTTTTACCATGCCAGTGGACTAATGGGATTCATAGCACAGGGGCCTCACATATATGAGGGGCTCCAGAATTGTTTTTATGGATGAAGAAAACAATTGTTTTAGTTTTCTCATTCCTAGATTAGGATCTGGAGACTCAGAGGCTTCAAAGAGATTTGGGTGGGAGAAGCCTCCACCCCTGTCCCCATTCTGTCCTGAACGAGGCCCTACTTCTGCCTGCTGCCTGTAGGACCTATGCCATCATGCCTCTGCCTGTCGCATGAACTGACTACACCACATTGACCTGCCTACTACCAGGACCAATATTTTGGCACTGCTGACAATCTCTGCCTGCACTGACCCTGGACTGTATATGGACAGTATCCCTGCCTGCTGCCTGTACTGACTATGGACAATATCTCTGCCTGTTGCCTGGACAATTGCGTTTGCTTTTGCTGACCAAGTCCCTGCCTGCTGTCTGGACCAGTGCTATTCTCTTGTGGATAACTGCGCTACTAAAACCACAAGTAATCTTTTGTTTACCCTTTGCTCAGCATAATGTATTTCTGGGTGTAATTCTTGGAATGTGCATGCTATGTGTCCCTAGAACACCTGATGGGGTTCCTTGCATATTGGGCCTCTGTATGTGGCTAGGCTGTGAAAAAGTCCCACACATGTGGTATCGCCATACTCAGGAGGAGTAGCAGAATGTATTTTGGGTGTCATTTGTGGTATACACATGCCATGTGAGAGAAATAACCTATTACAATGACAATTGTGTGTGTGTGTGTGGGGGGGGGGGGAATATTCATTTTGAAAAGAATTGTGGGAAAAAATTACAACATCAAAAACCTCACCATGCATCTTACTAAATACATTGGAATGTTTACTTTCAAAAAAGGGGTCATTTGGGGGGTACTTGTACTTTCCTGGCTTGTTCGGGTCGTAAGAAATGAGATAGGCCACCAGTACATCAGGTGTGATCACTTTTTTTATGATTTGCACCACAGGTTGTAGACTTTCTAACTTTCACAAAGACCAAATAATATCCACTAATTTGGGTTATTTTTTACCAAAGATATGTAGCAGTATATATTGTGGCCAAAATTTATGAAGAAAATTTTATAATTTGCTAAATTTTATCGCATAAACTAAGAAAAATTAGTTTTTTTTCCTAAAATTTTCGTATTTTTTCATTTATAGCGCAAAAAATAAAAAGTCCAGAGGTGATCAAATACCACCAAAAGAAAGCTATGTTTGTATGAAAAAAAGGACAAAAAAATAATTTGAGTAATTGGCATTCAAAGAGTAAGAGCACTGAAAGCTGGCCAGGGTATGAAGGGAGTTTAAGTGCCCAGTAAGCAAGTGGTTAATAACTATGATGACTCAATAACAAAACCTACATGGCCCGTACGGGGATCGAACCCGCGACCTTGGCGTTATTAGCACCACGCTCTAACCAACTGAGCTAACCGGCCACTTTCATGATGATGTTCAAATACAATAGGGGAGGGAGGGAGGGAGGGAGGGACAATAGGGGAGGGAGGGGGAGGAAAAAAAAACATAGCTATTCAGCAATTGTTTTAGATACGTATGTAACAGTAGAGTAGAACATAAGTGTCATATTTCAACAAGCATAGACCGATTACAATGTAATAGATTATTTTTTTGCTTTCTCTTACAGCAATTTGGTGTAATGTGCTGGAAAACATGAATATACAAATAAAAAGTGTAGCCTCCCCGTCGGGGAATTGAACCCCGGTCTCCCGCGTGACAGGCGGGGATACTGACCACTATACTAACGAGGACTAGCTGAAAAATTGCCATTACATGGCAGAATCCAGCATACAATACAGGAAAAAAAATTGAAAAGGCTAGATGCAATGTTTTCCTTATGTGTATCAATATACAGTTGCAAAGTAAATTCCACTGGAAGACCAGGCTTTTTTCTGGCACTTTTTTTTTTTTACAAGTTTAAATCAGTAATTTTTTCTAGAAAGTTATAATTTTTTTAAGCAGAGACCCTGGGGAATAAAATAGCAATTGTTGCAATTTTGTATGTCACATGGTATTTGCGCAGCATTTTTGGGGAAAAATACACTTTTATAAATACAAATAAATATATAAAAATTATATACCCCGATTTTTTTTAAACATGATGTTAGTGCCGGTTCACACAGGGGCGACTTGTCAGGCGACTCAAGTGACTCCAACTTAGAAAAAGGTTCCTGGACGACATTGGGATGACTTCAGGGCGACTTGCATTGACTTCAATACAGAATTCATTTTGCAAGTCGCCTCTGAAGTCGTGTGCACGTCACCTTGCAGAGTCGCGTGGCAAGCCGTGCTGCCCCTGTGTGAACCGGCACTTACGCTGAGGTACCTAACATGTCATGCTTTAAAATTGTGCATGCTTGTGGAATGGCAACAAACTACAGCACTTAAAAACCCAACTTTAAACATTTCTACAGGTTACCTGTTTAGAGTTCAACAAGCACTGTAATTATTGCTCTTGAAAAACAAACGCACCATTAGTTTTTGTGCCGCATTTGTGCTGGTTTGTGCCGCAAAAATAAACGTTTGTGCCGCTTTGGTTGTGGAGATATTGTGCGTTATATTTGCTGAAACCCCGCCCACTTTGCACCCCATGTTGCTGAAATTGAAAAACAAACGCGCCATTCGTTTGTGCCGCTTTGGTTGCGGAGATATTGTGTGTTATATGTTGGCAAACCACACTGACTTTACACCTTGTTAATAAATCTTACATACAGAACTTATACTCAACTTGGGTTTCCATAATGAAATGCACCTCCCACTGTACCGGGCACTGCACTTACTGTACCCTGGAAAAGGCATGACCATTGTAGAACAGATGTTCCATCCTTAGCCAATAACTGCCAGACCAACCCCATACTCCATCCCACCCGTACCATTAAATCCCATTAATGGAGGCCACACCATACATGGAGTAAAAAATTGGCCATGGCAGCCTCTTTATTAACAAACTAACTTAAATTAACATAAACTGTAAAAAACATTCGTTAAACCAAAAACTCATCTGCAACTAATCGCGTTGGTCTTTGCAGGAACCCCAAACTATCGTATGTTCAAGAATGCACTGCGGTACCTTATACTATCCAGCTGACATACTGACTTGGAGACAACCCACTAACCGCAGTGCACCCATTACCAATTCCAGCAGACCACCGTCACCTGGAATACACCAGAGGGACCCATACCACCAATGGGTTTCCGAACACAACAAATAACACCAAACAAGCACACAAACACAGGCTTACCAATACAGAACACTCACAAATGACCTACTCCCCCCCCCCCCAATCAGACAACAGCTTTTGGAATGGCAACAAACTACAGCACCCAAAAGTAAACCTCCGCTTTTCGGAACCCTCCCCCCTTTGGTTGTCACATTTGACACCTTTCAGGGGGAAGGGGTGCAGATACCTGTATAAAACAGGTATTTGCACCATATCCTGGTATAGACTCCCGCGGGAGTCCGGCCCCTCCGTGTCACTTCCAGATTCCCTCACCGAGGATGGCGGCGGGGGAAGCAGAGCTACCGCTCGGCTTCGGCGGGCGACCTGGACAGGTAAGTGTACATTTTTTTAAGTCAGCAGCTGCTGTATTTGTAGCTGGCTTTTACATTTTTTTTTCCAGGTGAACCACTGCTTTAAAAAACCCAACATTAAACATTTGTACAGGTTACCGTTTAGGGTTCTATGAGCACTGTAATTATTGCTCTCGCTCTAACGTTCGTGGCAATACATGAAATGCAATCTAAAATCTGGTTCCTCCATGTAGTGCACAACTGCTATTTTTTTTTCACTGCGAGCATCGATAACAGCAAATGAGCTTATTTACATACCAGTGTAATTACATATTGTGCATGCGCAAAATGATGGGGACACTCTATCTTAATTCAGGTGTGGAAAAGAAAAAATGTATGCACGCCCAGGCTCAGGGTGACCAGGAAGTAGAAAGTGAAAAAGCTAAGTAAAAGCAAATACAATTCATTTTTTTTTTTATTAAAGTAACCAGTGTTAAACGATGTGAATTTTAGATAAAAGGACATACAAGGACATTAAATCCATTACTATTCTAATGAGAACGAATCATATAGGCACTTTTTGACGAGGACTGCAGATACATTTGTCATTGTTTGTCCCTTTTGTGGATGAAAAAAACATAGCCTCCCCGTCGGGGAATTGAACCCCGGTCTCCCGCGTGACAGGCGGGGATACTGACCACTATACTAACGAGGACCAGCTGTGGAGCTAGCATGGCAGAATCCAGTATCATATACTCAACTAAACGAAATGAATACCAGCTTTGTGCTTACGTGTATGATTTTGGTAATGTGATTATGGAAATGTAAAGACCAGATGCTATTTTTTCACCTTGGGTAGTAAAACTCTATCAAAACATTTGCAAAATCATACACGTGAGCACCTCTATTAGTTTAGTATATGATGTTTGATTATGCCATGCAGTGTAATGTTTGCAGCTAGTCCTCGTTAGCTGTGTGATGTTGGCACCCCATGTTTGTAAAATCAGAATAAAAATATACAATTTGTTTGTGCTGCAAAAAATTGCATTTGTGCAGGTTTGGTTTCTGAGATATTAAACATTCAATTTAATGCAAGCCCCGCCCACTTTGCACCCCATGTTGCTGAATTTAAAAAACAAACACGATATTGGTTTGTGCTGGTTCGTGCCACAAAATTTAACGTTTGTGCCGCTTTGGTTGCAGAGATATTGTGCATTAAATTTGCTGAAACACCGCCCACTTGCACCCCATGTTGCTGAATTTGAAAAACAAAGCACCATTCCTTTGTGCCGCGTTTGTGCTGCAAAAATAAATGTTTGTGCCGCTTTGGTTGCAGAGATATTTTGCATTAAAGTTGCTTAAACCCCGCCCACTTTGCACCCCATGTTGCTAAATTTGAAAAACAAATGCACCATTCCTTTGTGCCATGTTTGTGCTGGTTTGTACCGCAAAAATAAACGTTTGTGCCGCTTTGATTGCGGAGACATTGTGCATCATAGTTGCTGAAACCCCCGCCCACTTTGCACCCCATGTTGCTGAATTTGAAAAACAAATACGCCATTTGATTGTGCCGCAAAAATCAAGATCCTGTTGCTACAGGAGACAAATTTTTCCCACTCCTCTCACCCCAAGTTTTTTAATAGGGCAGCCCTTCGGGGTCCACCCTCAGAGAACGACTTGACCGACAGGTAGCAGACTACCTCGCCCTAATTGCAGATATCGACACTCTGAGGAGCGATGAACCCCTTGACTACTGGGTGTGCAGGCTTGACCTGTGGCCTAAGCTATCCCAATTTGCGATAGAACTTCTGGCCTGCCCCGCTTCAAGTGTCCTTTCAGAAAGGACCTTCAGTGCAGCAGGAGGTATTGTCACTGAGAAGAGAAGTCGCCTAGGTCAAAAAAGTCTAGATTACCTCACCTTTATTAAGATGAAAGAGGCATGGATCCCGAAGGGACTGACAGTGGGCGATACATTTGACTAAAGGCCTGATGAGATGAGCTGCCTTGGGCTAAACGCGTCCACACACTGCTGTATTTTATCTCTACATGCCGGATGACTGGCGTGACTTATCCGCCACCAACTAGGGTTCAAGCCACAATGTTTTAGTGCACTTTCTGCCTGGAAAACATTAATTTTTCTGGCGGCTGCAACAATACCTACTTTTTCAGGCATGTGTACATGCCTAATTTTTCTGGCCTCTGGTGCTGCACTGTGGCTGCAAAAACAAAACCCCCCAAAAAAAAGGCAGATACATGTGTCAATTCCCCTTCGTGATCATTACCTTGTTGTGGTGAAGGGGCTTGCGTATCACAATGAAGCGACCACCTCTATGAGTGTGTTGGCAATGGCAATGTTGGCACACCCCAGATCATAAGGTCGTTGCTTCATTGTGAACAGACCAAAAGCGATCGGCTGGATAATTTTGCATAGAAAAAACATTCATTTTCTTTGTGATCATCTAAAGGTGATCATTAAAGCCTACTGGGCCAACAATGGGCCCACACTGCAGAATCATTGTTTTCTGGGTCACTTAACTGTCACTGAACTACCTCAGCATGACCATAGGCTTTGAAAAACACCCATCGCCTGCAATCTCCCAAACGTGCGCACAAGCACAGTCATCACTACACCAAGATTGACGCATAGAGGAATAAAATTTATGTCATGAGTGTGTCAACTATTGACAACTCTTTGCGGTTGTCTAAATTCTATTCCATACACGTCCCCTGATAGGGATTGCACAGTACAGTACACGGCGCACGCGCAGTGCCCCAAATTGGAAGTAGGAGGACAGACCAAGCATCTTTTTCCATCTACCAGTTCCTAAAATCTATTCGATACACCAGCCCCTGATAGGGGACAAAACAGAGATGACTGTTAAGAACAGATTTTTGTTAATTTAAAAAAAAGAGCACAGCCTCTGCGGAGCTGGGTATTTTTTGGCCGCGTTACTGAACGCTCATGCAAAATGGCTATAGGCTCATGCATCCTTTTGCGGAGGTGACAAACCTGGTCAGTCAAACCCAAGGCAACATCATCGACCTCATACCATATGCGTTTTTTCTGGAGCATGCCCTGCGAAGAGTACTGGATCAGGCCGTAGATGAGCATGAAGAGGAAGAGTTGTGGTCACCATCACCACCATAAGCAGCCTTGTCATCGTAGATTGCTGGACCTGCGGCAATGCAGAGAGAGGAGTCTGAAGAAGAGGAGTCAGAGGAGGAAGGTGGCTTTGAGGAGGTGGAAGACCAACCACAGCAGGCGTCCCAAGGGTCTTGTTGTCATCTTTCAGGGACCCTTGGTGTTGTATGTGGCTGGGTGGAGGAAGAGACATTCAATGACGTCAGTGAGGACAAGGAACGGGACATGGCTAGCTTGGTATCCAATCTTGTGTAAATGGACTGTTTGCGGTGCGTTAAAGGGGGAGTTTGGTCTGTCAGAGTTTGGTCTGTCACTGTGAACCCTAACGCTAACCCTGTCTGTAACCCTAACCCTAACCCTATCTGTAACCCTAACCCTATCTGTAACCCTAACCCTGTCTGTAACCCTAACCCTAACCCTATCTCTAACCCTAACCCTATCTGTTACCCTAACCCTAACCCTGTCTGTAACCCTAACCCTAACCCTTACACTACCTGATCGATACAACATCATACCTGATGTTTTAAAGCACGTTATTCCAAACAATTTATGAATGTTAGGTGATTTATGCCCTTTATGGATTAAAAACACACTCTGCGACAACAACGTAATTTTCCATGGGAGTTTTGCCATGGATAACCCTCCGGCATGCCACAGTGCAGGTGTTAGTCCCCTTGAAACAACTTTTCCATCACTATTGTGGCCAGAAAGAGTCCCTGTGGGTTTTAAAATTCGCCTGCCTATTAATGTCTATGGCGGTTCGCCCGGTTCGCTCGTTCGCGAACATTTGCGGAAGTTCGCGTTCGCCGTTAGCGAGCGAAAATTTTTAGGTTTGCTACATCACCATTACAGGCCCCAAAAATTAGCCCACGGCCACAGGCGTTCACCGGATACAGAAAAAAGTGTCGGCCAGTACAGGCCCAAAAAATTAACCCACAGGCGTTCACCAGAATTTGAATGAAACATGGTCTACTGGTCACATGTGTTGAATTCCTCCGAGATCCATGCTTCATTCATTTTTATAAATGTGAGGTAGTCAACACTGTTGTGAGCTAGGCGAGTGCGCTTATCGGTCACGACCCCCCCTGCTGCGCTGAACGTCCTTTCGGACAGGACACTGGATGAGGGGCAAGCCAACAGTTCTATTGCAAATTGTGCGAGCTCTGGCCAGAGGTCAATCCTGTCCACCCAGTAGTCCATGGGTTCATCACTTCTCAGTGCGTCCACATCGGTTGTTAACCCGATTTAGTTGGACACCTGTCGGTCTAGGCTTTCCCTGATGCTGGATCCAGAGGACAGCTGTCGATGGGTCGGCTGAAAGAATGATCTCATATCAGTGGTGACTAAGACATCTTCAAATTGCCCTCTTCTTGCAGGCGCTGTTGGATTGGTACCCAAAATTGTTTCTCTGTGAGCAGCATTTTTCGAAGCAAGGCCTGGAAGTGCTGCATTCTGATAGCCCTCTGTGATGGTGGTAACATTTCCGCCATGTTTTGTTTGTACTGGGGGGTCTAAGTATGTTGCCACCCAGTACTGGTCCTTGCCCTTTATGCTTTTTATACGGGGGTCCCTCTTAAAACACTGGAGCATGAAGGCCCCATTTTCACTAAACTGGAAGCGCTGTACCGGCCTGGCTCTTGCTCATCATCCAGGATAATGTCGTCCTCGTTCTCCTCCCCCCATCGACGGACAACACCAGGGATCCCAGAAAGGTTTAAAGCATGCTCTTCTTGCTCCTCCTCCTCCGCCCCGGCACCATCCTCCTCTGACTCCTCTTCAGACTCCTGTTGTAGACTTGTCTCAGGTGAAGTAGCCCCCCCTGGTAATTCATTCAGCATTGCGACTTCCTCATCTTCCTGCTCCTGCTCCTTGACGGCTTGATCAATGACACAACGCAATGCACACTCCAGAAACAAGGTGTAAGGTACGATGTCACTGATGGCTCCCTGGCTGCAACTGACCAGTTTGGTGATCTCATCAAATGGCCGCAGAAGTCTGCATAAGTCGCACATGAGCAGTCACTGGCGTGGTGAAAAAAAAACAAGCTCCCCAGAACCTGTCCTGCCGCAGAGTTCGTACAGGTAGTCGTTAACTGCACGTTTCTGCTGGAGCAGCCTATCAAGCATATACAATGTTGAGTTCCATCGCGTCGGGCAGTCACAAATAAGACGTCTGACGGGCAGATTGTGTCGCCGATGAATGTCAGAAAGGCGAGCCATGGCCGTGTAAGATCTTCTGAAATGGGCCGAGATTTTCCTGGCCTGCCGCAAGACGTCCTGGAGCCCAGGGTATTTGGCAATGAATCGCTGCACGACCAAGTTCAGGACGTGTGCCATGCATGGCACGTGTGTAATTTTCGCCCTGTTTCAGCGTGCTCAGCAGATTGGCACTGTTGTCGCACACCACTTTACCAACTGTCAAACTGAGCAGTGTTAGCCACTGATCTGCCTGTGAACGCAAAGCTGAAAGGAGTGCAGGACCAGTGTGGCTCTTGTCTTCCAGGCACAACAGACGCAGCACAGCATGGCAACGTCTCACCTGGCATGTCTAATTTTGGGGATCTTGGGCGGCGCAGCGGAAGAGACGGTAGCATCGGAAAATGAGGAGTCACCCGAGGAGGAGAGGGAGGATGGAGAAGGAGGAGAAGAAGAGGCAGGCCTGCATGTAATCCGTGGCGGTAAAACCAAATCGACATGGGTGCCACGGGTTACATGCTTGATGGCCATCAGAAGGTTCACCCAGTGGGCAGTGAAAGTTATATACCTTCCCTGCCCGTGTTTGCTAGACCACGTGTCTGTGGTCAGATGTATCTTGGCACTAGGGATGAGCCGAACATCCCCCCTGTTCTGTTCGCACCAGAACCTTTGAACGGACCGAACGTTCGCGCGAACACTTAGAACCCCATTGACGTCAATGGGACTCGAACGTTCAAATTCAAAAGTGCTCATTTTAAAGCCTAATATGCAAGTTATTGTCGGAAAACGGGTTTGAGAACTCGGGTCTTGCCCCAGGGAACATGTATCATTGGAAAAAAAAGTTTTAAAAACGGTCGTTTTTTCTGGAGCAGTGATTTTAATGATGCTTAAAGTGAAAAAAAATGAAAAATTCCTTTAAATATCGTTACTGCTGGGTGTCTATAGTATGCCTGTGAGGTGGCACATGTTTAGAACTGTCCCTGCACTAAATGAGATTACTATAAGAAAAAAGTCATTTAAAACTGCTTGCGGCTTTAATGTAATGTCTGGTCCCTGCAATATGGATGAAAATCATTGAGAAAAATAGCATGGGTTTCCCCCCACTCCCCCCAGGTCATTACAAGCCCCTTTGGCCCTATATACTTTGACAGGCACTGTAGGTTTGTTGTTAAGTAGAATCTGTTTGTAATTTTGAACTGGTACTTTTTTAAAGTGTAGCTCCAGCCATAAAATCTATTTTTATGCTTTTCTGAAAACATAGAGAAGGGTTATCACCCCTGTAAACCCCTGTTTTGCTGTCTGTGTGCATCTGTTCAGAAGATTGCAATTCACTTTCTGTCCCAATGACAAATGTTTTGAAAATGTGTTTTTTTAGTGAAACAAGAATTGGTGATAAAGCATCAGTGGACAGGAGACACCTCTTACAGAAGATAATTTCCCTTCCTAGGGGTAGATTTCCTCTCACTTCCTGTTGTCTCCTTCCGTTTGCACGTAGGAGTTGTTTGTAAGTTGGATGTTTGAAAGTAGGGGCCTGCCGTATATACTCTGCATAAATTTGGGCCCTAGGTGTTGGTGTTGCCACAACACTGTAAGCCCTCACAGTTAGTCTTGGTGGGCGCTGGAACACCCTGCTGTGTGAACTATTATATCATAAATTGTAATTACATTGAAACACCAATATATAACCAAATGTGAGTAAACACAAACCTCACCACAATGGAAAGGTATGTGGAAAAATTATATATATGACAAAATGACCCCTATAGTGAATCAATCTGACATAGTGACTATAATTGGTACAATGTCAGCAATAAAACATCAGAAAATACTAAAGTGACTTGATCAATAACAGAACATATGAAGTGAATCTGTGTCCAGTAAAGACAGAACGTGAAACAGAGTCCAATAAGACTTGCAACTTAAAAAGTTGAATGTTTGTAACAAAATTAGACATATGCACAGGTGAGTGAATTAAAGGAAATCCTGGTTACAGGAGAAAATTTCCAAATTCCACGAAAAGCCAGGTAGATGAAAAGATGAAGGGCAAGGCTGCCGTGCACCACCACCACACTGAGATTTCCACCGGTGTGACCCAGAACATTAAGGTACTCTTACCAGATAGATGGGACCTCAGATAATAAGGTCACAAGCGCTTCTGCAGAAACAAACCTCTGCACAGGTTATCGGGCAAGCTGGATCATCCGACCGCTCAGGGTCTCCTCACTCTGAGGACAGTAACAGGGATGTGGTCTCCTCTTCCCGTAGGTGAATCCGTGGATCATAAATGCAATAAGAAATGATGGCAACAATGTGTATTACCTCTGAAAAACTTGTATATTTATTGTAAGGCTCATAGGAAGCATTACAGACAAAAAACAGTACAGATTAAAAAGTTTAAAAAGCTGGCATAAGCTAGGATACGATCGCCCGTGCAATCGGGTCACGTGGGAGCGTGGTGACGTCAATGCGTAGCACCGCCCTTACCAGTTTCATGAGAAATGACGTTTTAAAAGTGCCCTTTTACCAGAACAAGTGCTCCCATCTCAAAACTTGCTTCTGAGCATGCACATTTTTTTCCGTCGTTAAAGCCTACACACAACCGTTTTTCACGACGTGAAAAACAACGCAAAAAATTAGAGCATGTTCTAAATTTTTAATGCCCATTTTTCACGTTGAGAAAAATGCTCTGGAGCCTACACACAATCGTTTTTTTTTTTTTTTTTTTTTTACCACCTCAGCTTTCTTTTACCAAATTCTAGAGACCAGCTCATGATTTGATGCTTCTTACGTCTCAGGTTGTGGTTTGCATCATATGTGGTATTTATTCTGCATTCTTTTTTTTTTTTTTTTTTTTTTTTTTACTTATTCGTAGGTATTACGGTTTCTATGTCGGCCAACCGCTAGGGCAGAAAGGCAGTGACCCTACACCCTGCTGGTCGAAACCCAATAACATTTAACAGAAAAATAATTTTTACAATTATTTACGCCCTCCCCCCCCCCCCCCCCCCCATGGCTCCCAGGGATCTCGTCCTATTCTCCTCTAATATAACCCCTAACAAGTTCAGCAACGGAAACTATATTTGTATATCCCTCTGATAGTAGTCGGTAAAAGGGCGAACAGGAGGTGCAGGTGGGTTAATGCCCACCTACACATTTCCTGTTCCTAACAGACCCTGACTCTCTCAGCGTAGCTCCATGTTTTTTTGTATTCCTTCCATTTTGCCCATTTCTCCCTATATTCCCCATTCCTTTCCAGATGACTATCCCTTAGTTCTTCTAACCTGTACGTTTCCTCTACTTCGTCAATCCAGTTCCAGACATGGGGACTTTCCTTCTCCTGCCACTTTTTGGGGATGAGTCTCTTGGCTGCATTTAAGAGATGGGGTAATAAAGACTGCTTATATTTTTTTACCCCTTCCAGACTGCCGTGGAAGAGCACGACCCAGGGGTCTTTCTTTATCTCCTCCCCCGTTATAACCTTTATTTGGGTCAATATTGTGTCCCAATAGCTTTGAATTTGTGGGCATAGCCACCATAAATGGGCCATCGTGCCTGTTTCTGAGCAACCCCGCCAGCATTCAGCGGGCTGGCTTGCTCTAAATTTATTAGCTTTATCCGGGATGATATACCACCCTGAGAAGCACTTGTAATTTGCTTCAGCTGTGCGAACGTCTATTGCAGATGAGTGAGTTAATTGAATGATCCTCTGAAAAGTGTTTGTCCCTCTCGTGATACCTAACTCTCTTTTCCATTTATCTATAAAAGGTGCTTCTCCCCGAGACCCTATCTTGACCAATATTCCATAGAGTTTAGTGATAGTGCCCTTTGAATTCTTGGATTTGCAAATCCTCTCAAGTGAAGTCAGCTCCGCCTCCGTCCGAAGTGGGCGGGGGAGGTGCCGCACAAAGTGATGCAACTGGGAATAATGCCACCTATCGAGATTCCAATAATCCGTTTTGGATTTCAAATCTCCGTAGGTCATTATCTCTCCGTCTTTAATGATATCTCCTAAGTGCACTGTGTCTTTCCTAATCCAATTCCCTCCAATTTTGTTTTCCCCAGGTGCAAAATAAGGATTTTCTTTTAAATTCATTAGTGGGGAATTAAATTTCCCCTCTAATTGTGCCTGAGTTCTATCCCATATTCTTAATGTGTGTCGTGTTATATCATGTGTTTTGTGATCTAGTGCTCTGTGTTGTGTGGGGATCCATATGATATTATTCAAATATTTGCTAGTTAACGCTTTCTCAATTTGCACCCATCTTTTGTCTGGCCTGTCGCGAGCCCATTCAACCGCCCGCGATAGGACCGCCGCTTTATAGTAACTTTTGATGTCCGGAACACCCAACCCGCCACGCAGCTTTCCCTGTTTTAGTGTGGAGAGGGATATTCTATGCTTCTTGTTTTTCCATACATAGTTTAGTAGCAAGGTATTCAGAATGCTCAAAAATTGCTGTGGAAGGGCGATTGGTACCAGTAAAAATTTATAAAGAATTTTTGGGACTACGACCATCTTCAGCATATTTATACGTCCGATCCATGATATAGGTTTATTTGCCGTGCTTTTTAATTCATTCTTGATCTCATTTAGTAAGGGAACATAGTTTATTTTATACATCTTCTGTACTATATTGGCAAGTTTAATACCTAAATACTTTAGTTCTTTAGTCCAGGGAAAGGCACAAACTTCCTTTACTAATCCTACCTCCCTATTATTTAAATTAATATTCAAAATTTCTGATTTATTTATATTTATTTTAAAGTTAGAAATATCCCCGTATTGTTTCAATACTTTAGTGAGCTTTGGGATGGATTTGACCGGGTTGGTTACATAAAATAATATATCATCGGCGAAGGCCGATAATTTATGTTCCTCCCCGTCTACTCCTACTCCATTAATATCAGGATCCTTACGGATAGTAGCCAACAGTGGCTCCAATGATAGAATGAAGAGAAGGGGTGACAGGGGGCACCCCTGCCTTGTTCTATTTTTCATTTCGAAAGATTCCGATAGCGTTCCGTTTATTTTAATTTTTGCGGTAGGATGGAGGTACAGTGTTTTAATCCAACGGGACATCCTATATCCTATTCCCATAATAGTAAGGCCGGGTACTCACGACCAAACATGTATGGTGAAAGCGGTCCGTCGGACCGTTTTCACCATACATGTCTGCCAGAGGGCTTCTGTACGATGGTTGTACACACCATCGTACAGAAGTCCGCGCGTAAACAATACGCGGGGCGTGTCCGCGGTGTCGCCGCGTCGATGACGCGGTGTCGCCGCGACAATGACGCGGCGACGTGGGCGGCCCGCCTTTAAAATGCTTCCACGCATGCGTCGAAGTCATTCGACACATGCGAGGGACGGCGGGCGCCTGGACATGTACGGTAGGTCTGTACTGACGACCGTACATGTCCGAGCGGGCAGGATTCCAGCGGACTGTTTTAAAACAAGTCCAGGAATATTTGTCCCCTGGGAAAAGGCCCGGCGGGCAAATGTTTGCTGGAATTCGGCCCGCTCGCGCCCACACACGACCAAACATGTCTGCTGAAACTGGCCTGCGGGCCAGTTTCAGCAGACATGTTTGCTCGTGAGTATGGGGCCTTAGGGTCTCCGTCATGAGCCCCCAGTCTACCCTGTCGAAGGCTTTTTCAGCATCAACTGACAGGAGTAGACCGGGGGATTTATTCTGCCTAATGGTCTGAAGCAGGAGAATTGCCCTTAGGCTATTGTCTTTGCCCTCTCTGTTGGGTACAAATCCTACTTGGTCGGGGTGCACCAAAGAGTGCATGACCCCCTTCAGGCGTCCTGCAAGGATTTTAGCAAACAGCTTGATGTCAGAATTTAACAGCGAAATAGGCCTGTATCCCGAACAGAGAGAGCTGTCTTTCCCTTCTTTCAAAATTAAAGCGACCACGGCCGCTGTTGCTTCACTGCTGGCTTCGAATTCGGAGCCTAGCCCATTAAAGTATTTGCACAACCTTGGAATCAGTATATTGCTAAATCTCTTATAGTACATGGTTGAAAACCCATCCGGACCCGGGCTTTTTCCGCCCGTAGTGGTATTTAGTGCTGTTTTAATTTCTGCCTCGGTTATGGGGCGGTCCATATTCAAACTCTCCGTCTCCTCCAATCTAGGAAGTCCTGCCTTTACGAGAAAGTCTCTAGTCTCTTCCTCCCTTTCCCCTTCCTGCAAACCTGGGTGTTTTATTGTGTATAATTCCTCATAATATTTTTTGAAACTGTCTGCGATTTCGGGAGTTGCATGAACCAAGTTCCCGTTTTTCCCCTTGATTTTTTCAATGTAGTTCCTAGTTTTCTTTTTTTGGGCCATTTTGGCTAACAGCTTACTTGGCTTATTACCCCATATGTACCTCTCCTTGGAAATACAGTTTAGTTTGTACCTTGCTTCCTGTTCCATGATTTCCTTAAGTGCATCTCTTTTCAGGGTTAGATTGAGGTAGGTCTCTTTTAGTCTTCGCTCTTTATGTTTGCTTTCTAGGTTCTCTATCTCTTTCCTCAGGGAGTTGGCTTTACTTTTCCTTTCTTTTTTTTTTTTAGCGCCCTCGGCAATTAAAATTCCTCTAATATACGCTTTGTGCGTCTCCCAAAGGGTTGCACTGGAAATCCCTGCTGTATCGTTAATATGAAAGAATTGTTTTAGTTCGGCCTCCACTCTTCTAGCCCCTCCTTCATCTCGAATCAGGCTATCGTCTAGGCGCCACACCGGCCGCTGCCTCTTTTGTGTAGATAATATAATTTTCATTGTTATTGGAGCATGGTCTGACACCGTCATGATTCCAATTTCAGTCTCTGTGATAGAGTCGAGCAGCCCGTGATCCGCCAAGATGTAGTCTATTCTAGAGTACGTTCCGTGGGGAGGGGAGAAAAATGTGTAGTCATGTTCTTTTGGATGAAAAATCCGCCAAACGCCCACTAATTGGCGTTCGTGTAACTTATGTTTGATTCTCTGTAAATGCTCATTTTTTGTCGCCTTCCCACGGAACGTACTATATTCTGTCGGATTGAATACAAAGTTTAAATCCCCCATCAGTATTATGTATCCCTCAGCAAAATTATTCAGTTTTCCCAAAATTTTACCTAAGTATTGAATTGGGTGTGCGTTTGGGGCGTATATATTTGCTAGAGTATAGATAGCATTTTCAAACTTTATTTTGAGAAATAAAAATCTCCCTTCGGGATCTGTCAACCTCGCCTCAAGCGTGAATCCAAAGCCCCTTGTAAACCCGATGGCCACACCCCTTGCTCGTTTAGAGATGGAGTCACCATAAAACCAAATGGGGTATGCCGGGGAGTATAATTTAATGTTTGCGTCTATGGTCAAATGAGATTCTTGAATAAATACCACATCCGCTCTAAGTTGCTCAATCTCGGCCAGGACTTTTAATCTTTTGACAACTGAATTTAAACCCTTTACATTATAGGATAAGAATTTTACTTCTGTCATTTCCTATTACTGGATCGTTCCTTGAACGTGCTGGACTTTCCAATAGATCCCCTGGGAGCCATATTCCCTATTCCCTCCCTATTTTGAAGGGGGAGAGTGTTCTCTCCCCTCCCAAGCCCACCCCTCCATCTCCCCCTCCCCCCCCCCCTTGCCTAGGCCAGTGCATCGCCTCTGAACCGCGGGGATCCTCGGTATCCCCTACCCGTCGGTTCTTTTGGATGAGGTGTAGCACTCAGCGCCCCTCCCACACATTGTCTCCTGGAATTTCCCAGGGGTTCGATCTTATATGTGTGGGGATACGGATCCTCCCTTCTTGTTCCCCTCTCCAGTCACCCACCCTCCAACCCTCCCCCCTCTCCCCCCCCTCTGTGCCAATCTCTCAGGGCCACCCCAGGGGGCGGCTATTTTCTAATCGCTATTCAACCCAATCGGGTAACTCTGTCACCGGTATATCCAGTTTACGGCAGAACCCTACCAAATCCTCAGGGAATGTCAGTTTAGCTGATATACCCTCTTTATACCCTATCAGGCACGCCGGAAACCCCCATTGGTAATTTATATTTGATTTCCGCATTTGTTCCAATAAGGGTTTTAAGTGCCTTCTTCTGGACAGGGTTTCCCAGGCCAAATCCGTAAAAATCTTAATCTCCGTCCCGTCATAGGATAAGGGAGGCTTTCTTCTCAGTTTTTGCCAGATTTCCTCTTTGTCTTCGAAGTGTCTGAACCTGGCAATTATGTCCCTATGCCAATTTCCTCCTCCCTCCCTAGTCTTTCCCACTCGATGTACTCGTTCTAGTTTTAGGGGACCTTCCAAGCCGTTATTTAGGAGGGGGAGGAGCAAATCATTGAGAATTTTCCTCAGGTCTTCCCCCTTCTCCTCCTTGACCGATCGTAACCTCAGGTTTTGCCTTCTATTACGGTTCTCGTAATCTTCCAGTCGGTATTGCATCAGCCTCTGATTTTGTTTCATATTCAGATATTGGATGTTTAATTCTTTTATTTCGAGATCCTGCTTTTCTATTTTTTTCTCCGCTTCCTCCACGCGTTCCAGCGTGTGAAATAGGTCCGTTCTTAATGTACTAATTTCCTCTCTTATTACATTCTCCAATCTCCTTAACATGGCATCCATTTCCCCTTTAGTGGGGATATGCGAATCCGAACTATAGTCTTCCATTTGGCCGACCGCATGTTCAAGTTCTACTGAAGTGTCCGCACTTGGGGTTGCCGCCCCCCCTATTCCCTTCTTATTTGTCCCAGTTTTTTCTGCTTTTTTAGCCATTCCTGGGCTCTTGGAACTGCCTTCCGGCGTCATGTAGTGTCTAATCGTACTGGTGGTGGCGATGTCTTTAGGGATTTTAGGGGCGGCCCCCCTTGTTGATCTGTTCCTATTATATTTCTTTATCGCTCTGATGCGTTTACCCAGTTTGAACAGAAGGTGGAGAGCCTCACTCCCCCCCCCTTTTTTTTTTTTTTTTTTAAGAGAGGTTTTTTTTATCTCCCTAGGGGGAAATTTTATCAAGTTACGAGAATATTAATTACTTCTTAATGGGTATTTAACGCCGAAGTTGAAAATTGACCCGGAAATTCACCCGTTTGTACTATGGCGGGTTTTAACAAGAAGGATTGCAAGAGGTGAGGCGGGGGTTGCTCGCCTTCTATCAAAAGGGCGATGCGACCACTAATTGGGTTAAAAAAATTTTTTTTTTTTTTTTTTTTTTTTTAGTTTAGTAACTACTTATGAGCTATGATCCATACCAAACCCTGAGGTATCAACCGTAGCTTTGGGGCATACCCCTTCCAGGATGTAACTATATTTTATGGGGACAGGAACAATATCTGGTGCTTTTCTGCTTTACCGCCAATTTGTATGTCAACAGTATATACGGCAATCAACTCATAAATGCATTAGTTCTTGTATTGATAAATGTGCCTAGAAATATATAAAGTTTATGCAGACAGCATTCACAGCAGGTGTCCCTCTGATGTTACACAATTTTATCAGGTTGCCCAATGTATCCTCTTAATTAGCTCCCTCTGCACATTTTATGTATCCAACCTTAGGGACACTGGAAAAAAGTCAATAATGGCAGTTCTCCTACCCTGTTTCCGTTAGTGGGAGACAGGTCGCAGGTTACTCCCCTTGCTACGTTGCAGTTCATATAGCAGAGATCAGCCGAAGAGGGGAAGAGCTTCTTAAGTAAGACCGTTGGATTTATCCCCTTTTGAGTTCATAGCCAGCCTTATTTGATAATATGGGGCGTATTGGGTGCCCTCCCCTAAAGTTTTCAACCAGTACTCCGGTACATATCACCTCCAAGATTTATCAGTGTTTTATGGGGGCTGGTACAGTGTCTCTGGGGTGGCTGCTGCTTTTAACTTATCCGCCAAAGTAAATGACCACAATATATAAGGCTATTAAATCCTAGGTATATGCATTCAAAAGTATCTATAGAGAGATATAAAACTTGTACACACAGTTTCACAGCAGGTTCCTCTTTGATAATTCCTTCCTCTTGCTTATAATGACGACAGATTAGGGTATCTGTAAATGAAACAGTAGCTACAGCACTCCTGCCCTGTCTCCACCATCAGGGCCAGGTCTCAGGTTATTCTCATTGCCACGATACAGTTTTATAGCAGGAAAGAAAAAACGGGTTGTTGTTACCTGTTGCTGTATATTTTCCCCATGCTTTTTCCAAGGTAGCCTGGTAGCCTGGTCTCACTGTGTACAGAGGAGGGAGGGGGATGGCCAACCAATACGCCGCGAGTGGAAGCCTCCCTGCTATCCCTCCATACTGTACCTTACCTGCTGTCTCCCTGGTGGGCGTGAGGGGGGTCGGATGGAGAGGGGTTTCCCAGAGAGCGGCGGTGGCAGATGTAAGCCGCGGGTTGGACGAGCTATCCGCTCAGTGTGCTCCCTCTCAGCGGCGTGTCCGCTGCCACTGGAGCTCCTCCGGGTCTCTGTCCTCCCATCTCCGTTGCCGGGTAAGATCCGTGGCGCGAACTGCTCCTCCCTCAGACGTGCGTGCTTCACGTGCACCACGTCATCTCGATCACAATCGTTTTTAAAGACCAATTCACAAAATTGCATTTTTCACGTCATGAAAAACGGTCGTGTGTATGCGGCATTAGGCCCCTTTCACACAATCAACCTGTTCAAATAGGACCCTCAATTCACTGCTATAGAGCGACAAATGTCCGTCTAGGCTAGCCTACCTCAAATCCGGAAAACAGAAGGGAGTTCGTCCACTTTCATCTGGGTGGATCAGAGGGCCTATAGAGTAGCCGTGACCTGTCATCCGCCCGCTCCGCGACTGGTTACCAAGTTGCTTAAGTGGCCCTCGCTCTTCAAAAGGTTGGGCACCCCTGCAATAGTGCAAGCCCTGGAGGCAGGATCTTCCCTCGGGTTTCAACACCCTGAAACTAATGATGAGAGTGTGGGATACAGTGAAGGGAATATTGAACTATAGAGGACTTACGGAGTATACCCCCCTATGAGAGAACAGTAGATTGGGGGAAATGCAGAAGATATCACACAGATATATCAAGAAGGCACTCTGAAAACCTTTCAGGAACTGAGAGAACAATTTGCCCTGCCGAATAATATTTTTTTAGATACCTTCAGGTCAGACACGCATTGGAGGAGCAGTTTAGAGAGAAGACACTAGAATTGAGTACAATTCCAATGCTCCAAAAGATAATTAAGGAAGAAACAAAGAAGGGCATAATCTCAAAAATATACCCACATATAAATAAAGGGAGAATGGGAGGAATGGTATATTTAAATTGCTGCATTTCCAAGGCAGAGACTTAGTCCTAAGGGAAGCCCAGAGTTCACAAGCTTTGCCAAGAGCCATGAGTAGGGGTTCCTCCGACTTCCATTTCAGCAGTATCTCTCGTCTGGCATAGTATAGTGAGAAGGTCAGGCATAGTTTACAGTATCTATCCCCTTTTATGTCTTCCATATGGCTTAGTAGTACAATCTGCGGGTCCACTCGCACCTTTGTCCCACTTATTTCACTCAGTGTGAGTCAAGTACTATGTGTTTCATAGTGGTGATCCCCTTTTGGACCACAGGGAGGGGTCTGGGATACTATTCAAGTGTGGTAGCATAGGGTTACACCACAAGGGCATATGTGGGAAAACACAGGTGGGCTTGCTATTAACCACCCTAGCCTCCTGCCAGACCCTCATAGTGGTCTGCATGAGGAATGTCATAAGGGGACTGGCCTTCAGACCTCGGAATACCAGGTTGCTCAAGGCTGCATAGGAGCCCAGATTAGCCGCTTCCAATGTGGTAGCTGGATTCTGTCTGGGCTGGGAGAACCACCACCGTACCGTGACAAGGATGGCTGCCCAATAATATAGTTGGAAGTTTGGGAGCTTCAGTCCTCCACCCAACATAGGAAGATACAATATCTGTTTGCCACTCTGGGGGGTCTCCCAGCCAACACAAAGGAAATTAGCAATCCTTCCAGTTTCTTAAAAAAGATCTTGGGGATGTGTAACGGGGTGTTCCTAAAGAAATTCAGATACTTTGGAAAGTAGACCATCTTCAACAAGTTGACCCTGCCTACAGGTGTTAGGGGGAGGGAAGGCACGCCACACACTTGGCCACCAGTTGTATCAGAAGAGGTTGTATATTATTTTCCACTTACTCCTCCATTCTGCTACTGATTTAAAAGCCTAGGTAAGTGAATTAATCTACTCATTTAAGTGACGTTTGCGTCGCAATTCAAGGAACCGAGGGGTGCAGCGGAAACAGAACCAACTTGTCCCAATTGATGCATATACTTGAGTAGCGTCCGAATTGGTTGAGGCATCTACCAGGTATAGGCCCTCTACCGGGCCTATCACTATCCCTCAAACCCTCCCCTCCACTGCAAGCAGTATATTCAGGGGTTCTAGTGCAAGGGTCCCAGGGAATGGGGGCTCACGTGTCACGTACCCCGGGCGGGCCCAGTGTGAGCGCCTCTGGGAGGCAGACGTTCAAGTGCGAATTCTAGCTTTTGGGCTGGCGTACAGCATCGGCAGCCATTTCATGAAGCCTGAGCCAAACCCAAAGCTGGAGAGTACTTTCCACAGGTAGCCCCACTCGACAGAGTCAAAAGCCTTCTCCGCATCCAGTGAGGCCACCACCCTTATACATGTATGAAAGCCTCCATAGTAGAAACACATGCATATTAATAGATAGATAGATGGCGCAGGCAAGGAAAAATTCTCAACTCAACTCTCCAGCCAATCTGCAACCAACCAAAATATCCTGTTTAACAGTTTGCATTAAAAACAGGGGTTTAGTTAGCATGCATTTGCACATACATGTGTAAGCTCCAGAGCCGTTCCAAGGTACCCCAGTATTATCTGCCATCCTAACTCTTGTAAATTTATGAGAGCCTCCATTCCTGCATTTTAATGGATATATACTGTAGAGGGCAGGTGAGACATATGCAAGACATGGCCTGCCATAAGACTGGTACTGCATTCCTTCCTTTCTTCCTTTCTTGAAAACCGATCACAAACAGTTAAATTGGGTTCTTTCACGTCGGAAAAGCGCACGGTGTCATGTGGAGTCCCCCAAGGATCCCCCCTGTCACTGGTGCTTTTCAACATCTATCTTCGCCCTCTCTTTGATATTATCAGTAGCCAAGAACTACTCTATCACTCTTATGCAGACGATACGCAACTGTATTTTCGCATCTGCAACAAAAAGGATCATCATCCCAGTTTAGAGAAATGTCTCTCTTTGATAGAAAACTGGATGACAAAGAGTTATCTTAAACTCAACAGTTCAAAAACAGAACTCCTTATGTTTCACGCCAGCCGAAAGAGTCAACTGGCAACAACCTGGACACCCCCGCCCATTCTGGGCCAAATCATCACCCCTAGCTCCAAAGTCAAAAGTCTCGGGGTCATCTTCGACACCTTCATGACAATGGACGCACAAATAGGATCAGTAGTCAGCGGAGCGCACCATCTGTTGCGCCTACTACGCAGACTTATTCCATTTATCCCCAAAGAAGACGTAGCAGTCGTGGTGGGAACAATCGTGAATTCCAGACTGGACTATGCTAACGCCCTGTACCTCGGACTCCCAAAGTACCAAATCTCCCGTCTGCAAGTCGTTCAGAATACGACCGCCAGACTGGTGACTGGGAAAAAAAAATCGGAATCAATCTCACCTTCGTTGAGAACCATTCACTGGCTGCCAGTAAAAGACAGAATTGCATTTAAAGCACTCTGCCTGACACATAAGTGCATCCATGGGAAGGCTCCGCAATATCTTTGCGACAAGATAGAACCTCACAATTCGAATCGCGTTCTGCGATCCACCGACCAAAATCTGGTCAGGGTACCAAAAACCAAATACAAGTCCAAAGGAGAAAGAAGGTTTGCTTTTCAGGGTCCTAGACTATGGAACGCTTTACCAACCAGCATTCGGTTGGAGGAAAACCACCTGACTTTCAGAAGACAGATCAAAACTCTGCTCTTTTGATGTCATGAGACACGAACAACTAGCGCCCAGAAGCGATTCAGTTCGCATGCGCCGCGCTTTATAAGTTTTTCATTCATTCATTCATTCATTCTCCTGGGATGTGTAATGTCATCTCAGGAGGCTTCGGCTGGGCCGAGGTGACATCATCATCTAGGAGAGGGACAAAGAAATGAAAGTGGATACCACCAAACTAGGAACTCATTTCCCAAAAAAATAAAAAGGCCCGGGGAGAGCAAAAGAAAGAATGTAATTTACATTATTGCTGAAAGTCCACTTTAAATATGTCCCGTTCTTTGTGGGATTTATTTTCCATTTTCCAGAATGTGTTTACATACATATAATATATGAATGTAATAGATAAAGTGAACCCAAGCGCATCTTCCCTGCAGTATTAATGTGGTTGTAAAACCAGGCTCCATCTCCTAGCCTTGAAATTTATAGCACGCCAGCCTTGTTAAACGTATGGTGCTATTCTTTCTACTCCACCAAGATTTAAAGCTTGGGATTGAAAAAAATGTTCCTCCCGAGCTACCATAGCACAAGCTGAGACCATCTAATCCCATCCCCCTTCATCCTTCTGCATTTATTGACACATAATGAATTTAGCAGAAGGCAGCCACAGCTGGTTTCACTAGCTCATACATGCTAGGGAAATTATTTTACACTTGTTATCCATAGCAGCATCCTTGCAGCGTGCCTGCGTTTTCTGGCAATGCTGAACACAGGTTAATATTGGGGTCTTCTTCATACATAGAGAGGTGAAGAACAGCCTCTGTGCACATTAAAGAACGGGAATCGAACAATCATTTCCGTTCTTTTGTTACACAAAATAGATTTTTCATGTCTGAAGATGATGGTGTATGGAAAGTGTCTTCTATGGTGGATCTTCAGTTTATTCTATCTGAAAAGAGGCTGGGGTAAGTAAATGTATGCTTGTGCTAATAACACCCTGTGTGATCATTATGGTTATTAATCATATAATAGATTTCATATACGTTACAGTACAGGTTGTTTCCCATTACAGCACAGTGGTTCATTATTCCAGATTAAATATATCAAATATTAAACCCAATTCTAAGACTGTAAAGGTGCAATGTTGCTTATGGATCGTGGAATGGATATGTTTATAGTAATGAGTACTTTTGATGACTTATGTGGAATTATATATGCATGTGATTTGTGTACAAAATTTGGTTTGATTTTCTAAATGATAACAAAAATAATAAAAATTTTGATATAATTTTTATTTTGCTAAAGCACATAAAACAGATATAATAATGCTTGTTATAACAAACTACAATTAAGTATCAGTCACATGGCTAAAAATAATGATCATAATGACAAACAATAATTCTTTATAGCTCAGCGAATTGATATTAGTGTTTATGTTGCAAAGTTACATATATGTTTTTATATTTGTGTTATGTTTATTATATATTAATTTCTCTGTGCTTCATAAAGTTCATGCAAACTGTACTTTTTATTTACAGCACTATCTCCAAGTATCATACTCGAAAAATAAAATCCACTACTCTATCATTAATTTATAAAAAAAAAAAATGTCATACGCTTAAACTGATTTTCAGGGCCATTGCGGGAATGTTTTCATGTAGCTTGGCAATAAAATAAATGCACCTGGCTGAAAATGGGAGTATTACGTTGTTGGCATATTATAGCGCATACCTTGATGTTTGCCCACTGCAGAGACATTAATAACTTCTGATCGGCAGCCTTAAGAAATGGTTTAAGTCCCTGGGAAGAAATACTGCATTAGAAAACAGTGCGTTTGTGTTGTGTTATTTATTAATATTGATTTGCCAATCCAATTACTTTGTATTGATGTTTGCATTGTCAAAGGGATTTAACTAAAACATAACCTATGCAATGTGATCTGTGGTTCTTGCATATTGGGTTCTCTGCATTACTAACACTTATAAATGAATAGAACATTGCCATCAAAATGACCTTTCTATAATACGACTTCAGTAATTGATAAAAGCTTATGTCTGCTTGATTTGTGTGGATGACTAGGCACCATTAGCACTCTAAACAACATTTAAATTAGACTTTACATAATGCCTAATTCAATTCAATGTTTCTTTTTATATCTGCCAGGAGTTCCGCTCTAAACACATCACCACCCACAGATAATGTAGTTGCAGTCATTTTCCTCTATCAGTTATAAATATTCCACTGTAATTTTTTTTTTTTAACAAACGTCAACATAAATGTAGTGAAAAGGTAATTTATTGCTGTGAAACTAGGTGATTAAAAATCCACCATCACTCTTTCCACTAGCCTCCTCTGCATTTAAAAAGTCATACTAATTGCTAAAAGTCAGCATTCATTACTTCTTCTGTCCAGGTCCGGGTCATTCATAAGTTAAAGCGAACCTTCACTTAAAGGGGTTGTAAAGGAAATCTTTTTTCTCCCTAAATAGCTTCCTTTACCTTAGTGCAGTCCTCCTTCACTTACCTCATCCTTCCATTTTGCTTTTAAATGTCCTTATTTCTTCTGAGGAATGCTCACTTCCTGTTTTTCTGTCTGTAACTACACACCGTAATGCAAGGCTTTCTTCCTGGTGTGGAGAAAGCCTCTTGAGGGGGCCTCCTCTTCTGGTGTCCCTCAGCAGCGCTCCTGGCTCCTCCTCTTCTCAAGTGCCCCATTGGAGAAGTGCTCTCCCTCGGGGCACTCATGCGGGCGTGCTCCTGTGTCCTGCTGCTGCGTCTATCAACATAGACAGCAGGACTTGACCCCACCCCCAGGTCCCGCATCATTGAAATTGATTGACAGCAGTGGGAGCCAATGGCTGCGCTGTTATCAATCTTTCCAATAAGGACCCGAGACACCGTCTGGAGCTGGTGTGCTCGTTCTCGGTGCTGGAAATACATGGCCAGGGGCGTAAAAAGGGGGCGATGGGGGGGGGGGGGGGTGCTGCACCTTAATGCATAGAATGTATTAAGGTGAAAAACCATGAGGGTTTACAACCCATTTAAGATTAATCTTGCAGACTAGTTTATAGGCAAACCTCAGATAGGATGTGGCCATAAAGTATAATGGAAACCCCTTTCTTACCCTGGTACATGAACCGGACAGTCTACTAATATTCTTGATGGTCATTCAGATGGCACAGTCATACCAATCCAAGGGTTCAAGCAACCCCTTAATAACCACTTCAAGACTGCCCCATAGCAGATTTACTGCTAGAGGGAGGCTCTCCTGTACAGGATCATGTATGTATGCAGTATCTCACAAAAGTGAGTACACCCCTCACATATTTGTAAATATTGTATTATACCTTGCAACCTCTGGATATGATGCTGAGCATGTGCACTCAACTTCTTTGGTTGACCATGGGGAGGCCTATTCTGAGTGGAAAAGTATAAATTCCGCGCCAAAATAAAATAACATTTTAGATATAAACTAGGGGCCAGATTCAGAGAGACGGGCGCATCTTTAGTTAGGTGTAGCGCATCTCATATGCGCTACGCCGACGTAACATTGAGAGGCAAGTACTGTATTCACAAAGCACTTGCTCCCATATGTGCGCCGGCGTAACGTAAATGGACCAGCGTAAGCCCGCGTAATTCAAAGTAGCAAGGCAGTGGGCCTGTAGTATTATAATGAAGCATGACCCCATGTAAATGCATGGCCGAACGAACAGGGCATACGCGGGCATGCTCAGAATCACGTCGCAAATGCTCTCTAAGATACGCCGGCTCCATTCATACGACGTGAACGTAACTTACGCCCAGCCCCATTCACGTAAAACTTACGTAAATGACGTAAAAATACGCTTGTTCCGACGTCCATACTTTGCATTACCTGCGCCTCATATAGCAGGGGTAGCTTTACGCCGGACGTAAGCCTTATGTAAACGGCGTAGCTAAATGCGACGGGCGCAAGTACGTTCGTGAATCGGCGTATCTAGGTCATTTGCATATTAGACGCGTAAATCTACGGAAGTGCCCCTAGCGGCCAGAGTAAATATGCACCCAAGATAGGACGGTGTAGGAGACTTACGTCGGTCGTATCTTGGCAAAATTCAGGCGTATCTTGTTCCCTGAATAGGGCGCATAGATACGACGGCGCATCACAGAACTTACGCCGCTTATCAATAGATACGTCGGCGTAAGTCATCTGTAAATCCGGCCCTATATATACAAAACCTATATATACCAGAATAGAATTTATCAGCTGCTCCTCTAAGCAGTATACAATACTGTGAATAGTGAAAAAATATAAAGAAATGGAGGGCGCTCTAATTACTAAATAAAACTACCATGAATTACCAATTACTGTGCTTATGACAAATATGCTAAACACAACATATAAATCTTCTGAAATAACAGTGTCAGCCCTCAGCCAGCAAGTGACGCTGCTTGGTGCAATGATAACTAAATAATGTCCCAATATATACAGTTCTGATCAAAAATTTAAGACCACTTGAAAAATGGCAAAAAATCATATTTTACATTGTTGGATCTTAACCACTTCAATACAGTGCTTCTAAACCCCCTTCTTACCCAGACCAATTTTCAGCTTTCGGTGCTCTCACACTTTGAATGACAATTACTCAGTCATGCAACACTGTTCCCAAATAAAAATTGCGTCCTTTTTTTCACACAAATAGAGCTTTCTTTTGGTGGTATTTAATCACTCGTGGGTTTTTTATTTTTTGCGCTATAAACAAAAAAAGACCGTAAATTTTGTGAAAAATTGCCTTTTTCTTTGTTTTTGTCATAAAATTTAGCAAATTAGTAATTTTTCTTCATACATTTTGGCCAAAATTTATACTGCTACATATCTTTGGTAAAAATAACCCAAATTGATGTATATTATTTGGTCTTTGTGAAAGTTATAGAGTCTACAAACTATGGTGCCAATCCCTGAAAAATGATCAATCTGATCACACTTGAAGTACTGACGGCCTATCTAATTTCTTGAGATACTAACAAGTCAGAAAAGTACAAATACCCCCCAAATGACCCCATTTTAGAAAGTAGACATTCCAAGGTATTAAATAAGTAGCATGGCGATTTTTTTTAAGTTGTAATTTTTTCCCACAATTCTTTGCAAAATGAAGATTTTTTTTTTTTTTTTTTACAAAATTGACATATTAACTGGTTATTTCTCTCACAGAGCATATGCATACAACAAATTACACCCCAAAATACATTCTGCTGTTGCTCCTGAGTATGGGGATACCAAATGTGTGGGACTTTTACACAGCCTGGCCACATACAAAGGCCCAACATTGAAGTAGCGCCATCAGGCGATCTACGAGCATAAATTGCACATCTCATTTCTCAACCACCTATTACACTTTTGAAGGCCCTGGAGCACCAGGACAATGGAATTGCCCACAAAATGACCCCATTTTGGAAAGCAGACACCCCAACGTATAATCTATGAGGCATAATGAGTCTTTTGAGCGGTTATTTTTTTCCAGAAGTTTTGGGAAAATGTGGAAAAAAAATGAAAACGCATTTTATTTACACAAAGTTGTCTATTTATAAAGATATTTCGAACACATAGCATATGCATAGCAAAAATGACACCCCAAAATACATTCTGCAACTCCTCCTGAGTATGGGGATACCAAATGTGTGGGACTTTTACACAGCCTGGCCCCATACAAAGGCCCAACATTGAAGTAGCACCATCAGGCGATCTACGAGCATAAATTGCACATCTCATTTCTCAACCACCTATTACAATTTTGAAGGCCCTGGAGCACCAAGACAATGGAATTGCCCAAAAAATTACACCATTTTGGAAAGCAGACACCCCAACGTATAATCTATGAGGCATAATGAGTCTTTTGAGCGGTTATTTTTTTCCAGAAGTTTTGGGAAAATGTGGAAAAAAAATGAAAACGCATTTTATTTACACAAAGTTGTCTATTTATAAAGATATTTCGAACACATAGCATATGCATAGCAAAAATGACACCCCAAAATACATTTTGCTACTCCTCCTGAGTATGGGGATACCAAATGTGTGGGACTTTTACACAGCCTGGCCCCATACAAAGGCCCAACATTGAAGTAGCACCATCAGGTGATCTACGAGCATAAATTGCACATCTCATTTCTCAACCACCTATTACACTTTTGAAGGCCCTGGAGCACCAGGACAATGGAATTGCCCACAAAATGACCCCATTTTGGAAAGCAGACACCCCAACGTATAATCTATGAGGCATAATGAGTGTTTTGAGCGGTTATTTTTTTTCCAGAAGTTTTGGGAAAACGTGGAAAAAAAATTAAAACTCTTTTTTTTTTACACAAAGTTGTCCATTTATAAGATATTTCCAACACATAGCATGTACATAGCAAAAATTACACCCTAAAATACATTCTGCTACTCGTTCTGAGTATGGGGATACCACATGTGTGAGACTGTTACACAGCTTGGCCACATACAGATGCCCAACATCCAAGTAGCATCATCAGGCATTCTAGGAGCATACATTACATATATAATTTCCTGGCAACCTATCATTTTTGAAGGCTCTTCATATTTCTAACACATAGCATGTACATACCTAGAATTACAATCCAAAATAAATTAGATTGTGGAAAGGGTAAAAAAAAGTCTTACCTGTGCTTTTAGTAGTGTCCACAGAAGAGAGCACTGGTCCAGGCAGCAGTCAGGGATGTGCTTAGCGACAGCTATAGTGATTCTCCAGGCAGCATATTTCCAGGCAACATATTTCCAGGTAGCAGTGGTCTGGCTCGTTCATGCCGCAGGCAAATATGATGGCAGGCATGATTAGAGGTAGACCGATATGGGTTTTTCTCTGGCCCATACCGATGCCGATATTTAGAAATCACGGCGGCCGATAGCCGATTTATGATGCCGATTTTTTTGGCCGATATGTTAAGCCGATTTTTCAGGTGCTTTTGGGCTAAACAGTAAAGTTAGCCCATATTTATTTTTTTTCAACCAAAAGTTTTCATTACCTGTTTTTGTGTAATTATATATATATATATATATATATATATATATATATATATATATATATAAAGTGTAATACACAAAAACAAGTAATGAAAACTTTTGGTCGAAAAAAAAAAAAATATGGGCTAACTTTACTGTTTCGTTTTTTTTTTTTTATTTGTTAAAGTATATTTTTTCCCCAAAAAATGTGTTTGAAAGACCGCTGCGCAAATACCGTGTAACATTAAATATTGCAGCAATCGCTATTTTATTTCCTAGGGTCTCTGCTAAAAAAAAATATATAATGTTTGGGGGTTCCAAGTAATTTTCTAGCAGAAAATACAGGATTTTTACTTGTAAGCAACAAATGTAAAAAAAGATTTAGCCTTTAAATGGTTAAACTGAGAATTCTCCTACACGGAGTTCAGTTCATTGATAAGTAGCAACATTGTATATCTTTTCTAAAACTTGGCAGTCTGCCCAGGAGAGAGAGAAGGTCTTCTACGGGAAGCACTTGCATTGACTTGTATTGCAGAAGCTTTTTGCAAGTCGCGGTGCTGAACTTATCAATCGGCTTTTTTAAAGCACAAATCGGCCGATGCCGATTAATTTAAAAACGCCAAATATCGGCCGATATATCGACCAACCGATATATCGGTCGACCTCTAGGCATGATGGCAGTAAGTCAGCAGCAGGCTGAGGGCTGCAATCGGGTAAGACCTGTGCACAGGGGCACAGGGGTAGAGGCTTTGACCCACCCAAATCTCTATGAAGCCTCCGGACTCCAGACCCATATCCGGAAATTACGAAACCCGGAGAAAACAAAAAAAATGTTTTCTCCATCCGGAAAAACTATTCTGGAGCCCCTCACATATGTGAGACCCCTGTGTACTACAATAGCAGGGCAACAGATCAGTCCAAGTGGTAGGCAAAAGCATAGTCCATAAAACAAGCCAGGGTCAGTTCACGTGAAATCAGTCCAAACGGTAGGCAGAGGCATTGTCAAAAAACAGGCCAGGGTCAGTTTACGTGGAAGCAGTCCAAGCGGTAGGCAAAAGCATAGTCCATAAAACAAGCCAGGGTCAGTTCACGTGAAATCAGTCCAAACGGTAGGCAGAGGCATTGTCAAAAAACAGGCCAGGGTCAATTTACGTATAAGCAGTCCAAACGGTAGGCAGAGGCATAGTCAAAAAACAGGCCAGGGTCAGTTCACGTGGAAGGCAGTAGGATGAAAATGGTCAGAAAATGGTGAGATGGGGGAAATGGTTAAAAATATAGACTAATATTTTAGGGATTCATGATAATATTCGAAGCATTCTCCAATGCAAAGCCCAGGTTGGGAGGGACATCGGGGACAATGGTAGCTGGTATCTTTTCGAAATCCTTTTTTGCTGCACACGCGACATCTTTTTTGCCGTCTTCGGCCTTCTTCGGATGGTGGGATGTTGTAAGGGTAGTGGCGTCCATGAAGTCGGCTAACAACATCAGAGCAAAGGGTTTCAGAGGGGGGTCTTTGTGGATAGATGAGGGCCGTGACTACTTCTTCTGTGAAGTGTAGGAAGGGGGCAGGGTTTTCAGTGGATTTGGAGTAGACTACATAAGAGTTATAAATGGCCAAATGGATAAGGTAAATTGCTACCTTCTTGTACCAGAATCGGGACCTCCTTATTGATAGATAGGGCTGAATCATTTGATCGTTGAAATCCACCCCCCCCCCCCATGTACAAATTATAATCTTGGACACATGTCGGCTTTTCAATGGGACCTCGTCTTCGTTGAACAACAACAGCAGTGTCATTATGAATGGTGGACAGCATGTGCACGTCTCTGCTATCCTTCCACCTCAAGGCCAGCACTTCGTTGCACCTCAGTGTTGCTCTTTGCCCCCTTCGCAGCTTTTTGCTTACAATGGATTGTGGGAAGCCCTTCCTATTTTTTCTGGAGGTTCCTCAGGCCAGGGTTTTTTCAACATATAAGTGTCGGAAAAGGGGCAGGCTCGTATAAAAATTGTCAAGGTAAAGATGATATCCTTTTCTCAGGAGTGGGTAAGCCAGGTCCCATACGATTTTTCCAGCTGTGCCTATGTAGGCCGGGCACTCAGGGGGCTGGAGCTGGGAATCTTTTCCTTCATATATGCGGAACGCATACAAATATCCCGTGGCTCCTTCACACAGTTTGTAAAACTTGACACCATATTTAGCCTTTTTACTAGGAATATATTGCTTTATTCCTAGACGGCCACAAAAGGGTACCAGGGATTCATCCACACATATGTGTTTATCGGGGACATAGAGTTCTGCAAATTGTCGGGAAAGGAAATTTATCAGGGGGCGAATCTTATACAACTTATCGGAATCTGGATGATTACGGGGAGGGCACTGGGTATTGTCATTGATATGAAAGAATCTCATTATCATTTCATATCGGGACCTGGGCATTGTGGCAGAATACATGGGCTGGTGGTAGATGGGTTTGGTGGACCAATAGGAATGTCCTTGAATTTTTTTGTTAAGCCCCATGCTTATGGTAAGGCCAATAAACAATTTGAACTCCTCCAAATTTACATCTCTCCACTCAAATGGACGGGCATAAGATGATTGGGGGTTGTTGGCAATAAACTGCTGGGCATACAAATGTGTCTGGTCGATAAGGAACTGCAGAAAAGTGTAGGGCAAAAAAAGATGAAGAAAATCAATTTCTAAAAAATTTTGGGTGTTGGCCTGCACACCTGGCTGTGCTGTGAAAGGGGGAATAAATGTTGATCCAGATCCGGAAGGCAGCCATGTTGGATTGGCAAGAACATCTGGCATAAATGTAGTGGCCCTGGCTCCTGGGGGACGTGACACTCCAGGAGTTGGGGGGGGGTTGAATTTCTTGCGCTGGTACTTGGATGTGATGTGGCAGCACTGGTACTGGGCCTGGGCATTTGTTCGCGAGGGGTTTCGCTGGCAGCATCGCTGGTACTGGACCTTTGTTCCCGGGGCCTATTGCTGGCGGCAGCGCTGGTACTGGGCCTATTGCTGGCGACAGCGCTGGTACTGGGCCTATTGCTGGCGGCAGCGCTGGTACTGGGCCTAGGAATATATTCCTGGTTGCTGGCGGCTGCCTGGTTTTCAGAGGGCCGTGCCTTTTTAGGGGGGACCCATTCTTCATCTGAATCATTGCTGTGTTCAATCGGTTCAAATGACGAATTTGATTCGGAATCAGAAATGGAATCTGATGAGAGCTCCCCGGTGCTCTCATCGGTCATTGAGAGGATCTGGAATGCCTCCTCACCAGAATACAATCTTTTGGACATTTTGGCGGGTAGCTGTATACGATGGGTGGCAGGTGACGGTCACTGATGGGTGATGGTGTGACGGGAGATGGTCACTGATGGGTGACAGACGATGGTCACTGATGGGGTGACAGGCCACGGACGGTGACGGGTGATGGGTGACAAGCCACAGACGGTGACGGCGATGGTCACAGATGGGTGACAGACGATGGTCACTGATGGGGTGACAGGTCACGGACGGTGACGGGTGATGGTCACAGATGGGTGACAAGCGACAGACGGTGACGGGTGATGGTCACAGATGGGTGACAAGCGACAGACGGTGACGGCGATGGTCACTGATGGGTGACGGTCACTGATGGGTGCACCGCTGATGGTCACTGATGGGTGACGGGTGATAGGGCAGGTCACTGATGTGTGACGGGTGCACCGCTGATGGGTGATGGGAGATAGAGCACAGTCACTGATGGGTGATGGGTGACAGGTGCACCGCTGATGGTCACAGATGGGTGACAGGGCAGGTCACTGATGGGTGACGGGTGACAGGACGGGTCACTGATGGGTGACTGGTGACAGGACGGGTCACTGATGGGTGACGGGTGACAGGACGGGTCACTGATGGGTGACGGGTGACAGGACGGGTCACCGATGGGTGACGGGACAGGGCAGGTCACTGATGGGTGACGGGACAGGGCAGGTCACTGATGGTTGACGGTTGCACCGCTGATGGCAGTCTCTTTGTGTGACAGGTGCACTTTATGGGTGACTGTTGGGTGACTGGTGACAATTGGGGGGGGCAAAGGGACAGGTGTGGTGTTTGTGCAGACACTACAGAAACACAGAACTAACTCACTGCTTCTAGCTCTTCTCTCCTCACACTGGAAACGATGTGTGAGGAGAAAAAGAGCTGGCAACAGTGTTGCAGGCTCTGTGTTTACACTTAGTGATCAGGCTGTGAATGGATCACAGCTGATCACGTGGTACACAGCCCTGACCAATGGCTGTGTACCATTGTCGGTGACGAGCAGTGTTCCCGAGAACACGCTGCCACCGACGTGCACTCGTGGCGCGCGCGATCACGCGCGCGCGCCGCATACAACGCTTCTTCCTATTTTGTGATCAGCTGTGAATTCACCACGGCCGATCACAGGGTTAACAGCGCATCCGCGCCGCTGTTCACCCCTGTCGGTGACGAGCGGTGTCTCGGTGACACGCCGCCACCGACAGTACAGGGATGCGCGCGCGCGATCGCGCGCATTCCCTATTTAAATGACAGGACGTCATTTGAACCGGTCATATGACGTCCTGTCAGAACAATGGAGTCCTCCTCCCGCCGTCATTTGACGGCGCGCGGTGGACAAGTGGTTAACAAGGTTCCAAGTAGAGCTTCAACATGCAACAAGAAGAAATGAGAGTGAGACAAAACATTTTTTTAACGAATTGATGAATTCAATGAATTGAAAATTATGAATAAACTGAAACAGGCTGTTTTTCAGCTGATCAAAAGTTTAGGACCACATGCCTTTAAAAGGCCAAATCTGTGCAAAGATGTGGATTCATTGTCATTCTCTGTCAGGTAGTCACACGTTGTGATGGCAAAGGCAAAAAAAACTCTCCCTTTTTGAACGTGGTCGGGTTGCTGAACTGCATAAGCAGGGTCTCTCATCAAGACACTGGACGATCCTCGACCCAAATTAAGGCCCTTACTGGTGCTGACTGCAGCCCCATAACCATCAGACGACATCTGAGACTGAAGGGCTTCAAAAACAAAAAACATCTTCAAAAACCTTGTCTCCTTGAACACCACAGAACTGCTCGTTTGGACTTTGCAAGAGAGCACCAAACATGGGACATTCAAAGGTGGAAGAAAGTTTTATTCTCTGATGAGAATTTTTTTTACCTTGATGGTCCTGATGGTTTCCAACGTTACTGGCATGACAAGCAGATCCCACCTGAGATGTTTTCTACGCGCCACAGTGGAGGGGGCGCCATAATGGTCTGGGGTGCTTTTTCCTTCAGTGGAACAATGGAGCTTCAGGAAGTGTAGGGGCGTCAAAAACGGCCGCTGGCTATGTCCAGATGTTGCAGAGAGCATTCCTCATGACTGAGGGCCCTCGTCTGTGTGGTAACGACTGGGTTTTTCAACAGGACAATGCTACAGTACACAATTCCCGCAGGACAAGGGACTTCTTCCATGAGAATAACATCACTCTTTTGGCCCATCCTGCATGTTCCCCTGATTCTAAATCTAATTGAGAACCTTTGGGGATGGATGGCAAGGGAAGTTTACAAAAATGGACAACAGTTCCAGACAGTAGATGGCTTTTGTGCGGCTGTCTTCACCACTTGGAGAAATGTTCCCACTCACCTCATGGAAACGCTTGCATCAAGCATGCCGAAACAATACAATAACGGCGGAGCTACTCATTACTGAGTTCATGTTTGGAAGTTGGATTTCTGTTTTGGGGGGGGGGGGTTTAGTGTTTTTTTTGGAGGTGTGGTCCTAATCTTTTGATCAGCTGAAAAACAGCCTGTTTCAGTTTATTCGTTATTTTCAATTAATTGAATGCTCAAAAAATGTTTTGTCTCACTCTCATTTCTTCTTGTTGCATGTTGAAGCTCTACTTGGAACCTTGTTAAGATCCAACAATGTAAAATATGATTTTTTGCCATTTTTCAAGTGGTCTTAAACTTTTGATCAGGACTGTATGTTAAGTGCAAAATCAGCAGGTTTTCTTCAAACACTCTGCATGCAATCTTGTTCCAAAGTGATACTGTGTTCCTTCACCATAGAGAATAAAACATCTTCATCCGAAGTGCTCAAGATAAGTATTGCGCTTACCACAAGTATATGACTTCTTTAATGAAAAAGATAGTCACACAAAGCTTTGACAGGATTGTGCCTGCACACATAGTAGGATTGACTGGATCTGGGATTATTGCCTCATGCCCGGAATGCAGATGAGGACAGAAAACAGTGCCCATAGCAGGGTATGCATATGTCCCAGGTATAGGATGCCCGAGGACTTGGATTGAGCTACCGGAGGTTTAGAACTAGGTTTATTGATGTTTTTTTGGGGGGTACTGGATACTTGAGGATTCCCTTTAGTTGTCCTAACAATGGGAGGATTGGTGGACCCTCCCTCAATGGTGGATTCTGGAGATGTTACTTGGCTCACAGTGTCTTGCCATTTATAGACTTTGTTTTCTTCATAGTCTTACTTAGATAAATGAACTTGTAAAGATTTGGATTTTTCCTACGCATAGTTGCCACCACCCACAATGGTTAGGAGCAGTACCAAAGGGACAATACATGAGATTGAAACGCAATTGCGCTACGGAACAAGATTATTTTGACCCAAGCAGAACATCTCACAAAAAAATTCTTAGAAAAGGAGTATTCAGAGGAGGTACTTGGAAAAGTGAAAACACAGGTCTCCCTCATGGACAGACAATCGTTATTGGTTGCCAAAACAAAAAAAAACAAAAAACAAGGGGAAGTAGCACTTGTCTCCGGGTTTAATAGACAATATAAACAGATTGTGGCAGTATATAAGAAATATTGGCATATTCTCCTGAAAGATAAGGATATACAAACATGCATTTCAACCACCCCCAAGTTTATATACAGAAGGGCTCCAGGCCTACGAAATCAAATAGCCCGTAATGTACCAGATCCGCCCAAACGACCCTCAACGTTTCTTGATGGATCAGGGTTCCATCATTGCACAAGGTGCAAAGCTTGTAAAACCACCAGATAAGCAGGAGACCCTAAAAAAGTGACACAGTTTAAATCCAATGTAACTGGAGAAATATTTAAAATCAAACCTCTAATCACATGTGACTCTGAGCACGTCACCTACGTGTTGGAGTGTCCATGTTCACTCCAATACGTGGGGAGGACGACATGAAAATTAAAAACCAGAATTAATGAACACTTAGCCAATATCAAGAAATCTTTCCTAATCATAGTGTGTCCCGACATTTCACTAGCCACCATGCCAGCGATCCCAGACTATGCACGTTTTATGGGATCGATAAAATCTCTAGGCATTGGAAAGGGACTCATATGACTAGGAGTGTGTCCCAAAATGAGACCAGCTGGGTGCACAGATTGAGAACGATGCAACCGCTTGGCCTCAACATTGAACTGGACCTTAATTGTTTTTTGGCAAACGACTGAGGGAAAGTTCAAGAAAGGGTTTTTTTCTTTCCTTTTTCTGTCCCTGCGGGGAACAATATAGATACGCCTTTTCAAACACTGTAAGGGTGGTTAAAATATTCTCAATTTTAATTGGTATAAATCTTTTAGATTTTTTTGCTCTCCAATATATATATGTATATGAATGTAACCAATGGCAATGCACTTATGGTATGCAGGGTGCATATTACATTATGGGGTATCATTGGTCCGTACTTGGATGGGGGGGCATCACGCAATGGAAGTTATTCTGGTATTATATATCTTCATAAATTTACAATAATAATCTTATTTGAGAGGAAGGGACATGAATGAGCATGAAACCCCCCATTTAACTATATAGGAAAAGCTTCTCTTTTTTTTTTAGAGAGTATAACTATTTAATACACCAATAAATAATGCATAGAGCCGCAGTTGGATTGGATAGGTAACATACTCTGTTTACCAATATTTCCTGCCATTTGAACAGTTAATCTTAAGTTTCTTATGTATATCATAACCTTATGTATATCATAACTAATGATACGAAATAATAGGAACTTTTTGTAAGAATAATATTTGATTTTAAGCACGGGCATGTTGCATTACCATTTATGTCAATGTGGAAGCTGATCGGCACTGTGGCTGCAACAGATTCAGCTTTTTAATTTTCCCCGCCTGAGATGTAATGACATCGTTAAGCAGACTACAAATACCGTGATCCTTTGTGACCAGGTACGCCCCCTGATGACGTAAGATCTACGAAATGTACGTCGGCGGCGACACCTGGTCACGTGTATACCCAATCTATCCCCGGCGCTTGTGGAGGTATCAGAGGTGGAGGGGGTACACGCCGCAGCTGGGAAGTTAGAGCGAGCGGGACCCCAAGACATTTTATCTGACACGTCTGCAGTGTCGGGAGGCACTTCTTAATGTAAGAGGCCATCTGGCTATCTTTTTTACATGTTCATTTTTAATAAAACAATATTACGCTATGGGCACTCTTTGTTTTCTGTCCTTATCTGCATTCCGGGCATGAGGCAATAATCCCAGATCCAGTCAATCCTACTACGTGTGCAGGCACAATCCTGTCAAAGCTTTGAGTGACTATCTTTTTCATTAAATAAGTCATATACTTGTGGTAAGCGCAATACTTATCTTGAGCACTTCAGGTGAAGATGTTTTATTCTCTATGGTGAAGGAACACAGTATCACTTTGGAACAAGATTGCATGCAGAGTGTTTGAATAAAACCTGCTGATTTTGCACTTAACATATATATTGGGACATTATTTAGTTATCATTGCACCAAGCAGCATCACTTGCTGGCTGAGGGCTGACACTATTATTTCACGAAGATTTATATGTTGTGTTTAGCATATTTGTCATAAGCACAGTACTTGGTAATTCATGGTAGTTTTATTTAGTAATTAGAGCGTCCTCCTATTCTGAGTGGAACCTGTCCTGTTAAACCACTGTATGGTCTTGGCCACTGTGCTGCAGCTCATTTTCAGGGTCTTGGCAACTGTGTAGCCTAGGCCATCTTTATGTAGAAGTGCCATGTTGAACTTCCAGTGACCAGTATGAGAGAGTGAGGGCGATCGCACCAAATTTAACACACCTGCTCCCCATTCACACCTGAGACATTGTAACACTAACGAGTTACATGACACCGGGGAGGAAAAATGGCTAATTGTGCCCAATTTGGACATTTTCACTTTGTTGCCAGTGGTTTAGACATTAATGGCTGTGTGTTGAGTTATTTTGAGGGGACAGCACATTTACACTGTTATACTAGCTGTACACTCACTACTTTACAAAATACTTAAAATATTTACAAAAATGTTAGGGATGTACTCACTTTTGTGAGATACTGTACATGATTCTGCACTTCTGTATGCAGGGGGCACGTGTGTGTCGCCTCTGTGGGTGCTTGGCACTGGATGTCCTCTGGCACCCGCCGATCATCTGTAAAAAACACAGAATGGAGATCTCTTTATTCTGACTGGAGGAAGAGATGGATTTTGTGTTCCTGATGGGAATAAAATTAATCTCTTCCCCTAGTAAAAGCACCTAACGCAGTACACAAAAACACTGGCTCTGCACACAGTTAACCTTTTTTACGCTTATAGTTTTTTTTTTTTTTTTTAAACATGTAGCAGAATACATATATGCCTAAATTTATGAAGACATTTGATGTCAGTCTGCTGATGGAACAATGAAGGAACAGTAACACACTGATAAGCCATACACTCTACTTACTCTGCTCTCTCCTCCTGCCAGCACATGTACATGCAGCAAAGCTGGATTAGCTCCTTGTGCTCTCCTTTCTTTTCCCATTCGGAGTGCTGCTGTGCAGAGGATGACAGGAGCCTTATGGAAAGACAGACACAGGTACAATTTCTACTTGTATGTAAGAATACATGAACTATTATAAAGGAATACACAACTACAATAAAAAAAAATCTTTTTATATCTCCCTGGAGTATAAACTAAGGTGGGAATAAAATTATTTTGTCCCAGAGTGGGGTTTTAAAATTGGCCAGTGGCTTTGTTTTTGCCATACATGTTTCATTAAGGATATTTCCCTTCACTTCTACAATAAATGAGAGGCAGTCTACGTAACCACCCTAATACTGGGCACTTTTACCCCCACCGCTGGGTTCTTTACTTTTTGCTTAAAAAAAACACAAACATTTTGAAGAAAAAAAACGTTTTTCTTAGTTTGTCAGAAAATTTTGTAAATAAGTATTTTTTCTTCTTCACTGTTGTGCGCTGATGAGGCTGCACTGAAGGGCACTGATGGGGTGGCACTAATATACGGCACTAATGGGCACTAATAGGTGGCACTGATATGCAGCACTGATAGGTGGCAATGAAGGGCACTGATAGGCGGCACTTATGGGCAATGATAGGTGACACTGATGGGTGGCATTGATGGACACTGATGGGCAGGCACAGATGGGCACTGAAATGCAACACTGATTGGCATCACTGATGTGCACAGATGGGCAATTAGAGCTGGGACTTGCAGATACACAAAAGCTGAAGGGCCACAGTTTGCCCGTGCTTGAAAACCCAGGTTGCAGCTGCAGAATGACCACACTGCAGTGCTAAAAATTGTTTAGTAGATGGTGGAGGTGAGCATCTAGACACAACAGTTTTGACCACCTCATTAAAGCGGGAGTTCACCCATTTGTTACATTTTTTTTTTCTCCCCTTAGCTTCCTGCTCGTTCGGTCTAGGGGAATCGGCTATTTGTATTAAAATATGAGCAGTACTTACCCGTTTTCGAGCTGCATCTTCTTCCGTCGCTTCCGGATATGGTCTTCGGGAGCGGGCGTTCCTTCTTGATTGACAGTCTTCCGAGAGGCTTCCGACGGTCGCATCCATCGCGTCAATCGTAGCCGAAAGAAGCCGAACGTCGGTGCGGCTCTATACTGCGCCTGCGCACCGACGTTCGGCTTCTTTCGGAAAATCGTGACGCGATGGATGCGACCGTCGGAAGCCTCTCGGAAGACTGTCAATCAAGAAGGAACGCCCATTCCCGCAGCCCATACCCGGAAGCGACGGAGAGGATGCATCTCGTAAACGGGTAAGTACTGCACATATTTTAAAACAAATAGCCGATTCCCCTAGAGAAAACGAGCAGGAATCTAAGGGGAAAAAGTGCCCTCTAAGGGTGAACCCCCGCTTTAAGACTACAAGACATGCTGAGCTTTGGAGTGCTTTTGTGAATGGATAAATCCTGTTTTGAAAAGTCTCAGTCAGTCTCAATTAGCTAATTATAATGCTAATTATAATGCTTTGTGGAGTTTGCCTCTAACAAACTCCCTTATGACTTCTTATGGATGTCTAAACTCCAAATGTTTTTGGTCTTTTGTTTACCTTGCTCCTTGGTTTATGCTTTGACCAACCCTTGCTTTGATCAGTGCTCTAACCACATATCTAATATGTGATCGTAAAGTAGACATCTCCAAAATATGTTTGGGCAGCAAAGCCAACCATCACATACAGTAAACAGAGAGATGGAGGAGGGTGGGCCAAAGCTTGGCCTTCTAAGCTCTAGCCCAGATAGCAAGCAATTAAGCTGCAAGTTTGAAAATGACTTGCTAAGCTATTGCTAGACTTGCCAGGCTTCACAAGTTTGTTGCACAATTGCAGCAAGTCTGCATTGCATGACTCCAGATTAACTTTCTTTGAAAACATTCTGCAAGTCTGCTGCAAGTTCTGATTCAGTTATGTTGTGCAATAGTCATCCCACCACAGGGGTCACTGCGGCTTGCAGAGCTCTTGCTGTAGACTCACCACTGCAACTTTGCTCTTGCTAGAGACTTTCCATGCAAATTTGCTAAAAATTGGAAACGTGTCAACTAGAACGTGTGCTTCAAGGGCTCTGCAAGTGTAAAACTTGCCAGTGAAAATGAGCAGCAAGTTAACACATGTACAATTCAACACTGCTACAAATGTGTAGAAAAGGGAAGATACAGTAAGTGCCACCTAAGTGCAGTTTTAGAAGCAGGATTTATTGGCAAGGTACATAAAATCACTCACAAGATATAGGTAAACATAAGCTCATCTGGTCTCATCTCATCTCATCTCTTCTGGTCATACAAGTTCCTCCTAGTATCAGAACACAGCACCCATGCGTGGCTGAGATGGTGAGGGGTCCGCTGCGCATCCTTTGGCCACCAGGAAGACGACCGGAATTAGCGTGGAATGCAGGAAAGTGACGTCACGGACAGCGGGGAGACATCCAGAAGAACTGTATCGGTTTAGTCAAACAGGCAGGGAGATTACACGCTCGGAGCATCAGATCCTTCTACAGGTCTCCGAGCACATAGCCTGCCTGCCTGTTTGTCTGACATATACAGTTCTTCTGGATGTCTCCCCCGCTGACCGTGATGTCACTTTCCTGCAATCCACGCTGGTTTCGGTCATCTTCTTGGTGGCCACAGGACACACAGCAGACCCCTCACCATCTCAGTCACGCATGGGTGCTGTGTTCGAATACTTGGAGCAACCTGGATAATCAGAAAACAGATGGGCTTATGTTTACCTCTATCTTGTGAGTGATTTTATGTACCTTGCCAATAAATCCTGCTTTTAAAAACTGCACTTGGGTGGCACTTCCTGTGTCTTCCCTTTTCTATTCCATATACTGTACAGAGATGACATTCTCTGAGGACAGGTGCCGCTGTTTCATCAGATTAGGCGACCCATCAGATCTTGCTACACAAAGATGGAGACGACAAAACGTCACTTCCGTTACAAATTCTGTCAGGTCGCCTAATCTGGCGAAACACCACCTTTATAACCGCACCATTCCCTCCTTATGGACCTATGAACTGATTATGAACTGCATATGATCCATCCAACGTTTATAGTTGCACTGTCTTTTGCGCTTACAGTTATTGATACCATTGCCACAAATGTGTGGCAAGTTATCCTTGCTATCTGGGAGTTAGAATTTGCATAATTTAGTGTCCCGGATTTTGTGGCTCTCAAGCAGGAATACACACCTTGGGGCAGATCCACAAAGAAAGTACTTTCAAAAGTAATTTCAAAATTCCCGCGTCGTATCTTTGTTTTGAATCCTCAAAACAACATACAACGGCATCTGGGTTAGATCCGACAGGTGTACGTCTTCGTACGCCTTTGGATCTTAGATGCAATTCTTCGGCGTCCACTGGGTGGCGTTTCCGTCGTATTCCGCGTCGAGTATGCCAATTAGCTATTTCCGATGATCCACGAACGTACGAGCGGCCGTCGTTTCTAGTCGGCTTTTTTCGACGTATAGTTAAAGCTGCTATCTGGTGGCGTACGCAATGTTAAGTATGGCCGTCGTTCCCGCGTCGAATTTTAAATTTTTTATTTTGTTTGCGTAAGTCGTCCGTGAATGGGGCTGGACGCCATTAACGTTCACGTCAAAACAAATGACGTCCTTGCGACGTCATTTAGCGCAATGCACGGCGGGAAATTTAGGGACGGCGCATGCGCAGTTTGTTTGGCGCGGGGACGCGCTTCATTTAAATGAGGGGGGGTGGGAGAGGGAAATAGCCTCCAATGAGGCCTACGATGACTTCATGGCCCAAGTCCTGTGCTGGTATAGATACATCGACGACATTTTTCTCATATGGACAGGCACTATACAGAGTTTAAATGAATTTATTAGTTGTTTGAACAAAAACACATTCAATTTAAAATTCACCTATGAATTTAATAAAGACACCTTATCATTTTTGGATCTATCAATATATCGAGATGCCTCTAATAACATTGCAACCAGGCTTTATCGAAAGCAAACAGCAGGGAACACGGTGCTACACGCCCAAAGTAGTCACCCGACACACCTCATTCACAGTATCCCGTATGCTCAATACATCCGGCTTAGGAGGAACTGTACACACGATACGGATTTTAGATCTCAGGCCAATGAGCTACGCTCCCGGCTGTTATTGCGAGGGTACAGCAAATCCCTTTTGAGAAAAGCCTTTAATAAGGCTTTTAATCGAGATAGACCCTCTCTTATACATCCTCAAAAAATTGAAAACAAAGACCAACAAATCACTAGATTTATAACAAAATATACGTCTCAACACTACCAACTACGCAGTTGCCTAGAAAAACACTGGCACTTCCTGAGCGAAGATGTTACTATTGGTAAATATGTCAAACACAGACCCGAAATAGTTTTTAGGAAGAACACCTCAATTGGTAATAAACTAACATCAAGTCTCTACCAAGCGAAAACCAATCCTGTGACTCACAATCAAAGCCCAGGTATCTCCAAATGCGGCCATTGTTCTTATTGCCCATGGGTGCAAGCTGGCACTAAATTTAGCTTGCCCAACGGGGAAACTTTTAGACCTCGTTTTCAGGCCAGCTGTGATACCGAGGGGGTCATTTATCTAATGACCTGCAAATGCGGGGCTTACTATGTGGGAAAAACATTACGTAAATTCAAGAAAAGGATCTACGATCATATTTATTATTCACAATACGCTAAGATGCTCACACCCATAAGTCGCCATCTGGGGCTATTTCATAAATTTGACACTTCCCCTATCCAATTTCTAGTATTGGAGGTTGTCCCACGTGACCCTCGAGGGGGTAACTGGGACAAAACTATTCTTCAGAGGGAGACTCTGTGGATAGAGCGCTTGGGCGCCACCAAAGCACCGGGGATTAATGAGGTACTATCATACAGGCCCTTCCTTTGAGGGACCTGTATGGCAGTTCTCATACCCAGAGACCTCTCCATCAAATCGACATTGATTTTCAACGTTGACGGTTTACCCGCCCAAAATCACATCACAATTGACATTTTTTGTATTTATATTTATTTATTATTACTATTTTCATTTATTTTCATATTTATTTTTATTTTTTTTATTTTCATTATTTTTTTCATTTTTTCTATTTTTTATTTAATTTTTATAGTCATATTATTATCATTTATTCTTATTTAATTGTTTATTGTATTTATAATTATATGTCTATTGGTTTGGTGTTGATGTTTGAGCCACTGTTCCTCCGGTCTGACCATTATGAATCTAAATGGTGTTGTTTTCAATTTTTCAATTTTTCTACAAAATAACTTCATCACAGATAAATATGACTAATATCGCAAGTCCTTATTATCTGACCCAGCTACAGTAATTGGCTAGTTTGTTTTAGTGGCCGCATTGGCCCCATTTTGGGCCACCCCTATTTTTCTTTCTCAATTTCCAGGTTTGAAAAGTGTAGTCTGTGACTAATATTGTGCAGTTTCTCTATTGATTTTTTATCAATAAGTAGAAACAGTAGCACGACTATCATTTATTAATATGTTCTACACGCCAACTTTTTTGATGGATCTAAAATTGTTATACATGCATTTTGCGTGTTTCCTTATTTAAATGTTTTATCATTTTCTGTTTATTGTCTGCTCACCAAGCGAATACATATGTTCAGACCTATGCCTGCCTTACCAATTGTCACCACATTGCCATGCGCCGTTGAGCAGATGAACCAGTGGCCAGGTAAGCCATCACACCTTCTGGTCAGATGTTTATTATTCAGACCTTAGAACGTGTGGTGGCACTCTCAATATGGTGTCTCAATTTCCCTACTTCCTTCCATCTGGGAAACACCATGTTATACACTTGTTGTCCATCTACACAAGGAGCCGCATCGCGGCTCACTGTGCGCATGCGCAACGCGCATGCGCAGTGTATCTCTCTCTGGCCGGCGGGATGACTGTCAATCACCGTGACGTCATCCGCGCGGGGTATTTAAACCCAACAAGAGCCTGTGTCTGCAGGTGCTCTTGTTGAATGACAGCAAGGACGGAGGTCTGGGAGGCCTGTACGGTATTTCACTGCTCAAGATTGTTTCATTTGCCAGTTAAGCATTAGGCATGTACACTTTCCCCCTTCCTTATCTTTGTTGGTTCTGGCTTGCTACTATGCTTGTACTAAGAGTGATTTTGTATTTTTAACAGCTGATTGCTGTTCCTCTGTGAGGGGTCTCTATTCCCTGCATCAGCCTAATGCTCAACGCTGCCATCTCGTGGTAGTTTTTGAATTTGCGTTTTATCCAGTCTTCCAGTATCAAGGTAATGAATCACTGCCTACCTACCAACTTTTTTGCTTAAATGCAAAGTTTTGGTTTAAAACACCAACATTATTTGCTATAAATCAAATGTTTATTAATTCTGAGCCTATCATTTGGCAATTAATAACATTATTTATTACTACTTCCTTGTATATCTATTCAAACAGTTGTTTATTTTTCAATTTTTTCTGGACTTTTTACAGTTAGGAGGGGACCTATTTGGATCTTCTACCTTCTGCTGTTTCAATATTTTATTTCTAAGGGTGTTCCCCCCTTTTCCAGTCCCTGGAATTGTTCTCTGAAGGCCTAGGCCCCTATACCTCCTCTAAGGTACGCCATACCAGCCAAGCGTTATATATACTGTTCCTTATATATATTTTTTTTATATATTTGTCTTTTTTCCTCTTTCTTTTTCTTTTTTCTTTTCGATCTTCGTTTTTTTACGGTCCCATTCAATGTTGGACCTATTACCCTATCTGTTTACTACCTATTTTTAGATACCCCAACTGGTTCTTATCTGCCCGGCGGTGCATGGTCAATGTGGTTCCGACCCATGGTAATTTATTTCATCTGTCTAAGGTAGATGGTCTGATCATATATCCAGGTTTGGACGCTGCTGAGCATTCATCAAAGTTATTAAACACCGATTTTTCGGTGAGTATTATGACCATAGTTAAACACTTCTCTCAATATGCTTAGAGGCTTTTTGCATTTATGTATAATATGCCTTAATGTGAAACTATATTGTATTGTACTCAGATATATACATATTTCTAATGGCAATATTGTTTTGTCTTTTAATTAATTAGAAGCTCCCGAAGAAGCGACAACGTCGCGAAACATGTTGAGCTGATCCCCACTTTTATCCAAACTCATCCTGTACCATCTCTTGAAGTGACAACGCCACCCAGTGCTTTTCGTGTATTTCATACATTTAGCCCTGTGGCTATCAGCAATGTCTTCAAAAAGGGATAGGAATTGAGTTATTTGTGTATCTCATTGTATTGTTTTGTTTTCTTTCTTAATTATCAAATTGAGCAATTGTTCAGTGTTTTTTGTGCTAGTGTATTGTTTAAATTAAAATTATTTATATTTTTTCAAAAATCTGGTGCCTACAAAGTCCACTTTCTTCTAGTCTCAGACTTCACAGTCTTTTTCTATTTTCTCTACTTCATTTAAATGAAACACGCCCGCTACTCGCCGCATTTGAATTCCGCGCCGTTACGCCGCGAGAGATACACTACGCCGCCGTAACTTACGGCGCAAATTCTTTCTGGATTCGAACCAAAGCCAGGTAAGTTACGGCGGCATAGCGTATATCAGATATGCTGCGCGGGTGCAGATCTATGTGGATCTGCCCCCTTGTGTGCAGGCTAGAGATCCTGGAGTCTAAAACAGGTACCCCTTTCACGGCCATTTTTAACTACTTCTCACTCGGCTACTGCACATATACAGCCGGGTGGGCGCTCAGGAATGTCCCTCAGAAGGAGCGGCGCGATCCCGATGCGCGGACACCCGGACACAGTGCATCATAGATCGGCAGGAGGGCTCTGTGATTGGCCCTCCTGATCACATGACAGCATGTCCAATCACAGCCGTCATGTGATGTAAACAAAAAGCTATTTGCTAGGTGATCGGCTCACCTCTCCTCACACAAAAGTCGTCGGTGAGGAGAGGAGGGTGGATTGCTGCAGCTGGCTGGTGATCAGTGAGTATGAGCTGTTTTTTCAGCTTTTTACTCACTGATCACCAGTCTAGTGTCCCACACAAAGTAAACAAACATGTCCCCAAAACACATGTCCCCACATAGTAAAAACACCTGCCCCCCACATATGTAACAGTAAAATCACATGTCCCAATGATCATTTGCACACATATGTCCGTGATTACCTGCGCACATCTGTACATGATCATTTGTGTACATATGTCCGTAATCACGCAAACCAATTATTATACTCTTAACGATTTTTACCAAAAACATGTAGTAGAATACATTTTGGCTTAAATTTATGATAAAATTCGATTTTATTGGATTTTTTTAAAAATAGAAAGACAAAAATATTATTTTTTTTCCAAATTTCCGCTTTTTTTGCTTATATCGCAAAAAATTTAAAACGGAGTCGTGAATAAATACCACCAAAAGAAAGTTCTATTGGTGTGAACAAAATGATAAAAATGTAATTTGGGTACAGTATAGCATGACCGCGCAATTGTCATTGGAAGTGCGAGAGCGCTGAAAGCTAAAAATTGGTCTGGGAAGATAAGGGGTGAAAGTGCCCAGTATTGATGTGGTTAAGCAGGCCTCAGGTATAAGTAAATCTAAAGGGCCAGATTCACAAAGGTTAGCGGATCTTTAGATCCGTGTAACCTATGTGTTTTAAGATCCGCCCTCGCAAGTTTGTGAGGAAAGTGTCAAATTCACAACACACTTACCTCCAAACTTGCGACGGCGGATCCTAACTCCCCCGGCGGAATTCTAATTCCACGGCTGGGGGAGTGTACTATTTAAATCAGGCGCGCTCCCGCGCCGATTTAAATACGCATGCGCCGTCCGGGGAATTTCCCGGCGTGCATTGCTCCCACTGACGTCAATAGGACGTCAGTGGTTGCGACGTGAGCGGGACTTGCGACGCGCGTGTTCGTGAATCGGCGTACGCAAACGACGTAGGAAATTTCAAATTCGACGCGGGAACGACGGCCATACTTAACAATACTTACCCCTGCTTTTAGCAGGGGTAAGTATACGACGGGTACCGCGCTACGGAAACGACGTAAGGACACAGCGTCGGGTCCGCGTACGTTCGTGAATTTCGCGTATCTCGCTGATTTACATATTATTCAGTGCCATTTTTAAATCCAAAAAAAGATCCGACAGTGTAACACAGTGTGACACTGTCGGATCTCAGCCCTATCTATGCGTAACTGGTTCTATGAATCAGGTGCATAGATAGGACCAGTAAAAATCAGAGATACGATGGTGTATCTGTAGATACACCGTCGTATCTCTTTGTGAATCTGGCCCAATAAGTGCACTTTGAGCACATACTCTTTGGGCCAGATTCACAAAGAGATACGACGGTGTATCTACAGATACACCATCGTATCTCTGATTTTTACTGGTCCTATCTATGCACCTGATTCATAGAACCAGTTACGCATAGATAGGGCTGAGATCCGACAGTGTCACACTGTGTTACACTGTCGGATATTTTTTTGGATTTAAAAATGGCGCCGGGGGCGTTCCCGCTGATTTACACTGAATAATATGTAAATCAGCGAGATACGCGAAATTCACGAACGTACGCGGACCCGACGCTGTGTTCTTACGTCGTTTCCGTAGCGCGGTACCCGTCGTATACTTACCCCTGCTAAAAGCAGGGGTAAGTATTGTTAAGTATGGCCGTCGTTCCCGCGTCGAATTTGAAATTTCCTACGTCGTTTGCGTACGCCGATTCACGAACACGCGCGTCGCAAGTCCCGCTCACGTCGCAACCACTGACGTCCTATTGACGTCAGTGGGAGCAATGCACGCCGGGAAATTCCCCGGACGGCGCATGCGTATTTAAATCGCCGCGGGAGCGCGCCTGATTTAAATAGTACACTCCCCCAGCCGCGGAATTAGAATTCCGCCGGGGGAGTTAGGATCCGCCGTCGCAAGTTTGGAGGTAAGTGTGTTGTGAATTTGACACTTTCCTCACAAACTTGCGAGGGCGGATCTTAAAACACATAGGTTACATGGATCTAAAGATCCGCTAACCTTTGTGAATCTGGCCCTAGGTCTATAAATAGCGTTTTCCCCTTCTCTCCCCTTCTCTAATTTTTCCATCTGAGGAGGCATAATTGTTCTCAGTAATTGTCAGCAGAATGTAAGTTTTACCAAGTATAATATAATATGCTTTGTATTGACTTATGATGGCTCTCTAAGAACAGGAAATTAGGTTTAAAATAACATCCTTACATAAAAAAAAAACTGCTTTATGTTGGCTTGTGGATTTATAGGGTGAGAATCCTCATCCCATAAAGAAGAACTATATTTTGTTAGGATAAAGCCTCTCCTGGAAATTAACAAACTGCAAGACTCTACCCTGTCAAATCAATTTGATAGATTTAGGAAAGTGGAGAGTGCAAAATCTGGTGCAGCGGTGCAATTAAGCATTACCAAAAGAACCTGGACGCCGATTGGTTTCTACGCAGAGCTGCACCACATTTTGCACTCTCCGGGCCACCATCTTCTTTTTTTTGCAGCAATCTCGCCGATCCACATCACTGGCACCGAGCGAAGTCAACGGGACCTTCCGGGAACATCATCAATTCCCCCCTCCCGTCCACCATCCTCATCATCGTTGGATCAACAGGACCACAGTATCAGCACATCTCCAACAAGTCATCTCCCACCATGCTCTTCTTCAAGTACGCAGCGGACACCCTCCGCAACTTAAGGAAGGCGGCCGCAACGCTACCAACCTCCATTCAAAAAACACTACGGAAAGAACAACTTCTAAGAATCCACCGCCAACCAAACCCAAAAAACGAGAAGCCACCGCAGCGACTACAACACTTAGAATGCGCCCTGATCAACACAAGATCTGCAGTCAAGCACAGAAAGGAAATCCACGACTTCGTCGTCCAACACAACACAGATTGCCTCTTTATCACGGAAAGTTGGCTAACACCCGACTGTAACCCCGTCCTAGCAGAATTGGTACCCGAAAATTATAGCATCCTAACCGAGCATAGAACAGGACAAAGAGGAGGAGGCCTTGCAGTGATCTACAAATCCCACCTCGCTCTCACCAAAACTACTCTACAGAACTCACTGCCCTTTATGGAAACACTCACCCTGCAACTTCAAACAACACCCGAGGAAACCGTCCACATACTACTATGCTACAGACCGCCTGGTCCAAAGACGCATCTCCTCACTCCCTTCACCGAATTCTTCTCGACATACACCTTGAAAACTAAAAACCTGCTGCTACTTGGGGACTTCAACCTCTGGGCTAACTCAACTCAGGATCCCATCGCTACCGCCTGCATCGACCAACTCGAAGAACGCGGTCTGCAGCAACTGATAAAGACTTCAACACATACGTCAGGTCACACTTTGGACCTCATCTTCAAACAAAACGTGATTATCAGAAAATTGGACAACAGACCTTTACCTTGGACGGACCACCACGCCATCAAATTCATATTAACCACCGATACCATCTTTCAAAAACCCAAACCCCCTACAACTATACACTGGGCAAGATCGCAGAAGAAACTACACTCTGAGCTCTTCAAAACCACCCTAGCGACAAAAATAGAAGTACTAAATCGGAACCACTCAACGGAACAAACACTCAACGCTTTAAACAAAGCGTTACTACAAACAGCAGACACAGTCGCTCCGAAACGCAGAGCTCTCAGCCGGAAAAACAACTCGGGCTGGTTCAACGACACTCTCACTCTACTGAAACAGGATCGCAGAAGAGCTGAAGGAGCCTGGAGGAGGAACCCATCAAAAGAAAACCTCACAAAGTACAAAATCCTCACCAAGAACTACCACAAAGCGATTTTTAAAGCTAAAAAAGACCATTTCGCACACACCATCTCCAAAGCCCTAAACCGTCCACGGGAACTTTTTAAACTAGTCGCTAAGACTATGAACCCCTCCTGCTTGGACCCCCCTGCAAGTGAAACACAGGAATTCTGCAATGAGCTATCTGACTTTTTCATCGACAAAATCGAAACGATTCGGGCAACAGTTCAACAGAAAAAGCACACCAACCACATTCAGATACAGCTAGAAGAAGAAATCAACATAAATAACCCACGATCGACGATTTTTGAGCTGGTCCCAATTACAATCGACACCACAAAAAACATCATCGGAAGCCTCCGAGACAACACATCACCCAATGACATCGTTCCTACAAAACTTTTGAAAGAATGCACGGACATTTTGGCACCCACCATAACGCACATCATAAACCAATCATTCAGGGAAGGGATAGTCCCTAACAACCTCAAGCAAGGCATAATAAAACCCCTCTTAAAGAAACCCAACCTCGACCCGAAAGACCCAAACCAGCGCAGACCGGTAACAAGCCTCAACACGATCTCCAAGATCATGGAGAAAGCAGTAGTACAACAGCTTCAGCCACACCTGGACGATCACAAACTCCTAGATCCTCTACAATCAGGTTTTCGCCCAGGCCACGGCACAGAAACGGCTCTTCTCAAGATATGGGATGACGCCCTCGAAGCAGCAGATGATGGAGAATCCTGTCTCCTAGTGCTGCTGGACCTTAGCGCAGCCTTCGACACGGTAGACCACAACATATTGCTCACACGACTCAAGGAAGTAGCAGGAGTCTCAGACGCGGCCCTACCGTGGTTCGCATCTTTCCTAGGAAATCGCACTCAGACCGTGAAACTTGGAGGTTTTACATCAGAAACACGGACCGTTACATGCGGAGTCCCGCAAGGATCGCCCCTCTCACCCGTACTCTTCAACATCTACATCCGCCCGCTCCTCAAAATCATCAGCAAACAGGACCTGCGCTACCTATGCTGACGACACGCAGCTTTACCTTCGAATCACCAACAAAAAAGAACAATTTCATGAACTTGGAAAATGCCTCACACTGATCGACAATTGGATGACTGAAAGCTCCCTCAAACTCAACGGATCCAAAACAGAGCTACTCACCCTACACGCAAATAGGAAATCCATTTCTAGGACCACATGGATACCACCCACCATCCTCGGACAAACCATTGCGCCAAGCAACAAGGTCAAAAGCCTCGGAGTCATCTTTGACGCAGACATGACGATGGATGCACAAATAGGATCAGTTGTCAGCAGTTCTCATCATCTGCTCCGCATGCTACGTAGACTCATCCCCTTCATCCCGGAAGAAGACAGAGCTGTAGTGGTTGGAACTATCATCAATTCACGACTCGACTACGCAAATTCGCTCTATTTAGGACTACCGAAATACCAGATGTCACGTCTACAAGTCGTCCAGAACACGGCAGCCAGACTGGTAACAGGTAAAAAGTCGTGGGAATCAGTCTCCCCGGCCTTGAGATCCCTCCACTGGCTGTCCGTACAGGACAGGGTGACATTCAAGACACTCTGCCTCACCCACAAATGTATACATGGGAACGCTCCACAATACTTAAGCGAGAAAATAAAACCCTACGTCACCAAGCGCGTGCTCCGATCAACCAACCAAAACCTTCTCCAAATTCCTAAATCCCGCTACAAATCGAAGGGAGAACGCAGATTTTCGGTCCAAGGACCTCGGCTCTGGAATGCTCTACCCACTACCATCCGCCTGGAGGAAAACCATCGGGCCTTTAGGAAAAAACTAAAGACCCACCTCTTCTGAAGGACCGGTACGACTCTGGATGTCAAGCGCCTTGAGGCGATTAAGTTCGCATTTGCTGCGCTATATAAGTCACTCACTCACTCACTCACTCACTCACTCACTCACTCACTCACTCCAGCTTTAGAAAATCAACCCCTCTATGTTAAACTTTAGAGGACAACAAAATGTGATATCTCCACATTCTTTAAAGAGACTTTATTGCCGTGATGGCCTATTAGCTAGATTGAAATCCGTCACGTCAGCGGAGAGCGGACATCGGCCCGATTTCTGCTGAAAATGGATCACAGGAGTGCAAAACTAACTTCACTTCTGTAATCAATAGGAGAAGTCCAGCCAAATGAGGTTTGGCTGGACTTCTCCTTTAACGTAATGGAGACGAACAAAGGCAAAAAATCATTGTAGTTCAGCCTGGGTAACAACCATGACTCTCTCCATGGATACAGTGAAGAATCGAGTGTACTCAGCCATCCAGGAAATGGGAGTGTGTAATTTGCATAATTCCCAGGACAAAATAAGGAAAAAATCTGAAGTATACTAAACAGTTGTTTTTGAGTTTAGATACACTTTGAGGGTCTTCTCTACTAATCCCAACTCCTTTCTCCTTTATATACCTATGATGTAGTCACTGTTGCACTCTTTATAAAAATATCCCTTATAATAGCAGTGAGGGTGCATTTAGGGACTTAGGCACAGAGATGCTAAACCGCAACCTTTAAGAGGTTGATAGGTGAATGTGTTCAATAGCATGTTAAGTGTTTATTTATTCGGTCTGTTTTTTGGAGAATAACTTTAGGTTGCTGTTAAATGTATTCATGTAGTGAGGTCTTCCTCACACTGCATAGGTTCAATGCTTGTTTGGCTAAAGCCCTGTACACACGATCAGTCCATCTGATGAGAACGGTCCGAAGGACCGTTGTCATCGGTTAACCGATGAAGCTGACTGATGGTCTGATGTGCCTACACACCATAGGTTAAATAACCGATCGGGTCAGAACGCGCTGACGTAAAACACAACAACGTGCTGGAAAAAATGAATTTCAATGCTTCCAAGCATGCGTCGACTTGATTCTGAGCATTCGTGGATTTTTAACAGATGCTTTTGCATACTAACCGTCTGTTTTGACCTATCGGTTAGGCGTCCATCGGTTCAATTTTAAAGCAAGTTCTACATTTTTTGACCGAAGGATAACTGACCGATGGGGCCCACACACGGTCGGTTTGGTCCGATTAAAAAAAGGTCCTTCAGTCCGTTTTCATCGGTTTTGACCGACCGTGTGTACGCGGCCTTAGTGGGAAAGGAATGAGTACAAATACTTACCTTTTTCTTTCCCTTGCAGGTTTTCTCCTATCTGTGTGGCCAGTCTCCCAAAGCCACCTCACTTAAGTCTGTGATATTATCACGTACAATGCAGGACCATAATTCCTGCATTGTATGGGGGGACAGTAAAGGCCTGTCCACATTCAACAACATTGAACAGTGAAATAGAGCGCAGGCTGCCAGTGGAGTGAAGAATAGAGTAAGCATTTGTACTTTTTTGTTTTGCTTCAAGCAAAAGGGGAATTCAACCCATGCATAGCATTGGGTGATTCCCCCCACATGGGTATATTTAACAGCAGCTTGGAGTGGGGCTTTAAATGAGGCTTCATTCTTAATAACATAAACAAGTCAGAATGTATTTGTTATGTGTTAAATGTGGCCAGTGCCATGAACAGCCTATATTTCTGCTCAGTTTGAGGGTTGACTTATACACTGAACCTTTTCTTATCCTGGATGTGACTTGTAAACTAAGGAATAACTAAGCAATAACAGATGAATCCTAAAGGATTCATTTTACAAAGAAAGATAGATTACTGTATAGATTGGAACTTTGAATCTTCAATTTATATAAAGAGTTTTTATTGTAAATATACTGTATGATGTCTGTATTTCATAAGTGTTATGCCATTTAGAAAGCAGAGAAGCTGTAAGTACAAACCTGTACCTTTGTTAAGGTAGACTTCTGTACAAGGAATTTGTATGTCTATATCCTGAGTCAGATTTTTTTTTAAATGCTTTATTTATGTATTAACGAGGTCATATACATGTAAAAGACTGGTCATTATAAGATGACTGATATAGTTTGACAAAGACATCTGGAGTGTATACAGAGCCATATTATTTTCGGTAAGCATAGTGGCTGTGGAGTGAAATCCATTACTTGCACATTTCATTTTGTGATTGTCAGTATAGAGAAAATTCAGGGAGTATCTGTTCTTTGTGTCAAGCTCACTGATTCAGATCTTTTTTTTTTTTTAGTTTCGGGCAAATACAGCAAAGAAGAGGGGGTGTTATAACAGACTGTGTTGTAAGTCAGGGGGCTATGGCTTCCCTTGGTTAAGAATAAATGTGTGGATCGGGATGTAAGCAGGGGAATCTGGGAAAAATGGCTTAATGGCAGGGATGAAGAGAGTAGGGGGAGCCACCGAGGGACAGGAAGTGTGATTTTGACTAAAAGAAGAAGGAGGCAAGTTATGGGAATTAGTAAGGTTATTTTGCCTCCCTTTCTACTCCAAACATAATGCATTTGGTCCTTGTTTGAGTATATAAACATATGCCGAGTTTTTCTCTGTCAGTCAGGTTCTCTATTCTCTGTTTACCATCTACCCTATTAAGCTCTATCTGGATGGACGGAGGGGAGCCTCCCACTAGCAGGCAGAGATGTTGGCCTTAACAACATTTCGGAGGTGTCTTAAGATTGATTCCTAAGAAGTTTTAGTGGGGATGGTGTTATGGTGTAGAAGGAAGAGATCTGCAGGCATATTAAAGTTAGTGACGTGGAAGAAGATGTGTGGAAGAGATGCTCTGTTATCACCTTGTGATGATCTTTTATTACACTCTTGTATCCTGGTACAGATTGATGATTTGAAAGTTGCTCTAGGGAGAAAGTAATGTTTAAAGCGGGAGTTCACCCATTTCTAAATTTTTTTTTTTTCTTCCCCTAGATTCCTGCTCGTTCGGTCTAGGGGAATCGGCTATTTGTATTAAAATAGGTGCAGTACTTACCCGTTTTCGAGCTGCATCTTCTTCCGTCGCTTCCGGGTATGGTCTTCGGGAGCGGGCGTTCCTTCTTGATTGACATTCTTCCGAGAGGCTTCCGACGGTCGCATCCATCGCGTCACTCGTAGCCGAAAGAAGCCGAACGTCGGTGCGGCTCTATACTGCGCCTGCGCACCGACGTTCGGCTTCTTTCGGAAAATCGTGACGAGATGGATGCGACCGTCGGAAGCCTCTCGGAAACCTGTCAATCAAGAAGGAACGCCCATTCCCGAAGCCCATACCCGGAAGCGACGGAGAGGATGCATCTCGTAAACGGGTAAGTACTGCACATATTTTAAAATAAATAGCCGATTCCCCTAGTAATAACGAGCAGGAAGCGAAGGGGGAAAAGTGCCCTCTAAGGGTGAACCCCCGCTTTAAGCCATGTTCCCTGGCCATTCTGAATGTGGTCAGGGTATGGCATAATTAAGCAGGCATAGATAAATGACAGGGCATGTCTGAGAAGGCCTTCATCTGAGTGTAGCGCCTGTGTACTTTTGGTACAGGTGCTATGTCAAATTTAGAGGGGGGATGAGAGAGTTATTTTGCTATCATCCATGTTGATTCGTTTAAATTGGGTTTCTGCCGTGCTGGGCTTCCTACGGTTTCATTCTGTGTTCCAAAGATACTGTTCCATCTTTGGATAGCAGGTGGCGCCAGAGGGGTCCACGCAGAGGCGCCTTTCTCCAGCAGCCAATCAGAGGAGTGTTTCCCTCGCGGGGCATGCTGGGGAGGGTATTTCTGTGGCAGACGCCATTTTGTGGGGTTCTTCACCCGTTCCTGGTTCCAGGTGCGGCACCCACCTTTAGGGTGTGCGCACATCACAGGCCTCGGCGAGATGGCCTATTAGGCCGGGGCGCATGTGCTACGCGGATTTCCTGACTCTGGGCCCTTATGGCTCGGAGCAACTAAAGCTGTAAAGGGGCCCCAGTGACTTACTGGGTCTCCACACTTCATGTGGAAGATCCCAAGCGAGTTATGCTGTTCGGTGGGGAGTCGGTCTGAGGTGAGCCCGGAGGCAGGTGATCCAACAGGGCTTAGAAGATCCATTTAAATTATATTTACTGGGAGGATTCGCTCTACTATTCATGTTCCTGAGTAAAGGGCCTTTGGCAGAGGTCTCACTACAAATTCTAAGTTCTACTAGAGCCAAGTCAGTGGCAGAGACTTGATCCTTCCCAGAAGTTCTAAGTGAGAGAGGCCTGTCCAGGTACGCTTTACCCACTCTGGCTGGAGTGGCGACGTGAGTTAAAGTCCCATTGGAGGCAGGACTGCTTCCGTTTATCCATAGGCCTGAATCTGCAAATTTTCCTTTCACCAACCTATTTCTTTCTACTTTGAGTTAACCATTTGCCATGTTGGGCAAGAAATAAAAGCACAGAAAACGACACCCTGCTGTTTGGACATTTCGTTATTGCATCATCATCATCATCCCTAGACACATCACAGAGGTAACATAATCATGCCGTCCCAACCTAACCAGCGGCTCCTGAGGGGGTAGCCCTACATGAGCATAGATTCTCAAACCATGAGAAGTTGTAGTGGAATTTTTTAAGTGATTGTAAATGGTCAAGAAATGGTGTAGGGCATTCCAAAAGGGCAGGTGGAAAATGCATGTAGGAGAAGTCAGGTGTGTAATTCTTGGCCATTTTGAACCCATAAATTGGTAGGAGGCACAGTAAATGCTTTTTCGTTAAGTTGAATGGCTTGAATCTCAAATCTGTTGCGGCAGGTTTTCAGGGAATTATTATATTGAGCTTATTCGAGGTGTACACAGACCTTGCTATGGCTTTGCCTATTCCAATCAAGTGGATATACTGGGTGATAAGATGTATTGTATAATGTCAGGCCCACCATTGAAATTCCAATATAGGAGTTGGGGGGTTTAAAGTATTTGTTGTTTCAACCTGGGAAACGTATATAGTAGGTCCATATCAAATTGGTAAAAAGCCCCGAGGCTGGGTGGAAGAAAGTCATGCATCACTGGAGATTCTTCAAATTGGAATGTTTGACCCAGAGGCGATTCAGTTCGCATGTGTTGCGCTTTACAAGTCTCTCTCTCTCTCTCTCTCTCTTTGTGGGGGTCGAAAAGATTGTCTGTGAGTAATTTTTGAACATTCATGGAGTTTATTATATACAATAAACTCAAGGAGAGAGGTTTACGACACTTAATGCCCAAAAGGGTCTCACTTCTAGTAAAGGGTCTCTGCAGGTAGCATACATACAACACTGCCTCCTTCTCTGGAAAAAGCCCAGGAGTTAAAGGGGTTTTCCACCCATTTTTTAAGTTTATTAAAAGTCAGCAGCTACAAAAAGTGTAGCTGCTGGCTTTTAATAAACTGACACTTACCTGCTCCAGCGTTCCAGCGACGCGCCGGCCGGGGGTCCGCTCCTCTCCCCCGCTCCCCGGCCGGCGTCTTCATTGTCACTGTGGGCACCCAGACGTGACAGCTTTCGGCTTCACGGCCGGGCACCCACTGCGCATGCACGAGCGGCACTGCGCATGCGCGTGCGGCCCGGCGCTGCGCTGTTTGATTGGACAGGCGATCGCCTGGGACCTGTCACGTGCCCCAGGCGATCGCCTACAGGGAGGGGCTGCCAAAAGGCAATATGACCTATCGCCTTTGCAGCCCCTCGGCGGAGGGAGGAAGTGGGACAGGAAGTCCCCTTCTCCTGAAGCCCCCACTCCCCCCCAAAAAAAAATTACATGCCAAATGTGGCATGTAAGGAGTTCCATTTTTGGGTGGAACTCCTCTTTAAAGCGGTAGTTCACCCCCCCCGACACATTTTACCATCGAGACAGGCATTGTAGCGCGAGCTACAGTATGCCTGTCCCGATTTTTTTAACCCCGTACTCACCTTGTAGTCGTCCATCGTAGATTCCGGCTCCCGCGGGGAATGGGCGTGCCTATGGAGAGGGAGGATGATTGACGGCCGGCCCTGGCACGTCACTCTCCCCGAAGACAGCCGGAGTAGGTCTCGGCTCTTCACGGCGCCTGCGCACAGGCTATGCGCACGCGTCGTGAAGACCGAGCCTATTTTGGCTATTTCCGGAGAAGCGTGACGCGCCAGAGCCGGCCGTCAATCATCCTCCGTCTCCATAGGCACGCCCATTCCCCGGAATCTTCGATGGACGACTACAAGGTGAGTACGGCGGTAAAAAATTCGTGACAGGCATACTGTAGCTCGCGCTACAATGCCTGATTTTAAGGTAAAATAAAAAATAAAAAAAATTTTCCCGTCGATAGGGTGAACCCCCGCTTTAAGTACCTTTCTGAAAGGTTGCTTTAGATATTTATATCCTCCCTAGCATGCACCACCAGCAATACATCTCCTAGTGGTTGGCCATGGAGACATAAATATTTATACCTTTAGCAGTGCTGCTTCTTGGGGCATCTGCTGAGAAACAGTCCCCTGTAACAAACAAATAGTAATCCAAGCTCAGGCCAACTAAAGCCTAGCTGCAATCTTAAATTAAACTAGACCCATTATTGCTTCGGGCAGCACCCCTACACATGTTAGTGAAAATAGTTCACACAATCTGATTTAATATTTGGCTTACAATTTGTAAGGGAAGAGTAGGCAAAAAATAGACCACACATTTTACTCTCAAATTTTACAAATCATTCAACTTTTTTTCAGATCCTTTGCATTACTATCAAAGCCTGCAGCCATCCAAGCAAATATTGCAATGTGAATACTAATAGACAATAGCTCTTTAAATAAGGAACAAGCCTGACATTTTAATCAATAGATGCACAGACTACAACTGTGCAGTCGGTCCAAATCACAAACGCAGTGTTTGCATATAACCAAATATAATTTTTGCAATTAGCTGCAACAACCTGCACTATTAAAGCAGTTGCTAAATGGTGTCATTTTGCCAATAATAGCCATGCCAAGCAACGCAAATTTAGGAATTTTGTGATCTTACTTGAATAATCACAGCTTATTTCAGGCCAAAAAACTATAATTTTCTCATTTAGTTTAGACCTAAAATTGGTCATACTTGTAACGCATAGGCCACACAATATGTTCTTGGACCCAGATTTTCTGTATATGCATATGACCAAATCCATAGGACTCACTCTTTTAGTATCTCTTCAAACCTCTACATTGGGAGTCGGCAATGCATTGATTGCAATCTACCCGTTCTTCGCGGCCATGTGATGAATAGGAATTTTAAAGCGTGACATGTTAGATATCTATTCACTTGACATAAAATCATATCTCACATTATACAAAAAAAATTGAATAAATATTGTGTTTTGTTTTTATCCCAGATTATGAAAATAGTTTTATTCCAAAACAATCGCGTTTGAAAAATTCCTGCGCAGATCCCGCGTGGCATAAAAAGAGTGTCTCTGCTAAAATAATATATATAGGGGTAGATCCACAAAGAAAGTACGCTGGCTTATCTATTGATACGCCGGCGTAATTTCAAAATTCCCGCGTCGTATCTTTGTTTTGAATCCTCAAAACAAGCTACGACGGCATCTGGGTTAGATCCGACAGGCATACCTCTTTGTACGCCTTCGGATCTTAGATGCAATTTTTCGACGTCCGCTAGGTGGCGTTTTCGTCGTTATCTGCGTCGAGTATGCAAATTAGCTATTTCCGACGATCCACGAACGTACAAGCGGCCGTCGCATTTTTTTACGTCGTTTCCGTTCGGCTTTTTCCGGCGTATAGTTAAAGCTGCTATCTGGTGGCGTACTCAATGTTAAGTATGGCCGTCGTTCCCGCATATAATTTTGAAATGTTTATGTCGTTTGCGTAAGTCGTCCGTGAATGGGGATGGACGCCATTTACGTTCACGTCAAAAACAATGACGTCCTTGCGACGTCATTTGGAGCAATGCACCCTGGGAGTTTTGACGGACGGGGAATGCGCAGTTTGTTCGGCGCAGGGACGCGCTTCATTTAAATGAAACACGCCCCCTACCCACCCAATTTGAATTCCGCGCCCTTACGCCGCGAGAGATACACTAAGCCGCCGTAACTTACGGTGTGAATTCTTTCAGGATTCAAAGAAAAGAAAAGTAAGTTACAGCAGCGTAGCGTATCTCACATACGCTGCGCCCACGCAGATGTATGTGGATCTGCCCCATAATGTTTGGGGGTCCTGAGTAATTTTCTAGCAAAAAATATTAAGGATTTTACATGTCGGAAAGAAGTGTCAGAATTGGCTTGGGAGGCAAGTGGTTAAACTAATAATTGTTTTTTTGTTTTGTTTTTTTAGGAATAGGAATATCTGAACCTTCTTTTATAGCAAAGTGTGAAGATAGATTATTCAAATATTTATTTCAACAACAAGATTACCAGAAGTGGGTTCGTCCAGTCGAAAACTTGAATGACACAGTGAAAGTGAAGTTTGGTCTTGCTATTACTCAGCTTGTGGATGTAGTATGTATGACATATTTTATTATGATAAAAGCGGAAAAGAGTTTATATTTTATTAATGATCTTAATTTTATTAAAAGAGCTCTCTTTGTAAAGCTGATTAAACTCTACTTTTGTGAAAAATAAAAATGGCAATTAAAAAATGTAGCATATACAATTGCTACACAGACCATATTGTAATGTCATGTTATTAAAAATTGCCTTTCCTTTTCAATCTGCAGCCTCTGAAATATTCTGTAAAATGTAATACAATATGGAAACCTGCAGGCCTTCTGTACACAGTGTGTATACAGAACATCCCCCAAAATGTAATTTTCTCATGGAGGAGGGGGGTCTGACGGTTCTCAAATTCTCCCGTTACTTTCTGGCAGAGCATGCCCATAGGTGGCTGACTCTTCCAGATGATGATGTGGCATTGTCTTTCGAGGCAACTGTTGTTGGCTCCTATGAGGCATTGTCTCATTTGGTATTCTGAGGAGCTAGGATCCCCTATCCTTTCACTGTATCCATGCGAGCCACAATTCAGGCTTTGGGAGGTGACTAGGTGGGCAGAGATTGGAGGTTATAGTGTAGTTTCTCTTTATATGCCCTCTCAGTTACAGAGCCCATTCCAGAGCCCATTATTTGGACTAAATTTGGTTTAAAAAACGGTAGGATCTGTTGTGCGGAATGGGATACTGCTTGCTTTTAAATCTTTAAAATCCCAATTTGGATTGCCCAACTCTCACCTCTTCCGCTACCTGAAGTTCAGATACGCCTTCTAGGCTCAGTTCTGCTTCTCAGGTATAGTAATGGGTGACTTGGAGGCTTTACTAAAGGATGACACCTTAAAAAAGGAGCTATAATCCATATCTAAACAATTATTTATTGATACTGCCATACTTTTCCTGCCCTCTTGTAATGCTTGGTTAAATCATTTTCCTAGCATGGATGGTGATGACTGGGACAAAATTGGGGACTCCCCATTTACTCGACTGGTGTCCGCAGGAGACCACCTTATCCAATATAAATTCTTGCACAGAATTTATTTAACCCCTACTAGTTTGGCTAAAGTATTTCTCTTCCAGTCGCCTAGTTGTTGGCAATGTAATTCCTCCAATGTGGATTTAATTTATGTATTTTGGGATTGTACAGAAATACAACAATTCTGGCTCAATGTAGTACAATGTGTAAACACTATCACGACATTACACATAATCCTCACTTGGGAGATTTGCTTGCTGGGATTGGTTGACTCCTTGGCCCCTACAAAGGTGATCCGAAATCTCCAGGAAATGCCCGGAATGCCATTAAAAGCATTATTCTTTCTCAGAAGAAATGTACTGCTCTGACTATTACAGCCTGGAAAGCTCTGATAAATAAAGTCATGCCTCTTTATAAGGCTATATACCAGGTTTTCAAGTCCTGAGCTACTAGCCAATCCTCAAGAGTTACTCGCCACCAGTTGCCCCACCTAATTCATACACTGCCCTGCGCTTAATTGCACCCGTAAACACGCCCTCGTAGATTATCTCATGGAATGACACTGTTAAATGTTTTATGCAGAATCAAGTTACAAAATTAAATATTATCAACAACAACTTTAACAAAATGGGACAGGGCACTGGGGTCAGACCAGAGGGACAGGGCACTGGGGTCAGACCAGAGGGACAGGGCACTGGGGTCAGACCAGAGGGACAGGGCACTGGGGGCAGATCAGAGGGACAGGGCACTAGAACTGGGTCTCTTCCCCATTCTCTTGCTGTCTCCTCTGCAACTCTCATTCATCCATCCTCTCTCTCTCCCATTCATCTCATCGGCAGGAGCCTGTGTGTGCGGCTCCACGCTTGCATGTCCCCACTAATAATAAAGAAAGCCATAAGAAGTTCTGTTTGCAGTCTGTGAGAAGCCATGTGAGGGACACAGCAAACATGTCGAAGAAGGTGCTATGGTCAAATGACACCAAAACTGAACTAATGTGTGGCGAAAAAGAAACACTGCACATCACCTTAAGCACACCATGTGTGGGGTGCTTTTCTTTAGCAGGGACAGTGAAGCTGGTCAGAGTTGATGGGAAGATGGATTTACCCAAATACAGGGCAATCTTAAAAGAAAACCTTTTAGGGTCTGCAAAAGTCTTGAGACTTGGGGGGAGGTTCACAAACATACAACCAGAGCTACAATGGAATGGTTTAGATAGATAAGCATATGCATGTATGTGTTAGAATGGCCCAGTCAAAGTCCAGACCTAATTCCAATTGAGAATCTGTGGCAAGACTTAAAAATAGCTTTCCATCCAATCTGACAGAGCTTGATTTATTTTATAAAGAAGAATGGGCAAAAATGTCACTCTTTAGATGTGCAAAGCTGGGAGAGACATACCCAAAAGGGCTTGCAGATGCATCTGCAGCAAAAGGTGTTCTACAAAGTATTGACTAAGGGGGGCTGAATACAAATGCATAAATGATAAATTGAAAACCATTTATAATTTTCCTTCCACTTCACAATTACGTACCACTTTCTGTTGGTCTATCACACAACATCCCAATAAAATACATTTACGTTTTTGGTTGTAACATGACAAAATGTGGAACATGTCAAGGGGTATGAATACTTTTTCAAGGCATTTTACTTGGCCCCGTCCATCGTCCCTTTGATGCAGTGAAGTTGTCCTGTCCTCTTAGCAGAAAAACACCCCCAAAGCCTAATGTTTCCACCTCCATGTTTGACGGTGGGGATGGTGTTGTTGGGGCCAGAGGCAGCATTACTCCTTCTCCGAACACGGTGGGTTGAGTTGATGTCAAATAGCTCCATTTTGGTCTCATCTGACCACAACACTTTCACCCAGTTCTCCTCTTAATCATTCAGATGTTCATTAACAAACTTCAGATGGGCCTGTACATGTGCTTTCTTGAGCAGGGGGACCTTGCGGGAGCTGCAGGATCTCAGTCCTTCACAGCATAGTGTGTTACCAATTGATTTCTTGATGACTATGGTCCCAGCTGCCTTGAGATCATTGACACGATTCTCCTGTGTAGTTCTGGGCTGATTGCCCACTGTTATCGTGATCATTGAAACTCCATGAGCCCCAGACCAAGGGAGATTGACAGTTATTTTGTGTTTCTTCCATTTGCGAATAATCACACCAACCGGCGTCACCCTCTCACCAAGCTACTTGGCGATGGTCTGGTCTTGTAGCCCTTTCCAGCTTTGTGTAGGGCTACAATCTTGTCCCTGACATCCGTGGACATCGCATTGGTCTTGGCCATGGTGGAGAAATTGGAATCTGATTGCTTCTGTGGATAGGTGTCTTTTATACAGGTAACAAGCTGAGATTAGGAGCACTCCCTTTATGGGAGTGCTCCTAATCTCAGCTTGTTACCTGTATAGAAGACACCTGAGAGCCAGAAATCTTGCTGATTCATAGAGGATCAAATACTTATTTTACTCATTAAAATAAAAATCTATTTAAAACTTTTTTTTAAATGCATTTTTCTGGAGATTTTTTAGTTTTTATTCAGTCTCTCACTGTTAAAATAAACCTACCATTAAAATTATAGACTGATCATTTCTTTGTCAGTGGGCGTACAAAATCAGCAGGGGATCAAAAACTTTTTTCCCTCACTGTAATTGTAATATGAATTATATATGATGTATGATTAGTACAGAATGAATTTTAATTGAAATATGTAAAATCATCTGTTATCCTGTATAATGAAGTGCAATGCGATATGTCACCACTAGATGTTGTGGCTCATACAGCGGAGGGATGAATTTATTTGTTGTTTGATGAAATAGTAATCTAAAGAATAATTATAAATAGAGGCAATTATAATTATAAATAGAGGCCATAGTGCCATAGTGCCATCTAGCCACTTTCTCAGAAGACGTTGAAAGGACGAAACATTAGGGGCGTGACTAAATGGTGTGAATCGAGTGACATCAGCCTGTTGATCCAAGAAGGAGCGTGGGGATCCACAGAGTGGTGAGATACCGCTAGCACCCCAGTTTTACAGTGAATATCTGACATTGTGTATACTGTATAACAAAAGGGATCAAGCATCTTGTGTTTGTGAGTGAATATTAATGGGGATTTTATAGCAATAAATTTGAGAAACGGGATTATGCTATGTGTGCTGCCTTGTTTCTTTATGTTCAGCTCTGAAGCATGGCCACTATGGAGAGGAAGAGGTCTGAGGAATCCACCTAAAGGGATGTTTGTTAATAGCGCAGTAATTAATGCGACAGGCAATTTTTTTACAAATTTTACAACTGCCCTTTTTACAGAAATCTTTGCACTGCCTTTTTGTTGCACTATTTCAAGCCAAGGGTGGAGGACTAAATTCATTTTGTAAATATTGAGGAGCACTGCTGCACTTAGTGCTATATATTATTGTTTTATTAACCAAAAAGGATACATGTATGTATATAGATAAAGTGTGAGCACCACTTAGTTGTATAGCAGAGCAGCTGATGCTCAGAAAAAACATACCCAGAACAGAAAAATTAGCAAGGGGGTTCCTACCAGGGGAGGGCTGGCAGGGGGGTAGGGTGGAAATCTCCCCCCGGGCTGGTGACACTATAAACAAGGTGATAAAAATAGACAGTTAAGCCATTGTTTTACTGTATCCCTGACTGCCCTTTTAACCTTACACAATTCCCAGAAATGATACCCCCTGTCACAATCAGTACGGCCACAGAACATAACCTATTCTGGTGACTAGAAGTAAGATATACCTGGTCTGAAATCCCAATAGTCTCTACATGTATATAACCCATCAGGTGCTAAAGTGATGTGACCACATGTTAACATTAAAAGTTCTGCATAAACCCTCTGCACACTGCTATATTTACACTTTCTAGCAAACTTTGGAAGAAAAAAAACAGGGATTTTTCATTCACATACATTGCAATACATGTTTAAGCTGACTGACTGAGTCAAAGTATTCCTTCTATGGCCAGTCCCTACTCTGCTCTGCAAACTGCAAACGCTGCAGTGGATATAGTGCCAATATGGGGCACATAGACACAAGTTGTAGGAGAGCTACTAGGTTCAGGTCTGACTACTGATCTGCACTGCAATAGAAATAATATACTGTATACCTGTGCTCAAATCCCAATAGCTTCTACGTGTATACAATCCATCAGGTGCTAAAGCAGTGAATGGGGCTGCATCACAGCTGCTCTGCAACCACAATGCAATGGGGTGGTGGTGTGGGCTTTTCATAGCTATGGTGAGGAGGTGATATATTGTCCCCCAACTGCCCATTTGAATAGAAATCCACATTTAGGAGGGGCAGCAATGGTGACTGCATGTGTAAATCTTGCATGTGTAAAGAAAGGGCTTCTGTTGCTGGCCAGTCTAAGCCAATACGGCCACCTTCCATCTAATGTTTGTAGACAGCTTTAGCCATTCCAACTCATCATAACACACTATCTAAAGTTAACTGTACCTGCTCTTATGTCATTACACAGTGTGTGTGTAGGTGTGTATATGTATATATATATATATATATATATATATATACTGTATATATATATACTAATATAAAATGTTTCTGATCTGTTGCAGGATGAAAAAAATCAGCTAATGACCACTAATGTATGGCTAAAACAGGTATGTACTCATCTTGTATGTTTTAGGCCCCTTTCGCACTTGCAGACCGTATGTCTGCTTTTTCATCCATCCGTTTACGGATGAAAAAGGGACATACATTGGTCCTTATGAGATTGTGGGTGTTAGCGGATGAACATCCGCTGACACCCGATCTCGCCCACCTCCGCATTCCTACGTTTCTGCAGACGGAGGAAAACCCTATTTTTCCTTCCGTCTGCAGATCGGATCGGATGAACACGGACAGATGGTCCGTGTTCATCCGATCCCCCCATAGGGGAGAGCGGAGAAAAGACAGGGCGGTCCCTGCACAGTGTGCGGGGACCGCCCTGTCATCCACCGGCTCAGCGGGGATCAACGGAGCGATCCCCGTTGAGCAAACGGAGGTTCACGGGGTGGATCATTACTGATCCGCCCCGTGTGAAAGGGCCCTTAAGTGACAGAGAGTGTATTTACTTGGTATCACTTTGTAGTCTAATGCTAAAACCCGAGAACCAGTTTTGGAGACACGTTTTCATAATTTTCTAGTTTCCGTTTTTGCATGAGCATAAAATGATGCATGTAATTGTTTATTTTGCTGTACTGGATTTTCAAGATGAGTCCAGAAAATCATTTGACAAAAATCATTCAAGTAGGCCAGAGATAGACTTAATTATTTATGCTATAGATTTTAATAAATCCTTCAGTTCTAGGCTGAAATTGTCATTTTTTGAAAAATGTGCAATTCATTATGCTCTATTTGTGAAAAAAGGAAGTCAATTTTGTTTGGGAGACACAGCGCAATTGTCAGTTAAAGCGTGGCAGTGCTGAATCGCAAAAAGTGCTCTGGTCTTCGGCCAGCCAAATGGTCCGGGGCTTAAGTGGTTATGATTGTACAATAATACACACACAATACACAATAATACACACACATACAGTTAGGTCCATATATATAGGTCCATATATATTTTGACATGGGCACAATTTTAGTTATTTTCAGGTATTTACTATAGGTGTGCACAGGGGGTGTCCCAGGTGTGCCACCCTAATCACTATGTGTAATGCCATTTCGCCCTACTGCCCCTCTTGTTGGCCCTGCAGTGCTGATGGCTTCCCTCCTCTCCTCTACCCCCTTCTGCTGCGGGGGATGATTCAGGACGGAGAGTGGGGAAAGGGGCTAGTAAATTTGTAATTTACTGGCCCATTTCTTTTCTAAATGAACACAGTGAATACACTCGCTCACTGTGTCCATTCATAATTGAAACATAGTAAACTGTGTTTATTATGCTTCAGTTTGTGAATGAACAGGAAGCCACTCAGCACAGATCACTTTCCATTCATTCATTTCCCCGTGCAGCTGAGGCTGCAGAGAAAGGCATGTGTGTTTGAGCTTTGGGGTGCACACTCTAATGCAATAGGATGCACACACCTATGGTATTTACCTAAATACAGACGTGTGAAGGACAAGTGTAGGACACTCCCCAGAAGGTGGACGTATCATTTTCACAAGTCTACAATAATGAGAAGACATCACTAGAGCAAATACACAAGGTGCAAACCATTTATAAGCCTGAATATTAGAAAAGCCAGATTAGACTTTGCCAAAAAAACATATAATAAAGCCACACCAGTTCTGGAAAAGCATTCTTTGAATGGATAAAACTAAGATTAATATGTACTAGAATGACTGGGAAGAAAAAAGTGTGGATAAGGCTTGGAAGAGCTCATGATCCACAGCACAGGATGCCATCTGTAAAGCATGAGGATGGCAGTGTGATGGCATGGGTATGCATAGCTTCCAGTGGCACTGGGCCATTGGTGTTTATTGATGAGGTCACATATAAGGATGGTCTTGATCTTCGAGTCGAATGTAAGTTTGACTCAAAGATAGGGTGTTCGTTTGTTCATAGAACAAACGGCGGAGCGCCCCATACCGCACTGCGAGATTGCATCTGACCTGCATGCTTTGGCCTATTACAGCGTGATGTGCTGTGAGAGCCATGATTGGCCAAAAGGAAGCATGCCTTTGGTCAATCGTGGCTCAGGAGCTAAGTCCACTCCCCACACTATATAAGGCTTCTGCTTACACGGCGGCCGTATATAGTGAATGAATGCAGATTAGGCAGGTAGTTAGTTTAGTGTGAAGTCAGTCAGCGTAGTATATACCTTATTTATCGGCGTATAACACGCACAGGCGTATAACACGTACCTTAGCTTTAAGAGGGAAGTTTCAGGAAAAAACTTTCCACAGCCCCCTGCGTATAACACACAGGCACTGTTTAGCCTCTATTTTCAGGGTAAAAAAAGTGAGTGTTATATGCCAATAAATACCTTGGCCCGGATTCACAAAGCACTTACGCTGACGTATCTCAAGATACACCGCGTAAGTGTAAATATGCAACGTTGTATCTATGCGCCGTGCCCACAAAACTAGATACGCCTGAAAATGGGCTTAATCCGACCGACGTAACTTGTCTACGCAGGCGTATCGTGGGCGCATATTTACGCAGGACGCATGTGGCGCTCCCATTGATTTTCGATTCAAATATGCAAATGAGGGAGATACGCCATCAGGAATTATGGGGCCCCTTACACAGCTTCAGGCATGGGCCTGGAGGGGTGCTGCCACGAATTGAGAAAGACAAAATAAAGAAAAATATATCTAAAATAAGGAACTAAAAAGAATAAAAAAATAAATAAAAAAATATCAAAAACATTATTTTTTTCTAAAAAATAAAAAAAATGTGACTTGCCATCTGGGGTCTTGTGCTCACACACACCACATCCACTTCACATTGGTTTAGCCCAAGTCCACCATGCAGGACTTGGGAGCAGCAAAGCCACGCCAAGGCCCCAATGGTGTTGCTGTCCATTCATACCACATTCACACGGTCGTGGGGATAACCTCTCCCTGACGACCCAATAGCTCAGTGGGAGGGAATCCTCCATTGGGGAATTAAGTATTTTATTTTTCAATGTGCTGGATGAATAAAATAAAAAATGACTTGTGTATGGCCAGCCTAAAGCCTAGTACACACAGGCCGAATTTTGGACATCATCAATAAAAAGGCTAATATTTAACCCACTAGGTTGAATGAAAAAAATAAAATAATAGTGTGCACTAGGCTTTATTTGAATAAGTGCTGCTTCCTACCAGTTGGACAGCTCTGCCTTATATTTTTCAGCCCAATCACATCTATCTATCTATCTATCTATCTATCTATCTATCTATCTATCTATCTATCTATCTATCTATCTATCTATCTATCTATCCTATATGTTTAACTTATCAATTAAAATAAAGATTCATATATGGCCAAGATTTTTCTGAGATACAGTTGTATAATAATGTATTCTCTTGCTTGTTTGAATGTACATTTGAAATGTTCTTGCATTTTCTATGATTTTTCTCTGATTCTAACCACGGATCGGGCTGTGACTGCTTATGTGACATTATTCATACTGAACACGTTTCATTGTAGACATTTTTTATACCTGCCTCCCCATCCATCAGAGTTGTCACTTCTGAGATCAGTCTTTACACAGCAACCTTTTGTAACATTCCTTAACCAATTGGGTGTTACAGGCACATCATAAAGTGGTTTGACATAATCTACACACATATATTTTTTCCCTTTGTGTTAAAATGGTAGAAGTGACAGCTATTGTAACAGAGAAGCTTATTTGCATATAATCACTAGTGAGGAGATTGAAAAGCTTTCAATCTTCAATTTTTCAATGAGGTTATTACACAAACTGACATTAAAAGGTTTTCACAGTGGTGTTACATATCTACTTCCTTATCATTTTTTTCAGGAATGGGTAGATGTGAAGCTAAGGTGGTCTCCTAGTGAGTTTGCTGGAATAACATCAATTCGAGTGCCATCTGATTCTATCTGGATTCCAGACATTGTTCTCTATGACAAGTAAGTACCTGCATGTTTGCCATAAACAAACTATTGAAAAAGTCAGCAGTGTAATGCCCTGTACACACGACCGGTTTTTCCGTCGGAATAAACTCGGATGGTTTTTCCAACGGAATTTCGCTCAAGTTGTCTTGCATACACACGGTCACACCAAATTCCGACTTTCGAGAATGCGGTGACGTACAGCACTACGATGAGCCGAGAAAAATGAAGTTCAATGCTTCCGAGTATACGTCGACTTGATTCTGAGCATGCCTTTGTTTTTAGTGAGTTGGAATTCTATACAGACGAACTGATTTTTTGATAGGATTTTTTTCCAACGAAAAAATAGAGAACATGTTCGTCGGAATTTCGGATGGAAAAAGTCAGATTGGGCATACCCGCAGTCGGAATATCCAATGAAAAGCTCCCATTGGACTTTTTCCATCGGAAATTCCGATCATGTGTACAGGGCATTAGTGTTCCTTTAGTGCATTCAAGTCTGCTACAGCTGTCTTAGCTTGCTTTTTTTCTTGTAAGCTCAGTACTGTACAGCACTGTGTCTACCACGGCTAGTATTGCCCTTACAATAGGGGGATCTGTAAATCATAGTAATCTCTGGTGAAAATCATGTTATGGTCTGAATACAGTAAAACAGAATCTGTTTCGTTGGTCTATGGCACTTTGCACCTTACCATTGCTCTTTGCAAAGTTGCATGGAAAATATGAGGTAGTGATTCTGGGCTGTAGATATAGTAGGACCAGTTTGGGAAAGCATAGGAAGTGAGCCAAAAACTTCATCAGGGCACATTTGGGAATTATTTTGCCACATAGAAAGACCCTTTATTAACATGTAAAATAAAAAATAAAATAAAAAAAAGAAGATCACAAACAATGTTGTGCAAGTGTACTCAGGATTAAAGCTGACATTTTAAGCTGAGAATTAGAACTGAGTACTCCTAAGATCTGGCAGCTTTCCTCTTAACTCTCTGACCTCATTCTGATAATACATGTGGACCCCCAACCCTCAAGTATCAACTTATGCCCCGTACACACGATCGGAATTTCCGATGGCCTAAAATCCGAATGTTTCATCGGAATTCCATTCAAGCTGTCTTGCATACACACTGTCAGACCAAATTCCTACCGTCCAAAACACGGTGACGTAAAACACTACGACGAGCCGAGAAAAATAAAGTTCAATGCTTCCGAGCATGCGTCGACTTGAATCTGAGCATGCATGCATTTTTTCTCCGTCGGAGTTGCACACAGACCATAGGAATTTCCTATTGTTTTTTTTTTTCCATCGTAAAAAAATAAAACATGTTCTATTTCTAAACACTGATGAAAAAAAGTCTGATGGGGGCGATGGACTTTTTTCATTGGAAATTCCGATCGTTTAACAAAATTTAAACGTTAGAAGCAATGTCAAAAACTACAGATCTCTGTTACTTTATACTGTTTTTGCTGGTGCAGTAGCTAGTAGAGACATTGTACTATGAGCATGTGGTCGGGCAGTTGACATGGATCTCAGCAGATCTCAAGTAACCCATCATTTCTTACTCTCAGTTCAAAGATAAAAGTAGGTAGAGCTAAATAAGTGTAAGTGCAAGGTTGTGCAGTTATCTGAATATATAGGTCCTACAAGCTTTGCTCTGTAATACACAATATTTTTGCTAAATTAAGAGGCTCAAGATGACTAAACTAGAACAGGAAAATATAGATAAATCAATTTGCATAGCTATTTTATGGTACTACAGTATGTTTAGATTTATGTCTGAGGCCAGCACTTTATCCAATTGAACTGTAAAATCCTAAATAACTATAAAGATAATACGTCTGTGTAGCAGTTAATACATTGAACAGTCAATACAGTAATGCAGATGCTTCTGGGACACCTCCAATCACAAAACTAAAATGTATAACAATTTTTTGTTCTAGTGCTGATGGGCGTTTTGAAGGCTCTGTTACAAAAGCTGTTGTGAAATATGATGGCACCATAAACTGGACACCACCAGCTAATTATAAAAGTTCTTGTATTATTGATGTGACCTTCTTTCCTTTTGACCTCCAAAACTGTTCTATGAAGTTTGGATCCTGGACTTATGATGGGTCACAAGTTGACATCACACTTGAAGACTACGAAGTGGACAAAAGAGACTTCTTTGATAATGGAGAATGGGAAATAGTAACTGCAACTGGAAACAGGGGGAACCGAACAGATGGAAGCTCCTGGTATCCATTTATTACCTATTCCTTCATCATAAAACGCTTGCCCCTTTTTTATACACTCTTTCTTATTATACCTTGTATAGGACTTTCCTTCCTAACCATCCTGGTTTTTTACCTCCCTTCTAACGGAGGTGAAAAAATTTCACTGTGTACCTCAGTACTTGTGTCTCTGACGGTGTTTCTTCTGGTGATTGAGGAAATTATTCCATCTTCTTCCAAAGTCATTCCGCTTATTGGAGAATATTTGGTGTTCACCATGATATTTGTAACTCTGTCAATTGTTATAACAGTCTTTGCCATCAATATCCACAACCGATCCTCCTCAACACGCAATGCAATGGCACCATGGGTGAGGAAGATCTTCCTTCACAAGCTTCCTAAACTGCTTTGTATGAGGAGCCATGTAGACAGGTACCTTACACGAAAAGAAGATACAGGAATAGTCAATGGCCCGGAGACCTCCAGAAATATATTAGAGGCAGCTTTGGATTCCATTCGTTACATAACACGACATGTGGTCAAAGAACATGAAGTTCGTGAGGTATGATTTTTTCAGTCTATTGTTTATTAAATGTGAGTTTTGATAGGCAACAGTGTCCTTGTTACTCAAGGCATAACAGCCAGTATACAACACTTCTTCCTACTTTTTTCAATGCTGGATATATTTATGGATATGCTGGATATATTTATGTTCTATAAATTAAAAGTATAGATAAAAATTGTATTATTCTTTTGAAAAATTATTTAACTAAACATCTGATTTTACAATTTTAAAGCATATATATAAAAAAAACATTCTGTAATCCTCTACCCAGCAGGGCTCATACTGGAGTGGTAGAGTTAGAGCTGCACTTTGCACTTTGCAGTGTGCTGTCAATCTTAATATACACACATGCCTACAGAAGGAGAAAGCAATGAAACGAACTCAGTGTACCACTGCTCCTTGATTGTCCAATCAGTTATACAGATGAAAAACTGGAAGTGTTTCCCTATTTATCATCTGACTTTAACATTACTTAGAGCTTTTTTCCTCCACAATATCTGTACTCATTGGGGTAGTTTTGTACGAACATTGATTGTCACTCAATCTAGAATTCTGTGCTAAAGTTAATCAGTCTTAAAAATGCTAGTTCCCCTCTCCTAACACCTACAGTTGCAAGAAAAAGTATGCGAACTCTTTTGGAATGATATGGATTTCTTCACAAATTGGTCATAAAATGTCATCTGATCTTCATCTAAAGCCCCATACACACTATCAGTTTTACTGAAGGTTTTTCTCTTCAGGTTTACCAAAACCATGTAGTGCAAGGGCATGCCTGATTGCATACAAATTGAAACTCTTGAGGTTTGACCTCATATTAGATGGTTTTAGTAAACCTGAAGAGAAAAACCTGCAGGAAAACTGATAGTGTGTATGGGGCTTAAGTCACAACAATAGACAATCACAGTCTGCTTAAACTAATAACACACAAAGAATTACATGTTACAATGTTTTCATTGAACACACCATGTAAACATTCACACTGCACGTGGAAAAGGTATGTGAACCCTTGGATTTAATAAATGGTTGAACCTCCTTTGGCAGCAATAACTAAACGTTTCCTGTAGTTGAAGATCAGACGTGCACAACGGTCAGAAGTAATTCTTGACCATTCCTCTTTACAGAACTGTTTCAGTTCAGCAATATTCTTGGGAAGTCTGGTGTGAATCGCTTTCTTGAGGTAATGCCACAGCATATCAATCAGGTTGAGGTCAGGACTCTGACTGGGCCACTCCAGAAGGTGTATTTTCTTCTGTTTAAGCCATTCTGTTGTTGATTTACTTCTATGCTTTGGGTCGTTGTCCTGTTGCAGCACCCATCTTCTGTTAAGCTTCAGCTGGTGGACAGATGGCCTTAAGTTCTTAATAAATGTGGGAATTCATTTTTCCTTCAATGATAGCAATCCGTCCAGGCCCTGACGCAGCAAAGCAGCCCCAAACCATGATGCCCCCACCACCATACTTCACAGTTGGGGTGAGGTTTTGATGTTGGTGTGCTGTGCCTCTTTTTCTCCACACATAGTGTTGTGTGTTTCTTCCAAACAACTCAACTTTTGTTTCATCTGTCCACAGAATATTTTTCCAGTACTGCTGTGGAACATCCAGGTGCTCTTGTGCAAACGGTAAACGTGCAGCAATGTTTTTTTTGGACAGCAGTGACTTCCTCTGTGGTATTCTCCCATGAAATCCATTCTTGTTTAGTGTTTTACGTATCGTAGATTCGCTAACAGGGATGTTGGCATATGCCAGAAACTTTTGTAAGTCTTTAGCTGACACTCTAGGATTCCTCTTCACCTCATTGAGCAGTCTGCACTGTGCTCTTGCAGTCATCTTTACAGGACAGCCACTCCTAGGGAGAGTAGCAGCAGTGCTGAACTTTCTCCATTTATAGACAATTTATAGAAAATTTGTCTTACTGTGGACTGAAAAACAGCAAGGCTTTTGGAGATACTTTTATAACCCTTTCCAGCTTTATGCAAGTCAACAATTCTTAATCGTAGGTCTTCTGAGAGCTCTTTTGTGCAAGGCATCATTCACATCAAGCAATGCTTCTTGTGAAAAGCAAACCCAGAACTGGTGTGTGTTTTTAATAGGGCAGGGCAGCTGTAACCAACACCTTCAATCTCATCTCATTGATTGGACTCCAGTTGGCTGACACCTCACTCCAATTAGCTCTTGGAGATGTCATTAGTCTAGGGGTTCACATACTCTTTCCACCTGCACTGTGAATGTTTACATGGTGTGTTCAATACAAACATGGTACCATTTAATTCTTTGTGTGTTATTAGTTTAAGCAGACTGTGATTGTCTATTTTTGTAACTCAGATGAAGATCAGATCACATTTTATGACCAGTTTGTGCAGAAATCCATATCATTCTGTATGTTGACTAACCTGTGTGAGAAAGATGTACTGTATATAGTTACCTATTTTCAGCAGGTTTTGGTCTGGTCAAGTGATCCCCTGTGTCAGCCAGTGGCAGCTGCAGGGGATAAGAGAGAGTGCTTGACAACAGCTGTTAAAGCCTGGGAGAAGTGCTGTCACCCATAGACTTACTATGGCCCATCTGTTGTCGGTGCTCCATCCTCTCCCCTGTAGCCACTGCTGTCTGACACAGGGGAGTCGGACTACATGCCTGGGCTGGACTGGGCTAAAAGTAGGTAAGCATAAACATCTTTCTGAGTGGAGCATTTTTAAGACTAGTTAGGTTTAGCCTGGAAGTCTTTTCTATGTATGGGACCCTACGGTCTATGCTTCTCATACACCCTACACTTTTCATGATATAGACATTGTCAGGAGCACTGTTAAGCCCTGTACACACGGGCCAGAACCACGTTAGGAAAAAACGTTGTTTTCCCTGACGAGATTCTTGGCAAGAATCTCTTGCCGTCCAAGTGTACAGACTCTCCTTTCAAAGGAACCGCGGTTCTCTTGAAAGGCAAGAACGCGGTGGCATCATTGCGTACGACGAGCATGCGCTCGTCACATTTGATGCCGTCGCCGCCATCTTGCTGCACCCTACCTATGCCTAGGAAGTTACCGCGCATGCGTCAAAGTCATTTCGGGCATGCGCGGGTTTCCACGGCGACAGGTAAGTATACACACTCTCGGGTTTCTCGGCAGGAAAACTGCAGAGAATCTCACAACGAGAAAAATAGAGAACATGTTCTCTATTTTTCTTGTCTATATTCTGGGCAGTTTTCTTGTCGAGAAACCTGAAAGCCTCGTACACACGTTCGGTTTACTCGGCAAGAAAGCTCTGCCAGCAGTTTTCTTGCTGGTTCTAGCCGAGTATACCAAGCGTGTGTACGAGGTTTAAGGGTAATGATTGTATAACTATGAGAAAGGAAGGTCCGTGATTACAGCGCTCCTGACAATGTCTAGAAGACTAAACACGTAGGGCGTGGCTTAAGCACATTATGTCGTCCCACACAGTGGGGTGGCCGCTTAAACACAGCAGTCAGCTGGTGGAGCCACATTCTCATGAATATACAGGCATTTTTATCTAGATTGACACCATCTCTTGTGAATTTATGGATTAAATAGTTTTTTATGTTTGACTTTTAATAAACAATTTTAAGCTTATGTCTTCTCCTGATTCCATGTGTATCCAAAACTGGGGATGGTGGTCTGGCTCCGTGAGTGTATAAAAAATAAGTGTGTAAGACCCATTTAACCAAAAGGGTCTTAGGATTTGGTAAGTGTTCGGAAGATTGGTGGAATGATTATTATTGTGCTATTGATATCTGCACTCAACTAAGCATCACTGATAGTATTTTTGGACTATTGTTTTTTTTTTTTTGGACTATTGGTTACACAGTTTAGATTCATCTGCGCATTGGATCACATCAGAGAAATGTGCAATTATTCAAAACATTTTGCACTGGACACTTTATAGTTTATGTTTAGAATTGTATTGCACATGTTTAAAGCTGCACTTGCATTTTTTTTGCACAAAGGAATAGATGGTTTTTAGGTATTAAAAATTTATGATCTCCACTAAGTCACTTTGAGTTTCACATCAAGTAATATACATATATATCATAAAGGTCTATATTTTTAATAGGATAGTTATATAGTTATGATATGTTTTTTTATCTATATAAAGAAAAAAAAAAAGAAAAAAGTAGTTTCCTTCCTTTCTACTTTCTGTTAACATAAAACAATGCCAGGAGTGTACGTATGATTTTTGCCATAGTTTTTTGAAAATTAAGAAAGATGCTGGTACTTAGGGGTTCAATTTTTTTTAACAATAGAGGGGGTTACAAATTTTACTTGGTAATCTTGCACAAAAAACAGCACATGAAGGTCATACACAGAGGAAGAAGTAGGTGAAGTGTTTAATGTACAGGTCACATATATTGGGAGGATGAAGATGGTGGTGCTGCTAATGTGCATATATGCACATATAAGAGAGGTGAAGAAGTTAATATAAAGATCACATGGAGACAGACTGGAGATCAATAGTGTAGGAGAGAATATGGATGTGAAAGAGTTGAGCTTTATTTGCTGCTGTTGCTGTGAATAAGGCATTTATTCTTTAGTTGATGTTTATGTTCCTCTTTTGTAAGTAAAACAGTTTGGTCAATAGATGTAAATACTACATTGTTTACATATGTGATCACTGTGATTGGTCTCTTTATGACCAATCACAGTGCTCCCAAGATATAGAGCCACTCAGATTGGCTCTCCACACAGTGGAGTTGATTTACTAAAGACAAATTGTTCACTTAGCAAATGCAGTTGCACTCTGCAAAGGAATTATCCCCAGAGCTTAATGAATGGTGAGATGCTCTGTTGACTTCTATCATCCAGGGCCGGTGCTACCACTAGGCAAACTAGGCAACCGCCTAGGGCGCACTGCTGCCTAGGGGCGCCCAGCCACTGGTTTTCCTCTGCATTTGCATGCTCTGCAGGCTGCAGCATGTAACTAACTCTCAGGCAGCTGCTCTGTCTGACCGGTAGTGCAATTAGAGGTGCAGTGCAGCACTGAAGCCAGGGCTAGATAAAGCAGAGATGTTTTCTGTATAGTGCCACCTCCTGTCACATGGGTAGGGCAAAGGGCGGAGTCAGGGGTGGAGCCAATGGGGCAGCAAAATGAGATATCAAAAATCCTTGCACCAGCCCTGCTATCATCCAATCATGTGCAAGCTAAAATTGCTCTGATTGTAAACTGAAGCTTCACCACATTCACTAAGCTCTGAAAACTTCCCTTGCAGAGTACAATTTTACGTTCAAAACGAACAGTGTATTTGCCAATAGTAAATCAACCCAGTGTCTATAAACCATCAGAGGACAATTCAATAACTGGCAGCCACATAATCATTGTTAAACAGTGGTAGAAAAGTGGTTAAGCAAAAAATGGTTAAGGTCCATACAGGGGCGGATCCAGAGTCTAGTCTCGGGAGGGGCACTGCTAGAATATTTTGTGGGCAAATTGTCGGGAAAATGGCTGGTGTTGGTGCTTCAATCATCAGCAGTGGCGGCTGGTGCTCAAAATTTTTTGGGGGGGCACAAACGGAAAAAAAACTTGCATACACCTGACCTTCCATTAAATACCCCAAATGCCAAAGAAATCTGCATATAACTAGCAGTAGATATATTATATATTATATACTATAAAAAGTCTGTAAATGAAAGCAATGGATTTCTCCATCTGCAACAAAAATCCTCCACTTATGAATGAAGCCTCCACACATCAGGCTCCGTGCAATGTTTGGAAAGAATTGAAACCAGATGTCAACATGATATACCCCCATGTAACTATGCCCAGTATATATACCCCCATGCATGCCCAGGAGCCGCACACACACACACGGGGGGAGCCCACTGACACAACCCACATGCAGTAGTACAAAGCACGAATGCTGGAAGGCAGCTGGTGGTGTGAAATTACAGATAAACAGATTAAATCAGCACCAACCATTTTGATGATCATAAGGAGAAGCTAGCTTTTTATTTTCTCCAGTATTGGCAAATCATGGTCTGGATCCAAGAGCTCAGAGACTTTGTAGAGTCTTGGTTGGGATGAAGGCTCTAATTCTAGGTCCAACGTTTGCTCACAACCAGCATCTCCTGATTACTAAGGTGTTCACAGGGTTTTTATGGGAGCTGTCTACATTTCAGGGTTCCATTAGGCTCTGAAGTCAGGGTGTGGGCCGGTGCAGCAGGTAGATGTGTGACAGTGCACTTGTGCATACAGGGTATGGGTTGCGAGGATTGTCTGCTGGATGGACAGACAAGGGCCTGACTGTGAATGCTCAGCCCTGTGTGCGATCAGACAAACTAAGACACACGGTGTGGCATCACTGGTGGCGGTGTCACTGGCGGCGGTGTCACTGCGGTGTCGGCTGACTCGGCTGTGTGCTTCCCCGGGCGGTTTAGCCAATCAGGTTATCGATAGCCAGAACCGGTCAACCTGATTGGCTGAGACGCCTGACAGTCTTATCCAAGGAACGCACCCCGGTATGTTCCCTGCATAAGCATCCGGAAGGTTGAGGGCTGTACTGGAAAGCCCTGGCTCTGATAGGCACTTCCGTACAGCCAACCAGCTGCCGCTATTCAGGTGGTCGGCGCTGATATCTGACCATCTGAATCCGGCCAGCGGCGACAATAACATCGATTCATGCAATGCATGAATCAATGTTATTAGTCAGTGGTGTGTGCGGGAGCCAGAGGGGGCGGCGCTCCAGCGCCCTCTATGGACGAACCGCCACTGATCATCACGGTGCCATGGTTGATATGGCATCAGAATGATTGAAGCGCATTATTTCTATTATTACATTTTAATATAAAATAATATGGTTCACCATAATGCAGAATCAGTGGGAGCCCTGAGTGTGTCAGTTCCTACTGTCACCTGTCACCAGATGTGGATTGTCACTTGCCAGTGACTGTGTCCCAGAGTGAGGGCGGGATGTGAGTGATGTCAGAAAGCTGCTAACCATCAGAATATGCAACCAAAGTGATGTTGCATTGCAGCCATCTTGGTACACCGACACTTGTCCACAGTAAACCTAGAGTTAGTAGTCGGCAAGGGGACATCTTTATACACCCACCCGGAGTCTCGCTTTTCACAATTATTTTCAACAGTAAACTCAGCTTATATAGTGAAATATAAGTTGGGTTTACTGTTAACTGTGAAAAGCAAGACTCCGGGTGGGTGTATAAAGATGTCCGTTTGCCGACTTTTAACTCCTACTAGGCTTACTGTGGACGAGTGCGGGTTTACCAAGATGGCGGCGACACAACGTCACTTTATTTCCTTATTCAGATGGGCAGGGCCGTCTTTAATATGGTTTGGGCCCAGGGCAAACATTTTTTTTGGGCCCCCCTCCAGCTTATTTTGGGCCTGGCTGGTTCACATGTATGTTTTGGCGGCCCTCATTTGTGCAGGTACAGCAGCCCATTGATTTGAATGGGCTGCCATGCCTTTGTTTCCTGCAGAAAAAAGGTGCATTCAGCATTTTAAAAATACAGTTGCCTTGAAATCCATTCTGCTTTTGCACCATGCTACTTACCTGCAGTTCTTGCACACACAAACGCACTGTGTTTTTAAAAGCGTGACCTAAACGTCTAAAAATGCAGCAAGTTTGACAGTGCGGGAACTGCAGATAAGTCACAGCAGACAGCAGAATGGACAGACAGTGCTGCATTTCAGTGCTTGATGGGCATAGGCGTGCCGTGTGCGCAGCCTATTACATGAGGCATGCGATTTTCTTTGCAGGAAACGCAGGCATGGCGGCCCATTCAAATGAATGGGCTGCTGTGCCTGCGCAAATGTGGGCCGCCAAAACACATACATGTGAACCAGCCAGGCAGGGGTCAAGTCCTGGGGAAAAAAGTGTGGGAACTCCCACCCAAGATCTACTCCCCCCACCAAAAAAAAAATGATACGCACATATGCATAATTACTAAACCGCATTTTTTTTTTTTTTCGATCCACTGTACCTTAGTAATCCTTTGTTACTGCCCGCTTCCTGTATATGGATTCATCGGGTAGTGTGCGGGTATTCCGTCACTTCCTCGATGCCGCAATGTCTCCTGGGAGCTTTTGTCATTGTCCCCAGGAGACATTGCGGAGGTCTGCCGTGAGTTATCGTGGGATTTAGAAAGAACTTTAAGCAAGTTCTTTCTAAATCCCGCGATAACTACCTGATGAATCCATATACAGGAAGCAGCCAGTAATATAACGGATTACTAAGGTTCGCCTGCCCCTGACAGTGACTCGAGCTGGGCATCACCGCTTAGTGAAGGATTGGCTCAGGCGGCTCAGCTGCTCTAGTCCTGCAAAGGGAACTGCGTTCCTGCTGTGAAAAAAGTGCAGGGACTCCGTTCCCACGCGTTCCCGCAGGACTTGAGCCCTGCAGCCAGGCCCAAAATAAGCCCATCAAGCAGTTAAATACAGACAGTAATGTCATGTACTCTGAGGCTTTACTCAGCCTGGACTGCAGGTCTGGTCTGTGATTTAAAGAGTTCCTCTATTTTACACATGGCATGGCATGGGGGTCCCATGGTGCTAAAGCAGAATGGACAGACGGTGCTGTGACCCCCATGCCATGCCATGTGTAAAATAGAGGAACTTTTTAAAACACTGACCAGACCTGCAGTGAATCATCAAATATTATAAAGACTTTGGGCACACTCTACAGAAAACTTCAATTTACAATATAGATTAGCAAACAGTGACATACCTTGAGGAGCAGGACATGAAGAAGTCAGCCTCGGGAAGAGCAAACTGGGGATGTTATAAAATCACATTCTAATTCACTTTTATATGCAAGCAGCACCCAGTGGCAGGAAGGGAGAAGTGCAAGTCTAAAGGGAAGCCAGGGGTGCTGTACATTTTAAAACACTGGGAAGGGAAGCAGTACTGTCACTGGCTGCGTGCCGCTGATGATTTTCAGCCTGGTTTGTGGGCAGCACAGGGGCTTAACGGGAGGCAGGGCCACCATCAGGAATTATGGGGCCACTTACACAGCTTCAGGCATGGGCCCCCTGGAGCAGAGAACCGGGATGGGGGGTGCTGCCGCCTGAAATTGAGAAGCAGGGGGGGGGCTGCCGCAAATTTAGAAGCGGGGGGCCCTTTACAAAAAAAGAAAGAAATAAATAAAAATATATATAAAAAAGGGGTGTAGCCATCCGGGGCCCTGGGGACCTCTGGGCCCTTTAATAAAAAGAAAAAAAGAAATTAAAAAAATATATTTTAAAAAGGGGGTTGCCATCTGGGGACCTCTGGGCCCTTTAATATTTTTTTTTTAAATAAAAATAAATTACAAAAAAAAGGGGGTTGCCATCCGGGACCTCTGGGCCCTTTAATAAAAAATATATATAAAGAAACATTTATAAAAAAAAGGGGGGGTTGCCATCCAGGGCCCTGGGGACCTCTGGGCCCTTAAATAAAAAATAAATAAAAAAAATATATAAACAAAAATAAAAAAATAAACATTTATAAAAAAAGATAAAGGGTGTTTGCCACATGGGGACCTCTGAGCCCTTTAATAAAAAAAAAATTATATATATATATATATATATATAAAAAGAAAAAAAAAAGAAATAAAATATATAAAAAAAATGTTTTTTATAAAAAAAAGGGGGGTTGCCATCCGGGGCCCTGGGGACCTCTGGGTCCTATAATAATAATAATAATAATAATAATAATAATAATAATAAACATTTTTATATATATATAAATATTATAATTATAAATATATAAATAAAAAGATTTTTTTTTTATAAAAAAAGGGGGGTTGTCATCCGGGGCCCTGGGGAACTATGGGCCCCTGGGGACCCCCAGACCTCTAAAAAAAATTGGCCCTTTAATAAAAAATAAAATAAAAATATATTAAAAAAATTGTCCCTTTAATAAAAATATATAATTTTTTTTTTATTATTTAAAAATAAATAAAAAAAAGGGGGGGGTTGCCATCTGGGGCCCTGGGGTCCTCCGGGCCCCTGGGGGCCTCCGGACCCCTAAAAAAAAAAAAAAAAAAAAAAATTTTTTTTTTTTTTTTTTCAAAGGGGGTTGCTTTGGGCCCCCAACAGTGACAGGGCCCAGGGCACCTGCCCCATTTGCCCTGCGGTAAAGACGGCCCTGCAGATGGGGAGCGGCTTCCTGACTCAGAACACCTGCTCGCTCAGTCACACACAAGCCCACTGGCATGATTGCTTACCGCTCCCCAGCCTGCCGTCCGGCTCGGTCACCCACCGGCTCACCCGCTCGCTATTTTCTCAGGGGGAGCAATTGCCCTGTTGCCACCCCCCCCCCCCCCCTGATCAGCCCCTGGGTCCATACCATCAAAGCTCAGCCCAATAAAATTAGCACATATAACCACTGAAAACATACTGTAGGTGGGGTGCTAGCTAAATTCATAATCATTAGATCCCTCATTGTAACTGCAGCTGGGCCTAGACTAGATAAAGTTCTGCAGTGCAGGTTCCTGGTCACATTTATAATGTGTATCTCCAACTTCCATACCCCTGTTGCCTTATGAGTTTATGTGCAATCTCCATTAATAGCCGTAAAATATTGTAATTATGAATATATTTCAGTTAGCTTTGTATTTGTGTAACAGAGCGTCCCAGAAGTCTAGGTTAGGCAGACAAGTTGGTGCCTAAGTTTGTGTATCTAAACAATGGGACCCAACCCTCCTTGTTCTACACATAGTCACGTCAAAGAATCCCATGTTTAGATATGCAATGAGGGTGATCAGCTCAAGTTAAAGAGGAAGTAAACCCTTGTGGGTTTAACTTCCTCTTTGTTTCCCTGCAAAGGTAAAGCATAATGGGCTACTATGCATCGCATAGTAGGCCATTATGTGTCACTCACCTGAAACCAAAGCCTACGATGTCCCCAATTTCCTCGCCTCCGCGAAGCGTACATCTTTCACCCTCTTCCTTCTGGGTATCGCAGCTCCGTCACGGCATGATCTCCTTTAGAAACGGCACGGTCGCCGTTTCTAAAGGTTTCTACAGTGCGCCGATGCCTTTGTCTATGGAGCATGCGTTGTAGACATCGGGGCCCGCCTCTTTTACAAATATGTCCTAAACCTTGATCTAGGCTTACCTGCAGGTAAAAGTGGTTGTATAGGGTTTACAACCACTTTAGGTCTCCTACTAAAAATAGTTGGTGCCAAAGATTTGCATTAAAGGGGGCTGACTTATGCAAAGTATAGGGTTTGGAGATATAGCCAATCCTAAACCAGGAATAGGGAAGCCGACCAATCAGAGCCACACCATGCCAACCAATGAGGCATCAGCCTGTAATGATATACACAGACTAGATGGGAGGGAAACACACATTTTATAGTAGAGCAGCTATCAGAATGGAACCTTGGTGGTGCAAAGGGTAACTATGGGAAAGGTCTGCCTTTTACTTGTAATTAAATATGCTTGTAGATTAATGTTTTAAGGAATATACTCTGTATTCCTTCATGTAATTCTTTTAATTTAACCTAATATTTTCTTCCTTGGTGGAGACTATAGATAGATGTCTGTGTATTAGATAGACTTTCAACTACTCACCAATAAATGTTATTGGGTTAAAGCTTTCCATCTTCGTCAAAGAACTCTCATTTAACCCACATCATATCTTTGAGATATTAAATCTTAAATATAATAAACGGGTAACACACCAATGTTTCACATATCTTAAACTGTAATGTTGAACTTCCACTTTCCTTCAGTTACAAGAACCATATAGACTTTCATAATTTGAGAGTCTCTATGGTACCTTTGTCACAAATGAAAAAGCAAGAGAGCAGAAACTGTTTTGTGAACAGAACTATTCCAAAAAAGGAGTGGTCTCCAGAGCAGGAGCAGGACCTTGATCCAAATACTAATCCTCTGCCCTTGCTTAGGGTGCATTGGTTGAGTCTGTACCTGAGGGTTGATGCAACACTCCGGTCTACATCACAATTTAATGGTGTACTCTCTTCAATTAGTGTAGTTTCTTCAACTAGTGTGCATCAATGACCATTACAGATTATTTATTTATTTATTTAAAATGCTTATTGAGAGCGCAGTCATTACCAGCAGGCCTCGATGCGCTCAATTAGATCGGGTCAATTTATAGGGTCAATTTACTAATGTCTTTGAGAATGTTCACTTCGTTTAATAAAGCTGGCCACAGATGTATCGAAAGTCAGCCGGTTCAGCAAGGACCAGCCAAATTTTGATAATCTATGGCCAATAACGCTCGAGAGAAGTCAATCTAATAATCGGCTTCACTTGTATGGAAATTCTGGAAAATTTTCCAATAGGCTGCAGCTCTGATCTGTGTATTCTGACAATGGAGGGGTCTCCACTGTCAAAATATATTAGTACAGCAGGGAGGATTCCTTCTTCCATTTCACTTGTGTGGATAGGGAAATCCGTAAAAAAAATTCTGATCGCCCTACTGCCTGATAAAAAAAAAGATCCGTGTACGGCCAGCCTTAGCTTAGTAAACTTAGCTCATTTAGCTTAGTTTGCTATGTACTTGATAGGATAATTAAAGGTACATAGTGAACAAGGCTGAAACAACACAGATGTCTACTAAGTTTATCTACTCACAATTCCAGAGGAAGGCAAAACAAGCTCTACATTTTGCTACACAGGATGAAAAAGAAATCCTTCCAGACCCCCCAATATCATGATGGGCTGTTACACACGAGCTTCAGCTTGTATGAAAACCAGAAAAGTTTGACAAAGCACTTGCAAAACTTTCACCAATCTCACCAATCTTTGTTGAAGCTTGTAAACTATAATTTAACTCCTGTTTGTAAATGTTGAACACAGATCCTAACGCTCATAAAACGCTCTCCATGCATCTCAATGGACCCTTTCACACTGAGTTCTGCAAGCAGCATCTTTGGAGCAGCTTTTGGGCGCTGGAAAAAATGCTCCAAAAACACCCCTCTCCATTGAAATGAATTGAAAGCGCTGTAAAAACGCCTTACCCTTTCACACTGAGGCGTTGCACTGGCGGGGCGTTGAGAGAAGTCCTGCAAGCAGCATCTTTGGAGCAGCCTTTGGGCACTGAAAAAAATGCTCCAAAAACGCCCCTCTCCATTGAAATGAATTGAAAGCGCTGACGCTCGAAAAACGCACGAAAAACGCTTGAATAACGCTTGAAAAATGCCCCAGTGTGAAAGGGGCCTTAAACCAACTTCAAGAGGTGCTAAAGCCTGCTAGTAGCTTGTTTAAAGTGCCAATCAGCACTCCCATTAGGATCTGTGTTCAACATTTACAAACTGCAGTTGAATGGTACATTAAAAGCTTCAAAGGAGCTTGCTGAAACCTCTGCAAATGCTTTTTCAAGACTTGCTGCTCTTATACAAGCTGAAAGGGGTTGTAAAGGTTTGTCTTTTATTTTCTAAATTGGTTCCTTTAAGCTAGTGCATTGTTGGTTCACTTACCTTTTCCTTTGATTTCCCTTCTAAATGTCTTTGTTTGAATTTCTCACTTCCTGTTTCTCCTCAGTAAGCTTTCCGCCATCATCCCAGCGGTGGAAAGTCAGCCAGAACAGCTTACTGAACACTTTACTGAGGAGGAACAGGAAGTGAGAAATTCAAACAAAGAAAAAAAAACATCTACAAGGGAAATCGAAGGAAAAGGTAAGTGAACCAACAATGCACTAGCTTAAAGTAACCTATTTAGAAAAAAACTAACCTTTACAACCCCTTGAAGCCCGTGTGAAGCAGGCCTTATGAACTCCTTTGGATATTGATGGAAAATGCTTCTTTCTTCTAGATGACATAATGTAAAAATGTGTTTTTTGTTCTTGTGCTATGAATGGTGTATATTTGTCCAACTCTCCCTTCAAAGGTTCTTCACTGACTAAAACATAGCTGAAAAGTTAAAGCGATACTAAAGCTTAAAGTGGAGTTCCACCCATTTTTTTATGTTTGTCTGTGCTGCATGCTCTAATCTCATAGTGTTCAGAATGGACAATTTTTATTTAATTTGTTGCTTGTAAATACCTTTATTTTGTAGTCCTTCATTACTTCCTCCTCCTTATTTGCCTAGGCTATTTGCAAGGGTTTCTGGGATAGGCATCATGTTTCCCAGTAGTCCTTGCAAACCTGACTGAAACCTATTACATTGCTTGTGCACTGAGCATGTGCGAGATATGCAAAGCTGAAATCCAGGAAGTCATACAGTCTGGCTTCATGATGCCCACGCTTAAGATGGCCACGGTCTATTTCTAGATTATAAACTATCTAAATGCTGTAACAACCTAACAAAACGGACCTTAGTTTACAGACTAACTTTACTAGAATACATTAAGCTTGTGTATTACAGGGGTATTTATATTTAAAAAGTGAAATTGTGGGTGGAACTCCCCTTTAATTGTTTTTAAATTAAAATAACAAAAAATATTATTTTTACCTGCTCTGTGCAATGTTTTTGCACAGAACAGCCCTCATCCTCTTCTTCTGGGGTCCCCTCTCGGCGCTCAACGCTTTTCCTTTTTGGCAAGTGCCCCAATGGAAAGCCGCTTTCCATGGGGCACCCGTGCATGCTTGCTCCTGAACCACCCTGTCTGCATTCATAGATGCAGAGCAGGCAGCTTAGCCCTGCCCCCAACTCGCTCCGCTCAGCAAAGCATTTGTGTGACAGCAGCAGGGGCCATATATTAATCTGCCCATGGAGGTCGCTGCTCTCTTGTACATTGCTGGTTTAGCTCAGGCTCAGGTAAGAAAAAGGGGGGCTGGGGGGGATTCTGCAGCATAGAAGGTTTTTCACCTTAATGCATAGAATGCATTAAAGGAGAAGTCCAGCCTAAGCTTTTTAGGCTGGGCTTCTCCTAATGGTCACAGGAGTTCAATTAATTTTGCACTCCTGTGATCTGTTTTCAACGGAGAGCGGTCTCCGTCACTGCACTACATCACTGCAAACAATCGAGGCAAAACGTCATCCTGACTTCCCAAGTCTGGATCCGCCAGCTGCCTTGATTGATAGCTGTCTCAGCGAGCCGCTGAGATACCCGCTCCCTGCCCCTCCACAGCTCATCACTCCAATGAGCGTGGAGAATCAGAGCAGGAGAGATGCTGACTGACAGGCAGCATCTCTCCACTCGGGGAGGAGTGACAACTGAGCCATTGATGGTGTTCAGTGGCTCGGTTCTCAGTGAAGAGACGCCGGGAGACAGCTGCAGCATCGGTCTGATGCTGCATCTACCGAGGTAAGTATTAATAAAAAAAAAAAAAACATATTTCTATTTTAAGGTAAAAAAAATTAAAGTGGTTGTTAACCCACATCATTTTTACAATCCTTGTCTTCTAAGGATATGTTCCCAGGCCCGGATTTTCCACAAGGCCACTGAGGCCAGGTCTTGGGGCAGCAGGGCTCCAAGGGGCGGCAGTGGCATGGAGTCCCCCGACGCCCAGAACATACAGTTAAGGGCGGTAAGTTATGGGGGAATCCGCTCGCTCGTTAACAAGTGATTGCGGCGATGTCGCCGAAATCACTTGTAAAATATGTGCTCCCGTCCGTCCTCCCCTCTCCCCCCCCACCCCACATACCTCTCTCTGCTGGCTCTGTCTTCGGGACTCCGTCCTCCCTCCGGCCACCGAGTCTGTCTCCTGTCCCTGCTGCCGATGTATGAAGTGAGAGGGGAGAGCTGTGCTAGGACTCCTGTTTTGGAGGTGACAGGGTCAATACAATAAAGAGAAAATGTCACCTCCAATTGCTATCACACAGGAAATGTTTTCTCCTGTGTGATGGCAAAAAAGTTAAGTGAAAAAAAATAACAAATAAATAAATAATAAGAAATAATAATTAAATTAATAAAATAAAAAAGAAAAGAATAAGAAACATAATAAGAAAATTATACAAAAATTAAAAAAAGTAAGCGACAAGCTACAAACAAATAAAAAAAAAAAGTGATAAAAAAGTAAAACAACAAACAAAACATATTTGAATTAACTGTGCCGCACATTCTCCGTTGATTTGGGGGGGTTCGGTTGGCAGGGATGGGGTGCATTGTGGAACCTGGCCTTGGGGCGGCAAGGAGAGCAAATCCGTCCCTGTATGTTCCCCTGTGTGTGTTTTATTAAAATAAGCAATTCTTTACCTTACCTCAGAGCGCTGAGCGCGGCTCACGTGACCCGCCAGCCCTCTCTCCTCTCCCCATCTGACAGATGCAGTGGGCGGGGCGGATGTTCCTGATGTCAGTCTGGAGGAGGGGAGTAGATAGCCAGCGGGTCATGTGAGCGGCGATCAGCACTTTGAGGTAAGGTAAATAGCAGCTTATTTTAATAAAACACACACAGAGGGACATATCTTTAGGAGACAAGGAGAATTGTATAAACTATGAAATGTTATTTCAGCAGTGGGGGAGGGGGGCTGTCCCTGACACAGGAGCTGACCGGCAGGGAGGGGGGAGAGGAGGACAGGAGAGACAGGAGAGCTGTGGATTAGGCACGTAAGCTGACCATGGTGTCTCTTAGCCCCCATTCACACCTGAGCGTAGCATTTTTGAGTGTATTTTCCGGCGTTTTGTCGCACGTTTTGTCGCGCGTATTCACACGTATTTCCACGTTTGATTACAGCGTTGTCCGACGTTTTTGAACTTCGCCATTTTTTATTTTAGCCAATAGGAAAAATTATCATCTCTTTCATCATTTGTTGCTACATAGTTACATAGTTAGTCAGGTCGAAAAAAGACACAAGTCCATCCAGTTCAACCTCAAAAAAATAAACAAACAAAATAAAAAACACAATACAATCCCATACACCCAACTCCATACCCACAGTTGATCCAGAGGAAGGCAAAAAACCCCAGCAGAGCATGATCCAATTTGCTACAGCAGGGGAAAAAATTCCTTCCTGATCCCCCGAGAGGCAATCGGATTTACCCTGGATCAACTTTACCTACAAATCTTAGTACTCAGTTATTTTATGTACATTTAGGAAAGAATCCAGGCCTTTCTTAAAGCAATCTACTGAGCTGGCCAGAACCACCTCTGGAGGGAGTCTGTTCCACATTTTCACAGCTCTTACTGTGAAAAAACCTTTCCGTATTTGGAGGTGAAATCTCTTTTCCTCTAGACGTAAAGAGTGCCCCCTTGTCCTCAGTGTTGACCGTAAAGTGAATAACTCAACACCAAGTACACTGTATGGACCTCTTATATATTTGTACATGTTGATCATATCCCCCCTAATTCTCCTCTTCTCAAGAGTGAATAGATTTAGTTCTTCTAATCTTTCCTCATAGCTGAGCTCCTCCATGCCTCTTATCAGTTTGGTTGCTCTTCTCTGCACTTTCTCCAGTTCTCCGATATCCTTTTTGAGAACTGGTGCCCAAAACTGAACTGCATATTCCAGATGAGGTCTTACTAATGATTTGTACAGGGGCAAAATTATATCTCTGTCTCTGGAGTCCATACCTCTCTTAATACAAGAAAGGACTTTGCTCGCTTTGGAAACCGCAGCTTGGCATTGCATGCCATTATTGAGCTTATGATCAACTAAAACCCCCAGATCCTTCTCCACTACAGATCCCCCCAGTTGTACTCCCCCTAGTATGTATGATGCATGCATATTCTTAGCCCCCAAGTGCATAACTTTACATTTATCAACATTAAACCTCATCTGCCACTCAGTCGCCCAATTGGACAGAGCATTGAGGTCAGCTTGTAAATTGGCGACATCCTGCAAGGACGTTATTCCACTGCATAGCTTGGTGTCATCTGCAAAGACAGAAATGTTACTTTTGATCCCAGACCCAATATCATTTATAAATATATTGAAAAGTAAGGGTCCCAGCACAGAACCTTGGGGTACACCACTGATAACATTGGACCATTCAGAGTAAGAATCATTAACCACGACTCTCTGAATTCTGGCTTTCAGCCAATTTTTGTTGCTATGTTTGTAGATTTTTTTTTATCTTCTTCCTGGGTGAATATTCTATTTCACAGAACAGATTAAAGCGACAAAACGCCCGTAGAAACGCTTGTTGTCGCGCTAGACGCTTGAATTGAGCGTTTCCATTAGTTCAGGGATATGCAATTAGCGGACCTCCAGCTGTTACGGAACTACAAGTCCCATTAGGCATAGCAAGACTGACAGCCACAAGCATGACACCCAGAGGCAGAGGCATGATGGGACTTGTAGTTTTGCAACAGCTGGACGTCCGCTAATCGCATATCCCTGCATTAGTTTCTATGGGAATACAAATGTTCAAAAACGCCCAAATCAGTCCAATTCACGCGACAAAAAAGGGGCCAGAACTTGTTTGAGCTTCAGGCGTTCGGCTTCAGGCATTTTGAGTGGAGATGTGAACCATCTTCATTGAGAATAATGGATTTTTCCCCTCTAGCGTTTTATAGCTTCAGGCTTCAGGCGACAAAACGCTCAGGTGTGAATGAGCCCTAAGGGAACAGGATCCAATTTTTTTAGGTTAACACTTTAAGGTTTTAGAACCAGTGTAATCTCCTTTATATTAAATTCTTTACAGCTGCTGCGTGTTTCTGATCAAAGAAATTAGAAAGGCAAAGTAGGCAAGACACTCATAGTATAACAAGCCATTTTTTCATTTGTTCAACTATTGCAACTGTTAACCTTAATGAATTTATTTGTATTTTTTTAAAAAGATGAATGCATACATACAATTTCTCATACATAAAAAATAATATTTCATTTTCCAGGTTGTTGAAGATTGGAAATTTGTGGCTCAAGTATTGGACCGCGTGTTTTTATGGACATTTCTTCTGGTTTCAGTCCTTGGCTCTGTATTTCTATTTATCCCAGTCATACACAAGTGGGCGAACATTATTGTGCCGATACATATTGGGAACATGTATGGAGACAGACCTACATGAACTTTTTTCTGTATATTTCTTTAAAAAAAAGAGCTTAAATATTTAATGCATAGCTCATATATTTGCTGCTGTACTGACTATTTTGAAAATGAATGCTTTAAAAGAGAAAATATTTTTTATTTAAATAGCTTGAATATTTACAATTTAAATAAATAAAAATTTATTCTAATTGTGTTGCTGTTGATTTTTGTTTTGTGACATGTATAGTAGAGCTATACATGTAAGATGAATAGCAAATCTCCCACAAGAGGTTTGGTGGAGTAATCACAGCTGCTCACACTGATAATATCATTGATTGTGATAGATTCAAGCATTGCTTTTCACTAGGCAATGTGGGGATAGTAAAAAAGTATGCTAGGGAAAAATGAAATAACAAATGTACTGTAGTACATTGTATAGTACATTTCTGCTATACATGCACATTTACTTATGTTTTATCCCTTTAACACCTTCCTACCGAGTCATATTAAAATGACGTCGGCGGGAACCTCTCGTCTTTCAGACTGGACATCATATGACGTCCTTGCATTCACGGCCACTAGGGGGCGCGTGCGCATTCCTCGGGACCCAGTGCGCGTGCCCGGCGGCTGCGATGTCCACCGGGGCACCCGCGATTGCCCGCAATCACGGCAGGACCATGGATCTGTGTGTGTAAGCGGTGAGGAGACTGATGTGTGTTTCCAGTACAGAGGAACACACATCGATCTCCTCCTCTTGTGAGTCCTCCTCCCCCTTCAGTTAGAACACACTTTAGGGAACATATTTAACCCCTTCAGCGCCCCCTAGTGTTAACCCCTTCCCTGACAGTCACATTTACACAGTAATCAGTGCAGTTTTATAGCACTAATCGCTGTGTAAATGTGAATGGTCCCAAAAATGTGTCAAAAGTGTCCGATATGTCCGCCGCAATGTCAGATCGCCACCATTATTAGTTGCGGAGGCGTAGCGTAAATAGGCCGGCGTAAGCCCGCCTAATTCAAATGTGGAAGATGTGGGCGTGTTTTATGTAAATTTATTGTGACCCCACGTAAATGACGCTTTTTCCGAACGGTGCATGTGCCGTCCGTGAAAGTATCCCAGTGTGCATGCTCCAAATTAACCCGCAAAAAGACAATGCTTTCGACGTGAACCTAAATTACGCACAGTCCTAATCGCGAACGACTTACGCAAACGACATAATCGACGGAAAATTCTACGCTGGCCCGACATCCATACTTAACATTGGCTGCGCCTCATATAGGGGTAACTTTACGCCGGGAAAAGCCTAACGTAAACTGCGTATCTGTACTGGGAAAAAGGTGGAAATAAGGGCCGTCTAATTGAGCCACCCCCACTGCGCGTAACTGGAGAATATAAGTGAAAATATAGTGATATTGATAATATAAATAAATAAATTAATAAATAAATATATGTGAGCTGCTGCTCTAAAAGTTAAACAATCAATATGTAATATGCAAATACAGTGCTACCTGATGTGAAAAAAGGTATCAAATGTGATATTAAGCAGCGCTCAAGAGAATCAAATAAAAAAACACACATATAATATTGCTAAACTATTAAGTGAAAAATAATGAGTGATCCACCCTCTATGTGAAACAATATATCAGTGTCAAAAAATAGGTGTCAATAATACACCCAAAATAACAGGTTGGCAAAAAATAAATCCATAAACTGATTGTGTGAACGTAAATGAAGTTCATAAATGGAGAACAGAAGAAATCCCTTCACGATCTTCAGACAGTGCTTTCACCACACCACAGTGACTGCGTGATTCCACCACCCATCAGAATGCAAACTCACCACAATAAACGGCCTGACACTCTCGTGTTAAGGCACACAGGCTTTTTAACTGAACCACTCAGTTTAATTGATGGAACTCCCTCTTTGGAAACTGGAGCACTCAGTTAAATAAATGGAGATCCGTTGGAAAAAGGAAAAACTCCAAGATGACAGCCACATGTATAATGAAGAGAGAGAGCACAATAGTGTGATATTGCAACACAACTTTTAATAAAAACACTAAAAATCTCCCAATAGATGCACTCACAAAAATGACTCTTGTCATAAGCAGTGATTAAATCCAAACATCACACGGTGTAAACACAAACGAAAATTTTCCTCCAGGTGAACCAGTGGTCACGGCGGACCAACAAATAGCCCAGGTTTACTCACAGCCCTATGAAGGTGTACTGGAGTCGCTCTTCAGATGACTATATTGGTGACAGATGGACCGTTCCACGCCCGACCAGTTCAGTTTAAGGTATGCGGTTGTAACTTAGTACCCACGCCCCGACATGTTTCATCATACTGATTTAATCATGGGGATGCTTACCAGATGTCACATGCCGCTATATGTAGCTGCCAAGGTCCCCCCTCACTTGCACATTGGTGCACGCCTTCCGTTCATTACAAGCATCAGCTGTGTGGACAAACGTCCCACTCAGCTGTGCTGGCATGCAAGTGTGCAGCTCTGACCAAACAGAGCAGCATAATCATGTGTGCGAGGTGGAGGCCCCCAGTGGTGACGTTGGTGTACTACACCTAATCACACTGCCTGTATTCAATGAAGTGTCTATCACCAGTGGTCAAACTGGTGTATGACACCCATTCCCACTGCCTATATTCGATACAGTGTCTAACCCCAGTGGTGAAACTGGTGTATGACACCCATCAAGCATAGAGTGTACTGCAAACTGAAAGAAGGGGGATATCCCTCTAAGAAATAACTAACAGCCATTCGGGTGTCCCCATGACCACGAGTCACCTCCAGGTCTATACAAACACGATCTAACAGTGTAAAGTCAGAAACACAAAGTACAATATCTCTCATTAATCTAAAGTGAGAGCATACTACATGGTTATATGAATCTAAAAAAGAATATATATTATTCCAAAATCTAAAAACACATAATCAACCATAAATATATATAAAACTGAATTAAATACATATAGTATAGGCGGTATTCCTAAAATTATATTGAAGAGTTGCATATATTATTATCCATCATAAAATTTCAATAAAATGGTAGTAATCAAAATGAATAAAAAATGTCTACACATATATACATACATACATATACATATATACATATATACATATATACATACACACATAAAAACTATTATTTTTAAAAAAGATTCTATAAACTGGAAAACGATTTTACACTGGGGCATGTACTTTGAGCGAGATATACATAAATATGGGCAAGTTTAGACATGCAATGGTTCAAATTAAAGTGGGTGAACTTCATCATCTCCATATGCATGGCATAACAAAAATTTAATTATATAGTCATACAGAGCCCATGATCATAGTGGGTGGCTCAGTTGTCTGGCCCCCTTGTACCAACATAATTCATGACCATACTATATATATGTACACCTTAAAACCTGCTCCTAGTCTAAACATTACTGATGAAGCAGTTCACGTCCAACTCTATGTTGAGGCCCCTCGGAAATTGACTTTTTAAAAGAAAGATCCATTGAGTTTCTCGCTGCGATAGATCTCTCACCCTGTTTGAACCTCTCCATGAAGGGTGTACGCAGTCAATGCCACAGAACTGAGCTAGCGAAGGATCTTTGTTATGTTTTTCCTTAAAGTGGACTGACACACTGTGGTAATCAAAGCCCTTCTTTATGTTTGCCAGGTGTTCAGCCACTCGTATCCGCAATAACCTCTTAGTTCTTCCTACATAAAGTAGTCCACATGGGCACCAAATCAAATATACTACATGAGAAGAGTTGCAGGTGATAAATTCTTTAATAGAGAAAATCTTCCCATCACTGCTCGTGACCTGTTGTTTTCCTCTATTACTTATCTGCACAGTTCTGCAACAAATGCATTTCCTGCACGAGTAGAACCCCTTGAAATCTATTCTGAGGGCCTGCTGATCTGGGGGATCTAGAATCTTGCGGACCACCTTGTCGCCGAAATTAGGAGCCCTCCTATAGATGAATCGTGGTTGACTCGGAAGTATTTCGGCAAAGTGTCTGTCCTTCCCCAGGATGTGCCAGTGATTCTTGATGATAGCCTCTACCTCCCTGTATTGGGCATGAAACCCAGACAGGAAGCCCCATTGGTGTTGGTTATTATTTGGCTGTTCTACCTTCTTCTCTAAGCATTTTTCTCTAGGGATAGCAGCAATTTCTTCAATCATTGTGTTCAGAGCTGGCTCATCATATCCCTTCTGAACAAATTTATTCTTCAGTGTTTGTGCTTGTGAGAGATAATCATTGGCATCTGAGCAATTGCGACGAACTCTTAAAAATTGCCCCTTAGGGATATTTTTAATCCATGCTGGGTGGTGTCCACTATTAATGGACAAATAACTGTTACGATCAGTTGGCTTGAAAAAGACTTTAGTCTTTAGTTTATTTGCTTCTCTTTGGATAGTGACATCCAAAAAGTTGACCATATTTCCGCTAATTGTATATTCCAATTTAATGTTGTTGGGATTACTATTGAGGTCTTCCAGAAACTTTAGTGCATCTTGCTGCGATCCTTCCCATATAAATAAAATATCATCTATAAATCTCCGATAAAATAATAATTGGGGTCTCCGGTTATGAAAAACATGCCTGTCCTCCCACTCAGCCATGAACAGGTTGGCGAGGCTGGGGGCAAACTTTGCCCCCATAGCCACGCCAACCTGCTGGGAGAAGAAGGAGCCATCGAACCAGAAATAATTATGGGACATGCAGAACTCTAATACATGTCCCATAAATTTCTTCTGAGTATGCGGTATATCATCCCTCCTGCTAAGTGCCCAGTTCAACGCCAGTGCCGCATCATCATGCTGAATAATGGTATACAGTGATGCCACGTCAGCTGTTACCAAAAAGATGTCTGTTTCAGGCCTGATGCTCACTTTGTCTAGGGACTGTAGCAGGTCGGTGGTGTCTTTCAGATACGCCTTGGTTGTGCAAACACTCAGTTGGAGAAATCTGTCAAGGTATTCTCCCAATCTGGCTGTGACTGATCCAATCCCGTTAACTATTGGTCGGGCAGGTGGGATAATTTCATTTTTGTGGATCTTAGGCAAAGTGTAGATCACCGGTATCCTACACGCTGAGGGAGCTAAGTACTTTTTCTCTTTCAGATTCAAAGCTCCAGTATGATAGCCCCAATCTACCAACGCATCAAGTTGTACCTTGTATGGTTCGGTAGGGTCTGATGCTAGTTTTCTATATGTAGAAGTATCGCTCAGCATATTGGACAACTGGGTGCAGTCGAACTCCTTATCCAGGACCACCACCCCTCCCCCTTTGTCCGCTGGTCGGATCACAACATTCTTCTTATCCTCCAAAGATACAATACCTTCTTTAATATAGCGGGGATTCACACCCTTCTTCACAGGTAATTCCTCAATGTCTTTGAGTACCAACTGTTTAAAAACCTCTATAAAATGATTATTGGAAATCTGAGGATTAAATAAGGATTTATTCTTGAGTCCACTGTCAACTTTCGTTGCCACACTGGTACTTTTCATAGAAGACGTGACAGGGTGGCTCAAGAAGTATTTTTTCAAATTCAGAGTCCTGACAAATTTGTGTGTGTCTATATAGACGTCAAATTTATTCATTGTTCTTCTAGGAGCACACTTTAAACCCGTGTTGAGGATATTGAGCTCTTTCGGGCTCAACGTCACCTTACTCAGGTTGTATATTCCTGTGGTTCCACCTCCCTCATTCTTTTTTTGGGATTGTTTCCTTCGGCCTGCCCTGCATCCACGTCTTCTCTTTGATATGTTTCTGGTCCTCTTTGCGGAAATTTCGGAACGACATGCTTGTCTCCTCCTTTGTTGTTCCTGGTCTGTGAGTTCCTCCTCGGAGTCCCACCTCTCCCCCCCCTCCCCCGATGCCCTAAAAAAGGCTGTTGAGAGTAGTATCCATTATGATAGTCCTCTGCCAGAGGTTGATATCTATTGCCCATATGCCCATACTCTGGTCCTGGATAGTATCCTGGAGGGGGCGGATGGTGGGACCACTGTTGGTAATTATGTTGTGGAGGATAATTAAACTGATCTTTCCTCCCATAAAATTGTGGTGTCCGTGGGGACTGATATTGATAGCCATACTGTTGTCCATTTCTCTCCTGCCTTGAAGGTCCAGGTGATGCCTGTTGAGAGGCATATTGATCTTTTTTACCAGTGTTACTACCACTTCCTCGAGCTTGATTCGATGAGCTCCGATCAAGCTTCGATTTTTTATTATTGTTGGTGCTCTGTTTAACAGTAGTTTCCTTCTTGGGTATAGCATCCAGGATTCTTGATGGTTGTTGTGAGGCCACAGTGGCTTCCTCATCAATATCATTGTTAATGATTCCTGTGCTTTGCCAAGCATAAATTCTATTATTCTTAAAGTCCTCCGAATCCCTATTGAATTTTTTGACTTTCCTTTTCTGTGTTTCTCTGTCAATTTTTTCCAGTTTCTTTTTCATATTAACATTAAAATCCTTTATTAAACTGGTTTCCTTAATTGGTTCCAATTTGTTTCGTAAAACCTGAATTTTTTCATTCAGTAGGGCCAGTTTGATTTCTTTCCTTTTAAGAACTAAATTCTGCAACTCTTTCCCTGCTTTATTGAAAAAACTTAACCATTCGGTCATGTACTTAGTGTCGGTTAAACCATCTTGAGGTGTCACCTCCCACCTCAAGCTTCTGAAAATAAGACCCTCCTTGTTATAGTGTTCAAAGGTGAACACGTCCCACCAGGCTTTGACCTGTTTTTCTAATAGGTTCTCTAAAGCTTTCAGAGTTCCTGGATAGTCTTCCTCACACTCTGCCATTTCCTGGTTGGTGGAGAAAACTGATTCTGCATTAATCTGTCTATTCGACAAAAAATTAATGACTTCCATAGCAGCAGTGAGTAAAAATAAATATGTATGGGAAAAAGGTGGAAATAAGGGCCGTCTAATTGAGCCACCCCCACTGCGCGTAACTGGAGAATATAAGTGAAAATATAGTGATATTGATAATATAAATAAATAAATTAATAAATAAATATATGTGAGCTGCTGCTCTAAAAGTTAAACAATCAATATGTAATATGCAAATACAGTGCTACCTGATGTGAAAAAAGGTATCAAATGTGATATTAAGCAGCGCTCAAGAGAATCAAATAAAAAAACACACATATAATATTGCTAAACTATTAAGTGAAAAATAATGAGTGATCCACCCTCTATGTGAAACAATATATCAGTGTCAAAAAATAGGTGTCAATAATACACCCAAAATAACAGGTTGGCAAAAAATAAATCCATAAACTGATTGTGTGAACGTAAATGAAGTTCATAAATGGAGAACAGAAGAAATCCCTTCACGATCTTCAGACAGTGCTTTCACCACACCACAGTGACTGCGTGATTCCACCACCCATCAGAATGCAAACTCACCACAATAAACGGCCTGACACTCTCGTGTTAAGGCACACAGGCTTTTTAACTGAACCACTCAGTTTAATTGATGGAACTCCCTCTTTGGAAACTGGAGCACTCAGTTAAATAAATGGAGATCCGTTGGAAACTGGAAAAAATTGACAGAGAAACACAGAAAAGGAAAGTCAAAAAATTCAATAGGGATTCGGAGGACTTTAAGAATAATAGAATTTATGCTTGGCAAAGCACAGGAATCATTAACAATGATATTGATGAGGAAGCCACTGTGGCCTCACAACAACCATCAAGAATCCTGGATGCTATACCCAAGAAGGAAACTACTGTTAAACAGAGCACCAACAATAATAAAAAATCGAAGCTTGATCGGAGCTCATCGAATCAAGCTCGAGGAAGTGGTAGTAACACTGGTAAAAAAGATCAATATGCCTCTCAACAGGCATCACCTGGACCTTCAAGGCAGGAGAGAAATGGACAACAGTATGGCTATCAATATCAGTCCCCACGGACACCACAATTTTATGGGAGGAAAGATCAGTTTAATTATCCTCCACAACATAATTACCAACAGTGGTCCCACCATCCGCCCCCTCCAGGATACTATCCAGGACCAGAGTATGGGCATATGGGCAATAGATATCAACCTCTGGCAGAGGACTATCATAATGGATACTACTCTCAACAGCCTTTTTTAGGGCATCGGGGGAGGGGGGGGAGAGGTGGGACTCCGAGGAGGAACTCACAGACCAGGAACAACAAAGGAGGAGACAAGCATGTCGTTCCGAAATTTCCGCAAAGAGGACCAGAAACATATCAAAGAGAAGACGTGGATGCAGGGCAGGCCGAAGGAAACAATCCCAAAAAAAGAATGAGGGAGGTGGAACCACAGGAATATACAACCTGAGTAAGGTGACGTTGAGCCCGAAAGAGCTCAATATCCTCAACACGGGTTTAAAGTGTGCTCCTAGAAGAACAATGAATAAATTTGACGTCTATATAGACACACACAAATTTGTCAGGACTCTGAATTTGAAAAAATACTTCTTGAGCCACCCTGTCACGTCTTCTATGAAAAGTACCAGTGTGGCAACGAAAGTTGACAGTGGACTCAAGAATAAATCCTTATTTAATCCTCAGATTTCCAATAATCATTTTATAGAGGTTTTTAAACAGTTGGTACTCAAAGACATTGAGGAATTACCTGTGAAGAAGGGTGTGAATCCCCGCTATATTAAAGAAGGTATTGTATCTTTGGAGGATAAGAAGAATGTTGTGATCCGACCAGCGGACAAAGGGGGAGGGGTGGTGGTCCTGGATAAGGAGTTCTACTGCACCCAGTTGTCCAATATGCTGAGCGATACTTCTACATATAGAAAACTAGCATCAGACCCTACCGAACCATACAAGGTACAACTTGATGCGTTGGTAGATTGGGGCTATCATACTGGAGCTTTGAATCTGAAAGAGAAAAAGTACTTAGCTCCCTCAGCGTGTAGGATACCGGTGATCTACACTTTGCCTAAGATCCACAAAAATGAAATTATCCCACCTGCCCGACCAATAGTTAACGGGATTGGATCAGTCACAGCCAGATTGGGAGAATACCTTGACAGATTTCTCCAACTGAGTGTTTGCACAACCAAGGCGTATCTGAAAGACACCACCGACCTGCTACAGTCCCTAGACAAAGTGAGCATCAGGCCTGAAACAGACATCTTTTTGGTAACAGCTGACGTGGCATCACTGTATACCATTATTCAGCATGATGATGCGGCACTGGCGTTGAACTGGGCACTTAGCAGGAGGGATGATATACCGCATACTCAGAAGAAATTTATGGGACATGTATTAGAGTTCTGCATGTCCCATAATTATTTCTGGTTCGATGGCTCCTTCTTCTCCCAGCAGGTTGGCGTGGCTATGGGGGCAAAGTTTGCCCCCAGCCTCGCCAACCTGTTCATGGCTGAGTGGGAGGACAGGCATGTTTTTCATAACCGGAGACCCCAATTATTATTTTATCGGAGATTTATAGATGATATTTTATTTATATGGGAAGGATCGCAGCAAGATGCACTAAAGTTTCTGGAAGACCTCAATAGTAATCCCAACAACATTAAATTGGAATATACAATTAGCGGAAATATGGTCAACTTTTTGGATGTCACTATCCAAAGAGAAGCAAATAAACTAAAGACTAAAGTCTTTTTCAAGCCAACTGATCGTAACAGTTATTTGTCCATTAATAGTGGACACCACCCAGCATGGATTAAAAATATCCCTAAGGGGCAATTTTTAAGAGTTCGTCGCAATTGCTCAGATGCCAATGATTATCTCTCACAAGCACAAACACTGAAGAATAAATTTGTTCAGAAGGGATATGATGAGCCAGCTCTGAACACAATGATTGAAGAAATTGCTGCTATCCCTAGAGAAAAATGCTTAGAGAAGAAGGTAGAACAGCCAAATAATAACCAACACCAATGGGGCTTCCTGTCTGGGTTTCATGCCCAATACAGGGAGGTAGAGGCTATCATCAAGAATCACTGGCACATCCTGGGGAAGGACAGACACTTTGCCGAAATACTTCCGAGTCAACCACGATTCATCTATAGGAGGGCTCCTAATTTCGGCGACAAGGTGGTCCGCAAGATTCTAGATCCCCCAGATCAGCAGGCCCTCAGAATAGATTTCAAGGGGTTCTACTCGTGCAGGAAATGCATTTGTTGCAGAACTGTGCAGATAAGTAATAGAGGAAAACAACAGGTCACGAGCAGTGATGGGAAGATTTTCTCTATTAAAGAATTTATCACCTGCAACTCTTCTCATGTAGTATATTTGATTTGGTGCCCATGTGGACTACTTTATGTAGGAAGAACTAAGAGGTTATTGCGGATACGAGTGGCTGAACACCTGGCAAACATAAAGAAGGGCTTTGATTACCACAGTGTGTCAGTCCACTTTAAGGAAAAACATAACAAAGATCCTTCGCTAGCTCAGTTCTGTGGCATTGACTGCGTACACCCTTCATGGAGAGGTTCAAACAGGGTGAGAGATCTATCGCAGCGAGAAACTCAATGGATCTTTCTTTTAAAAAGTCAATTTCCGAGGGGCCTCAACATAGAGTTGGACGTGAACTGCTTCATCAGTAATGTTTAGACTAGGAGCAGGTTTTAAGGTGTACATATATATAGTATGGTCATGAATTATGTTGGTACAAGGGGGCCAGACAACTGAGCCACCCACTATGATCATGGGCTCTGTATGACTATATAATTAAATTTTTGTTATGCCATGCATATGGAGATGATGAAGTTCACCCACTTTAATTTGAACCATTGCATGTCTAAACTTGCCCATATTTATGTATATCTCGTTCAAAGTACATGCCCCAGTGTAAAATCGTTTTTCAGTTTATAGAATCTTTTTTAAAAATAATAGTTTTTATGTGTGTATGTATATATGTATATATGTATATATGTATATGTATGTATGTATATATGTGTAGACATTTTTTATTCATTTTGATTACTACCATTTTATTGAAATTTTATGATGGATAATAATATATGCAACTCTTCAATATAATTTTAGGAATACCGCCTATACTATATGTATTTAATTCAGTTTTATATATATTTATGGTTGATTATGTGTTTTTAGATTTTGGAATAATATATATTCTTTTTTAGATTCATATAACCATGTAGTATGCTCTCACTTTAGATTAATGAGAGATATTGTACTTTGTGTTTCTGACTTTACACTGTTAGATCGTGTTTGTATAGACCTGGAGGTGACTCGTGGTCATGGGGACACCCGAATGGCTGTTAGTTATTTCTTAGAGGGATATCCCCCTTCTTTCAGTTTGCAGTACACTCTATGCTTGATGGGTGTCATACACCAGTTTCACCACTGGGGTTAGACACTGTATCGAATATAGGCAGTGGGAATGGGTGTCATACACCAGTTTGACCACTGGTGATAGACACTTCATTGAATACAGGCAGTGTGATTAGGTGTAGTACACCAACGTCACCACTGGGGGCCTCCACCTCGCACACATGATTATGCTGCTCTGTTTGGTCAGAGCTGCACACTTGCATGCCAGCACAGCTGAGTGGGACGTTTGTCCACACAGCTGATGCTTGTAATGAACGGAAGGCGTGCACCAATGTGCAAGTGAGGGGGGGACCTTGGCAGCTACATATAGCGGCATGTGACATCTGGTAAGCATCCCCATGATTAAATCAGTATGATGAAACATGTCGGGGCGTGGGTACTAAGTTACAACCGCATACCTTAAACTGAACTGGTCGGGCGTGGAACGGTCCATCTGTCACCAATATAGTCATCTGAAGAGCGACTCCAGTACACCTTCATAGGGCTGTGAGTAAACCTGGGCTATTTGTTGGTCCGCCGTGACCACTGGTTCACCTGGAGGAAAATTTTCGTTTGTGTTTACACCGTGTGATGTTTGGATTTAATCACTGCTTATGACAAGAGTCATTTTTGTGAGTGCATCTATTGGGAGATTTTTAGTGTTTTTATTAAAAGTTGTGTTGCAATATCACACTATTGTGCTCTCTCTCTTCATTATACATGTGGCTTTCATCTTGGAGTTTTTCCTTTTTCCAACGGATCTCCATTTATTTAACTGAGTGCTCCAGTTTCCAAAGAGGGAGTTCCATCAATTAAACTGAGTGGTTCAGTTAAAAAGCCTGTGTGCCTTAACACGAGAGTGTCAGGCCGTTTATTGTGGTGAGTTTGCATTCTGATGGGTGGTGGAATCACGCAGTCACTGTGGTGTGGTGAAAGCACTGTCTGAAGATCGTGAAGGGATTTCTTCTGTTCTCCATTTATGAACTTCATTTACGTTCACACAATCAGTTTATGGATTTATTTTTTGCCAACCTGTTATTTTGGGTGTATTATTGACACCTATTTTTTGACACTGATATATTGTTTCACATAGAGGGTGGATCACTCATTATTTTTCACTTAATAGTTTAGCAATATTATATGTGTGTTTTTTTATTTGATTCTCTTGAGCGCTGCTTAATATCACATTTGATACCTTTTTTCACATCAGGTAGCACTGTATTTGCATATTACATATTGATTGCGTATCTGTACTGCGTCGGCCGGGCGTACGTTCGTGAATTGGCGTATCTAGCTGATTTACATATTCTAGCAACATTTAAGCGTATCTCAGTTTGAGCATACGTTTAAAGTTGCGACTGCGCGGATTCGGACTTACGACGGCGTATCTACAGATACGCCCGTCGTAAGTCTTTCTGAATCCGGGCCATTGTGTTTTTTTTTTCAAAATTGTCGCTCTTCTTTTGTTTATAGCGCAAAAAAATAAAAACGCAGAGGTGATCAAATACCACCAAAATAAAGCTCTATTTGTGGGGAAAAAAGGGCATCAATTTTGTTTGGGAGCCACACCGCACGACCGCGCAATTGTCATTCAAAATGCGACAGCGCTGAAAACTAAAAATTGGTCTGGGCAGGAAGGGGGTGAAAATGCCCTGTATTGAAGTGGTTAAAGACCCTGTAAATACAGAAAAATATCTGTTGATTTGCCAGACATCCTGAGTTCTGTTGCGGGCTGACAACACACAGCATTTTTGTTGGCTGGGTGTGTTGTCAGCCCTGGCCAGTTATTTTTTTATAAACTACTCAAATCTATTCTCCACAACATAGACATTAACTTAAAGGGGCTGTAAAGGCAGAAGGTTTTTGATTTTAAGATTAAGCATTAAGATAAAAAGCCTTCTATGTGCAGCAGTCCCCCTCAGCCCCCCTAATACTTACCTGAGACCATCTTGATCCACTGATGTTGAAGGATTGTCTCAGCTGACAGACACTGCCCTCTTCATTGGCTGAGACAGCAGCGTGGCACCATTGACTCCCGCTTCTGTCAATCAAAGTCAATCAGTTTATGAGGAAAGAAAGGGGTGGGGCTGGGCCATGGCTAAGTGTCTCGGGTGCCCCCATAGAAAGCTGCTTGCTGTGGGGGCACTCAACAGGAGGGAGGGGCCTGGAGCACCAACAAGGAACCCGAGAAGAGGAGAATGAGGGCTGCTCTGTGCAAAAACACTACACAGAGGAGGTAAGTATGACATATTTGTTATTTTTAACTAAACAAAATGAGACTTTACAATCACTTTAAGCCTGGTACAAACTATTCATTGATTTTTTATTCAACCAAGCAGGTAGGATGGAAAAGCTCTGCTCATAGCCCCTGTACTAACAATCCGACATTAGGACAGTGATCTCACCCATTGTGCTGTTGTGTTCTGACAGGGGGACGGCCCCCCAACCAGAATACTCCGGTCAGCGCTCTAAGCCATTGGCTAAGAGCGATTTCCGGGAGCCTGTCGGCTGCTGATTTCCCAGCATGCTCATCCGACAGAAGCCGGGCCAAGCATACACACAGGCTGATGTCACCCGGCATTCAGCCTGTGTGTAAGTGGCTTTAGTCTGCAGTCCAAGATAAGAATAAGGGCTAATCAGACTCTTTGAGATAACACAGGAAACATGTACAGGACAGCTCTGCATTTATGACATAATCAACAGATGTTTTTCTGCACTTATTAATCAGATTAAACAATTAAAAACAATTTAATTGTAAATTAAAGAGAGCAAAAGTAGCAAATGAATAAACTTTTCTTTGTACAGAAAAATATTTTATGACATGATGCAAATTTCTGTGAATGATAAATCTCAGTTTCCTTTTTTCAGCATAAAAGGGTACACATGATTGACTGCACATGCCAGTGCTTACTCATATAATATCCTCTAGGCCAGATTAACGTAAATGAATGTACTGTAAAAGTTTGTATAATAAAGTCACCTTCATACCTCCACTCCAGTGCAATTAGAGTAGAACTATTGGCAAAACATTTTTTTTTTCATTTTGGATAGAGTAAAGGATTTTTTATTTATTTTTTGCCATCTGTGTCTCATTGCGCACATTTCCCTTTACTTCCTGTCCCATAACCAAACAGGATGTGGGAGTTACTCCCTGCAAATTAGGAGAATTCTTTGGGGACCCCAGGTCACCAGAACTAGTGTTCCCATTGGAAGAGGGAACATACAGGGATGTACTATTGCCATAAACACATGCACACACCACAGGTTGAACTGTGCGGGCTGATGTATTTTTTCAACCTTACTGGCCATGTAACGTTTACTATGTAAATATGATTTCCCCTCTATTACTTTTCTAGGGACAACCCAAGATTCAGGGTTTTATTTTACTTTTACTTTCAATGATAATGGTAAACAGGACAAATAGAGAAGGTGAATCTCTTTAACGGGGACATAGACAGCAATAATAACTGACAAGTCTTCCAATCCCTCTAATTCTATCCAAAATGAAAAAAAAAGTTTTGCCTTTACCTTAAATTATACTTTAAAAAGGGCATGTCTAAAATACATGCAACCAGGGCAGCCATCACACATACACAGCTTATGCCCCTGGAGCAGAGAACTGGGGGGGCCCCTCCTCTCTCCTGCCGCGAGATAAGCGGGGGGTTGTGGTAATGAAAGTGTCATCTCTTCTCTCTCCTGCCGCGAGATGATAAGCGGGGGGAGGATGTGGTTGGGTTGGTGCTGACAAACAAAACAAAGTTAAGTCAATTCTCTTCTCTCTGCTGCCGCAAGTTGCTAAAGTCGTACGAAAAAAAGAATACTTAAAAAAAAAAAAGTTTCGAAAGGTGACCCCCCCGTAAAACGAAAAAATAAATAAAAGGGGGGCTGCCGGGCCCCTGGGAGCCATCGGGCCCCTTACAGGTGTAATGCCTGTAACCCCCTGCATGCAACCCTTAAATATTAAATTACCCTTTTAAACTACAGTAATAAACATTATACAATAGCTGAGAACAAATTTCTCTAATTATAGGAAGGGGTTAGAATGAAATCTGTATTGAGTGAAGTGGTCCTTTTGCTGTCTGGAAGGGAGACAACAAAGGAGACATGGAATTGTAGGCTGCATCTCCCCCCCCCCCCCCCCCCCCCAGAATAATATCTAAAATGAAATACATACAAACCCAGAATATGGCAAGAAAATTGGCTGCAGCACTTTATTGGTTTAAATCAAAACACATCACTTACAGTTTAATTACATTTTATAAAGAAATGCCATAAAAGTATCACATACTAGAGCTTAGTCAAATCTTACATAAATCTTCAAAACAGCCCCCCCTTGAATCAAGGGTGACAAACCATATAAAAGTGCCCACGGCAAAGGAGGGTGGGTGGGTGCTTGCTGACCTGGGGCTGCCACACAACACATCCCAAAATGCTGGCTGCTTTTTCTACTTTTCTACCGCAATTCCAAGCCAAGGAAGATTCTGGAACAGCATGTGATAGGATTCATCCAATAAAGGTTACCTGTGCAGGCAAGGTGAATTTTTTAAAGGGGCAATGACCCCCCACACACGAGCTTAAAATTAACAAACAGCAATGTATATGTACAATATCTGGGAGCTGCATCCGAAAGCCCATGTCTGTGGGCCCACATTGTGCCCCCATTAAAGTCAATTTCTTGCTACAGCACCAGCGTCTGAAGACATTTCCTGCTACATTATCAGCATTTTAAAAACAAATATTTTTTCTTCTAATTTGGGAGGAATACTGGGTTCCTTGGGACTTTTCTTTAATGCAAAATATTACAAATATAACAGAACAAATATGTAACATACTGTTTTAAATTATTAAAATTAACCATCCACATTAATTTTAAACTTAAAATCAATGAGGGCTTACACTAAATGAAAAAAAAGTATTAAAATGCAGTAATGCAGTATGTTTCCTTAGACATCATAATGTATTGTACTATGTTGGTACATCGTTTATTTTCTTGTTCCGTACTATATTCTATATACATATATTTTTTTCATTAATGTGTATAAAATAATTGATTTATTTATATATATTTAGTGCAGTACTAGTTTTTAATTATTTGCTTGCATTTACTTTAAGAAGCCTCAATTCCTTTAGTAAATCAACACATATGTTTTCAAATCCTGCAACCTGCAGTTTCAGATTAATTATTTCTGTGATTGATGAGCTGCTTTGCAACACAAATAGTTACATAACGAATAACAAAAATCATGATTTTTATTTTACATGACTAAGCTGAGCCATTATTGCTCATTTTTTATTTGCAAATTCAAGACGAGAACATATTTTGCTATTTTTCTGTGATGTTTATATATTATGTAGCACCCTCATCTAGTTAGGTTGTTAAGTTAAATTTCGTTTTTGGCCTCACTGTGGTCAGTGAATCAGTGATCTATTGTATTTGTCTGGTGAAGGTGAAGCTGGGTGATTAATTTCTCCTACCTGCTTCTGGAAGAATCTTCCAGAATATTGGTCAGGAAGAGTCAAATGGACACTTATGAATATTTATTATGCCTCAGCCAATCTTGAAAAGGGGCATCCAGAAGGTGACTGGGGTTGATAAATGGTTGAGAGGCCTTTCCAGAGTGCTTTTCCTCTGCTAGGTTCCAGTTCTCCTGGGTCTGCTGCTCCTGGGAGGTAGCTATAGAGAGAGACAATAAATTGTAGTCTGGGCCTCAGCAAAATCTGGGCTGAGGGCCTGGAGAAGTTACTAAAACTATTTTTGCTGGAGGGCACTGTGCTGAAGTCTTGGCCTAGAGAAGGATATTTTATCCCCCCCCCCCCTGTGAAGAACTATCTGTGGATGCTGGGTGGCAGTTCTTGGGACATTGTGAGTAAAACCTACTGTGGGACTTTCATGTGTGTCTGCATTTAGAAAAAACTGTTATGAAATGTGTCCTCCTATTGATACATTTTGAGTATTTTGAACCCCTAAACCCCTCTCCTCTTTCAAGTTACTTAGCAAAAATGTCTAAAAAAAATCCCCCTAGACTGAGCCTGTGTTGTCGGTGTTCATGGAGCTGTGCTGGTGTATGGCTACCTTTGTACTATTATGGGAGAACCTGTGTCATTCTTAGTGACCCTTCCGTGGGTGAGCATTACTATTACTTGTAACTACTCTGTACAATCTTAGAAAAGGCAAGAGGCATCATTTACATGAGAGTTTTCTTTATCATATTTAGTACAGTGGGTCACTTTGGAAAACATTAGTCTGCATGTGTACTGTAAACCCATGATTTGTAATGCACATTTGGCAACAGGGGCATAAAGAAATAATTTGCAAATTTTTGCCCTAAACTGAATACAATAAACCCAATATTATTTCTGATTTCTATTGGAGACTATGACATGTAGTTGCTCCTATACTAAAGGGTACTTTGTTTTATAATGCTTTAGACGGAATTGTATTTCAGGAGTGCACACCTTATCCATTGCCTGGTGCCAGAATTAAACCTCCTTCTGCAACTCAGAGGAACTTCAAGCATGCATATTGCTTTTTTCTATTTTTTAATACAGACAACCTCATGTCCAATTGAGTTTTGCTAAAAATCTTTGGAATTAATATATTTTGTGTATGTTCATTTTTTGAGCAATAATACACCTCAAAAATCCCATGAGCCTTTTTGCTGTCTTGAGTGCCAGATGGGGATTTCTACATCAGTGCACGGATCTATGTCTGAATCAAAAGCTCCTACACTTTATTGCATAAGCATAACAATAAAAACACAGTCAAGCTTGCATTTCTCATAGCAACATGTTGGACCATTTCTCTTTGTCAAATTAGGAGCAAACTGCACCGGTTTATTTCTAGCTTCACAAAGTGCTAGACATGGTCCAAAATGATGCTACATCAAATAAGTAGGGGGAAAGGGAGTAGCCGCTCCAGGTGGGAACCCAGACGAACATCCACCGTTGCAGACAACTCAGGTGCAGGCAATGCACTTAGCAAAGCAAGAACAAAAATTGTCTCTGGACAGCGGCACATAAAATAAAACCCAACTGCTGACACATTTCGCACTAACACTAGTGCTTAGTCATAGCTCCTTTAGCTATGACTAAGCACTAGTGTTAGTGCGAAACGCGTCAGAGGTTGGGTTTTATTTTATTTTACGTTGCTGTGACTTGTAGTGCTGTCCTTTTTTCAATAAAGGCTATAATTTGTTCAGTGTGCGGCTGTCCAGAGACAATCTTTGTTCCTACATCAAATAAGTACTGTTTTATACTGCCAAGATTATGCCAAAAAGTATAAAAGTTTTTGATTTAGACAGAGTTCTGTGTGGCAAGGTTATACATGCATTGCTTTAGTTGGAGGTCATTTGGTTCCATTGTTTAATTTCACCATATGTTGCCAGTTGGGTAACTCTCCTCTAAACTGAAACTCATAGAGCTGTGTGTTTCATACATTGCACTTATGGGGGCCAAACAGCTGTATGCAATTTGCAGACATTTGTTAATATGCTCAGGCTGCATCTGTACTATAAAATAGTGGTTCTGGATGAGTAAATTGTTCTGATAAATATGCATGGTTCTGCTCACTATGCTAAAATATTTTTGGGATTTGTGACAACATACTACCTTTAGTTTTAAGAGGGCATACTGTACCTTATAGTATGCTAGAGAACCTTTTGATTCCTTTTTAACTTCCCTAAAGTCCAACTCCAGGGAAATAAAAAAATATCCCTTGCAGTGGGTCTGTGCCCGCACTGCAATTGTTAATTGCTTATTTATGTCTAGGAGAACAATAAAATTGGAGATGCTTACCCGATCTGTAGAAAAAAACACACATATTCCCCTAATAGTGCTACAACGAGGTGTAGCAAAACACAGTGCAATCTGTGAAAAGTAGTATATGAAACCCAGTGCTGCTGCCAACCAATTGGAAAATGGGCAAAAGGACACAAACAAAGAAGCAGCGCACAATGGGTAAAATTATTATCACACTTTATAGTCTAAAATGAGAAATAACAAATAACAGAGGTATTGGCACATATAAATATAAAAATGGATACAAATTAAATATCATATATTTAAAAATGTTATTATAAGACAACAAGTCCACAATGAGAGTCCTGTGATGAAATGATTAACATCAATGTACTAGTCCCGCTGTGAATGAATTGCAAAGCTACACACCAGGACAGTTGGCAAATCACTGATGGAAAGGTTTGCATACAGTATCTCAAATGGATGGGAATCTTGCAGTGACAGATGGCTTGAGGGGACTCAGATGATGTGAGTGGGAACACACTTCAACGGAAACCCTCCAGTGCCAACCCGATGTACTGTGGATGGATGCACCACTATGAATGGAACCAGCCGACCAGAGGGAGCAAACGGGGGCACTGTACAGCGGGGAACACTCCACACTGCCGCGGTGTGTTAGGAGGTTAAGTGTGGTGTGATTACAAGTAGTCCCAGATGATTACGGGAAGCCAGTGAGAAGGAAATCCCCGACACCACCGCGATATTAACCAGTGGTCAAGCCCAAGCACAGGGCTGCTGATGTTATGACGCGGCCGCAGGTCAGATGGTTAGTGAATCACACACAGCGTCACGGGAGGAGGAAGGTACGGTGTCCGGACGCCGACTTCCTAGGATCACGTGACCGCTGTAGCCTCTTTCAACACCTATTGATGTCCACTTTAACATCTGTTTGTAGTCCTGTTTGAAAACCGACGTCCTGTCACCTTACACAGTGACGCCTGTGTTTGCTAATAACATCGCTGTCCACTCCTCCGATTGGCTACAGCGGTCGCGTGATCCTAGGAAGTCGGCGTCCGGACACCGTACCTTCCTTCTCCCGTGACGCTGTGTGTGATTCACTAACCATCTGACCTGCTGACGCGGCCGCGTCATAACATCAGCAGCCCTGTGCTTGGGCTTGCCCGCCGGTTAACATTGCGGTGGTGTGGGGATTTCCTTCTCACTGGCTTCCCGTAGTTATCTGGGACTACTTGTAATCACACCACGCTTAACCTCCTAACACATCGCGGCGGTGTGGAGTGTTCCCCGCCGTACAGTGCCCCCGTTTGCCCCCTCTGGTCGGCTGGTTCCATTCATAGTGGTGCATCCATCCACAGTACATCGGGTTGGCATTGGAGGGTTTCCGTTGAAGTGTGTTCCCACTGGCTTGCATCATCTGAGTCCCCTTGAAGCCATCTGTCACTGCAAGATTCCCATCCATTTGAGGTACTGTATGCAAACCTTTCCATCAGTGATTTGCCAACTGTCCTGGTGTGTAGCTTTGCAATTCATTCACAGCGGGACTAGTACATTGATGTTAATCATTCCATCACAGGACTCTCATTGTGGACTTGTTGTCTTATAATAATTTTTTTATATATATGATATTTAATTTTTATCCATTTTTATATTTATATGTGCCAATACCTCTGTTATTTGTTATTTCTCATTTTAGACTATAAAGTGTGATAATAATTTTACCCATTGTGCGCTGCTTCTTTGTTTTTGTCACCCGATCTGTAGCACCTCCCCACAGCTAGCTGGGTCCCCACAGCTTCTGCACCCCTATTTTGTGTTGGTCTAGGGTCCTGGCATTATCAATACCAGAGCAGGGTCTATAGTGTTACATTGGACATGATGACACCAAGAGACAGTTCACCACCAGATCACGGGGAAGTGTCGCCTGCAGGGGGAGCAAAAGATCGAGCAAGTAAAACTGCTTTTGTTTTATCCCCTGGACAAAACAAGCTATTAACCCTTTCAGTACGGTCACAGCCCAACTGCATGGGATGTATTTTGTCTCTGCTCAGTGTTGGGCTTTAAGTTAGCTAATTACTATTATTTAAAATAATTTTTACTATTTTTTAACTACTATTGCCAACTGAGGCAAGACATTATAAAGCTAAAACATATTATTTATTAGTGTCACAAAAAATGAAAAAAAAAAAAAAAAAACATTAGAAGGTAATTATTAAATTGCATTACTTTGTAAGAATGTAGAAAATCTTAATATCAAAAGAACATAACATTTTGTGTATTATGTTTCAGATGTGAAGTCAAATTCTATTCTTGGATTTGTTTGTCTTTTTTTTTATCCTTGGTGATATGTAAATACGAGAGAGCTCTTTAAATAGCTGGATAGAGCTGCTTAATTCTCCATGTGCGATTTAATTATTTACTAATTATACAGAGTATAATTTTGGGAATGTGGCAAGCCAGTTAGTGTAAGACAACCCTGCTGTTTACTTACTTTGATTAGAGGTCTTAATTTGTTTAGGCAAAAACATTCCGTTACTAGTGAGCTGTAAAAAAAGTAGCACTCATTGTGTGCCACTCAACGGCATAGTGCAATTGGAAGCAGGATTTAAGGCTAGTGGAGTCTAGGAATCTGAGAACAGAATATACTTTTAGGTATTATATTAACCTCATTTATATCTCCACATCTTCTGTTTTGTTCAGCTCTCATACACCAAACTGCAGGGTATTTAATTGTCTAAAGTAGTTGTTCCTTACATTACCTCAAATGCACTTTACCATTAGTATGTTAAACGCATTATGACAACCTGCATGTAGCCTTGAATTGTAAAAGTGATGATAATGCTAACTAACCAGATTTATGGTGCTTTTGATTTTCAAGAAATGCACTGCCATTGTTCTGATTTGACTTATGTTTTTATTTTTATTTTTACTTATCTTTTGTGTGTGGTATATCTATTTATAATAAAAAAAAAAAAATTGTGATTTTGACCCAGTGTCCAGCATATATTTGTAATTAACCAATGTAAAAGTGTATGCTACAGTACTTATTTCACTGCAATATGAGATAGTATATGCTGTTGACAAGGCCAAGGTGAACAGAAGGAGTTTCACAGTACATCGCTAACACAATTCACTAAAACCAGGCCCAGATAATAGCTGAAAAATAATTAAGTACATTCATTGTACTACATGGTGTTTTTGGCATGTTGGGCTTCCTCAATTCCTCTGTCTTCTCTGAAGAGATATGGGAACTTCTATGCAGGAATAGATGTGCATTCTTCAGCTGCTGTTGGGTACAGTAGCTTCATTTGTGATTCATGTACCCTAGAAAGAGTTATTGGTTTAGCAAATCTTAGCTTTCTCCTATCTTGTCTTATTACAGTTTATGCTATTCTTAGGGGATTATGAAGTGTTCCCAATCCCAATGGGACATACAGGGGTCCATTAAAAAGTTGTAAACCTCACAATCAAGGGAAGGTGGGAGCAGTAAGGTAACACGATTTTTTCTAAATGATCCCCTTGACTTTCAAGCACTTTTCCAGTGTTATTGCAATCTTCTGATTCCTTCAGAATAGAGCCTTTTGTCATGCATCTGCAAGTAGACCAATACAGCTTTACCAATGTCATCCAAGGAAAATGAATGTATGGCAGCAGCTAAAGAATGAGCTGAAGCATTATCGGCATGGACAATACCCCTTTCTCCAGCATTCCTCTCCCTTTTTCTTTGAAGACATCCCTCAGTTTGATCAAAAGTGAAGCATATTACACCTTTGTAAGTTTCACCTTAGTAAAAAAAGTCAACCAACAATACATTCTTCGCAACCCAAAGAAATTGATGCATCACCTTCCCAGTGGAGGAGACCACCTTCCATTACATAAACAATTATTGCAGCAAAAGTATTGGGATTCACCTCCAACAGCTACAGATTTGACAGTCTCATTGTACTCATTGTTTCTGATCAGTGGATCAAAAGAATATCACTGAGGGCTTGCTGAGCTCAGTCCTGCCAGATATTGGTTTGCTGGTGATCCTCTAGAGCAGGCGTCATCTTCAAAGTTCTCAATGTTGTGTTTGAATTCCAAGCCACATTTGTTTGACTCTGTATCATGATGGGCCATCTGTCCTCAATGTGGCCTATGTGTATTTATTAACCTCATTCAGCATCACTTTAATTTTGTAAAGCTATCAGTTCATTACCTAGTTTGTGATTTTATCCATTACGCAGGATGATGCACTTACCTCACATGTTCACTCACCTGTAAAATATGTCCAAGGCAAACACTGGGAAAACTTTTATATACCCATGAAATATTAATGATGGTACATGCCAAGTTGCACCCTTCTCCCTCGTGGTGAGGCTTACAACTATCAATTAATGCTCGTACGGCTCCTTAATAATGTTCTGTCCTGTGCATACCATGTGGTCACATTCTTATTGAAAGTATAGTACTGGAATTCCTGAATGGCCTGTAAAACATCAATACTCTGTTCATCTTAGCTGACTCCTCCTGGGTTGAAGAGACAACAATTCTGTTTTATGGCTATCCTGAATATCTGAATTTCTAGGCCTTTTTTTAGGAAGTAAGCTTAGCCACCATAGAAAGTCCTTAAATGTCCCTACTTATTTCTCTGTTTTATTTCCAAGAATGTCCTATAAATAAAAAAGCACTCCAGAACCCCTAGACTCTTAGACCAGTACCACCTTAAAAATAATTCTACTACCAAGACTTGCACCTTTTTGAGATAATAATTAACCCAAAACTTATTTTTTGCTTTCAAGGCAATATGGTATGTGTTTCTGAAATATATTATGTGTTCATTGTGTTAACATTCGTCAAATGCTTTTAGTGTCTGCATCAATTATTAAATGCCCAGGCAGATGCAGCCTTTGAAATATTTTTTTTTCTCCAGTGCTCTTGTGTCTTTGCAAGACAGAATTCATTGTTAGGAACTAGAAGATGAAATAGGAGTCACAAAAATTAATGAAAGATTTGAAAAATGTCAAATATCTTTTTACAAGGCCTTCCAAACAATAAAGGTTGTTAATTACATTCTGGAGGAGGAGAAAAATCAGCTCCTGTGTTTCAGTGAAACAGGTGAATATCCATAGTACTTATAAACCCCTATCTGGCCTTTGAAGGAGTTTTGTAAAGGACTGCACTATTGGTGAAGTACCGGCTGACTGTATAATGACCTATTATACAGTTGAATAAGTACGGGCTGACTAATAATAGAGGGTTAGGTCACCTAAAGCCTGCCAATTGCTGGCTTGTGAACTATCTGGCCTCACACAAAGGACTTGATTTACTAAAATGTAAAGTGATTTGAAGTATAATGAACTGAAGTGATCGAGCATCCAATCATGTGCATGTGGAAAAAAAATAGAGCTTATCTTGACAATGATAAAATGTTTGAAGTATGTGTGAGGCAGGCAGTTGGCAGTCATGAACTCTTAGGTCTAAAAGTGTAATTTTTAGTCTTATTTGGGAGATTTCCCTTCACTTCCTGTCCCAAAGACACAACAGGAAGAGAAAGAAAATCGCTTCAAAATGTGTCAGTTGTTGTTGGTCACCAGAACAGGTATCCCCATAGCAAACCCACCTCCCTTTCTTGTAACAACTGCAAAATTTAGGATTTCCCACTATTGCCATCAAAGACAGACAAAAATAAAGACCTAATAGGAATTTTGACATTTCCTCACTAGACCTAAACTGAGGGAAAATTTTTTTTTTATATATAAAAATTATTTTTCGAAATTGTCGCTTTTTTTATAGCACAAAAAATAAAAACCGCAGAGGTGATCAAATACAAATACAAATTCAATTTTGTTTGGGTACAGCGTCGCACGACCACGCCATTGTCAGCTAAAGCGACGCAGTGCCGAATCACAAAAAATGCTCTGGTCAGGAAGGGGGTAAATTCTTCCGAGGCTGAAGTGGTTAATACTGCTTTAAAGGGTCACTAAAGGAAAATAATTTTTTAGCTAAATCGCTTCCTTTACCTTACTGCAGTCCTGGTTTTTATGTCCTCATTGTTCGTTTTTGCTCTGATGTTGCTGTAATGCCTCTCTGTTCTGGACACTTCCTGGTTGTCTGTTTCCTGATGACCACAGTACTGGGAGATTCTAGTTTCATTTTCCAAACCATCACTGCTCTATGGCTCTGTACATGCACAGAGGCAGGATAACATGCAAAAATAAAACTAGATGCAAAAACTAAACGAGAGGTACATTATATGATTGATTTTTATGTATTTTTAATCAATTTTAAAAGGAATCAGTTAACTATTATGTCTCTATACCATGTAAACAGTCATTTCAGCAAAAAAAAAAAAAAAATCCTTTACAACTCCATTAAGTCCTTTGCCCACACATGGCATTGCACCTTAGTTGCAGTGGTGTAAAAATCAAAATAGAAAAATTTGATCAGAGCTGATTTTTTTTCCTTGGATAGTTTTTTTTATTATTATTTATTTCCCATCTTTAACAAGCTTAGATGTCTCCTTTCTATGCTCTGGTGATAACTTGCTAAGGAGGGAATTTAACCTACTAATCAAGGAACATAATTTGTTAATTTTCTACTGCTATGATTAAACCATCACTGTACAGTGAGTGATTAGTGGCAGGTATTTTTAGATCACCTTTATTAAGAAGCTACATTACAAAGATTAGCTATAAATTCCGAGTGGTATGGCATGGCAAAATTTGTCTTAAAAGAGAAGTAAGGGAATAATTTTTTTTCTTTAATAATACTCACCTAGGTGGATGCAGCATCTGTCCTATGCTGCATCTGACAGCTGATGTCTCTAACACTGAGAACCGAGTGATCAATCACCTCTGATCGCTTAGTTCTCACAACTTCCTGAGCAAAGAGCTGGGCGGATCCCAACCATATGGCTACGGTCTTGCCCGAGCTCTGTGACGTCAGCCAAAAGCGGGCTTCAGAATGAACTGCACTACTCTGCTCAGTCATGCTGGAACAGGAAGGGGCCATCCCCAAAATATTCCCACAAAGTTGGAACCATGAAGTTTTATGCTAACGCCTTAAGAGTTCCCTTCACTGGAACTAAGGGGCCAAGCCAACCTCTGAAAAACAACCCCACACCAACCAGTTTTCATGCACTTTTCAGGCGCTATTTTTAGCGCAAAAGTGCCTGAAAAGCGAATCAGTGTTAAAAAGGGTCTTACAGCATATCATAATAATATTCTTCACAGGCCCGTAGCTGCAAACCATGCATCAAGTGTCATTTCCTTTTTCCAGCAGATAGATATGCCTTTCCTCATGTCTCCGTGCTGCGCTTCTACATTGTATTTTACTTGACTAAATGTCAGTATTGCAGCTGCCCTGCACTATGACCTCACTGCATAAAAGTTCCTATAGATAAGGGTCATCAGACACAGGGCCGGCGCTACCACTAGGCGGATTAGGCAGCCGCCTAGAGCGCACTGCTGCCTAGAGCGCAGCCATGGCCAGTCACCTACTCATCCCCGCTGGATGTAACCTCTGGAGCGGTGCTGTGCGTTGCGGTGCGGTCCCTGTGCGGTGTGTCTTTAGGAGTGTGCACTGTACTGGAGCGGTCCGGAGGAGAGGGAATGTCTGCTGCCGGGGATAGTGCAGGGGCGCGGGGAGGGAACTTTCACATCAACATGCAGTGCACTGATAGATCCCTCCCCCGGCTCCCACAGCGGCAGAGTTGTCCGGCGGCTCAGGGCTCTAAAGCCGAAGATCTGGGCCGCCTCCTTCACAGTCACTAGTCGGGACTCGTGAGTGGGTGTGGCCAGCCAAGGGATGATCCCGCCTGTCACTGGGGGACGGAGAACGGAGTGGGCGGCCTCAGGGATGATCGCAGGTCTTTCTGGGCAGAGCAGCAGGTAAAAAAGAATGGTTCTAAAAATGCTGTTTTGTTTTTGATGAAGCCACTGGACTAGGAGAAATTGAGTTGAAAATTGCTCAGTCAGGACAGGGCTACAGGAAAACACAGATATCATCTTGATCTTTGTCAACTGTATGACTTATATCTTTAGACTTTTACATAGAAGTAAAAAGTGCTATTAGCTGGCAAAGATCAAGATAGTATCACTAGGTATCTACTGACTGAGCAATTTTCAACTCAATTTCTCCTAGTCCTCTGCCCTGCTGTCACCCAGTCCTCTGCCCTGCTGTCACCCAGTCCTCTGCCCTGCTGTCACCCAGTCCTCTCCTCCGCCCTGCTGTCACCCAGTCCTCTGCCCTGCTGTCACCCAGTCCTCTCCTCCACCCTGCTGTCACCCAGTCCTCTGCCCTGCGGTCACCCAGTCCTCTGCCCTGCTGTCACCCAGTCCTCTCCTCTGCCCTGCTGTCATCCAGTCCTCAGCCTTGCTGTCACCCAGTCCTCCGCCCTGCTGTCACCCAGTTCTTTGCCCTGCTGTCACCCAGTCCTCCGCCTTGCTGTCACCCACTCCTCCGCCTTGCTGTCACCCACTCCTCTGCCCTGCTGTCACCCATTCCTCCGCCCTGCTGTCACCCAGTCCTCAGCCATGCTGTCACCTAGTCCTCAGCCATGCTGTCACCCAGTCCTCTCCTCTGCCCTGCTGTCACCCAGTCCTCAGCCTTGCTGTCACCCAGTCCTCCGCCCTGCTGTCACCCAGTTCTTTGCCTTGCTGTCACCCACTCGTCCGCCTTGCTGTCACCCACTCCTCCGCCTTGCTGTCACCCACTCCTCTGCCCTGCTGTCACCCACTCCTCCGCCCTGCTGTCACCCAGTCCTCAGCCATACTGTCACCTAGTCCTCAGCCATGCTGTCACCCAGTCCTCTCCTCTGCCCTGCTGTCACCCAGTCCTCAGCCTTGCTGTCACCCAGTCCTCCGCCCTGCTGTCACCCAGTTCTCTGCCCTGCTGTCACCCAGTCCTCTCCTCTGCCCTGCTGTCATCCAGTCCTCAGCCTTGCTGTCACCCAGTCCTCCGCCCTGCTGTCACCCAGTTCTTTGCCCTGCTGTCACCCAGTCCTCCGCCTTGCTGTCACCCAGTCCTCCGCCCTGCTGTCACCCAGTTCTTTGCCTTGCTGTCACCCACTCCTCTGCCCTGCTGTCACCCAGTCCTCTCCTCCACCCTGCTGTCACCCAGTCCTCTGCCCTGCTGTCACCCAGTCCTCTGCCCTGCTGTCACCCAGTCCTCTCCTCTGCCCTGCTGTCATCCAGTCCTCAGCCTTGCTGTCACCCAGTCCTCCGCCCTGCTGTCACCCAGTTCTTTGCCCTGCTGTCACCCAGTCCTCCGCCTTGCTGTCACCCACTCCTCTGCCCTGCTGTCACCCACTCCTCTGCCCTGCTGTCACCCATTCCTCCGCCCTGCTGTCACCCAGTCCTCAGCCATGCTGTCACCCAGTCCTCTCCTCTGCCCTGCTGTCACCCAGTCCTCAGCCTTGCTGTCACCCAGTCCTCCGCCCTGCTGTCACCCAGTTCTTTGCCTTGCTGTCACCCACTCGTCCGCCTTGCTGTCACCCACTCCTCCGCCTTGCTGTCACCCACTCCTCTGCCCTGCTGTCACCCACTCCTCCGCCCTGCTGTCACCCAGTCCTTAGCCATACTGTCACCTAGTCCTCAGCCATGCTGTCACCCAGTCCTCTCCTCTGCCCTGCTGTCACCCAGTCCTCAGCCTTGCTGTCACCCAGTCCTCCGCCCTGCTGTCACCCAGTCCTCTGCCCTGCTGTCACCCAGTCCTCTCCTCTGCCCTGCTGTCATCCAGTCCTCAGCCTTGCTGTCACCCAGTCCTCCGCCCTGCTGTCACCCAGTTCTTTGCCCTGCTGTCACCCAGTCCTCCGCCTTGCTGTCACCCAGTCCTCCGCCCTGCTGTCACCCAGTTCTTTGCCTTGCTGTCACCCACTCCTCTGCCCTGCTGTCACCCAGTCCTCTCCTCCACCCTGCTGTCACCCAGTCCTCTGCCCTGCTGTCACCCAGTCCTCTGCCCTGCTGTCACCCAGTCCTCTCCTCTGCCCTGCTGTCATCCAGTCCTCAGCCTTGCTGTCACCCAGTCCTCCGCCCTGCTGTCACCCAGTTCTTTGCCCTGCTGTCACCCACTCCTCCGCCTTGCTGTCACCCACTCCTCTGCCCTGCTGTCACCCATTCCTCCGCCCTGCTGTCACCCAGTCCTCAGCCATGCTGTCACCTAGTCCTCAGCCATGCTGTCACCCAGTCCTCTCCTCTGCCCTGCTGTCACCCAGTCCTCAGCCTTGCTGTCACCCAGTCCTCCGCCCTGCTGTCACCCAGTTCTTTGCCTTGCTGTCACCCACTCGTCCGCCTTGCTGTCACCCACTCGTCCGCCTTGCTGTCACCCACTCCTCCGCCTTGCTGTCACCCACTCCTCTGCCCTGCTGTCACCCACTCCTCCGCCCTGCTGTCACCCAGTCCTCAGCCATACTGTCACCTAGTCCTCAGCCATGCTGTCACCCAGTCCTCTCCTCAGCCATGCTGTCACCCAGTCCTCAGCCTTGCTGTCACCCAGTCCTCCGCCCTGCTGTCACCCAGTTCTTTGCCTTGCTGTCACCCACTCGTCCGCCTTGCTGTCACCCACTCCTCCGCCTTGCTGTCACCCACTCCTCTGCCCTGCTGTCACCCACTCCTCCGCCCTGCTGTCACCCAGTCCTCAGCCATACTGTCACCTAGTCCTCAGCCATGCTGTCACCCAGTCCTCTCCTCTGCCCTGCTGTCACCCAGTCCTCAGCCTTGCTGTCACCCAGTTCTTTGCCCTGCTGTCACCCAGTCCTCCGCCTTGCTGTCACCCACTCCTCCGCCTTGCTGTCACCCACTCCTCTGCCCTGCTGTCACCCATTCCTCCGCCCTGCTGTCACCCAGTCCTCAGCCATGCTGTCACCTAGTCCTCAGCCATGCTGTCACCCAGTCCTCTCCTCTGCCCTGCGGTCACCCAGTCCTCAGCCTTGCTGTCACCCAGTCCTCCGCCCTGCTGTCACCCAGTTCTTTGCCTTGCTGTCACCCACTCCTCCGCCTTGCTGTCACCCACTCCTCTGCCCTGCTGTCACCCACTCCTCCGCCCTGCTGTCACCCAGTCCTCAGCCATACTGTCACCTAGTCCTCAGCCATGCTGTCACCCAGTCCTCTCCTCTGCCCTGCTGTCACCCAGTCCTCAGCCTTGCTGTCACCCAGTCCTCAGCCCTGCTGTCACCCAGTTCTCTGCCCTGCTGTCACCCAGTCCTCCGCCTTGCTGTCACCCACTCCTCCGCCCTGCTGTCACCCACTCCTCCGCCCTGCTGTCACCCACTCCTCCGCCATGCTGTCACCCAGTCCTCAGCCATGCTGTCACCCAGTCCTCAGCCATGCTGTCACCCAGTCCTCCACCCTGCTGTCACCCAGTTCTCTGCCCTGCTGTCACCCAGTCCTCCGCCTTGCTGTCACCCACTCCTCCTCCTTGCTGTCACCCACTCCTATGCCCTGCTGTCACCCACTCCTCCGCCCTGCTGTCACCCAGTACTCAGCCATGCTGTCACCCAGTCCTCAGCCATGCTGTCACCTAGTCCTCTCCTCTGCCCTGCTGTCACCCAATCTTCAGCCTTGCTGTCACCCAGTCCTCCGCCCTGCTGTCACCCAGTTCTCTGCCCTGCTGTCACCCAGTCCTCAGCCTTGCTGTCACCCAGTCCTCAGCCTTGCTGTCACCCAGTCCTCTGCCCTGCTGTCACCCAGTCCTCTCCTCTGCCCTGCTGTCATCCAGTCCTCAGCCTTGCTGTCACCCAGTCCTCCGCCCTGCTGTCACCCAGTTCTTTGCCCTGCTGTCACCCAGTCCTCCGCCTTGCTGTCACCCAGTCCTCCGCCCTGCTGTCACCCAGTTCTTTGCCCTGCTGTCACCCAGTCCTCCGCCTTGCTGTCACCCAGTCCTCCGCCCTGCTGTCACCCAGTTCTTTGCCTTGCTGTCACCCACTCCTCTGCCCTGCTGTCACCCAGTCCTCTCCTCCACCCTGCTGTCACCCAGTCCTCTGCCCTGCTGTCACCCAGTCCTCTGCCCTGCTGTCACCCAGTCCTCTCCTCTGCCCTGCTGTCACCCAGTCCTCTCCTCTGCCCTGCTGTCATCCAGTCCTCAGCCTTGCTGTCACCCAGTCCTCCGCCCTGCTGTCACCCAGTTCTTTGCCCTGCTGTCACCCAGTCCTCCGCCTTGCTGTCACCCACTCCTCCGCCTTGCTGTCACCCACTCCTCTGCCCTGCTGTCACCCATTCCTCCGCCCTGCTGTCACCCAGTCCTCAGCCATGCTGTCACCTAGTCCTCAGCCATGCTGTCACCCAGTCCTCTCCTCTGCCCTGCGGTCACCCAGTCCTCAGCCTTGCTGTCACCCAGTCCTCCGCCCTGCTGTCACCCAGTTCTTTGCCTTGCTGTCACCCACTCCTCCGCCTTGCTGTCACCCACTCCTCCGCCTTGCTGTCACCCACTCCTCTGCCCTGCTGTCACCCACTCCTCCGCCCTGCTGTCACCCAGTCCTCAGCCATACTGTCACCCAGTCCTCTCCTCTGCCCTGCTGTCACCCAGTCCTCAGCCTTGCTGTCACCCAGTCCTCCGCCCTGCTGTCACCCAGTTCTCTGCCCTGCTGTCACCCAGTCCTCCGCCTTGCTGTCACCCACTCCTCCGCCCTGCTGTCACCCACTCCTCCGCCCTGCTGTCACCCACTCCTCCGCCCTGCTGTCACCCACTCCTCCGCCATGCTGTCACCCAGTCCTCAGCCATGCTGTCACCCAGTCCTCAGCCATGCTGTCACCCAGTCCTCCGCCCTGCTGTCACCCAGTTCTCTGCCCTGCTGTCACCCAGTCCTCCGCCTTGCTGTCACCCACTCCTCCTCCTTGCTGTCACCCACTCCTATGCCCTGCTGTCACCCACTCCTCCGCCCTGCTGTCACCCAGTACTCAGCCATGCTGTCACCCAGTCCTCAGCCATGCTGTCACCCAGTCCTCTCCTCTGCCCTGCTGTCACCCAGTCCTCAGCCTTGCTGTCACCCAGTCCTCCGCCCTGCTGTCACCCAGTTCTCTGCCCTGCTGTCACCCAGTCCTCCGCCTTGCTGTCACCCACTCCTCCGCCCTGCTGTCACCCACTCCTCCGCCCTGCTGTCACCCAGTCCTCAGCCATGCTGTCACCCAGTCCTCAGCCATGCTGTCACCCAGTCCTCAGCCATGCTGTCACCCAGTCCTCAACCATGCTGTCACCCAGTCCTCAGCCATGCTGTCACCCAGTCCTCTCCTCTGCCCTGCTGTCACCCAGTCCTCTGCCCTGCTGTCACCCAGTCCTCTGCCCTGCTGTCACCCAGTCCTCTGCCCTGCTGTCACCCAGTCCTCTGCCCTGCTGTCACCCAGTCCTCAGCCATGCTGTCACCCAGTCCTCAGCCATGCTGTCACCCAGTCCTCAACCATGCTGTCACCCAGTCCTCAACCATGCTGTCACCCAGTCCTCAGCCATGCTGTCACCCAGTCCTCAGCCATGCTGTCACCCAGTCCTCCGCCCTGCTGTCACCCAGTTCTCTGCCCTGCTGTCACCCAGTCCTCCGCCTTGCTGTCACCCAGTCCTCCTCCTTGCTGTCACCCACTCCTATGCCCTGCTGTCACCCACTCCTCCGCCCTGCTGTCACCCAGTACTCAGCCATGCTGTCACCCAGTCCTCAGCCATGCTGTCACCCAGTCCTCTCCTCTGCCCTGCTGTCACCCAGTCCTCAGCCTTGCTGTCACCCAGTCCTCCGCCCTGCTGTCACCCAGTTCTCTGCCCTGCTGTCACCCAGTCCTCCGCCTTGCTGTCACCCACTCCTCCGCCCTGCTGTCACCCACTCCTCCGCCCTGCTGTCACCCAGTCCTCAGCCATGCTGTCACCCAGTCCTCAGCCATGCTGTCACCCAGTCCTCAGCCATGCTGTCACCCAGTCCTCAACCATGCTGTCACCCAGTCCTCAGCCATGCTGTCACCCAGTCCTCTCCTCTGCCCTGCTGTCACCCAGTCCTCTGCCCTGCTGTCACCCAGTCCTCTGCCCTGCTGTCACCCAGTCCTCTGCCCTGCTGTCACCCAGTCCTCTGCCCTGCTGTCACCCAGTCCTCAGCCATGCTGTCACCCAGTCCTCAGCCATGCTGTCACCCAGTCCTCAACCATGCTGTCACCCAGTCCTCAACCATGCTGTCACCCAGTCCTCAGCCATGCTGTCACCCAGTCCTCTCCTCTGCCCTGCTGTCACCCAGTCCTCTGCCCTGCTGTCACCCAGTCCAGTCCTCTGCCCTGCTGTCACCCAGTCCTCTGCCCTGCTGTCACCCAGTCCTCTGCCATGCTGTCACACAGTCCTCCGCCATACTGTCACCCAGCCCTATGCTGTCATCCTGTCCCCTGCTGTCACCCAGTCCTCTGCCCTGCTGTCACACAGTCCTCTGCCATGCTGTCACACAGTCCTCCAGTCCTCCGCCATACTGTCACCCAGCCCTATGTTGTCATCCTGTCCCCTGCTGTCACCCAGTTCTCTCTAAAAAAAAAAAAAAAAATTGTTGGCAACTATGCTCGCTGTGTACGGCAGTTCAATGAGGGTCAACAAACATCACAGGGGGTATAGACAGGGCCGGTGCTAGACTTTTGCGCCCTTTCTATACCCTATAGAGATATAGAAATTATATTTTAGCAGTATAGAAGTTTTTATTTATTTTTGGGGGGCGCAAGTAGCTGGTCTCGCCTAGGGCGCAAAAAAGTCTAGCACCGGCCCTGATCAGACAGGTAGATATTTTGCTACTAAAAGAGTTCATTCAGGCACTAACAGGCCTCTCTCTATTCTAAAGAGCACAGTCTGTCCTACTGACCGAAATGTACTGCAAAAGAAACACCAAAACTCCAGTTGGCGCTATATAAATCCTCGCTTACAGCTGAGGACAGAATTATTTTCCTTACTGATAACTTTACACATTCTGTCTCAGGTTCCGAACCAGGAGCCATCTGGCTCTCCATTTTTATGTGAGAGGCTTAGAACTGAGGGTAGCCTGTTCATGTTTTTTTTTTTTTTGGACCGTTTTCTTTTTTTTATAGCATTTTTTTTATCCATTTTTTTTAAAATGTTGTTAGCAGTTTATTAGATGCAAGTTAAAGTGTGAACCTAAACCAACATTAGGGTCTCCCCTCCGGCATCTATGTCCCCCATTCGGTGTGTTCCACTGAGGGTGCATTTCAGGCCAGGAGTCTGCCCTGACTTAATGTAATCAACAGAACAAATAGAAAAACATCTCAGCCACTGCACATCATACAAACCCTTGTCATGAGTGATAGCAGCCACAGCCTAACTTCATCCAGGCCACACCCCGACATATTCTGCCCCACCCATGGGGTTTAGTCATGAAGGTACTTTTCTCTATTTGTTCTGTGCAAGTTAAAGTGATTGTAAACCTCGGATATGAAATCAGAACAAAGCACAACCTATACTGTGTACTTTCTGGTGCTTCTGGTCAAATGTGCAGCAAATAAGCACTGTGGCTTAATCTCAGCTCTATAGTAAGCTTTTAAATGAACTTTTGGAGCCACAATGCAATTTAGCACCCATGTTGGCGTCTAAGAAGCTAGGTAGAGATGTTATAGCTACCTAAATTACTCCGCTGTTTGGAAGTGTGCTATCCTCTTTCTGAGTGCATTGAGGGACTATTTAACCTAGAGATTCCAAAAGCAATCTCACTGTGGGCTAGGAAAACCACAAACATATACCAACAGGTCTAGACACAACAACAGCAAAGCTATGAACTGCCTGCAACTCAAACAGCCTAATCAGGGGATTTTTCACCCAAAGTTGCCCTCAGATGAGCCCAAATGTCTAACTGGTAAAACTTAGAGAACGTGAGGATAGAAGTCCGGGTTATCTGAAGCCAAAAAGTTCAGGAAACACTCACAGATATAGTGTGCTGTTCAGGATTGAACCTGAACTCTAGACCACAGGGTCTAGGGTTGCTGGAGCATCAGTACAGGGTCCATCTTGGAGTTTGAAAGAAGCAGAGGCTGAGAATTAGTCCCTGAACCACATACAGTCAATAGAAGGAAACTACCTGTGGTGGGCGAACCAGAGGTAGACAGAGGGAACAGGTACAGATGTCCTGGTTGGGGAGATAGATAGAAACTACCCTAGGCAAGAGCAGGAACTCAGTTATGCAAAACCATGAAGGGTTCCTGCTGGATAAGTCTTCCAGTCCAAACACTCCCTTAACAAAGTAAAGGCTAGCAGAGAACTATCTCAGAAACCACAGAGTCACAAGGGGCATCAACATGAAAGGCTGCTAATAGTGCTGAGAACCAAAGGTTGGCTGAGACCTAGCTGCAGAAGAGCACAAAGGGAAACTCCTGGGGAGGAAGTCCTAAAGCTTACTTCAAGAAAAGCATGCATTACATGTTCACTGATAGATTATACAAAAAGTAAACCTCCCAGCTTAACATCAATGGATTCCCAGACTCCATGAAGCTCTGCCTCTCAGCACCTAAGTTTTAACCACCCCGCTGTTAAAGGCAGCAACCATAGCACCAGAGGCTAAACTGTCTAGTCTGTAGTTTGACCTGGAGACCAGAAAATCAACCTTTACCTGCAACACACATTCTGGAATACCCCATGAGTAGGCACCACTCACATGGGTGCAGGCTGAGGCAGTTTGACTGCCATTTGTGTTTGTTTGGAATTAAAATGGCTAACAAGGCTGGAACATGATGTTCTGCCAAGGGACAGTCAAACTGTCCATGACTTGTGAATGCTACTTGGGAAACAAGACTCCAATGTATACAAAGTTTACTGCAAACAAGAGTGTCCAGGTCTCCTTTTCAGACCAAATGACTGGCATTTGTCGCAATGATTTTGTAAATAACAGGACAGGAGGAATGCTTCGCTCCAGAGCTGGACTCATGTCCCTTTGAAGAGAGCATGCCATCTTGTAAAAGTTTGTGGAGAAACTAAACCAAAGGGTATGCCTCACAAGAGACTACCTTCAGATCTGGGATTCTTATACAAAGTGGAAAATGAGAGACATGGAGAGCTTGAATTTATTAAAATTATCAATAAGGAAAAGAACTATGGGCCAGATCCACAGCCAGCGGGCTTAACTTAAATCTTCCTATTTAAGTTACACCGCCGCAAAATCTCTACCTAAGTGCCCGATCCACAAAGCACTTACCTAGAAATTTTCGGCTGTGTAACTTAAATGTGTCCGGCGCAAGGCGTGCCCAATCTAATGGGGCGAGTCCCATTTAAATTAGGCGCGCTCCCACGCCGGACATACTGCGCATGCTCCTGACGCGATTTTCCCGACGTGCTTTGTGCAAAGTTACGTTACGCCGAGTTTTGTGAATCGCGCCGGGTAAAAAAAGTTGCGTCGGGAAAAAAAAGAGATGCAGCGTGGAAATTTTTTTTTTTTAAAAAAATTTGACAGCGTCGCGGGAAAGAAGGGTCTACTTTTACATGGTGTACTAACTTTACACTTTGTAAAAGTAGCCCTAATTTTGCGTTTGCAAACTAACAACTTACGGAGACTTCACAAAGGGAAACCGCTTCGTGGATCTCCGTAAGTGCTAATTTGCATACCCGAAGCGGCATTTCGACGAGAAATGCCCCCAGCGGCGGCCGAGGTACTGCATCCTAAGATCCGACAGTGTAAAACTATTACACCTGCCGGATCTTAGGAATATCTATGCGTAACTGATTCTGTGAATCAGTCGCATAGATAGAAACAGGGATACGACGGCGTATCAGTAGATACGCCGGCGTATCCATTTTGTGGATCTGGCCCTATGTTCTGAGATGTGTGCAGGACTGTGAAAAATGGTGTATCCTAGACAGGATTGAATGGTGAACAGAAATGCTGCAAATAAAATGTGAGACACACACACAATAAAGACCTATAATTATTAAAAAGCTGTGCAAAATAGTGCTTCAAGATGCAAAACAGATACTGGAGCAAAAACACCTTGAAAGTAGTAAAACAAAAAACAGGACAATGTCCGTCCACCCTAAATAATAACAGCAGTACATAAAGAGTTAATTACATAAATGAGGGTGCTAGAACCATAGATTGGAATTTAACAAGAAAGACCTAGGACCAATAATGATGGGAATTGTAGTTCCTGAACACCTGGAGGGCCGTAGTTTGAAGACCCCTGCTCTACAGTAGTTCTGCTACTCATAGGAAAGGTATCCTCTATAAAAGCTATCCTCCCTTCAATCCATCATGAATGCTGCTGCCAGACTCATCCAAATTACCAACCGTTCTGTGTCTGCTACTCCTCTCTGTCAATCCCTCCACTGGCTCCCGCTTACCCAACAAATTAAATTCAAAATACTAACAACAACTTACAAAGCCATCCACAATTTATCCCTCAGATATATCACTAGCCTAGTCTCAAAATACCAACCTAAACCTTCATTCCTCTCAAGACCTCCTGCTCTCTAGCTCCCTCGTCACCTCCTCTTTTGCTCGCCTCCAGGACTTTTCCAGAGCCCTTCCAATTCTATGGATCTCCTTACCCCAACCTTACCCCAACCTGTCCAATCATCTCCTACTCTATTATCTTTTAGACGATCCCTGAAAACCCTCCTCTTCAAAGAAGCCTATCCTGCCCACACCTAACAACTGCATTTTCATTTTTTCCATAAGTTCACCCCCCACAGTTATTAGTTTTTGTATCACTTGACCCTTCCTTCTAGATTGTAAGCTCTAACGAGTAGGGCCCTCTAATTCCTCCTGTATTGAATTGTATTTTAACTGTACTGTCTGCCCTCATGCTATAAAGCTCTGTGCAAACTGTTGGCACTATATAAATCCTGTATAATAATAATAATAATAATAATAATAATAAAGAAATAGCCCAGCAGGGGCAAGGCTATGGGCTCTACTAATGCCAACTGAAGGAAGTTTTGACATTGCATTTCCTGACTTAAAGCGGGGGTTCACCCTTAGAGGGCACTTTTCCCCCTTAGATTCCTGCTCGTTTTTACTAGGGGAATCGGCTATTTATTTTAAAATATGTGCAGTACTTACCCGTTTACGAGATGCATCCTCTCCGTCGCTTCCGGGTATGGGCTTCGGGAATGGGCGTTCCTTCTTGATTGACAGGCTCCCGAGAGGCTTCCGACGGTCGCATCCATCGCGTCACGATTTTCCGAAAGAAGCCGAACGTCGGTGCGCAGGCGCAGTACAGAGCCGCACCGACGTTCGGCTTCTTTCGGCTACGAGTGACGCGATGGATGCGACCGTCGGAAGCCTCTCGGAAGGCTGTCAATCAAGAAGGAACGCCCGCTCCCGAAGACCCATACCCGGAAGCGACGGAAGAAGATGCAGCTCGAAAACGGGTAAGTACTGCTCATATTTTAATACAAATAGCCGATTCCCCTAGACCGAACGAGCAGGAAGCTAAATGGGTGAACTCCCGCTTTAAAAATGATTTTATCTAATTGATAAACTAATGCAAATGATGTATGTAATGATCTGCTTACTGTTTTGTACTTTCTGATCCTGAATTTGTATTATATATTTTATATATAAGCCAATATTTGTTGCAAAATTACATTTTAAGAAGATTTATGAAGATATTCCATTATTTTCAAGGAAAAAATGTAATCCATGTTACTGTTACTGTCAGGCCTCGTACACACGACAGAGTTTCTCGGCAGAATTCGGCGAGAAACTCGGTCAGAGCCGGATTCTGCCGAGAAACTCTGTCGTGTGTACACTTTCGGCCCGATGGAGCCGCCGAGGAACTCGTCGAGAAAATAGAGAACATGTTCTCTATTTTCTCGTTGTTCTATGGGAGCTCTCGGCCCGCCGAGCTCCTCGGCGGCTTCAGGGCTGAACTGGCCGAGGAACTCGATGTGTTTGGCACGTCGAGTTCCTCGGCCGTGTGTACGAGGCCTTACTCAGCAGTAGTCTTTCTTTTCCACACAATTTATGAAAAACAATTCGTAAGGGAAAAAAGATTAGGAATGACATTTGCTTATTTTTCAGGTTAAAAATATCATAGTCACAAGGAAACTAACTGCGTATTAACAATCCTACTCTAAATATTCTAAGTTGGGTGCACATTTGTTTCATTTTCCATGTGCCATTAATACAACTTTGTGTCCTCTTAGTAATCAATTAAATTAAGTGCTGTAATTATTCAAGTAGAAGTAGAAAGAGGAATTCAAGTAGCTTAAATCTGATTGAAGGTTGTGAGTCTACAAATATTATTTTGATGATCCTTTGATCAGTAAGCCTAGTTGTAAGTGAACATGCACTAGTGCATAAAATGTTTATCTAACATACTTATACAGTATTTTTGTGACTTTAGTTGGGCTTCAATTTAACCACTTGACCTCTGGAATATTTGCCCCCCTTAATGACCAGGCCATTTTGTACCCAGATATAATTTTTGTACTTTTATCCCACAAATAGAGCTTTTGTTTGGTGGTATTTGATCACCTCTGCTGGTTTTATTTTTTACGATATAAACAATAAAAGCTGATCATTTAGAAAAAACAAACAAACAAGCTGCTTGGCTCTCTAGAGTATCATTGTCTGGGTCATTATGCTTTTTAATTTATCCACATAAACACAACCCACCTGGTAATTCCCACAGAATGATTTCCCAAGAAACAATATTTCTTATTTAATACGTTGTTGCCCTCCGGCTGTCTGCTGATGCAAGAAATACTGTAAAATGTGCAGGTTGGTTAATAGGTTTCATGAAATGTTTTTTTAAGCAGTGCAGATACATGGTTATGTCTGGTGATGCCTGGTATCACATCTTATAAAACAATTATAATAGTAATACTAATAACAGGAAAAAACAATACACCAGAAACCCTATGCAGTATCAGGTTACATACAGTTGCTATTTCTTCTACTGATTGTGGGCTGCAGCGGTACCCAAATTTTGTTAATTTATGAGACTTTTCTTGTTACAGAACAAAGCATGGAGGCAGATTTACTAAAAGATTTGAGAATGTTCACACAATAGACTGTATGAAAATTCACTTCAATTATCCAAACTTTACAGATAAAAAAAATAAAAATAAATGGGGATTTCTTTATAGATATTGGATAATGAATATATTTATCACTTAATATAAGAAATTAATCTACACACACTTTATTGTGTATACATTCTCAAATTCTTTAGTAAATCAGCCTCATTGTATGAATCATTATTTCTTCCAAACTGTGCTGAATTTTGTGCTTTGCCTAAAGCTATCCCTTAATGTATAACTTACAAAGATAATGGAGCAAAACATACAAAAATAACATTTTAAATTAGTAAAAATGTGTACAAAACTGAATACTGTTAAAACTAAAGAAGAACACATGTATATGGTTCTATTATCTTACACATAAATATACATTTTTCTCTTGTTTTAAAAACATAAAAATATAAGACAACATTTTGATAAGAAAATTAATAATTGCATTTAATTAAATTTTGAATAAATAGCACCAAAAGAAAGCTCTATGTGTGTGAAAAAAATGATAAAAATGTCAAATGAGTAATCATAATTCAAATCGTTACAGCGCTGAAAGCTGTAAATTGGCCTGGGCAGGAAAGGGGGTGAAAGTGGCCAGAAGTGGTTAAAGAGTAACTCCAGTTTTGTTGAGAAAAAAACATTCTCCTGTGGGTGGTCTATGTACATTGCATGGATTTTCAGAACAGATTGCTACCTTTTGTTATTCTGAAGGAATTGCTATTTGTTTGTCTGTGTCCATGTGAAAAGTTATTATAAATGGTAGTGATTTTTATAATTCTCAATCAGCTGCTGCCCTTGCAGGGTTCTGAAGTGGAAAGTGGCAGGGTCTGCATCCCTTTAGATGTGATTTTTGTTTTATTTTGGGAGTATCTTATCAAAAATGACATTTTTATTGCAAGTGATGACCAAAATGTGAATTACACCTTAGTGCAGACCCCTGGGAAAATCAGAAAGTTGCCTTTTAAAGTGCAAAGCCTGATAAAAAAAATTGAGAAAAGGTTTACTTTATTTATTTTTAAATGCAATTGTGTATTATACACAGTCCTTTAGTAGACGAAACATCATTCTGTATTTGTTCTTTTAGGCTGGGCTTCCCTTCATCCAATTCGCATGACATGCGAGTGTGACCGGCTCTCAGTGGACACCAGGCATAAACTTGTGGCCGCACATATATGAACCCGGCCTCAAACTAGAAGCTTTGAAAAGGCAAACTTCCATAAACAAGCAATAGAAAGAATGTTAAATGGTTACAGAAAATGTTTGCAGGTTTTATATTCTACCAAGGGAATTGTATTTCTAAAATATTGCTGTCTGGAGTGTTGGATGCCTGTTGGATGCCTGGTTCCCCTCTGTGTTCTGTGGTTACTCCTACTGACCCCTATTTCACTACAGGATACAATAATAAAATAGGGGCAGATAGATGGAACCACAGAGTGAAGAAGGGAACAAGGCATCTGACACTCCTGAGGCCTCGTACACACGACCGAGGAACTCGTCGGGCGAAACACATTGTTTTCCTCGTCAAGTTCCTTGTTAGGCTTGTCAAGGAACTAGACAAGCTTGCTTTGCATACACATGGTCAAGACAAAATCTCCTCGTTCTCAAACGCGGTGATGTACAACACATACAACTGCAGGGGAAGTTCGATTCCACTTGCACAATTCTTGGGGCTGCTTTTGCTAATCTCATGAGTTTGCGTGTTAAGTAAAAGTTTGGTAAGAGACGATTTGCACTTTACAGTCAGTTACAGCTTGAAAAATTTGTTATCTCCATTACAAATGCAACTTTTATGCCCGTCTCATACTTTATTCTGAGCAAGCGCGGGTTTCTTAGCATACACACGCTCGAGTTTCTCGACGAGCAAATTGAGACTCCCGTTGAGGAAAAAGAGAACTTGCTCTCTTTTTTGCTCGTCGAGTTCCTCGACAGTTTCCTCGATGAAAAACGTACACACGACCGGTTTCATCTGCAAAAAAGCGCTCCCACCAAGTTTCTTGATGGATTCTGCCGAGGAAACCGGTCGTGTGTACGAGGCCTGAATGTGTGCCAAAATACTGAAGTATCTTCAGGCAGCGGAAATTCAGGAACACGTTAATTGACTTCTTTTGCATTTTTTTTTATTTTATATTTAGGTAAGTGCACTTAAATGTGCAAACCTATTTTGTGTTTAGTTGTGTTTTCTGCAAATGTTGTATTACTTTCCATTGACAGCCAAGGCAGCCATCAGAAATTTTGGAGCCCCTCACACAGCTTCAGACATGGGTCCCCTGGAGCAGAGAACCGGTGGGGGGGGGGTGTTGCCTCTCGAATTGAGAAGCGGGGAGGGGGTGCTGCCACGAATTGAGAACCAGGGGGTGCTGCCACGAATTGAGAACCGGGGGGGTGCTGCCGCGAATTGAGAACCGGGGGGGGGGTACTGCCGCGAATTGAGAACCAGGAGGGGGGCTGGCAGCAAATTGTGAATGGGGGGATGCCATTGGTTGAGAATCGGGGAGTTGCCGAAAATGACACTGGCATCTCACTCACTTCTTCTTCAGGACGCAAACTGAAAGTGAAAGTGTTTTCTCTCCTCTCGTTGCGACATGAGAGGGGGAGGGGGGACTACAGAAATGAACGTTTTCTCCTCTCCTCTCATCCATGAGCTGAGAAGGGGGGCGACCGGGCCCCTGGCAACATTCGGGCCCCTTGCAGGTGTAATGCCTGTACCCCCCTGATGGCGGTCTTGTTGACAGCACAGTAAAGGGGTTGATTAACTAAAACTGGAGGGCAAAATCTTGTGCAGCTCTGCATAGAACCCAATTACAGTAGCTTCCAGATTTTTTGTCTTTTTTTGTCAAAGCTTCATTGAACAAGCTGAAGTTAGAAGCTAATTGGATACCATGCACAGCAGCAACATATTTTACACGTTTAAGCTTTAGTAAATCAACCCCGATGTCTTCTTAAAACACAAGATATTCACATGTCTCATCCCATCACATATCCCAAAAATAAGAGGATTACTCAACATTTCAAGAAACGCCATACAAATCATTGCTTTTCACCCCTCTGTCCAAATGCATATCCATACCACTAGTGTGTAGTGCAAATATAGCCTAATATCATACAGTAGAAACATACAGCTGTTTCAAGCTATCTGCCTATTATTGGTGCAGCTCATGGAAACCATAGCTTCTGTGGAGTAGGACTTGGAACCCAACGAGACATTATAACCATACAGGTTATGGTGAGAAGGGACAAAAAGTAATGAAAAAAACTCACTCTAATTAGTGTACAGTAAACTTTCTAAAACACAAAACTCAGATGTCCTATTCCATCATATATGCCAAAAATAAAAGGAATTATTCCTCATTATGAAATTCAGCAAAACATGTCATTTGAGCAGCGTGGCCAAGATTGTACTTATTACTGTATTTTACATACCAATTATCATCATAATGTTTATATTTATTGCATATAATTAGGCTTTTATCTACCAAAACAAATGTATACTATATTAAATGTATATGGTCATAAAAATATAGCAAATAAAAAATAAATTAGCATCTACAATTGATACACAAGCCATGTTGTAATTTAACGCTATTAAAAATTATATTTACATTTGCAAACTTTGATGCAATACAACCCATGAGACCTTTTGTACACTATTGGTGTACAGACTAACCCCCAAAATCGTATTTCCTGCTTGTCTGATTAACTCATTGATTTTTCCAGACGTTTTCACTAAGATACAAGTAAATTTTTAGGCATCCCCTGCAACTGGGATTTCCATTTTGGAGAGATATTCCCTAAGGGTTAATAATTCTACAGGGATGCAGACCCTGAAGCTTTTTTAATTAGAACACTGAGCATGCACCAGATGATTATAATAATAATAATAATAATAAATCAGACCCTCCCACTCAGAATTAGTCTGCAAAGGACATGGTGAAACAAACAGCTATTTCTTCAGAGCAATAGGTAGGAATCTACTACAATGCAATATACACTAATCACCCAGAGGGGATGGTTCCTCTTCTCAACAAAAGTGGAGCTACTCGTTAACAGGAACAAAACTGACATTGAATGAAATTTGCCAGTTCTTTAAGAATATGTTAGTGACAAAAAGTAATAATGATATGATACTGATCCCTGTAACTTCTTGATTCAATGCCTCTAATGCCAGGAACAATACATAATAATTTTATAAATAAATCATTGTACATTTAGTACAGTGATGGGAGAATTAGGTTAAAAAAAGTATAGGTCAGCCTATGAACAAGTATGTGGAGTCATGCACTACTAATCTAATATAATTCTAATATAAAACTGTATGCCGACTGTCTGTCTTCATGTCTGGAAAATGGCTAAAACTATACAGAGGATAGTTATTTGGGCCCTTATCATTTAATTAAATTACAGTAACTGCTATTATGCTCTGTTGCACAGAAAAAAAAGGAATGAATAACTTTAAGTCATTAATGAGTGGAAATTTTTTGTAGATAACACATTATACTAAATCTCATTATCCGATTGATAGAATTGAATATGCTTTACTTAAAAAAAAAACTATAAAACAATAAGAAAGTCTTTGGAAGTAAAAGTTTTAAAAAACAAATTAAACAAGATTAAAGTTATTACTGTAATTGCCCGGTGATTTGCTGATTTTGTAAGCCAGTGCAAACAACAACAATGAACATTTAGCCATAGAACAAATTGAATCTTCTTAATATCCCCATTCTTTATCATATATTAGAAATGTCCGGAGAGGTCGGAAGTACCTGACTTGCCGGAACAACAAAAGATCTTAGATTTTATCTTTTATAATTAGTGTTGCTCAAACACACCTCTGCCTGATTCGTCATTGGGTCATTCAAACAGGCTGAAAATTGCTAAGAATCCCAAATTCAAACACCACTGAAGTCAATAGTGACCAGAATACAGATGGACTGTACACACCGCACTTCTGCCACTAAATTACAAATTCCCAGCTGTAGTAATTTAACCATTGGGAATACTAGGTAAAGTCATTGTCCAAACTTGGTCAATAACCACTGGCAATACCGGGTTATGTCATTGTCTAAACTTGGTCAATTACATCATCATATGGGATTCCCAGCTGTTAAAGGTTTGTTTAAAAAATAAATAAATAACATTATACTTACCTCCACTGTGCAGTTCGGCAGCTGTCTCGGCTCCTTCCCGCAAGAGCTAACCTCCCTCTGGGAAGCGCTGTCCCAAGTAGGTTAGCTTGTGGGCACGCTCCTGTGTGATACAGTCGGTGGCCATAGCCGCTGAGTGCATTACTCAGCCCGCCCCCTGTCGAGCCACGTCATTAATTTGATCAACAGCAGCGGGAACCAATGGATACGCTGCTTTTAATCATCCAATCAAGAGCCGACTAGAGCTCGGTGAAAGCAACGCGGTATCGCGCCCAAGGAGATTCGGGTCTCAGGTAAGTAAGGATAGGATGCATTAAGGTGAAAAAACATTAAGATTTACAACCCCTTTAAATTAATGCAACTGGCAATCTGTTATTTGCAGGACAAAGCAGGTGACAGGTCATCGTGATTGATGCAAATTACCAGCTGCAGCCCATGATTGACGTAAATTACCTTGCAGGATGCCATGACTAATGCTGGTTTTACATGTGGGGACATTGATAAACTTTTTTTTTAAAGCTGAAAGGTATGTGTTTGTGTTTAATTTATTGAAGCGTACCAAAGAGTACTAATGAACCCCTATATTCATTACCTTCGTGAGGGGACACATTCCACCCCTATTACCTTCATCCCCTCTTTGGAGCTCACTGGGAGAGGGGAGCTTTGCTGGGGGGCTTCACCCTGGTATGGTACTGGAAGGGGAGACACAAGCTTACTGCTCTCTTACTTGGCCACTTAGACTGCCCTCCCTGGAGTTTTTACTAGCAAGGGGAACCCCTTACCGAACTGAATCTATGATGTTTGGGACAAATTTTGAGTTTTCCCGAACCTTGTAAAGGTTCATGTTTTTTCACCTTAATGCATCCTATGCATTAAGGTGAAAAAACATCTTAAAATTTGCAACCCCTTAAACAAAAAATATTGGTACTTAAAGAACAAAAATCCGCCCTCACTTTGAATACCACCACTGCGCCAAAGAGAATACAAAATTCATATGATAATGAGCATATGAGACGGGAGCACTCGTTCTGGTAAAACGAGTGTTTGTAATGGATATAGCACATTCGTCACGCTGTAACAGACTGAAAAGCATGAAGACTGAAAAGCGCAAATCGTCTCTCACCAAACTTTTACTAACACAAAATCAGCAAAAGCAGCCCAAAGGGTGGCGCCATCTGAATGGAACTTCCCCTTTATAGTGTCATCGTACGTGTTGTACGTCACCGCGCTTTGCTATAGCATTTTTTCATTCACAAAGCGGTATTTATGAAGTGATGCAGTAATTTAGTAGTGAAAGCGTGCAGTAATTTAACGCCGGCAGTAGGTGGCGCCCTTAACAACCATTAGTAAATATCTAGTTGTTAAGGAGCGGGCGGCCGCTGTGTCCTTAACAACCAATGAGCCATTTCCCGCTGGCAGCTGGATGTAAAGAAATGAATTGCAGGCATTAAAAAGTCATGGAAAAATGGCATGGAGTCCTCCCAAATTATACAAGGTTCTTCGTATCTGGTATGGATTTTGAGGGGAACCTCTATTCCAATTTTATTTTTTAAATGGCCTCCCCATGTGGGGGGTGCTTTGGGGCAGGGGGCTTTGGATTGGCCCCTAGATCTCTCCCCCATGTGAATGAGTAGAGGTTACATAGTACCCCTACCCATTTACCAAAAAAAAGCAGTGTAGTGTTACAAAAAACAAGAGACAATTTTTGACAAGTCCTTTATTAAAAATTAAGAATGTCCCCTGTCGTAGCTCTATCACAATGTCTTCTTTCTCCACTTCCTCTGTGTCGTCTTTCTCCGCTTCCTCCGCTGATGTCTTCTTCTTCCATGTTGAGAGCATGCAGCCTGGTATGGTTCAGGAGGGAGGGGGCACCTGCTCATCCCTTCCTTTTCCTGACCCGCAGGGCTGCATGTTCAGGTAAGAACCTGGTATGACTTTGTAGGGGGACCCCACGCTGTATTTTTAAGGTTTATTCTTTACCGAAATTTTTTTTTTTTACATTCAGCTGTCAGCAGGGAACCCCGCTGACAGCTGATGACTCATAGGTTGTTAAGGACGCAGTGGCCAGCTTCCTGGCCCACTCCTTAGCAACCAGCTATATACAGTCTCTTTAAAAGGGACATAAAATGTAAAAAACAAAACGCAAAATGCATGAAAAATGTATGCAAAACGCATCAAAAACGCGGGTTTAAAAAAGCACCGCAAAATGTGCCTGAAAAACACATCAACTGCAACCGCATAGATGTGAACCTAGACTTAATTACTGCATGCATTTATTTATTTCCTTATGTGAATTCGTTTAACGCCTGTTCATGCAGTATTTACCAATTGTTTTCAGTGTTTTGCAGTAAATACATCAAAACAGTATAGCGAATTGAAAGTTTGTGGATCGCATTCGATATTTAGGCAAAATGTGTTTGGACACCTAAATGCCACATGACAGATGCTTTTGTGAATGGAACCATATTCACACCTTATCATTAGTCAAAACTTATAGTTTTGTAAATGTGCTCTAAATATTCCTCACGCAATAGTATTTTAACTTCGCTATATTAAACTAAAAGAAACAGATGATGTCTCTTTAGACTAAATGCGTCGGGACGAGCCCTGCTGATGTCATTGCGTTACCCACAAACTTAAATTTTAAGTGATTGATCCACTTTCTAAATGTGAGTGTTTCCAATTTTCTTTTAATACATTTTCACGTTTATACAGATTCACACTATGTGGAGTATCTTCTTTTTTGGTCATGCCATTTTGAAAACTTGGGAGGATTTGGTCTGACAAGTTGGCTGCTTCTGAGGACTGCTTCTCGTGACATCTCTTGACCAATTGGATTGTCTTACAGAGACTTACTGAGCATATGCCCATTTGAGTCCTCTCACTCCGGTAAGCCTCCTCACTAACCGGTGGTGGGTCTATTGTCTGTGTCTTCACTTCAACATTGATGTCACGTGGATTGCACAGTGTACATTAGTGTATATATATATATATATATATATATATATATATATATATATATTAGGTTATATACAAGGGTTGCAGTATATTTTATGGTTGACCTGGTTAAAAATTAGATGTGGTAATTACTTTAGCGGGAGACTATACTTCCATGGTAGCCAATCTGTGACCCTTTGGCGCAAACTGGTGATGTTAGGGGGCCACACTAGAGGCATATATCAATAAGTTGACCACCACTGCTATAGTTGTGGGCTTAAAAAAAATCTATTACAAAAAATATAAAAACTATATGAAAACATATGATTGAAACTGCTGCAACCTTTACTAATACTAATTACATCCAATTCCTTTAAAAGTCTTTTTGGCTTTTACATTGATACCTGTCCTTACATTTGCAACTTGATTAAATGATGTTCAAATCACTAAAAATGAACCACTATTTGTACTTTGCCCTGAAAATTTATATTGGACCCTAAAGATTACTTATTTAGTATCAGTTGTTTCCTAAAGGTTTGTATCTCTAACTAGTGTTGGGTGATTGTATAGTGTATACCACATTTACCACTGACTAATGCAGAGTTGCAATGCAAGGAGATTAGCTAAAAGTAGTTGGATCTGTATGTGCGTTATAATTAATCGAAATTAGTTTATTAATCGATTTTTTAAAAAAACGATTAATCGAATAAACTATAAGCAAGAAATACATACAGGAAAGATAAAAACACTCAATTTCAAGAGAGCAAATTTTCTAAGGATGAGGGCTGCTCTCCAGGACTTGGACTGGGAGGGAATATTGGCACCGATGAACACAGAAATGGGAAATCTTCAAAAAGACCGTTTATGAACTCACTACAAAGTATATTCCCATGGGCAATAGGTTTAAAAGGCTAAAAATAAAACCTATGTGGCTCACGGTCAAAGTTAAAAAAGCTATAAACAATAAGAAAATAGCTTTTAAAAAATAAAAAATGAAGGAACACCAGTGTCGTTTAAATGTTACAAAGAATATAACAGGATATGTAAAAAGGAAATCAAGGATGCAAAAATTCCAAACGAATGACAGATTGCAAAGGATAGTAGGACAAACCCCAAAAAAATCTTCAAATATATTAATAGTAAAAAGGTGAAGTCCGAGCATGTAGGCCCCTTACAAAATAATCTAGAGTGGATGACTGGGGACAAAGAGAAGGCAAATTTATTAAATGCTTTCTTCAGCTCTGTGTATACAATTGAGCATGGGGGAGCTCATGTCCATAATGGGGGTGGTAGTGACACAGCCCCAAATCCACAATGGCTCAAAAGTGATATGGTCCTGAAATATTTAGAGAGAATAAAGGTGGATAAAGCACCTGGACCAGATGGCATCCACCCACGGATCCTAAAAGAATTGAGCTCTGTAATTTCAAAGCCACTGTATCTAATATTTAGGGACTCATTAATGACAGGAATAGTACCACTGGATTGGCGCAGGGCCAATGTAGTGTCCATATTTAAAAAGGGAACAAAGTCTTTACCAAGTAACTATAGACCTGGTAGTTTAACTTCTATAGTTGGGAAGATACTGGAACGTTTAATAAAAGACCACATGGATGAGTTCTTGCTGGAAAAAAAAAACTATTTAAGCAGCAGACAGCATGGAATCATGAAAGACAGAAGTTGTCAGACAAACCTGATTTCATTTTATGAAGAGGTAAGTAAAACCCTGGACAGAGGCGTGGCTGTGGACGTGGTATACTTGGATTTTGCAAAAGCGTTCGATACAGTTCCGCACACACGGCTCATGTGTAAGGTAAGGTCTACAGGATTGGATATATTAGTTTGTAAATGGATAGAAAACTGTCTGAAAGACAGAATTCAGAGAGTCGTGGTTAATGATTCTTACTCTGAATGGTCTAAGGTTATCAGTGGTGTACCCCAAGGTTCAGTGCTGGGACCCTTACTTTCAATATATTTATAAATGATATTGGGTCTGAGATCAATAGTAACATTTCTGTCTTTGCAGATGACACCAAGCTATGCAGGGGAATAACGTCCTTACAGGATGTCTCCAATTTACAAGCCGACCTCAATGCTCTGTCTAATTGGGCGACTATGTGGCAGATGAGGTTTAATGTTGATAAATGTAAAGTTATGCACTTGGGGGCTAAGAATATGCATGCATCATACATACTAGGGGGAGTACAACTGGGGGGATCTGTAGTGGAGAAGGATCTTGGGGTTTTGGTAGATCATAAGCTCAATAATGGCATGCAATGCCAAGCTGCGGTTTCCAAAGCGAGCAAAGTCCTTTCTTGTATTAAGAGAGGTATGGACTCCAGAGAGAGAGATATCATTTTGCCCCTGTACAAATCATTAGTAAGACCTCATCTGGAATATGCAGTTCAGTTTTGGGCACCAGTTCTCAAAAAGGATATCGGGGAACTGGAGAAAGTGCAGAGAAGAGCAACCAAACTGATAAGAGGAATGGAGGAGCTCAGCTATGAGAAAAGATTAGAAGAACTAAATGTATTCACTCTCGAGAAGAGGAGAATTAGGGGGGATATGATCAACATGTACAAATATATAAGAGGTCCATACAGTGTACTTGGTGCTGAGTTATTCACTTTACAGTCAACACTGAGGACAAGGGGGCACTCTTTACATCTAGAGGAAAAGAGATTTCATCTCCAAATACAGAAAGGTTTCTTCACAGTAAGAGCTGTGAAAATGTGGAACAGACTCCCTCCTGACGTGGTTCTAGCCAGCTCAGTAGATTGCTTTAAGAAAGGCCTGGATTCTTTCCTAAATGTACATAATATAACTGAGTACTAAGATTTGTAGGTAAAGTTGATCCAGGGTAAATCCGATTGTCTCTCGGGGGATCAGGAAGGAATTTTTTCCCCTGCTGTAGCAAATTGGATCATGCTCTGTTGGGGTTTTTTGCCTTCCTCTGGATCAACTGTGGGTATGGAGTTGGGTGTATGGGATTGTATTATGTTTTTTATTTTTGTTTATTTTTTTTGTGGTTTAACTGGATGGACTAACTATGTAACTATGTAACACGAAAATTTTAATCAGTAACAGCCCTAATATATATATATATATATATATATATATATATATATATATATATATATATATATATATATATATATAAATATATATATATATATATGTATTTTCAGTTTTTTTGAGCGCTGCACAAAAACTTTACTTTTCACAAACCTTGGTTATTTATATTCAGGGAAATATATTTTTCTTCTTGCAGATGCTATACACGAGCAATATGGGAAGAGGTGGAGATAATCAAACATCAATCACAGAATTCCTTTTGTTAGGACTGACTGATCGTCCCAAGTTGAATTTTCTTTTCTTCAGTATCATTTTATTAATGTATTTTGTGACTATAATAGGGAATTTGGGTATGATTATTTTAATATCCTGCTCCTCCAAACTTCATAGTCCTATGTATTTCTTCCTTGGTAATTTGTCATTTTCAGACTTGTGTTATTCTTCTGTTATCACTCCAAAGCTGATGGCCAACTTGTATTCAGGCCAAAAGGTTATATCTTTTAAAGGATGTGCCACACAGCTTTTCTTTTTCGCACTGTTTGTGGGTTCAGAGTGTTTTATTGTGACTATTATGTCCTATGACCGTTATGTGGCAATTTGTAATCCTTTATTATATGCAGTTATCATGAGCAAGCCACTCAGGGTTAAGTTGGTTGGGGCTGCTTACTCTGGCGGAATACTAACCTCAATAATACATACTTGTGGTACTTTCAGTATGACTTACTGTGACTCAAACAAAGTCAACCATTTCTTTTGTGACATCCCACCACTTCTAAAACTCTCCTGCACTGACACCTTTATCAGTGAGCTTTTTATGTACCTTTTGTCTAGTATCTTAGGAGGCTTGTCTGCAACAGTAATCATGTTTTCCTATACAAAAATAATATCTGCAATCCTAAAGATGAAATCTCCAGAAGGAAGACAAAAAACTTTTTCCACTTGTTCCTCTCACTTATTAGTAGTAGCTTTATTTTTTGGCACAGCCATCTTTGAGTATGCAAGGCCAATTTCTAGGTACTCAGTCCAGAAGGACAAAATCATTTCTTTTGTCTATACAGTTGTCATTCCAATGTTAAATCCAATAATTTATAGTCTTAGAAATGCTCATGTGAAAGATGCCTTTACTGGTGCGTTAAATAAAATGTCCTCTTGCAAATAGCAATATTTATTGCAAATAGGTTTCTACTTACTCCAGTAGGCGCTTGGTTGTAGACTAAAAGCCGTTTACACCTGTGTGACTTAAGAGTTAGTAAGTCCCATGAGTCTACTAGTCTACTTTGGCCAGCTTCCAATGGGGCCCTTCTTTAGGTGGTGAACTGTCCCTTTAAGGCTGCTGGTGGTGTCCATTCATAAATAAAGCATAGTAAACTGGTTTACTATGCTACAGTTTGTGAATGAACGGAAGCTCTGTACAATGCCATTCCTGTCCATTCATTCTGTGCAACTGAAGCTGCAGAGATAGAGATAGAAGACTGTGTCGCCAATCTCCTTTCTCGAAGGTGAAACATCAGAGGTCTATTTAGACCCCTGATATTTCACCAAAGCTTCCCAATGGGGCTCCTAAAAAAATAGCAAAAATAATAAAAAACATAAAATAACAAAAATAAAAAGCTACTGACACAAGTGGTAGAACTACCAGGTTTTCAAAGGTCACACTTGCGACTGGGCTCAGAGGAAAGGGGCCTGGCTGGGGGGCCCTTCATGGTTTCTTGCATCAGGCCATGAAGGTTCTAGTTATGCCTCTGCTTCTATATGAAAAACAAAAACCTAAAAGCCTTTTTTACTTACCTGAGTCAGTGGTCATGTGAAATTTCAGGTCCGTGATCTCATCTTCCTATAGTAGAGTAGGAAGGTCCTTCTTTGGGTGCTTACAACTCTGCCTAGGTCATGTGAACAGTTTCCTTTGGCTGTCCAGCGGCATGGCCCTACTAGGCTCAGCATGATGAGGTTTCTGCAAGTTGACGTGTTGGCATTGGCAAAGACTGCAGCACTGGGAACATAAGGGCAAAATCTAGCATGGGAACAATACTGTAAGAGGGTTTATTTTTTGTTTAAGGCCTAATAGGTGGGAGAGGGGAGATGGTGGGGGGGGGGGGGGGGGGAGAGGTATTATGTAGTGATGATGGCCAAAAAGTTAGAGGGGTTTTTAAACTAGGCGATGGAGGGATGGTCCAGAGATAGAGATAGTCAACGCGGAACATATTTCAGAGGGTAGTATTGGGGGGCATTAGTGGTAGGTTGACTAAAGCACATAAACCCAAGGTAAGTATAGTAACAAGTCCTAGTTGCAATCTCGGAACACCCAATAAGAGGATAGTATGCACCAACCGGTCTAAACGATGTGGCATGTTCACCAATGCCAGGAGCCTGGTGGACAAGATGGGTGAACTAGAGGTGCTGTTGTACGAGGAGGATTTGGATTTTGTGGGAATTTCAGAGATCTGGTTCAACAGCTCTCATGATTGGCTGGCAACCATTCAAGGGTATATCACAGGGATAGAGAGGGTAAAAAAGGGGGAGGGGTATGCCTATATATCAAGAATAATGTACAAGTTAATGTTAGATATGACATCACTAAGGGAGCTAGGGAGGAGATGCAATCCTTATGGGAAGAGTTTCAAAGGGATGAAGCTAAGGGGAAAATAATACTGGGAGTATGCTATAGGCCCCCTAATGTGAGGGAGGAGGGGGAGACGGACCTCCTATCACAATCTGGAAAGCAGCAAGGAAGGGAAATTTTACCATAATGGGGGATTTTAATTATCCAGACATAGACTGGGCAGAGGGAACCACGCATTTGTCAAAGGCTTGCCAGTTCCTAAATGTCTTGCAGGACAATTTCATGGGTCAGATGGTAGACGTACCAACTAGAAATAAAGCGTTACTGGATCTACTGATTACCAACAATACAGACCTAATCACCTATTTAATTTGTTCATAAACGACCTAGAGGATGGGGTAAACAGTTCAATCTCTGTATTTGCGGACGATACTAAGCTAAGCAGGGCAATAACTTCTCCGCAGGATGTGGAAACCTTGCAAGAAGATCTGAACAAATTAATGGGGTGGACGACTACATGGCAAATGAGGTTTAATGTACAAAAATTGAAAATAATGCATTTGGGTGGCAAAAATATGAATGCAATCTATACACTAGGGGGAGAACCTCTGGGGGAATCTAGGATGGAAATATTGCCATGCATTAAAAAAGAGATTAACTCCATGGATAAAGCGCTAATTCTCCCACTCTACAAAACTCTGGTACGGCTGCACCTAGAGTGTGCTGTCTAGTTTCTGGGCACCAGTCCTCAGGAAGGATGTACTGGAAATGGAGAGAGTACAAAGAAGGTCAACAAAGCTAATAAATGGTCTGGAGGTTATTAGTTATGAGAAAAGGATATGAGCACTGACCTTATTCTCTCTGGAGAAGAGACACTTGAGGGGGATATGAATTTAATGTACAAATACCGTACTGGTGACCCCACAATAGGGATAAAACTTTTTTTGCGAAAGGGAGTTTAACAAGACACTTGGCCACTTATTAAAATGAAAAAAAAAGAGGTTTAAACATAAACTACGTAGAGGGTTCTTTACTGTAAGAGCGGCAAGGATGTGGAATTCTCTTCCACAAGCGGTGGTCTCAGCGGGGGCACCGATATTTAAAAAAAAACTATTAGATAAGCACCCAAAACAGCCACAACATACAGGGATATACAATGTAATACTGACATATAATCACACACATAGGTTGGACTTGATGGACATGTGTCTTTTTTCAACCTCACCTACTATGTAACTATGTATTGCAAGCTTTTGTTTTAAGAAATAACAAAAAGATATACAGCACACTACAGTGCAAAAATTTTAGGCAGGTGTGAAAAAATGCTGTAAATTTGGAATGCTTTCAGAAATAGAAGTGTTAATAGCTTAATAGTTTAATTAACAACATTTAAAGTAAATGAAGAGAAGTAAAAATCAAATCAATATTTGGTCTGACCACCCATTGCCTTTAAAACAGCATCAATTCTTCTAGGTACATATTTTTTTAAGGAACTCGGCAGGTAGGTTGTTCCAAAGATCTTGGAGAACTAACTACTGATCACATTTTGACTCAACGGTCCAGAACATCTGTGCAAAAGCAAACCAGTTCCTATGTTTTCACGCATAGCTGAGTTGCTTAGCCTTGTTTTCATGTTGGGGGTATGGCTTTTTTGCCTTAATTCTTCCATGAAGACCACTTTTGGCCAGGCTTCTCCAGACAGTAGATAGGTCTATCTGGGTTCTACTGGTTTCTGCCAGTTCTGTGCTGATGGCACTGCTGGACATCTTCCAATGTCAAAGGGAAATAAGCATGTGTCTTTTGTCTGCTGCATTACGTTTCCTTGGCTGACCACCACAGCTACGGTCCTCAGTAGTGCCCATTTCTTTTTGCTTCTTCAAAAGAGCTTGAACAGCACATCTTCAAACCCAAGTCCACAGTATAACCATCTAGATTCTAGAGTCTTGTTGTCCACAACCTCAGCATAGTAACAGAGTATGGCTGTTCCTCACCTAGTTTTAAGTCTCCTACACAGCTGTTTCTATTTCAGTAAATGACTATGTTTCAAAGTACATATGAAATTGATGATCATTAGCACCCAGCGAGCAAACAGATTCCTCCATCCGCACAAATGAGGTGGATGGAGGAACCCCTCTGCTGGGACACTGTATTCTAAAGCCCCATACACACTATTAGATTTTCTGCACATCTTTGTCTTCAGATTTACCAAAACCATATAATATGAGGTCAAACCTTAAGGCTGCATTCACACCTAGGCGACAAAACGCCTGAAGTGCGACGCTACAATACGCTGGAGGGGAGAAATAACATGATTCTCTATGGAGATGGTTCACATCTCCACGCCGAACGGCAAAACGCCGAACGCCTGAAGCTCAAACAAGTCCCGGACCCTTTTTTGTCGCTGCGTATCGGGCGGCTTCGGCGTTCTCCATACCCGACAATGACCTATACAAAACCGAGGCTAAAAACGCTGTGTTTTGTCACGGCAAATCGCGGTAAAAACCGCCACAATTTGTCGTGGCAAATCGCGATAAAAAACGCCGAAAATCGCCTAGGTGTGAATGCAGCCTAAGTGTTTCAATTTGTATGCAATCAGGCAGGCCCTTGCACTACATGGTTTTGGGAAATCTGAAGACAAAAATCCGCATAAGATCTAACAGTGTGTATGGGGTTTAACAGCTGCTCCCGCTGCTGTTGGAATACACTGATTAGCAGCTGCAGACAGTTGGCAGCAGCTACGGATCCACAAAAGTTTTCCAGCAAGTCCTGTCCACCAGGGAACAAGGTGAATTTTAATTAATGTATTCCCAGCTTTAATAATTAATTAACAAAACAAACAAACATCCTGTTTTTGTTACCAAAAGATTTTATTGAAAATTAGAAAAAGGCATACAGCATGAGCTCGAATCTGGATATACTCATACTGCATTATATCAGAATACATATAAGCATGTACACTGTAAAGGCAAATTAATTGTCATGAGCAGAACTGTTTAATAATCAAATATAACATATAGACATAAGGGCAAGATATCATTATTATCAACATAAGTACAGCATTGAGCACAAGAACCAGTTTGAAGATATACACTATATTACCAAAAGTATTGGGACGCTTGCCTTTACACACACTGAACTTTAATGACATCTCATTATTAGTCTGTAGGGTTCAATATTGAGTGGGCCCATCCTTTGCAGCTATAACAGCTTCAACTCTTCTGAGAAGGCCGTCCACAAGGTTTAGGAATGTTTGACCATTCTTCCAGAAGTGCATTTGTGAGGTCAGGCACTGATGCTGGACGAAAAGGTCTGTCTCGCAGTCTCTGTTCTAATTCATCCCAAAGGTGTTCTATTGTGTTGAGGTCAGGACTCTGTGCAGGCCAGTCAAGTTCCTCCACCCCAAACTCACTCATTCATGTCTTTATGGACCTTGCAATGTGCACTGGTCCAAATGATTTGGAGAGGGGATCATGGTGTGGGGTTGTTTTTCAGGGGTTGAGCTTGGCCCCTTATTTCCAGTGAAGGGAACTCTTAAAGGGGTTGTAAACCCTCCTATTTTTTTCACCTTAATGCATCCTAGGCAACCAGGTGAAAAAAAACCTTGCTGTGTCCGGCCCCCCAACCCCCCATTTTACTTACCTGAGCCCCGAATTTTCATGGGCGGGATCCCACGTCGCGGCTTCTCGGCTCTTCATTTGATAGATTGATAGCAGCGCAGCCATTGGCTCCCGCTACTGTCAATCAAAACCAATAATGCGGCCGCCGGGGGCAGAGCCGAGTCATACACTGCGGCTATGGATGCCGAGTGTATGACCCGCAAGGTAACCCCCTCGGGAGAGAGCTTCCCAGAGGGGGTTATCTATTGGGGGGAGGAGCCGCGAGAGCTGCCGAGGGACCCCAGAACAGGAGGATCAGGGCCACTCTGTGCAAAACTAACTGCACAGTAAAGGTAAGTATGACATGTTTGTTATTTTAAAAAAAACTGAACCTATAGTATCACTTTAAGGCGTCAGCATACCAAGACATTTTGGACAATTTCATGCTCCCAACTTTGTGGGATCAGTTTGGGGATGACCCCTTCTTGTTCCAACATGAATGTGCACCAGTGCACAAAGCAAGGTCCATAAAGACATGGATGAGCGACTTTGGGGTGGAGGAACTTGACTGGCCTGCAAAGAGTCCTGAACTCAACCCGATAGAACACCTTTGGTAAGAATTCGAGCAGAGACTGCGAGGCAGGCCTTCTCGTCAGTGCCTGACCTCACAAATGCGCTTCTGGAAGAATGGTCAAACATTCCCATAGGCACACTTCTAAACTTTGTGATCAGCCTTCCCAGAAGGGAAGTAGATACGCCGACATAACTCAGAATCTAAGCCGTCGTAAGTTTAAGTGTATGCTCAAACTGAGATACACTTAAACCTAGCTAAGATATGACGGCCTGCGCCATTGTATCGTAGGGTGCAATGTTTCCGCTGGCTGCTAGGTGGCGCTTCCGTTGAGTTCGGTGTAGAATATGTAAATGACTAGATACGCCGATTCACGAACGCACGCTTGCCCGTCGCAGTAAAGATACGCCGTTTCCGTAAGAGATACGCCGCGTAAAGATAAAGCTGCCCCTACGACCTTTGCGTAAGTCATCCGTGAATGGGGCTGGACGTAATTTACGTTCACGTCGAAACCAATACGAAACCAATACGTCCTTGCGGCGTACTTCGGAGCAATGCACACTGATGGCGCATGCACCGTTCGTAAAAAACGGCAATTACGTCGGGTCACCAATCATTTCCATAAAACACGCCCCCCATCCTCATTTGAATTAGGCGCGCTTACGCCGGCCCCATTTACGCTACGCCGCCGTAAGTTTGGGGGCAAGTGCTTTGTGAATACAGTATTTGCCTCTCTGACTTAAGGCGGCGTAGCGTAAATACGATACGCTACGCCGCCTTAAAGATGTGGCTACCTACCTGAATCTGACTATATATGTAGTAGATCAATGTAACTAGTTGTAATCTGATAAAATAAAATACATTTTTGAACTGTTCACATCTAGTTTCTAGGAATTTATGGTCATTGCACTTGCACTTTATACAGAAGCTTTTCAGCATTTAAATCACGTTTAATATATATTTATTATGAGGTACAGGTGTACCCCCCCCCCCCCAGATAGGGGAGTTAATGCACATATTTTGGTACACTTATGAAGCACAGAGTTAATGGCACTTTAATTATGAGATGTGCACTTTATTATGGGTATGGTATGTTAATAACAAGGGAAGTTTCACACCTGTACACATTATTTATACCAGTGGAGACACAACCTATGAAGAGCGATCTGGGTTTATCACCCTTCAGGATATAGGCAGCGCCACCAACCCCATTGAATTTCATAATTGTAATCTGATGTTTTATTTTGTAAGATTACCTATATACATCAAGACAGAATTGATACTTATTTTTTTCAAAGCCTTTTTTACATCTTGGTTCCTCATGCTGTAGATGATGGGGTTCAGCATTGGTACAATTACTGTATAGAACACAGATAACACCCAGTCCTGGTCCATCACATAGGCAGATGTTGGACGTAAGTACATGTAGAACACTGGGCAGTAGAATAAAGCCACACAACTAAAGTGAGAAGCACAGGTAGAAAGTGACTTGATCCTACTTCTAGAAGATCCAGTTCTACATACTGCAAACAAAATATAACTATATGATATCATTATACATAAGAAGGAACCCACTTCAATGAACCCGGCAATGAGAAATAATAACAATTCATTGAGAAAAGTATCTTTGCATGAAAGTTTGAGAATAGGATTGACATCGCAGAAGAAGTGGTTAATAACATTAGAATGGCAGAACGGTAAAGTAAATGCACACAATGTATGTGTTAGTGAATTGAGAAATCCTGCAGTGTATACGGAGATGATCAGCAGAAAACAGGCTGCTTGGTCCATAAATGTTGTGTAATGCAATGGTTTACATATAGCTACATATCGATCATAGGCCATCACAGCCAGGAGCATGGCTTCAGAGCTTGCAAGGTCAATGAAGAAAAACATCTGGGTGGCACATCCAGCGATAGAGATTGTCTTCTTTACAGAGAAGATATTGGCCATAACATTGGGGGTAATAGTAGATGAGTAAAATATATCTACAAAAGATAAATTCATAAGGAAAAAGTACATTGGTGTTTGCAGTGCTGGGGTTGTTTTAATTAACAGAATGATCATAAAGTTCCCAAAAAGAGTCAACAGGTAAAGTGACAAGCAGAGTAAAAAGAGAGATAGTTGTTGGTGTGGGTCAGGGGCGAGACCAGACAGGATAAACTCTGTCACAAGAGAACTATTTCTAGAATTCCATATTTCCGGGAGAACCATCTATATAAAAATGAACACTGCTGTAGAGATAATGCTTTATATATAACATTATTCATGCAACAAAACGAAAGTGGAACATTTGTCTCTTAATTAAAGGGGTTGTAAAGGAAAAATATTTTTTTCATAACAAGCATCCTTTACCTGCAGACATTCCTCTTTTCACTTCCTCGTTGTTTGTTTTTGCTCAGAAGTTGCTCTATTTCTTCTCTGTTCTGTTCACTTCCTGCTTGTCTGATTGTTACTCACCACCGTGAAGGGAGGCTTTACTGCGGTGGTCAGTGACGTGCTCGCCCCCTCCTGGGAACTTCATCAGTGCGGCAGGACGCTCTCTACGTGTTAGAGACTTTAAGGAGGTGTGAATTACTGGGCGTGCCGCAATGCATACTGGGAAATGTAGTTCTTACATGAACGAACGATGCAAACCAGGAAGTGAATGAGAGAACAGAAACTAGAATGCCGGAGGTGATATAGATGAAATAATTTAATAGGTATTTACTCGTTTTTTTAACAGAATCATTACACTATTCTGTCTGTCTACCTTGCAGACATTCATTTTAGGCAAAACATTTTTTTCCTTTAGTGACCCTTTAACAGTAACTATTTTAATCCTTGTGATGCTAAGCATTAACTTTTTATTTTATGTTTTAATCCTTATGTTGAATTAGTAAACAGATAGGAAAGTATATTATATTTACCTGTTTAAAACATTTTTTTTCTGCCATCTCCACTCCTCTAGCCTGCCTTCTCTCTCCCCTCCCCCCTTTTTTCTCTCTTTCTCCTTTTCTTGTTTTCCTTCTCTTTGATTCTCAGCTACTATAGAAGTTACTAAGTGTATGAATAACCATGAAACTACTATGGCACGGTCCCATACCACTTGACTCTATTGAGATATCTCCGCTACTGGTGGAGGGGCCAGCGGTGGAGAGTGAGGGTGTTAGTCCCTCCCCTTTCCTATGCCGTCCCAGCCTCGGACTGGCGCTAGCACTTACTGTTGAAATTGTGTACTCTATCCTATGTTTGGAATGCTACTATGGTTTGTATTGAACTTTTATAAAATAAAAAAATTGTTATTTGAAAAAAAAAAAAAAAAAAATTTCTTCGGGTGCTTCTTGGCTTCTGCCCTAGGCCAAAGTGATGTCATAAATCTCAGAAGTTTTCATGGACATTTTTTTTCCATATGCAGGAGGGCAGAAAGGGCTTTCTCAGTTAAGTACTCCTGCCTGCATGCCTGAGCTAAAAGCAGATGGATTTCATAAAGTGAATGCTACATGAAACATCTGTGCTCAGGGCAGCCCTCACAAATTTTGGAGCCCCTTACACAGCTTTAGACAGGGCACCCCTGGAGCAGAGAACCGGGGGGGCTCTCTCCTGCCGCAAGATGATAAGCGGTGGGGGGGGGGTTGTGGTAACAAAAGTGTCATCTCTTCTCTTCTCTCTCCTGCCGCAAGATAAGCGGTGGGGGGTTGTGGTAACGAAAGTGTCTTCTCTTCTCTCTCCTGCTGTGAGATGATAATCGGGACAGGACGAGGGGGGGGGGTGGATTGGTGCTGAAGAACAAAACAAAGTAAACTCTTCTCTTCTCTTACTTGCTGCAAGTTGCTAAAGTCAGAAAAAATTGATAAAAAGTGCATTTTATATACAACTATATGGATCAGAGCAAAATGAGGGACAAATGAGGAAGAAGGAGGGACAGAGGGACATTATTCCAAAGCAGGGACAGTCCCTCTAAATCAGGGACAGGTGGAAGCTATGGGTGTTATTTAAAGTTATTTCTCAGAAAAATAAAGCTGAGGGGGATATGGATAGATGGGCAAGTTTGTTCAGATTATTAAACATTTATGAAATAGCTATTTTAGTTTGTGGTGATCAGTTACACCTAAATTGGGCTTGAAGCTACACTATGGGCCAGATCCACAGCCAGCGCCGCAAATTAAGTTACTCAAAACCTATGTCATTTAAGTTACGGCGCCCTAAGTTGGTGTCGTAATTGCCGTATCCACAGCGCATTTGCACACAAAATTGAGCTTGCGTAACTTAAATTCCGAGCCGTAAGGCAGGGTTAAAGTGACGAGTGCTTTTGCGCTAAAATAGACCCTAAATGAATCAATCCACCAAAAAATAAATAAATATAGTGCAGCAAAACCTAGTTATGTTTACATGACATAAAACAGGAATATAAATAAAATGTGATTCTGCGCAACATATCACGCTGGAAAATAGGTGGTATCACATAAAATGATAAATGTAGGAGCTGACAATTTCAGCATGCAATATCAAAATGAGTGGAGAAGAGATAAATAAATAAATATAAATAAAATAGTGAGTCCAAAAATAATAATGGTGAGTCCAAAAAAATATATATATATATATATGCTCAAAGAGTAAATGTGCAAAAATATGTACAAATAGACTGTTGTGTGAAAAGAATGGAATAGAAGAGTTCAATCCCAAAGTATAAACACGGATCAGCTGTCAGAACAGAAGTACTGAATGCACTGGATGTAGATGAACACCAGCTCTATAGTATGAATGCACAGCCGTGCAGTAGAAGATGAGCCAGATCCCTGGCTGAGCTCCCAGGACTCTTACCTCTGAGCCCTCCTTAATGGGCAGTGATATACAGGTCACTCGCAGCCTTCTATGGGTGGTCACTGATGCTTCCTCTCTCGATATAATGTATCCTCCCTCTAGTGGGATAAATGCTCCTCAGTGCCGGATGGGTAGTGTGAGTAAAAAAAGAGAGAGAGAGAGAGAGGACTCCCATAGTGAGGTACCGTTTGGTGCAGGTGAAAATAATTTATTGGGAATAACCTGCGCTTACATTAAAAATAAAAGCAATGTGCAACGAGGAAACAAAACAAGCGGCGTTTGAATCGCCTGCTTACGTCACTCCGGGTGTACGTCCTCCAATCCCTACGCGTTACGACACCACGTGTCTTCGTCTGGGGAAAGACAAGGTTATTGCAAGTGGGAAGGAAGTGGGCGTGCTTCATTGTAATGAGCCGTGACCCCATGCAAATGAAGGGCCGGCCGTACTGCACATGCGCGCACGAATCTGCTTCTCACTGGGCATGTGCAGAACTTTGCTCGGCGCAATCAGTGAGATAGGTAAAAGGTCAAGCGTACTTAGTTTGAGGATCGCCCTGTGTATAAATAGCCCCACACAAACACACTTCCCTTGCAAAAGTATTTCCCTGTGTTACCCTTGCTTCTGCTCTGAATGTTTGTCGGTGTTTGTTGGTGAGTTGTGTGTGAAGTTTTGGAGGAGTATTAGATAGCAGTTGGTGTTTGTTTCTGCTAAGTGTATTTTCTGTTTGTTTTTTTCTGAGTGTATTTTTTTTTTCTGATTGTATATTGTGTTTGTTTTTTTCTGATTGTATTTTGTGTTTGTTTTTTGCGTGTTTGTTTTTGAATTTGTAGTAGCTGTCTGCTTGTGTGTTTTGCTTTTTGTGTGTTTCTTCTGTGAGTGTTTTTGTTTGTTTGTTGTGTGTGTATTTTTGTTTGTTTGTCCTGTGAGTTTCTTGTTGCTGAGTGGTGTCTGTGATGACACCCAAGTGCAGGAAGCTAAATTTTAATCAGGTTGAGAAGCAAATCCTTGCTAGGTCCATCGTCATATATGGGCGCTATTTACATGGGCCTGAGAGCCGTAACACCTCCCCGGCCCAGAGGAATGCGATATTAAAAAAGGTTACGGATCAGATCAATGCGGCGGGGGGGGGGAGACGAGGACCCCCGCTGGCATACAAAAAAAGATAAACGATCTAAAGAGCGTGGTCCGGAACAAGGTGGCAAAGATCAATGCCCATGCCACGGGCACTGGAGGAGGGGGACCCTGCCCCATCCGTCTGAGTGAGGAGGAATGGGCAGTGGCCCGGTGTTTCCAGCCAGAGCAGGTGGTGGGCCTGCGTGGATATCGGACAGGTGTTCCTGTGGGGCCAGGTAAGTTTTTGGTTTTTCTATCTGGTGATTAGCATGTGTGGGTGGGGGAAGGGAAGATGTGCCAAGTGTGTGGATCCTCAAACCTGTGATTGTTTTGTGTCCTCCACAGATGACCAGGAGATTGCAGGCCCATCAGGCCAGGAGGTTGCTGGCCCATCAGGCCAGGCTGCTGCACCACCCCAAGGACAAGAGGCTGCTGAGGATTCCCCAGGGGAGGGGAGGGGCCAAACCTCCCCTCATGAGGAGGTTGAGGGGGAGGAGGATGAGGGGGAGGAGGATGAGGGGGTGGAGGAAGAAGATCTGCAGATTGGCCGGGAAGTCCTTTTGGCCTCTGATATGATGACCTTTGAGGATACCCTTGAGGCTACACTTGAGGCTACCCCTGAGGCTACCCCAGAGCCTACCCCAGAGGCTGGCAGCAGTCAGGCCACCATCAGGGGTAGCCCCTCCCACTCCTCCCCCAACAGGCCGCAACCCACAAGGGTCACTCTCCCCCTCCTCCCAGGCCACAAGCCTCAGGGGCAGGCAGGATGGCGACCCAGGAGACCAGGGGGTGGCCGAGCGTCTGCCGGCCAGTCTTCAGAAGGACAATGCCCGGCAGACCCGCACTCTGGGTCAGATAAAAGTCACTCTGAACCCGATGGAGCACAGCCTGGGTGTAATGAAGGAGTCACTCGGTGATGTGGCCACCAACTCATTGGCGGTCATCACATGTTTGTGTGAGCTGCAGACCGCCACAACAGGCGTGGCCCAGGAGGTGACTGCCCTGACCCAGGCTGTGCAGGACAATACCCGGGCTGTCCAGGACAATACCCGGGCTGGCCAGGCCAATGCGGCTGCCCTTACAAACTGTCTCACAAGGATAGCAGTGGCCTTGGAGGGCAGGCCAGCAGGAGGACAGACACCAGGGGAGGCTCCTCCTTCACGTGCTCACTCACCCCCCCATGAAGATACTCCCTCCCCTGCTAACACCCCCCCCATGAAGATTCTCCAGTTGGCCGTGCCTGTGCCCGTGGGCAGCCCAGACGGAGCAAACGCCGCCGACATTAATTTGCAGGGGTACTTTTGATTTTTGATTTTTTTTTTTTTTTTTTTATATTTTTATGATTTTGTTTTGTATACTGTACTTATGATTTGGTTTATGTGTGTGAATGATGTGTGAATGTGGGGGGGTGGCATTCCTGATTAAATAAGGGTGTCACCCTCAGTTTTGGTGGAGAAGGGATCCCCAGGACCAGGGAGAAGTGATCCCAGGTTCCTGAATGGTGTATGAATGCACAGTAACAGAATTGGAGCCGTGGCGGGGCGTTACTGCTCCCAAGTACCAATGGGGGGGGGGGGTACTTGGATCTAATCCAATTAGATGTGCATGTGATATGTCTGTGCTAGGGACCACAGTGGGTGTGCATAATTAATGTGTGTGTTTACTGTGCAAAGATGCATTCTGCGAGTCGTCTCCTGACTGCTGTTCCCTCAGAAGAGGGGGTACCCTCGGTCACTGAAGTCACTAGTCTAGCTATGCGCACGGATGCCCCTGGCATGTTGGCATACAGATTGTAGTCCAGCAAGTGTGTGTACTCAGCTCTTCCTTAATGGTGTTGCTTTAGCTGACCATTACACGGCATGTGTAAAATTAGGGCACCTTTTATAATGTGTAAATTTACACAGTGAAACTAACAGAAGCACACAGGGCGTAATCTACGGCGTACACACTTAATTTTGTGGATCGCTCTATCTCCCTCATTTGCATCTTTGCCTATCAAAACAGCGGCGTTTCTAGCGTAATTTGTGCACAGAAAAGCGCCGGTGTAATTATTTTAGGTAGGACGGAAAAACAGGATTTTAAGGCGTATCTCGTTTTGAGGATCAGGCGCAAATATACGCGCCGTGTAAATTTCAATTACGCCGCGTATCTCGAGTTAAGTCGGCGCATTTGCTTTGTGGATCTGGCCCTATATTACCAAAAGCATTGGGACACCTGCCTTTATACGCACATGGCATCCCAGTCTTGGTCTGTGGGGTTCAATATTGAGTTGGCCCACCTTTTGCAGCTATAACAGCTTCAACTTTTCTAGGAAGGCTGTTCACAAGGCTTAGGTGTGTGTCTATGGGAATGTCTGACCATTCCAGTAATACGTGATTCAATGAATTACAAGCACATCCCTACAGGGCAGCCATCAGGAATTATGGGGCCCCTTACACAGCTTCATTCATGGGCCCCTTGGAGCAGAGAACCGGGGGGGAGGGGGGTACTGCCGTCTGAAATTGAGAAGCGGGAGGGGGGGGGCTGCCGCAAATTGAGAAGCGGAGGGGGGCCCTTTACAAATTATTAGTATTTTTTTTATAAAAATTAATTACAAAACGGGGGGTTGCCATCCGGGACCTCTGGGCCCTTTAATAAAAAAATAATAAAAAAAATATATAAAACAAATAAATAAACATTTATAAAAAAAGGGGGGGTGCCATCCAGGGCCCTGGGGACCTCTGGGCCCTTTAATTAAAAAATAAATAAATAAAAAAACATTTATAAAATAAGGGGGTTTGCCACACATTGGGCCCTGGAGACCTCATGAGCCCTTTAATAAATATATATAGATATATATATATATATATATATATATATATATATATATATATATATATATATATATATATATATATATATAAAGAAATAAAAAGGGGGGTTGCCACCTGGGGCCCTGGAGACCTCTGGGCCCTTTAATAATAATAATAATAATAATGAAATATATATATATATATATATATATATATATATATATATATATATATATATGAAATAAAGAAATATATAAAAATGTATTTATTGTTTTATAAAAAAAAGGGGGATCTCCGGACCCCTGGGGACCTCCGGACCTCTAAAAAAAAAAAAAAAATGGCCCTTTAATAAAAAATAAAATAGAAATATATTAAAAAAAATATATATATTTTTTATAAAAAATAAATAAAAAAAAGGGGAGTTGCCATCTGGGGCCCTGTGGGCCTCCGGGCCCCTGGGGACCTCCGGACCCCTAAAAAAAAGGGGGTTGCCCGCTACAACAGGGCCAGTTGTACTGGCTTATCAGCGGCCCTGCATCCCTATATGATAGCTTGTAGTCCTGCAATATCAATGGCTTCAGATGATAATTAGGCTCTTTCAATTATAATATATATTATAACCCACAGACACTCCATAAGTTTTGAGGTTTGGAGATCAGATAACTCACTGAATTTATGTTTATGTGTGCTGGGAATGAAAGAAACAATACTTTTCCATTCAGATTGTTATTTAATTTCAACAATTATCTTATATATGTGTATTAGACCAGCCTAAATTAACCACTTCAGCCCGAAAGGTTTTATCTTAATGACTAGGCCATTTTTTGCAATACGGCACTGCATTACTTTAACTGACAATTGCACGATCGCGTGACACTGTACCCACATAAAATTGATGGTCTTTCTTTCCCCACTTTCTTTTGGTGGTATTTGATCACCTCTGCGGCTTTTATTTTTTGCACTATAAACAAAAAAAGAGCGACAATTTTAAAAAAACAAATATGTTTTACTTTCTGCTATAAAACATCCAATAAATTTTTTTTTTTTTTTTATTATTTCTTCATAAATTTAGGCCAATATGTATTCTGCTACATATTGTTGGTAAACAAAAATCCCAGTAAGTGTATATTGATTGGTTTGTGCAAAAGTTATAGTGTCTACAAACTATGAGATATTTTTATGTAATTTTTATTTTTTATTAGTAATGGCGGCAATCAGCAGTTTTTAGCGGCATTACAGCGGACAAATTGGATACCTAACTTACACTTTTGATACTTTTTTGGGACCAGTGACACCAATACAGTAATCAGTGCTAAAAACATGCACTGTTACTGTACTAATGACACTGGCTGGTAAGGGGTCAACACCAGGGGCGATCAAAGGGTTAAGTGTGTCCCTAGGGGGTGCTTGCTAACTGTGTGAAGGTTCCTCTGACTGGATGAAGACAGAGGTCTGTGTTCCTGTTTAGCAGGAGCACAAGAGCTCCATCTTCTCCCCTGTGGTCTGCCTTGTTTACATAGATCGCTATTCTGCCTCTCCCGGCAAAGATTGCAGATGGCCAGTGCATGTAGGGGCCACCGGACGCACTGATTGTCTACCCCCTCTATCCAATCAGCGTGCGATCATGCCTCCAGCGGCACGTGGGCGCCCTCCAGTTGCTACTGCAGGAAACGACGTACAGGTACGTTGTTTCACGCAGCCAGGCCACCTTGCCTCAGTAAATGTGTGGAAGGCAGTAATGCATAAATATGAATACAATGGATGAGAAATACAGTTTTACCCAAGCTGGCTGATCTGGTTACTATATCAGTAGGCAGTGGCACCTCTGTATCAGGGCAGACATCAGTGCCCATACTCGGGGTAAAGGTTGACCGTATTCTCTTGGCTGTTCATTACTGTAGATCCAAAATAAGGCAAAAGTAATTACATTTTTTAGCATAATCATGCACATTTGGGAGAACTGATTGCGTAACTGCCCAAAATAGGATCCCTCAGTGTTTAGAATGTGATTACACATTTGGTAACTAATTCATATCTATGGTTGCCTTTTGATATGTTGAGAAAATATTGTATACATTATTTACAGTTATACCATGAAATGGAAATTTGTGGTCATGAGGATTGATATACAATAGTCTGGTTTTTTATTACAGTACAATTACAAATCCTGTATGATAGATTAAATGTACTGTATACAGACATAAGCCAGAAAAAGGTGATATACATAGTATTTATTTATTTTTTACAGAATGCACAGAACAGTTTCATAACTGACTTACAAATATTTTTAAGTTATATAATATATTCAAATTGCAAAATTGCTGACTTTTTTACCCCCATCCCACTTGATGTATTGTTTACTTACATTGTTGTTAAGCAGACATGCGACAAAAAAAATAACAACATTTCGGCTGAGGTATACTGATATCTAGATACCTGTATGTGACTATTTATAATGACGTTGGTTCCAGCATCAGTCTTGTGGGGTTAAACAATCTGCTAATATAATTTTTGCACAGGGATTAATTAGAAAATGTATATCTTTTGCCCTATTGTTTCTATTTAATATGCTTTTTATTGTTGAATAATGTGACACTATAACAATAACAATCCAATAATACTCAAAGACTAACGACCAACGCTAAAGACTAACAGCAAAAACATAATATTCAATATATCATCATATTCAGATCATGCAACAACTATCATCATGTAATTCAACAGTTTTACTATAATGCAATGTTTACTATCATATTTTAACAAAGAAATTAGAAGGATATCAACATTAATGAAAATAAAAGAAAAGAAAAACAAATAATAATAATATAAGGAAAAGAGGGAGAGGAGAAAAAAAAGGGGGGATGCCAAATTTATACACATGCATGTTGATGTCTGGTAACTCAGGGTGTCTGACCAAGAGGGTCGAGCAACTATGGCAATGGAGGTGCAAGTATCCCTTTAACTCATAAAAGACAGAGCTATAGGGAATTCAAGAAATTGCACCCACAGGGTCCAAACCTCCCTGAACTTATACTGCGTACACACGGTCGGAATTTCCGACAACAAATGTTCGATGAGCTTGTTGTCGGAAAATTCGACCATGTGTATGCTCCATTTGACAACAAAAATTTGAGAGCTGGTTCTCAAATTTTCCGACAACAAAAGTTGTTGTCGTAAATTCTGACCGTGTGTGCACAATTCAACGCACAAAAATCCTACGCATGCTCAGAATCAATTTGACGCATTCTCGGAATCATTGAACTTAATTTTTCTTGGCTCGTTGTAGTGTTGTACGTCACCGCGTTCTTGACGTTCACAATTACGAACAACATTTGTGTGACCGTGTGTATGCAAGACAAGTTTGACCGAACAATCCATCGGAAAAAAATCCACGGTTTTGATATTGGAATGTTCGATCCTGTGTATGTGGCCTTAGAATTATTTTTGTTAGCTGTAGCTACCAACTCTTTCATATGCATAGTATAGTTTACTTCCACTACCCAATCGCATATTACTGCCGATTTCCAATATCTAGGGATCAAGGCTCTGCCTGCCATCAGCAAAAATGTAAATATTTCCTTTTTGATAGATGTAATTGAACCCCAGATCAGGTATAAAAGAGCAACCCTTTGGGCTTCAGGCCTGATCTTACCTGTAATCAGGTGGCTAAGATTAAATATAGTTGACCAATATAGTTTTATTACCGGGCAGGACCACCACATGTGTAGATGTGTGCCACCGGGCTCACCTTATGTCCAACATTGGTCTGGTATAGCCGGATTAATGTTATTTAATAAAGCCGCAACAATACCATCTGGTTATAACTTTATAATTTCGCTCCTGCATATGGGATGCTAGAGTTGATTTAAATGTAAGACAGAAGACTTTATCCCACTCCTCAGGAGCCAAGTCTTTACCTAGTTCTCGTGTAAAAAGGGTGGTGGGAGAATACAAGCGACAGAAGGATTCCATATAGTTTAGAAAGAGTATGTGGACATTTTTGATCAGAAAGACACAGCTCCTCAAACATAGTCAGAACCCCACAGAGCTGCTTTTTGCCCAATCCATCATAAAAATGGCGTCGTTGGAAATATTGAAGCCAATCTTTTCGGACGACACAAAAGTGAGAGATGAGCTCACTCAGGGGTTTCAGACCCCTCAGAGTAAGCGCGTATCAGAAAGGAGATGGATGTGGTGGTAGCCAGCACAATCTGCCTTTGCTTGACAACCCGGGTAGAAAACCCAGATTACCCAAAATCGGGGTAAGAGGCTGTATGTAATGCCCTATTATTTCTATGATTACATTGAGATATAGCAGTTCAATTCAAAATCAATAACAGACCCTAATATTTCTGTGTGTCTGTCTATGTCTATGCTTTTCAATAAAGACATGCTATCGAAAAAAAAAAAAATCATCTCTAGCTAAATTAACACTTTAGTGAGATATGTCCTATTTTTTTGCCATAGTTCATTACATTTTGTAATAAATACCACTTTTTATGATACACTTCAATACACAAACAATACAGCATGTTTTGCGATTCTGGTGGTTAGGTAGATACATAGATAGACAGACACACAGAAATATTAGGATAAAGAACTGATTGTGTATCTCCATTCTTATGCCCCGTACACGATTGGGATTCCCGGCAGTAAAAAGTCCGCCGGGAATTCCGGGGGGAAAACCGAGAACCTGCTTGGTCACTTTTCCTGTGTACACACCAGAGGTTTTACCCATCGGGAAAACTGCGTTGAGAACTTTGGCTGGGAATCCCGGCCGTGTGTATGCTCCACCGCAGTGTTTCCCAATGGAAAACTGCCGGGAAAAAGACAGCCGGGAATCGCGGCAGGAAAAAAGAGAACATGTTCTCATTTTTCCTGCCGCAATTCCCAACGTTTTTTCTGTCAGGGAAAACTGCCATGGAGCATACACACGGACAGTTTTCCCAGCCAAAAGCTGTCATAGCAGTTTTCCCAACAGGTCGTGTGTACGAGGCTCCTCCTGCCAGGCCTTTCCGATGTGTTTGCGTTCTTCTGTGTTGTTGTGAGGAAGAAGGAAGAGCCTGGACTGACAGCAACCAAGAATGGGTGGGGTGAAGAGACAGCTAACTTTGGGGGAACTCTTCTGGTATAAACTGTACAATACATACACCCTTCTCTGTCAACTCTGTAGTTGGTCAAATACATGTGATTGAAAATGCTAAGTGTCTGCAATCGGTATAGAACATTGCTGCCATATGTGAATATTGGTGTCCCCGATTCATCGAGGAGTGTCCTCAGTGGAGATTTGGGGTCCATTCCTAACACCCAAAAAAACGTGTTATAACCACACTGGAGTCGGTAATCGAGTATTCCACCTGTCATTTGGGTGTAGGTGTCTGTGGGTGTCATCACAAAACCTCTGGGATAATAAATTGAGTTGCACTTCAGATTATTTTCACATTACTCCTCCGATTGGAATTTGACTCTTTTTCCTCTGCTATCTACTTTGGATTTACAGTGTAGGGAGATTTTCTCCCTTTTTATATTTATTGCCATTTACACTTTTACCAGATAGGGTTTATGTATTTAGGTCAAGGCTTTACACAAGTCACTTTTTTATATTTATGGATATTATAATTGATAAAATAAGGCATTTATGCACAGTTATTATGATGATATTTTGGTAAATTGAGTTTAGTTAACACTACAATCTCTTATATATTAAAAGAATATCTTCTGTGAGGTTTTCAGTTTACCCTTTTTTATTTTGTATTTTTTGCAAATTAAATTTTTTTTGCACAGGTGCACGGTTTTGTGAATTAGAAATCATTAGGTGCAGGTTCTCCTCCATCCAGTAGGTACTGTGCCATCATACAGATAGAATGGAGTCTGTTAACAGAATTTTTTCTTCAGGAAATCCTCTCAGAGGCAACAGCTGTTTGATTAGATGGCAGAACTTCTGGTGACCTTTGGTACCCATCTTAGAGTGGGATTCTATATATAAGTGTATCCATGTCTGGAGTGAGTGGTAGGTCAGGGACAGAGACCTCGCTTGTTAGGGAGAGTGAATAGTGCAGGGAAAGGTTCCTGTTAAAGCGGGGGTTCACCCAAAAATAAATTTTTAACATTACATTCAGCCGAGTTGTCCTAATGACAATCGGTTGTTTTTTGTTTGTTTTTCCCTGTACATACTGACTTTCACCGCCGCTTCCGGGTATGTCTTTTTCGGGACTGGGCGTTCCTATCTGATTGACAGGCTTCCGACCGTCGCATACAGCGCGTCACGAGTTGCCGAAAGAAGCCGAACGTCGGTGAGGCTCTATACTTTCGGCAACTCGTGATGCACAGTATGCGACGGTCGGAAGCCTGTCAATCAGATAGGAACGCCCAGTCCCGCAGAAGACATACCCGGAAGCGGCGGGGGAAAGTTGGTATGTACGAAAAAAAAAAACAAAAAAAAAAACAGCCGATTGTCATTAGGACAACTCGGCTGAATGTAATGTTAAAAATTAATTTTTTGGGTGAACCTCCACTTTAAGTAGGGTCAGTACAGGAACATTGCCTGTGTACAACATACATTTCAGGTTTCACACCAGTGAGGTGGGGCTCTTCTCAGCGGCATTTCAGTGCTATCCCAGTGTACCACATGCTATCACCCCTGCAGCTGAAGCCATCCTTTGCTAATAGAGGCCCAAGTCTGATGATATTGTACAAATATCATCTGCATAATTTACTGCAATCAGTGCCTACTGAAATTGTCTTTATCTCTTACCATTAGCCTATCTACAATATACCAGATGATTTCCACATCAAAGTGTTCATAAACCTTTAATACTTTGAATGGGCCACTGCAATCATAAGTAATCACTTAACTTCTTTGTATGCCCCCAAAAAAATCGATGTTTAGTTACCTTTTTCATGCAGCATTTCTCCCCGTCACGTGACAATTCCCCTACATTGGTAAAAAAAGGACAGCTGATGGGGGTGTACATTCACACATTCACTTCTAGCTCCATCATGCATGCATCACAAGAAGGGGAAATGGGAGGCAGGATTGAGTGGGGCAGAACAGTGTTGACTGGCTGGAGAGAACAGGAACTGACACCGCTGGTGGGCGTGTACATTCTCTACATTCATAAGAAAGCTTGTGACATTCATGGGTTACAAGAAGGGGAAATAAGGGGTGGGACTGAGTGGGGCAGAGCAGAGATGTCTGGTTGTGAAGAATAGGGTCTGACAACAGTACAAGGAAGTGTCAATGAGCAGCTACATTCGGCTGTGCAAATTAATCGCCGTCAGTCTGAGGTGGGGGGGCTCCTTAACGACTTAATGAGATAAAACTAAAATGTGAATAATACAAAATTTGATATCACCAATCATAGAAATCTATTATTTTTGCCTGGAATTCCACTTTAACGGCTGTGTGTGTAGTCTCTCCATGATTGGGTACGGACTACCGTCTGCAGTAATTGAAATTTACTGCTGGGAATCCTGGGTGACATCATTAACCAAATTTGCCAAATGACATCACCTAAAATTCCCTGTGGTAAATTTAGATTAGCTGGGTATCTGTCATTTAGTGGTGATGATGTCATGTACAGATCGGCGGATCATCATGGCTAACATAGATTACCACACTTGATGCTGTGATTGATATGGATCACCTCTCTGGAAGTCATGACTGAAGTTACTTCAAAGGGTGTTAATACATTTTAATATAAAAGTGTTTAAGTATGTTTTTTATGTTTTATTTAAAGCTGTACTCTAGGTATGATCTTAATCGCATACTTACATTGGCGACAATCACTATCAGAGCTCTTACAGTGAAAGCAGTGATCTTCTGGTTCCTGTGCTGAGCAGCTGCCCCACTGCAGACTGACCACAGAGAGTGGCTTTCTTAGCCCTGCCACCATTCACATAATGCCTTGGGTTTTTTCAGTGGATGCAATACATTCTCAGATTGAATGAAGTGGAGAGGAAGGGTTGTAAAGTCATGATCTCCACTTTGTCCAGAAGGAGAACACCTTATATTAATTACATTTTATTTTTATTAGCACAACTCCTTACTCTTTTCCCCTCCCCTTTTCCTTTCCTTTTTCACCCCCCCCCCCATGCTTGCCTTCCTTTCCTATTTTCCTGTAATTCAGCTGTATATGTTGTAAACATGTTATCATATATTTACCATAACTGCACCTTCCACTGTATATCACTATGTAATTGTTAATCTTGATTACCATGTGTATTCTATCAATCCATTACAGATATTTTTCTCCTGATGAAGCCGTAAAGTTCTGTGAAACATGCTGATGAATACATGACTTGCGAGGACCCACTATACCGCTGTCCTCCTTCATGTAGTACATTAAGTAATAGTGACACACATGTATTGTTAGGATGTATTTCCACATAATATTCTGGCATGTAATTGTTTAGTATATTGTGATATATTTTATATTTATGCTCTTAACATAGGGAGGGTGCTTTGGGGTGCCCCCCAAAGCACCTTATCCACATGTTGATGGGGACAAGGGCCTCTTCCTGACAACTCTGGCTATTGGTTGTCAGGGTCTGTGGGTGGGGGGCTTATTGGAATCTGGAAGCCCCCTTTAACAAGGGGGCCCCCAGGTCCTGGCCCACCTATGTGAATGGGTACCGGGTACATTGTACCCCTACCCATTCACCAAAAAAGTAAAAAACCAGAAGAGACAGTTTTTGACGATTCAATGGGAGGCGGAGCGGCGACTGCTTTCTCTTCAACAGCTGTTAAATGGGCAAAGGCGGGGCTACCCGGTGATGTAACTGGGTGACCCTGTCCCTTCTGAAATTATGTGACGTCAGAGGGGGTGGGGTCATCCGGTTACGTCATTGGGTGGCCCCGCCCTTGCCTATATAGGAGCTGTCAAAGCCAAGAGATAGCAGTCCGCCCTTGCCTATACAGAAGCTGTCAAAGCCAAGAGATAGCAGTCGGCTGAGATTTTCCATGCAGGCAGCTTTTCTATTTTTCGGGACCATCGGGTGGTGTGATTGACGATGCATTCACATCGTGGGACACTTTTTTTTTAAAATAAAGGAATTGTTAAAAACTGTCTCTTGTGGTTTTTACTTTTTGACACATTTTTGGTGAATGGGTAGGGGTACAATGTAACCCATACCCATTCAAATGCGGGGGGGCTATGGGGGCCCCCAGCTTCCAGACTCCAAAAAAACCCTGGCCAGGGTTGTTGGGGAAGAGGCCCTTGTTTATTCTATGACCTTGTCCCCATCGACATGGGGACAAGGTGCTTTGGGGTGGGGGGCGCAGAGCCCCCTGCCCCAAAGCAACCACCCTCCGATGTTGAGGGAATGTGGGCTGGTATGGTTCGGGGGGGCTTGCTTGTCCCACCCTATGCTGACCTGCCCGGCTGCATTCTCAGATAAGGGTCTAGTATGGACTTTGGGGGGGACCCTACTCCGTTTTTATAAAAAAAAATGGGCGTGGAGTTCCCCTTAAAATTCATACCAGACCCAAAAGGACCCCACGCCGTTTTCTTTCATTTTTTTCATCTATATTGACAGGAGCCAGCAAAACATTACAACTGCAAGCAAGTTTAAATAACATTTGTTCCTTTAGAAATGTAATTATTGCTGCAGCACGTTCTATACATTTCACATATACACCACTTTACAGGCAGACTAAGGGGACCACGATATTTAAAGGAATATTTCATTTTTATTGTTTCACTTTAAGCATTATTAAAATCAGTGCTCCTGAAAAAAACAATAGTTTTAAAAACTTTTTGCATTGATACATGTCTCCTAGGGCAGTACCCGGGTCCCCATACACTGTTTATTGCAATAACTTGCATATAAGCCTTTAAAATGAAGACTTTTGATTTCTCATGTTCGTGTCCCATAGACTTTAATAGCGTTTGCATGTTTGCTAGAACTTTTTGCCTGTTTGCGGTGTTCTGGTGTGAACCAAACTGGGGAGTGTTCAGAATATGCTGGAACTGGAAAGAATTTAGAGAAGGGCAACGAAGCTAATAAAGGGACTAGACTCGATTTTAGCTATGGGGAAAAAAAGTATTGAACTTATTCCCTCTGGAGAAGAGATGCTTAAGAGGGTATATGATAGCGATATACAAATACCTTACTGGCAACCCTAGGAAAAAACTTTTCAGTGAAAGAGAGTTTAAAAAGTATCGCGGCCATTCACTGAATTTGGAAGAGAAGCAGTTTAACCTCAATTTGCGTAGAGGGTTCTTTACTGTTAAAACAGTAAGGCCTCGTACACACGACCGAACATGTCCGCGGACCAGTTTCCGCGGACATGTCCGACCATGTGTTGGGCCTAGCGGACAGTTTTCCGGCCTAGCGGACAGGTTTCCAGCGGACAAAAGTTTCTTAGCATGCTAAGAAACTTGTCCGGTGGAAACCTGTCCGTCGGACGTGTCCGATGGTTAGTACACCTAACTATCGGACCGAAATCCCCCGCATGCGTCGAAGTTTGCGTGGTTCGCGCACGTCGCTGCGTCATCGTCGCCACCACGTCACCGCGTTTTCTGTCCGCGGGGAATTTGGTCTGATGGTGTGTACACACATCAGACCAAAACCTCCCAGCAGACATGTCCGATGAAAACGGTCCGCAGACTGTTTTCATCGGACATGTCTGGTCGTGTGTACAAGGCCTTAGGATTTGGAATTGTCTTCCATGAGCAGTGGTATCAGCAGTCACAAAAACTATTATATGAGCTCTTAACGATCACAACATACAGGGATATATGATTTACTATTGACATAAACACATGCACACACACACAGGTTGAACTGGATGGCAGTGGCTCTGGTGCTCAACATTTTTGGGGGGGTGCAAACAAGCTGAAAAAAAAAACATCAATTGCAGCCACTGTGCCGCATCAAACCACTTATTTTGAAAATTTTACATCGTTTGCATAAGTCGTCTGTGAATGGGGCTGGACGCCATTTACGTTCACGTTGAAAACAAGGATGTCCTTGCAATGTAATTTGGAGCAATGCACCCTGGGAGTTTTTACGGACGGCGCATGCGCAGTTCGTTCGGCGCGGGGACGCGCTTCATTTAAATGAAACATGCCCCCTACCCGCCCAATTTGAATTCCGCGCCCTTACGCTGCGAGAGATACACTACGCCGCCGTAACTTACGGCTCGAATTCATTGAGGATTCAAACCAAAGCCAAGTAAGTTACAGCGGCGTAGCGTATCTTACATCTGCGCCGGGCGCAGCGTATGTATGTGGATCTGCCCCTATGTGTGCATGTATGCATAGGCCAGGGGTGCCCAACCTTTTGAACAGCGAGGGCCACTTAAGTGACTTGGTAACCGGTTGCGGGCCACAATGAGCATAGTGGGTGGATGGCATGTTTGTGTCTGCGCTGCTTATGCAGAGCGGACACTGACACAACCCACTATACTTTTTAGCAGATCGTATTAGAGGTAGGACACAAGTTTGTTTGTCTTCCACTACTTGGTGAATGGAGGGTCCAATTGGTCAGACTAACCATGTGAAAGGGGCCCAAGGCTGCGCTGTGTACCTTTTTGGCTTTCCTGCACTTTGCGATAGACTTCTATTATATTCTGCAGGTTTGGTGCACTTTCAGAAAGCTTACCAAAGTCGCAGGTAATAACAGAAGTCTATGGCTCAGTGCAGGTAACCCGCAGGTAAACTAATCTACACCTGCGGATCAGTTTTAAAGCAGCCCAGTAACCACTGCAGAAAAGATATACCCATATATACACTGATTTTAGTAATAAACTGACATTTAATAACAGTATTTTATTCTATTCCATCCCAGAGAAGGAGGTCGCGGGCTATATCAGAGGGCTCCGCGGGCCACTGGTTGGTCACCCATGACATAGGCTAACATGGAGGGGAGTTTAGAGTCAGGAAACAAAAAACTTCAGGGGCCAGATTCTCAAAGGACTTATGACGGCGTAGCTCCACATACGCCGTCGTAAGTCCGAATCTGTGCCGTCGTATCTGTGTGCCTGATTCATAGAATCAGATACGCCTCTCTGTTGCCAAGATACGAGCGGCGTAAGTCTCCTACGCCGTCGTATCTTGGGGTGCATATTTACGCTGGCCGCTAAGGGTGCTTCCATAGATTTACGCGTTGAATATGTAAATTAGATAGATACGCCGATTCACGAATGTGAATCGGCGCATTCGTGAATCGGCGCACTTCCGGTCTCGCTGGTTGATGGACAGCTAGCGGTGGAACGCACGCTAGCAGACCAGTACGCAGCCATCTCTATCTTGTTTTATTATCCCTACAAAACCCACAGCCTCAGTGCCGGGACACGGGCACCAGCAACAGTAGGAGGCCATTTGGCATTTGTATTTTATTTCATTTATTAAATGGTTTTACGCTATGGTGGCATCTCCTCTCATTTTTTTGGTACACCATCTGCTGCAATCGCTGACACTGGAACCTAATGAGAGCCTGCTGATTCATACCATTACTAAGCCTTATTGACCATATTTAAATTAATCTGGTCAATATCATGTGGTAAGGAGCCATCCATTATTATTCTGGTGACCTATAGGTGAAGGCGGATCACTCCTTTCTCGCACTCTGTCTGAAGATCCACAAGCACTTTGCATTTGCACTTTATTTCTGCAATCTGGCATTGCACTATTTGAATTTGCACTTGGACGTGATCCAATTTTGGATCTTTGCACCTATTGTTTTTTGCTGGACTTTTTATTTCACATCATTTGGCACCATTGTACTTATAGATTTACTGTTATCATCTGTATTATATATTCACATAGATTTGGGTATATGGTCAAACTGTGTATCACTTCAACTGTATTGTGACACATAATCCATTATTTAATTTTAGCGCCCCTCACTTTAACCGCACAATATACATAAGTCCGTTATCTGATTTTCTTTGGGAGCAGCTTCACTCAGTTAGTTACTTGGTATATCAAGTTTATAATTAGTGTAAATTAATTTGGCGCAAGTTTTTCTTTTCTTTCATATTTTCTGTACTTGCTAAAAAAATTCTAAGCCAGAAAAATGAAAACAAATGCAGCCATCACATGTAAGATAAGCTGTAATGTATTACTTTTTTTAATAATGAAGCCTATAAAATAGACATAAAATAGACATAAAGGATAAGTCATACTAGCCCACATGCCCCTGAGCACTCAGCAGGTGCTTTAAAAGATCTTCCATGAAAAGCTGGGACACCTCATTCTGGTATTGATTGGTACCAGATATTTCTGCACCTCTGTTGTTCAATAGGTGGGCATTGGGGAAATTATCTGCAACTTATGTACACTACCATAGGGTCAGATATGTTGCTACCAAGAATTTAATGCATTTAATGCATTTAAAATAATTGTATTAGTAATTAACAAAAACTCCCTCTGTTCCTACTATTTTATTGAAAAAAATAATAATAAAAAATCCAAGGGTCTTTTTACTTTCCCAGGTCTCCCTCATAAAAAAAAAATGACTTCAACAAAGTTTAAGTTTGAGGGACATACAGCAGTACTGAATCAGGGGGCCATGGTGGATGCCATCAGTTTAGTCAGAGCTTGTTTTACATCTTGGTTCCTCAAGCTATAGATGATGGGATTTAACATTGGAATGATCAATGTATAGAACACAGACACCACCCAGTCCTGCTCCACCGAATAGGCAGAATTTGGACGTAGATAGGTGAAGAAAACTGGACAGTAAAACATTGCTACACAGGTAAAGTGAGAGGCACAGGTAGACAGTGGCTTGATTCTTTTAGAAGAGCCAATTCTGCATAGAGCACTTAAAATACAGATATATGATGTCATTATACATAATAAAGAACCCACTTCAAGAGATCCAGCAACAACAAATGCCAACATTTGATTAACAAAGGTATCTTTACACGACAATTTTAAAATAGGATTGATATCGCAGAAGAAATGATTGATTCGATTTGACTTGCAGAATGGTAATGTAAATGCACAATATGTGTGTATTAATGCATTCACAAATGCTGCTGTATATATTGAGGAGAGGAGCTGAAAACAGGTTGCCCTGTTGATAAACCTGGCATAATACAATGGCTTACATATGGCTACATAGCGATCATAGGCCATGGCGGGTAGTAACATGACTTCAGAGCCTGCAAGATCTATGAAAAGAAACATTTGTGTGGCACATCCCGTGATGGTGATTGTCTTGTTTATAGAGACGATATTGAACATAACATTTGGGGTAATAGCTGATGAATAAAATATATCTATAACGGATAAGTTCATTAGGAAAGTGTACATTGGTGTTTGAAGAATAGGAGTCACAAAAATTACCAAAACTAACATAAAGTTTCCAAGCAGAGTCACCATGTACACTGAGAAGCAGAGTAGAAAGAGAGGCAGCTGAAGGTTCGGGTCAGAGGAGAGACCGGAGAGGATGAATTCTGTCACATGCGTACTATTCCTGAGATTCATGTTTTTCAGCTACATCAGCATTTTTGGATTTGGTGTATATTTCTTGCCTTTTAAAAAATTATTTGACTGAGGGGTTACCGATCCTGTCTATATAAAAGAGTAAATGTCATTTATCAATAGTATAAACAATTCTTCAAGATCTGATACTACTCAAGGAGTGCTAAATAATATTTATGGTGTGTAAAAAAAATTACATATGGTAATACTAGTTACCGTGTTTCCCCGAAAGTAAGACCTACCCCGAAAATAAGACCTACCGCGATTTTCGGGAAGGGCTGCAATATAAGCCCTATCCCTACTTGAGATGCCAGCGGGGGTTCTCGGCCCCCCTCCCTGTGCAAAGCTCCAGCAGGCTAGAGAATTTGCGAGCTGCATTTAGCTGATCTCTCCCTCCCTGAGATGCCAGCGTGGGATCTCGGTTCCCCTCCCTGTGCAGAGCTCCGGCACGCTAAGGAAGTGACAAGCTGCACTCAGCTTATCTTCACCTCTGCAAGATGCCAGTGGTGGATCTCGGCTCCCCTACCTGTGCAGAGCTCCGGCAGGCTAAGGAATGCACTCAGCTTATCTTCACCTCTCCAAGATGTCAGCGGGGGATCTCGGGCCCCCCTTCCCCTGCAGACCTCCAGCGTGTCACAGGCACTATACGAAGGTATGTGGCACTACATCTCAGCATGCAGCACTTTTGCATTGTGATTCCAACATTCTACCAGAACTTTTACACAGGGGATTTGTGACAGGCAGGGAGGGAGAGAGACAGCACATGGCATGATAAGACCTACCCCAAAAATAAGCCCTACTGTGTCTTTTGTTGCCAAAATTAATATAAGACCCCGGGCTTATTTTCGGGGGGAAACACGGTAGGTGGCCAATTTAACATATCTTAGGTGAACTTAAAGTGGATGTAAACCCTTACATATACCCAGTGAAATGAACAGCCTCAGATGATACACAGGGATGAAACAAATCTCCCTACATAAGTTTTACATGTATATCTGCTGTCTTCATCTTTATATACTGTTTAGAAAGTTCAGATTGTGTTAGGTTTTTTTCTTCCTGGTTACCACTGCAGTGAAGCCTGGGCATACAACCAAAACAGTTGATTGGAGGAAAGGCACACACACCCTCTCCTCATAGGTGGAGACTTTCAGCTCTGTTCGTTGAATCGTCTAGCTCAGTGCTAATCTATTTATAGCATTCCCAACACCAAACTGTGGCTGCTTTTATCTAATGTGACAGAGAACGTGTCAGGAGTTATCAGGCTGATAACTGGAGAATGGAGCAGGAGAAAGCTACGGGACATAGTGCTTTAAAGAGAGATAAAAAAAAACACTACAGATATATGTGCCCAGCTCAAATTTCATAAATCGAGTTTACATCCACTTTAATGCTTTTTACAGAAATTAGTATAAACCATTACTATGTATGTTTATGTATTTTCTAGCCCTAATAAAATATCTCAGCTAGAACACATAAATAAATATAGTTCCCACTACTCATAGCACTCAAAAAGCTAAAAATCACAAATCTTTACACAAGTATAAGAGTCTTTATTTTTAGCAATGTGACTTTAACGTTCAAATCTCACTGGACTCATTGGCTGAAGATAAAAATCACTTTTGAAGACAAGGATCGTTCTTTTGGGGAACATAATGATTAAGCTTAGTGAAGGGAGACTAAAGCCTCCAGATACCACTACTATTTCTCGTCTGTGCTGTGGTAATTGATTGCAGGAGAAAGCAAAAACAAATTTAGTCATTTACACTTACTTCATCCTATAATCTACAGAGTTTTCCAGTGCAGGTAGGGTAACATACAAACTTTCCTCACCATCTTTGTATCACTAAATTATCACATTAAGACCTTTCGGATTAATAAATTGAAGATTTTTCACATCTGAATGCAAGTAATGAATACAATGTATTGCTGATATAATATGCATCTAAATTGCTAATTGAACCCCAGGCATTATATAATATATACTTACTTTAGCATTGTGTCACTAACTATTTGCAATGAATGTTATAAAGTATTTGCATTCACATACTGTATATAACCCACAATGCTCAGATAGGTTCAAATTTTCCAGTATAGCTTTATCACACTGTATTTATAAAGCAACCAATTAAGATAACAGTCCATTGAGATATTATGTTGAGCAATTATAGAGCCCCACATGGATGTAGACAAGTGACTATTATGAAATTCTCTTTTGTTTTCAAAGTGATTGTAAACCTTTATTTATTTATTTTTTATTAAAATGAAAAAAGGGGTTTATACTATACTTGCTCTGTGCAATACCGTACAGTGGACACAGCAGGTGACAGAATTCACCACTACATGGCACGAGGCACACACCCGGGGCATGTCATTTGCAGGGGTCAAGTCCTGGGGAAAAAAGTGTGGGAACTCCCACCCAAGATACACTCCCCCACCAAAAAAAATGTTATGTGATAGACCAACGCAAAGTGGCACATAATTGTGAAGTGGAAGGAAAATGATAAATGGTTTTCATTTTTTTTACAAATAAATATCTGAGAAGTGTGGCGTGCATTTGTATTCAGCCCCCCTGGGTCAATACTTTGTAAAACCACCTTTAGCTGCAATGAAAGCTACAAGTATTTTTGGGGATGTTTCAACCAGCTTTGCACATCTAGAAAGAGTGACATTTTTGGCCATTCTTTTTTATAAAAAATGGCTCAAGCTCTGTCAGATTGGATGGAGAGCGTCTGTGAACATCAATTTTCAAATCTTGCCACAGATTTTTAATGAGATTTAGGTCTGGATTTTGACTGGGCCATTATAACACATGAATATGCTTTGATCTAAACCAATTTCATTGTAGCTCTGGCTATATGTTTAGGGTCGTTGTCCTGCTGGAAGGTGAACCTCCGCCTCAGTCGCAAGTGTCGACTTAGGCCTCGTACACACAACCGAACATGTCTGCTGAAACTAGTCCAAGGACCAGTTTCAGCAGACATGTTCGGTCGTGTGTACGGCCGACTGGACAATTTTCCGGCGGATCGGACAGGTTTCCAGCGGACGAATGTTTCTTAGCATGCTAAGAAACATGTCCGCTGGAAGCCTGTCTGTCGGACATGTTCGGTCGTCTGTACGACTTACCGGACATGTCCGCTCGGCCGAAAGCCCTCACATGCGTCAAAGTGATTTGACGCATGCGTAGAAGCATTGACCTTCCAGGGTCGCCACGTCACCGCCTATCCTGTCCGCGCGCATTTCGGTTTGATGGTGTGTACAACCATCAGACCGAAATCTCAGAGCGGACATGTCCGATGAAAACGATCCATGTGTACGAGGCCCAACAGGTTTTCCTCTAAGATTGCCCTGTATTTGGCTTCATCCATCTTTCCATCAACTCTGACCAACTTAGCTGATCCCTGCCGAAGAAAAGCATCCCCACAACATGATGTTGCGACCACCATGTTTCACGGATGGTGTGTTCAGGGGGATGTACAGTGTTAGTTTTCCGCCACACATAACGTTTTTCTTTTAGGCCAAAAAGTTCAATTTTGGTCTCATCTGACCAGATCACCTTTAAACCATAGCCTGTTTGCTGTGCCCCCCACATGGCTTCTCGCAAACTTCAAACAAGACTTCCTATGGCTTTCTTTCAACAATAGCTTTCTTTCAACAATGGCTTTCTTCTTGCCACTCTTCCATAAAGGCCAGATTTGTGGAGTGTATGACAAATAGTTGCCCTTTGGACTGATCACTTGAGCTGTGGATCTCTGCAGCTCCTCCGGAGTTACCATGAGTTGGCTGCTTCACTGATAAATGCTCTCTTTGCCTGTCAGTTTAGGTAAACAGCCATCTCTTGGTAAGTTTGCAGTTGTGCCATACACTTTCCATTCTCAGATGATGCTTTAAACTTCTCCAAAGCTTAAAGGGGGCTGAATACAAATGCACGCCACACTTTTCAGATATTTATTTGTAAAAAAAAATTGAAAACCATTTATCATTTTCCTTCCACTTCACAATGATGTGCCACTTTGTGTTGGCCTGTCACATAAAATCCTAATAAAATACATTTACTTTTTTGGTTGTAACATGACAAAATGTGGAAGGTTTTAAGGGGTATGAATACTTTTTCAAGGCACTGTATATATGAAAATTGATCATTGCAGATGTACTGACTGCCTACCTTGTTTCTTGAGGCCCTAAAAGACACTCCAAGGTATTCAATAAAAGGCATGGTGAATTTTTTTAAGGTGTTTTCACAAAATTGTAATTTTAACAAGTTATTTCTCACACACAGCATAGGCATACTTGCAATTATACCCCAAAACACATTCTGTTAGAGCCGGTTCATACTGGGGCAACACGACTTTCAGCACAACTTTGGGAGGCAACTTGAACACGACTTGAGTATGAATCACAACGCGACTTACAACACGACTTGAGGTCGCCTCCAGGAGGGGGAACTCAATGCCAAATTTTAAATAAAAAACCGGCATGGGTTCACCTCTAGGGGCATACCAGGCCCTTAAGTCTGGTATGGATTTCAAGGGGAACCCCCTACGCCGGAAAAAGTCTCACTCGGTACCACCCGGAGCATGCTGGGACTGTGACGTCATAAGAGGCCTATATAAATTGCCGCGCACCGCACACCCGGCATTACAGCGGGAGGGTCGAGTCAACATCGAAGAGGAGAAGAAGGTGACGCAGAAGACCGGGCCCCCGCTGGTGAAAGAGCTGAAAGAAGACAGCGGTGGTGCCCGGCAGGAGAGAAAAAGAACCGGAGAGCGGGAGAAGAGAGAGGAGAAGTTGGAAGAAAACCCCCCGAAGTCAGGAGAAGACCGAGCCACCGCTGGTAAAAGAGCTTGAAAGAAGACAGCGGTGGTGCCCGGCAGAAGACCTCCGAAGTAGGAAGAAGACCCCCGGAGATGCCTAATAAACTACTTTAAAGACCTGTGTAGTGTTTTTTTATTGACATTTATTTTTCACCAGGTGAATGGGTAGAGGTACGATGTACCCCATACTCATTCACACTAACGACCAGGGTTGTCGGGAAGAGGTCCTTGTCTCCATCAACATGGGGACAAGGTGCTTTGTTCCCATGTTTTTTGCCCCCAATGTTGAGGGCATGCCGCCTGGTACGGTTCAGGAGGGGGGGGCGCTCGCCCGTCCCCACCCCCTTTCCTGACCGGCCAGTCTGCGTGCTCAGATAAGGGTCTGGTATGGATTTGGGGGGGAAACCCCACGCCGTTTTTTCAGCGTAGGGGGTTCCCCTTCAAATCCATACCAGACCTAAGGGCCTGGTATGCTCCGAGGGGAACCCATGCCGGTTTTTTATTTAAAATTTGGCGTGGAGTTCCCCTGTGGGAGGGAGGAGCTTGTCTTAGAACAGGTTAACACTGGGGTGACTTCCTGTAAAGTTGCCTCACTGTGAACAGGGATCCGACTTGGAGGCGACTTCCATTGAAATCAGTGGGTACAGGTCGCCTACAAGTCGGATTGAAGTAGTACAGGAACCTTTTCTGAAATCAGAGCGACTTCAGTAGTGTACATTAAGACAGCTCCCATTCACTTCCATTCATTTTCTCAACCGTATCTAATTTCCTGACTACCTATCACATTTTAGAGCACTAGGATAGTGGAAACACCAACAACATTAGTGCATTTTGGAAATCAAACACTCCTACGTATTTTCTAAGGGGTATAATGAGTCTTTTTAAAACGTAATTTTTTTGCCATACGTTTTTGGAAAATGTGGAAAAGTATTTTTTTTAACACAAAGTTGTCAATATTTCTAACACATAACATGAACATACTTAGAATTACACCCCAAAACACATTCAGCTACTCCTTTCAAGTATGGTCATACCACATGTGTGAAACTTCTTCACGGCCTAGCCACATAGATGGAGCCTAGCCCAACATCCACATCAGGTGTTCCAGGGGCATAAATTTCACATCTAATTTCCAAATTACTTATCACATTTTTGGAGGCCCTGGAGCACCAGGATAGTAGAAACACCCACAAAAATGACCACATTTTGAAAGCAAACACCCAATCATATTTTTTAAGAGGTATAATGAGTTATTTTTAAATGTCATTTTCCAAGTTTTTGGAAAATGTGGAAAGAAAATTAAACCTATAAGGTCTACAAAACATGGATATTCTTAGAATTACACCCAAAAATATATTATGCTACTCCTCCTGAGTATGGGGATATCACATGTGTAAGACTTTGCAAATGTCTGGACTGATTATGTACCCAACATTGCAACCTGTGTAAGACAAAAATCAACCAACACAGTATAAGAAACAATGCATTGTAATGGTCACCTCAGTATGAGTGGTGAGTGAATATAGCATAGTGTAGCTTTACCTACAGCAGTGGCTGTTCCTAAAAGCCAAGCAAGCCTATAGTACTGGTACATGGCTGCCTCCATAGCACAATGCTTTGGTCATTGGCCTGGAAGTTCAGGGGGTGTCCACAGAGGATGAGTGGCTGGTGTCTCAAAGGAGCATAGCCAGAGTAATGTGCAGATGTGTCAGTACTGGGGCCAAGCAAAGATGTATTGAGCAAACAGGCAAAGCATTGGTCAAGGTAGCAGGCAGAGATGTGGTAAGCAACAGCCAAACGAGTCATACAGGCAGCAGGCAGAAACATGGTCAGCACAGCCAAATAATTAGTCCAGGCAGCAGGCAGGAACATGAGCCATAAACAGGCCAGGGTCAGTACAGGCAGCAGGCTGACATCCAGGCAGTAGGCAGGAACATGGTCCATAAACTGTCCAGGGTCAGTACAGGCAGTAAATAGAAACATGGTCAGCAAATAGGCAAAGTATTGATCCAGGCAGCAAACAGGAACATAGTCCATAAACAGGCCAGAGTCAGTACAGGCAGCAGGCAGGCGCATGGTCAATAAACAGGCCAAGGTCAGTTCAGGTGGCAGGCAAGGTCGATAAACAGGCCAGGGTCAGATGTGGTCAGCAACTAGCCAAAGGATTGGTCTAGGCGGCAGGCAGAAACATCAGGCTTAGTATCTTGATCAGATAAGACTTGGATACAGGCTTCTTCCCACCCAAATATCTTTGAAGACTCCAGACCCTCATCTGGGAATTACAAAACCTGGAGAAAACCCCAAAGTTTTTTTTTTCACTCGTAGACACTACTCTGAAGCCCCTCACATATGTGAGACTCCTATGTTGTTTTGAATTCCACCACTACTATGGCAGGAAAAAAGATAAGTCCAGACAGTAGGCCAAAAAAATGGTTGATTAACAGGCCAAGGTCAGTTCAGGTGGAAGTCAGAAATGTGGTCGATAAACAGGCCAGGGTCAACAGGTCAGCACAGAGAACATTACATATGGGGAAATTGCAGGTCATCTCATCAGAAATACGTTCACCATACTCCACTAATATGGTAGTGAAGTGTGATAATGACAAAAGCCATCTCTTTTGCATAGGCCTGTTTGGGAGGGACATCGGGGACAATAGTAATGGGTGTCCCATCTTACTCCACCTCTGGTGCAAACCCAACTTTTTGTTGTGTTTTTTGTCCTGTTTCTGTAGGAGGAATTATATATGGGAAATGTTGTTTGTGCAGTATGCTTACTGCATCAGTGTGAATGTTTTCTGTTGGAGGGCCTTCCTGTACACAAGGGCAGTGAGAAAATCCTCTTGATATTTGAGAAAGGATCTAGGTCGATCAGTGGACTTACAATAGATGACATAAAAATTATAATATGCCAAATGGAAGAGGTAAATGGAAACCTTTTTATATAAAGACAGGGGCCCATATTCTCTCTAAAAATCCACGGGCTGCGCTTAAGGCACTTACACTCCGCTGTCCCAACTTACAGGAGCAAGTGTTGTATTCCCCAAACACTTGCTCCATAAGTTGGGACGGCGGAGTGTAAATGCCCCGGCGTAGCCTGGCGGATCTCCAAGGGGGCGGCTTGTATTCAAATTAAGCGCGCCCCCGATTCTAATGAACTGCGCATGCGCCGGGCTTCAAAAAGCCCAGTGCGCATGCTCCAGTTCTCGGCGGAAAACGTCAATGACGCCGACGTGTGCGTCATTGACGTAAAGTCGTATTCAAGAACGACTTACGGAAACTACGTACCCGACGAAAAAACACGACGCGGACCCGACGCCATCCGTAACATGGCCTACGTGGAACTTGCGGAAATTTACTCCTCATATAGCAGAAGTAAATTTCCGCTTACGCAAACGACGTTAGCGACGGTTACGCGACGCGAACTCGTTCGGGAATCGGCGTAGAAGGATCATTTGCATACGCAAATGAGTCCTTCACGTAAATGCCATCTAGCGGCGGCCGGCGTCATTACATTTAAGATCCGCCAGTGTAAGAGACTTACAGATGGCGGATCTTAAGTGTATCTATGCGAAAATGATTCTAAGAATCAGTCGCATAGATACACGGGCCAAAAAAGGGAGTTACGATGGAGTATCCTGAGATACTCCATCGTAACTTCTATGAGAATATGGCCAGGATCTTTTGGTTACTAGATAGGGCAGTACCATTTGATCATTAAATCCAACACCCCCATGAACTGATTGTACTTATGTACACTCGGTTTTCTGTGCTGCACCATGTCTTTCATGAATTTCCACTGAGATGTTGTTGTGGATAAAGGAAAGCATATTTACATCTCACTTATCTCTCCATTACAGGGCCAAAACTTCTTTGTTATGCAAACTCACTGACTCTCCTCTTTGTAGCTTTGTATTCACCATTCTTTATGGCAAGCCATTCCTATTTGCTCTCACTGTGCCACATGCTAAATTTTACTTCAAATAAAGATGGTATACAAGGGACAGGTTGGTGTAATAGTTGTCCAGCTAGAGATGATACCCCTTATTGAATAGTGGTGTTACAAGGTCCCACACAACTTTTCCACTGCTCCCTATATAGGTTGGGCAGTCAGGGGGCTCCAGTTGGGTGTCCTTTCCTTCATACATGCGGAAGGCATACGTCTACCCTGTGGCCCTTTCACAGAATTTGTACAGCTTCAACCCATGTTTGGCCCCTTACTGAACTGTTTGATGCCCAGCCTGCCAGTAAAGCAGTACAGTGGACCAGGGACTCATCAACACGGATATGTTTGTCAGGAAAATACAACTGAAATTTTTTTTGTGAGAAAAAGTTAATAAGTGGCCTAATTTAATAAAGTTTCTCATATTCAGGGTGATTTCAGGGAGAGCACAGTATGTTGTTGCTAAAATATCGGAACCGCATTATCAATTCGGATGTCAATTCATATCATATCATTGACATAACGGATGAATATACTGTATGGGCATATGATGAATGGGGTGGATGGACCAGTAAGCACTTAACAAGTCCCATGTTAAGTGTGAGAATTGGATGTCAGGGGGTGTGAACGAATACATGTCGCCGCTGCACGTTGCTGATCAGACCAATGGATGGTCAGATCGGGTCTATCTAAAAAACTGACAGGAGATCATTCCGGCCCGTGTAAAAAAAGGCCTTGTTTCCTCACACCTGGGTATTTGTATGACAGAAATAGTAGTTGCAGATGTAGCGCCCCCTTACTTTCAGTATGGGCACTACGCTAAAGTTAGTGGGGAATGGGAGAGTTATTTTGCTCCCATTCACAGATTGCTAAATTTGGACTTCTGTCGCTCCAGAAATGTCCACTGGGTCAGTCTGTGCTCCAGGGGTGCGGTACCATCCCTGGCCGGCAGTTGCTCAAAAATCTTCGCGGGGTCCCGGTTCCAGGTGCGACATCCACCTTCAGGGTGCGCATCCATGGACCCCGCCAGCGCGGCCCACCTGGCCAAATATGCAGGCTACACAGAACCTCATCCGGAGGTAGAAAGGGACACCAGTGGCTCGCTGGGTCCCCAGTTCTATTGATAGGATCCCAGGCTGGGCGCCGTTCGATTGAGGGGTCGGCTTGAGGAGAACGCAGAGGCAGGTTGTCCAACAGGGCTTGGGGATCTGGTGGCTGGAGTGCGGACGGTATGCTTTGCTGTTATCCGGTGACCTATGCTGGAACTTACTGGGAGGATTTGCTCCAGTCATCCATTTGGCTCGCTTAAGGTAATAGGCCTGTGGCAGAGGCCCTAGAGCCGGGTCTGTGAGGGAGGCCTGTTCCTCCCAGCGAATTCAAGGTGGCACTTTGGCTGCCAGACTGGTGGGAGGGGTCTGTCCGGGGGCACTTCAGCCACTCTGGCTAGAGTGGCGACGAATCGCAAGTTGACATTACTGAGAGCAGGACTGCTCGGTTCATATCCAGGCCTGATACCGCAAGGTTCTCCCTTTCTCTTCATCAACCCTGTCTTCCAATTTGATGTTGATGTTGGCCGTGTTGGCCAGGAAATAAAGCATTGGAAAACCTTTATTTACTGTTTTGTTCTCCAACTGCACCCCTAGACCACATTAAGGTAACTTAATATGCCGATCCCAACAACAAATCAGCGGCTCCTTCGGGGGTAGCGCTACACAGAGGAATCTTTTTGGCCCCTTTAACACAGGGAGGGCTCCTTTGGAGTCTGTCTTCTTAGTTGGGAATCTGTCCGCCGATCCACGCTGAACAGGCGGATGGCTCCATGTCCATGTCTGCTCCACTTATGCAGAGCAGACACAGACACAGCCCGCTCTCCTCTATGGGCAGTCGGAAGTAAACGGACCACCATTTACACCTGACTGCCATCCGATCCACAATAGGGAGGGAATAGTTCCCCATCCGTCTGTTTTAAGCCTTGACTGTTGACAACCGCCGTTCCATAGAGTAGACTGGAGGATCCGATTGGGTCTGCCTGAAACACTGACAGGTGGACCTAATTGGTCCATTAGTGTGAAAGGGGTCTTTGGGTCTGCTTTACTTGTTCAATATTGGATATTCTCTGTGGAGTGCATGTACATGTGCTAACTAGGGTTACTCTATTTCTTGGATCTGTTATTAAACCAGCAGCCTATATTCTCAAAAATCTATTTTTAGATTCTAAAGGTGGATATCTAAGTGCAGTTTCCGAAGAGCTGTTTCTGCACTGCAAGACCTGGGTGAAGAAGATTGGCTGGTTAGTGAATGTTAAATGAACATCATCTACTCTAGTTTTGAGAGGTCTACCTGCAAGTCTTCTGTATGTGGAGGTTTGATCATTGGGCAACCAAGTATATGAATATAAAGCATGTGTGGTACAAAGTAGTTAAATTTCAGTTTAACACTGGAGTGAAAAATTTTTTTTTTTTTACTCCAGTTTTTATATTTTTTTTTATACCAATTCCAGATGATCATGAATATACATTATTCAAAGTGAATTTTCACTAAGCATAGAAAAAAGCACATAAGAGAGTATTCATAGAGAACATATGTTTACTTTATTTACTACTTCTTCTCACTAGAGGATCCAACTTGTTCTCCCCTTACCTAAAAATAATATTCATAAGTACCTGAAACAGCTGGCCTCTCTGGGTTGCTTCCTTTGTGGTCTTTGGGATAGGCGCACATAAGGTACCCCTGATGTGGGTTTTCAGATCTTTAATGTACTCCAATGTATGAACACAGGTCAGCTTTCAACAGTAATAGATTTTTATAAATGACCAGTTGGTGTTCTTTGTATAATCAGTACAGTACTCCTTAATGTCACAGTATGTCCTTTGTTTGACAGTTTAACCACTTTCTTACTGGGCACTTAAACCCCCCTCCTGCCCAGACCAATTTTTAGCTTTCAGCGCTCTCACTCTTTGAATGGCAATTGCGCGGTCATACAACACTGTACCTAACCCAAATTATTGTTTATAGAGCTTTCTTTTGGTGGTATTTGATCACCTCTTTTTTGTTAAAAAAATGTAAAAAGACAGATTAAAAACAAAAAACAAATACTAAACTGTTTTATATTTTGTTATACAATTTTGCAAATAGGTAATTTTTCTCCTTCATTGATGTACGCTGGTGAGGCTGCACTGATGGGCACTAATAGGCTGCACTGATGGGCCCCAATAGGCTGCATTGATGGTCACAGATAAGGCAGCACTGATGGGCACTGATAAGGCAGCACTGATGGGCACCAATAAGGCAGCACTGATGGGCACTGATAGGCGGCACTGGTGGGCACTGATAGGCGGCACTGAGAGGTGACACAGAGGCGGCATTGATAGGTGGCACTGGTGGGCACTGAGACGTGTCACTAATAGGTGGCTTCTTTAATGCTTTGAGCAAAAACATCAACCATGTGCGTTCTTCTCCCCAAAAATGTCTCACTCAGAGAAAAATTACGATATTGGTGATCGGGAACTTCTGGCGATTAAATTGTCGTTGGAGGAGTGGTGTCATCTCTTGGAGGGTTCCCCGCACTCCATAACAATTTTCTTTGACCATAAAAATCTGCAGTACTTAAAGAATGCCAAACGACTGAATCCCAGACAGGCCAGGTGGAGTCTTTTCTTTTCTTTTACTGTTTCAATTTTTCGATTACGTACAAACCTGGTTCCTGTAATAGTAGGGTTGATGCACTCTCTAGGTCTTTTGACATTTAGGATGAGGAGTCCACCTCCGAACCTGAGTTGATCATTCCTATCTCATGTATTCTTGCCCATTCTAACCTGGACTCAAAAATTCCTTCTAGCAAGACCTTCGATCCAACAAAGTTAAGAACCAAGATCCTTTTGTTGGGGTCACGATTCCAAGGTGGCAGTTCATGCTGGGGCTCTCCGATCTTTCTTCCTCATCAGCCGCCACTACTGGTGGCTTCTGATGTTAAAGACTACGTTAACATTAGTCATGTCTGTGACCAGTCTAAATCCTCAACATAAGATCCTGCTGGTCTTCTCATGCCTTTGCCTATTCCTAAGGAGCCCTGGCCTCACATTGCCATGGACTTTATCACCACCTTCTGAGAAGAATACAGTCATTTGGGTGGTAATTGATCTCCAAGATGGCTAATTTTGTTCCTCTTCCTGGTCTCCCTTCTGTTCCTGCCTTGGCTTCCAATTTTTGTTTGAGAGATTTGGAGTTTCTTCCCATGTTGTTTTAGACAGGGGTGCACTTATCGCTTTTGGAGAGCCTTTTGCAAATCCCTTAACATTACCTAGGATTTTACCTCTTCTTACCATCCTCAATCCAATGGTCAGACTGAGAGGGATGGTCAGGAGTTAGAGGTCTTTCTCTCTACCGTATTCTCAGGTCATCACTTCTCCAGTCGGCAGAGTTCTCTCTCAATAATCATGTTAACATCAGTTCTCAGAAGACACCCTTTGTCACATTTTATGGAAGACATCCTCAGCTCCCTCTTCCTACAAGAGAAAGTAGAAATCCAATCATGTAATATTTTTATTTAAATCACAAGACTGAAATATCCATAAACCCCACATCATTGTACTTTAGAAAAGCAGTATGGGCATCATACATCTAATACATCTAATATCCTGGCAACATGCAAATGTTTCTTCCAAATTTTAAAACTTCCAAAGGCACTTTAACTGTTTTGCATGATAATGTTCTCCTGCCTTTATTTGTGCTTTAAACTTTCTATAGTCTGGAAAATTATTTATCTGCAATATGGTGTTAGCAAGCAGCCATTTTTTTCTGATCTAGTGCTGATTATCCAGGATACAGAAACAATGGATTGTTTAGGTAAGCCCCCAAACTACACATATTTTTGTAACTTATGATAATTAATTGAGTTTATTTTATTGATATGTGATAAAGTACGGTAGGTTTAAACCCTAACTAAATGACATTTCATTTGATTAAGCTCTGTGTAGGCCAGCCACTTTCTGTCTACATGCATATATTCCAACATGGTTGCATGACAATTCTCAGGACAAGCTACTAGATGGTGACAACAGTGGACCATACCTGCATAATTTGTGTGGAAATTTCAACTTCTAGTGTCCGTCAGACGTCCATGTGATATAGAGCAAAATGGGGGGGGGGGGGGGGGCAGAGAACTGTGATCCTATAACTGAGGTTTCATTGACATACATTTTCATAGTAAGATCACCAGGTATTATTTCAAAAGCATTGAAATTTATTTTTGAAGTTACATTAATATTTTAAAACTTATATGAGTGTAGCGACGGGTTCTAGCCCAACAAAATCCACAAGATTATTCCCTGTTTAAGGAAGAGGTAAGGAAGAGGCTGGAATGAGTTTTGATTAGCTGTCAGTGCACCCAAGGAGCAGGACCCACCCCTAGTAATCAGCCAGGAGGATTTTAGCCCAACCCACCACAGTTAAATTCAGAGTTCTCCAGTCTCAATGTTGGAGCATGTGGCCTGGGAGGGGGGGGAGCTTCTGGGACCCATATAGCTGCAACTGCATGAACTCACCTGGGGATTGTTCAGTATTTCTCCCCACCTTCCTGTCTACTAAGGAGCCATGCTTTGTCTGGGCTACATACTGTAGATCCCAGGGGGCACCTACTGCCCCTGCTAGGGGAGGAGAGACCAAAGGAGACTTCTGCAATGCTGGCCAGACCTGGTGCCTGTGTGCAAGGAGACACTGAAACATCAGCTGTTGTGCTGAGACAAGTGCTACTAAACTACATACAGGATGGAGTTGTGAGTACTAAGCCATATGCTAGTGTGATGTGTGCCAAGATGGCTGCCAACTCTATTGCTAGAGAGAAAGATAGGTACTGTTCCTGCATCTGGGGGCTGAATGTGTCAGAACTCTCAGTGATCACCAATTAAAGACCATGACCTTCGAGCAGAGCATGAAACCCAGTAAGAGTGACTGTACTTGTTGAGCTAGGGATGAGGGCTCAGGACAAAAGGGCACTCTGTTGCCATGGGTAGCTGGGAGTCTGGCAGAGGGTTCAGGGCTGCTGAAAACTGGTTGCTGTTGTACCAAATGTTGCGGGTGTTGAGTCCATGTAGTCACCGTGCTACTTGTGGGAAGTGTGTGCTAGAAATCCCCTAAGATCATGTGGGCTATCCCTGTCCTTTTGTCGCAAAGTGCTTGTAGCGGAGTACAATATTAAAATCCACGATCTCCGCTGGTAACCAGGGTAAATCCACAGTCAGCGCTGAAAAGTAAGGCAATGTCCCAAATCCCCCCAAGTAACCGGACGAAACACAGCTCTGGGAGTCAACTGACTTTTTATTTACAGGCTTTCATATTTATATAATTCCCCATGCAAGGGGTTTCCAACGGCCAAACAGATTTAGCAGGGGTAATACAGTGAGGACCACATGGGGAACTTAACATTTTGGATAATTCTCCCATCAGGCATTGCTGCACGAGGGAAAAGTCGGTTGATAGCTGGGGTCTGGGGTTATGTGTTGTGGGAGTTCGGTTTAAAACTGCCGAACACCGATTGGGCAACATAAAACTAAGTACTTGAATGCTAGTGGCTTACGGCTACCAGCATACGAATTACTATGCCCACATAAGACCCAGCAGAATACATAGCATATAATACAGACAACCCTATGACATGTAACGTCCAGCGTTCCAGAAGTGGCTAGGTTTGCCACAGTGCTGCTGCTGATAAACTGTCAGAGAAATTGGGGAGCTCCATGCAGGGAAATGGCTTGAAAGATGAGCATGGGGATAGAGGGCAAGACTCTTTCTTTAGTTGTCGTGGGATCACTGGAGCTCAGGAACCGACTACTGCCCTTGTGAAAATCTTTAGCCACTTTTTCTACCTGAGTACTCCAACACTAAAAAACATGGGCATCACTGGTAGGACTTTGTTACCAAGCGCATTGGCCAGTGACTGTGTAGGTCCAGAGCCTGGAGGATTGTCAGGGTTGTATAATACTCTGCTCAGTTGGAAATGTCTGATGTACTATGTTAAGGAATCTATTGTATCTTTCTTCTAATCCCCTTTTTTATTACATGGCTTTCCAGTCCAATAAAGCCCAGTGTGCCATTGTGTCATTCGGATACCGGTAGGGGTGGTCATCACTAGTGCTAGACAGAAGGGACCCAAAATATCCATTGACTCCCTCCGTAGTCATTGCAATATGAGATTTTAGCAATTGGCTTTTCCTCTACATCAGGACCAGTATTGACGTGCTTTTGTTTGCATCAGAACCTCTTCTTTTTCCATACAAGTATTAGAAATGCAAAAGTAGCTAAAGCAAGTCAACTGTAAGCCAACTGCACCTGCAATAAATTCTGAATGATTTCAGAAATGCATTAAAATGACATCAAAAGGACATTGCATTGGCCCATCGACTTAGGCCTTTCATTTTAATTATTTAACATTTCTAAATCATTTAGGGACTTAAAGTGCTTTATCTGCTTTTGGGGCAGCCATCTTGGCCATGCGCAGTAGAATATCACACTAGGACCAAAAAAAACTACCAACATGATGGAAATTGGAGTTTAAGAAGGCTTCTGATTGACCTGCGTTGGTACCAAACTGTTCCAGTCCCCACCCAGCTTCTTCTTGGATAGAACAACCCACTTGCTGGTAGATGCAAGCCCTCGTCATATTGTGCCAAACACCTGACCTTCAGCCCACTCACAACATCCCTTGTCATAGGCCTTAATATCCAAGAATAAAGGAATGTCCACACAAGAAATATGTTTTCTGCACTTTACTGTAGCTTTCAAAGATGGCTGTGACTTCTATATCAGATCAGCTGACAGAACTCTTTGACACAGAATGCCACCCACAGAAGCAAACATTCTATAGCTGTCAGGGTGCAGAATGCCAGCACATAATTTGTAAGCCATCTTCCATTTTTGCCTCCTCTCTCTTCTGGAGCACCACAGTGTTATGACAACTTCTCAACGTATGCTATGTCCACAACATTCAGCTTCTGTCAACGAGTATTTTTCTTCTATAGCTCTACCCAGCCAGATAAGCTCCTCGATGACACATTCATACCCAGGTGTACTGGTACTGAATTCAGAGGACACTAGCTTGGCCTAAAAGGCCTTTTACATCCGGATCACAGTCCACGTCAGACCACTACAGCTGGTCCTTCTGGGTGTTCAACTACCTCTTTCAGAATTTCAGCCCCATGAAGGGCCCGTTGAAGTAGATGACTACATCTGAATCGCTCTGGGGTGTTTGGCTCCCATGCCCCAACGCGCACAACTCTTACCATCCTGGCATTTATATCGGCACTAACTCCACTCACTACATCACTACAGGAAGGTTTCCCCCTAAAGGGACCAAACACCCAATTACATAATTCCCTTCACAACACTATTGTGGGGTAGAACCACCTAGTGGCAGAATAGCTAGCTGCACCTGCTAACAAAATTATCCAGAAAACCCCATACAAGTGAAGGGAAAAACAAGCTCTATGCAGACAGTGTCCTTTCCAGGACTCAAATCAATGCAGAAGTGCTGACCACAAAGCCACTGTGGAACCCTGCAATCAATATAACAAACAGCCGCACACTGATAATGACACACCAAGAAAAATATCTTTATTCCAGGTATGTCTGCTAGCAGTCCCTAGTCCTAGTCTATGTTTTGCCCTAACTGGGCCTAATCATAGAATTTAGCAGACAGACCTGGAATAAAATAATTTTCCTTGAAGTGACATCATCAGTGTGGCTGTTTGTTATATTGTTTTGTTTATTACAGACACCCATGACCACCACCTGCTGCCACCCCAAACCAAGGGGAGTTGACAGCAGAGGAGTTCTCTTATGCTAGGGAACCGCTATATAACTAAAGTTAATCTGAATTTTTAGGCAGTTTTGCAGCTATTGGTTCTCAGATATATTGTACATTTATCTGTTAACCACTTACCCCCCGGACCATATTGCTGCCCAAAGACCAGAGTGCTTTTTGCGATTCGGGACTGCGTCGCCTTAACAGACAATTGCGCGGTCGTGCGACGTGGCTCCCAAACAAAATTGGCGTCCTTTTTTTCCCACAAATAGAGCTTTCTTTTGGTGGTATTTGATCACCTCTGCGGTTTTTATTTTTTGCGCTATAAACAAAAATAGAGCGAAAATTTTGAAAAAAATTAATATTTTTTACTTTTTGCCATAATAAATATTCCCCAAAAATATATAAAAAAACATTTTTTTTCCTCAGTTTAGGCCGATACGTATTCTTCTACCTATTTTTCGTAAAAAAAAAATCGCAATAAGCGTTTATTGATTGGTTTGCGCAAAAGTTATAGCGTTTACAAAATAGGGGGTATTTTTATGTCATTTTTATTAATATATTTTTTTTACTAGTAATGGCGGCGATCAGCGATTTTTTTTCGGTACTGCGACGTTATGGCGGACACTTCGGACACTTTTGACACATTTTTGGGACCATTGGCATTTTTATAGCGATCAGTGCTATAAAAATGCATTGGATTACTATAAAAATGCCACTGGCAGTGAAGGGGTTAACACTAGGGGGTGGGGAAGGGGTTAAGTATGTCCCTTGTGTGTTCTTACTGTGGGGGGGGGGTGTCCTCACTAGGGGAAACACTGATCTTCTGTTCATACATTGTATGAACAGAAGATCAGCGTTTCCCCCGCTGACAGGACCGGGAGCTGTGTGTTTACACACACAGCTCCCGGTCCCCGCTCTGTAACGAGCGATCGCGTATGCCCGGCGGCGATCGCGCCCGCCGGGCACACGCACGGGAGTCGGGGGCGAGCCGACGTAGAATGACGTGGTCTCGCCCAGGAGAGCCGACCTGCCGCCGTAGAATGACGGCGGCTGGTCAGCTAGTGGTTAATAAACAACCAGTGGTATACCATATATATTCGAGTATAAGCTGAGTTTTTCAGCACTTTTTTTTGTGCTGAAAATGCCCCCCTCGGCTTATACTTGAGTCACCTTTTTGCACCTGATCTCCCGGATTTTTGGGGACCCGCCGGTCGTAGGTTCCCTGGACCCGGACCTTGGCACACATGTAGCCCCATTTCTCCTCTACAAGTTTCCAAAGTGTGTTGTCTGGGGGACCTACAGCTGGGGAGCATCGATTTTTCAAATCCAGGCACCCCTTCCATAGACTCCCATGTTAAACATCAGTCTAGTCATGGACACAGTGAGGCATGGGCACAGTGAGGCATTCACATGGACACAGTGAGGAAAAGTGAGGCACAGTGAGGCATGCAGATGGACACCCTAGGCTTGTACTCGAGTCAATATTTTTTCCCATTTTTTTGTGGTAAAATTAGGTGCCTCGGCTTATATTCGGGTCGGCTTATACTCGAGTATATACGGTACTCTATGTAATGATATATACATAAAGTGGTAAGCTATTCTACTCATAGAGAAAAAAAATAGGTGCTTCTATATTAAACACACTGTGATAAGTAGAACACTTCTGGTCATTAGTCACTTCTTGCTAATAGCATTAATTGGGTAAGACTGTGAATTATCAGGAGAGGTAAACACTAGGGGCTTTAAAATGTTTATATAATTTAGCTGTCATAATATGCAATGCTTCACATTGCCACTGCCATGTCATTGGAGGTAATTTGCAACATTATTTGGGTTGTATTAGGGTCTAAGTCAGGGGCAGGCAACCGTTTGAGCACAGGGTGCTGAAATTTTTTTTCAAAGAAATTGAGTGTGCCGATCTTGTAACAAAAAAATGTCAACATCACACTCTCAATCACGGAAAGTAAATGCTATAAACGACTTGAGGAATAGTGACAAATTAACATCCTGCACATCTCACATTATCCCCAACTCCGCACTTCAGATCATCCCCAATTCATGAAACTCCACACTTCAGATCAGCCCCAATTCCTGCAACTCCACACTTCAGATCAGCCCCAATTCCTGCAACTCCACACTTCAGATCAGCCCCAATTCCTGCCCCTTCACACCTCCGATCACTGTACCCCCCTGCTCATCTGCCTCACCACTGTACTACCCTGCACATCTGCCCTACCACAGTACTACTCTGCACATCTGCCAAACCACTGTACTACCCTGCACATCTTCCCCACCAATGTACTACCCTGGTCAGTAGCAATTGTAATAAACCTAGCCTCAGCTAATAGCTACCTCTTATATGCTTTACCAAGAGAGCCTAGTCATAAAGTCCGGAAGTATCTAAAACTATAATAACTATTCTTGGACCATAGACCCTCGTAGTTGCCTATAGCATGGTAGTAATTTTTTGGCTGATGGTAACCTCCTTATCACAAAGGTAATATTGTTACTTCACTCAATGTATATAAGCCAACCTTTATGTATAGCTACCGTATTTATCAGGGTATTGCGCGCGTATAGTGTGCACCCCTAATGTGGACCCGAATTCTTGTAAAAAAAAAACATTTTAGTACTTACAGTTTTGGTGTCTTGCGCGGCGTCCATCGGCGGCCTCGTCAGGTCTGGTGTCCGTCTGCGGCTTCGGGGGTGTCCTCCTTGCCGGGTCCGGCGTCCTTCTGCGGCCATTGTGGTGTCCTCCCCGCTCGATCCCCGCTTCCCGCGCTGAGTTTGAACCACTGCGCCGGCATATACCGAGCGCAGTACACTCGGGTATAGTCGGGTAGGCTTGGCTCCTCTCGCGGTCACGTCCTGTGCGTCCTGTACGTCCAGGACGTGACCGCGAGAGGAGCCGAGCCTGCCCAACTATACCCGAGTGTACTGCGCTCGGTATATGCCGGCGCAGTGGTTCAAACTTGGCACGGGAAGAGGGTATCGGCGTATATCGCGCACCCACGATTTTGCCCTGAATTTCAGGGCAAAAAAGTGCACGGTATACGCCGATAAATACGGTAATCACCTTGATTTATGTCCACTTGGTCAAATGAAGCTTTTAGCTTGGAGTAAGGACACTGTGTCTGTCAGGAGGAATAATTTAGACAATGTCACTTTAGGAAATCAGCAGTGGATGGTAACCTCAACATGGTCAACCACTTATAAGGAGGCAGTATGAGGGCCGCCATTTTCCTGACTAGGCTACGCTAGATCCATTAACATCACCTGGGCAACGCCCCTCAACAATAGCCCAAGCTGTAGCGGGACTATGTGATCTAACTTGTCAGGGATGGTCGGCACGCATGTAGGATACAAGCAACAGAGAGAGGCACTTTGAAGGTGGCAAACAAGAATGGCTTGGAATGCACTAGTTAAGTGTAGTAACGCACCCACAAGAACAGGGACATCTGAACTACTGAGTGGTATTCCCCTGTACAGTATGTTGATGACGGTGAATCCAGGCACAGCCTGTCCATTTACAAGTTCTTAGGAAGCTGAGAGGAGACCTACAGTCCTGCTGAATAGAGCTGTGACACAAAGATAGGTCCTTCACAATAGACACTAACATTTGGGACTGAGACCGCTTCATAATAATCTATTCGCTTGCAATGCTATTGGCCTGTTTGATCACTTTTTCATGCATTAATCTATCAGAGGCATTTGCTTTGCTTACTTTGATCATTCACCTGATAATTATGGTTAAGTATGTTTGCTGTGTTGGCTTATAGAAGGTAGCTATTAGCTGATGCTATAAATATTACAATTGCTACTGACCACAGGATTGCACTGAATAAGTAAAATTGCTTGTGTTTCATTTGGGTAAACGCACAGCAATTCCCATCTATTATCCTTGATTATAATAGGTTATTGTACTTGGACTATTTGTCTGTGTCGGTGAACTGCTGTCCGTGTATCATTTAACATCCAGACGTTTTTTAACTGTACATTGTTTTGTTTGTTATGCACCCTATGTGTGTTACAATGTAGTGATCAATGCACTGGGAGAGATTTTTCAGTGCTTGCAGCATTTTTGTAATTTTGTACTGCTTTTTGATGCAATTAATTAAAAACTGTCATTTTGAATTAGTTTGAAGACACGTTTGTCATTTAAGTAACTGCTCCTTTCCCCGTATTGGGTTTTCTTTTCCTGATACAGGTTTTTTTTTTGTCTATATGCTTTTGGTTACAAAGGGCCAGATCCAAATACATGTAGAACGGCGCAGCGTCTCAGAGATACACTACGCCGCCGTACCTTACCTGGCGCATTTTCGAATCCTCAGCGAGTTCGCGCCATAAGTTACGGCGGCGTAGTGTATTTCTGGCGGCGTATTTCAAATTGGGCGGGTTGGGGGCAGGTTTCATTTAAATGAAGCGCATCCCCGCGCCGAATGAAATGCGCATGCGTCGTTCCTAAATTTCCCACCGTGCATTGCGCTAAATGACGTCGCAACAACGTGATTTTTTTAACTTAGACGTGAGTTAGGTCCATCCCTATTCACGGACGACTTACGCAAAAAAAAAAATTCTAATTTCGATGCGGGAACGACGGCCATACTTAAAGGGGAGGTTCACCCTAAAAACGACTTTCCCTTATTACACTGCCCCCCCACATTACAATACGATTATGCCCATTACTTTTTTTTTGATGCTGTACATACCTTCGTACAGCTATTCACCCGTGGCTTCCGGGTTGCGAGTCCCGCAGGAGTGGGCGTTCCTAACATGGTGGTGATTGACGTTTTGACAAAAAACGAGCTCCCCCCCCGTCGCGTAAGCCGCGTCACGATTGGCGAAAGGAGCCGAACGGCGAGTCGGCGCTATACTGTGCATCGCCGTTCGGCTCCTTTCGCCTAATCACCACCATGTTAGGAACGCCCACTCCTGCGGGACTCGCAACCCGGAAGCCACGGGTGAATAGCTGTACAAAGCATCAAAAAAAAGTAATAGGCATAATCGTATTGTAATGTGGGAGGGCAGTGTAATAAGGGAAAGTCGTTTTTAGGGTGAACCTCCCCTTTAACATGGCAATTCTATGTATACGCCGAAAAATACCAGCTTTAACTATACGCCGGAAAAAGCCGACTACAGGCGACGTTCGAAAATGCGACGGCCGCGCGTACGTTCGTGGATCGTCGTAAATCGCTAATTTGCATACCCGACACGGAAAACGCCACCCAGCAGACGCCGAAGTATTGCATCTTGGATCCGAAAGCTTACGAAGACGTACACCTGTCGGATCTAACCCAGAAGCCGTCGTATCTTGTTTTGAGGATTTAAAACAACGATACGACGCGGGAAATTTGAAAGTACACCGGCGTATCAGTAGATACGCCGGCGTACTTCGTCTGTGGATCTGGACCAAAGACATCACCTAATCAGTGAGTGGGTTCAACATGTGAATGTTACATATTTTATACACCCTCTTCTTTTTATTTTTACGTGCATCTGTATCCATTACTTATCCTTTGTTTTGAATAGGCAACAGTCATGGTGCATTTTTATATAGGATAACAGCGTGAGAAGATTCAAATAACAACTGTCATACTATGAAAGTACAGAGGACAAGTAACACATAACATATGCAGAATCACAGTAGGTGACATCACTGATCTGGAAATGGTTGTGCAGGTGTCAAAGAATAGCAGCTTTAAGGCTCCTCACAGCTGTATTTTGCCTTGTGGCAGGTTAGCTTGGATGAACATAAAAAGTGTGAGCAAGATCTGGAACTTAAAAGGCCACCAATCACTGCACAAATCATCGCGGTAGCTCATGAATAAATCATGATCTGTGACCAAAAGCAATTTTTTAGCTGTCAACTTGACTATAGAAGAAAATAACAAATGGCCATGTAGTCAGCAGTTTCCATAATAAGCTGTGCAAAATAATAGCGGTTAGTTAAAGATGTAGTTCAATAAATAACCTAACAGGATTTTTTATTTTATTTATATAACAGATGATTGAGTCTCCAGTATTGAAAGGCACTGGGAACTACTCAAAGTCTACTGCCTTTCTCCTTGTAGGTATCACTAATGATCCACACCTTCAGCTTGTGCTTTTTAATGTGTTTCTTATCATGTATTTGGTGACACTGATGGGAAATGTTGGTATCATATTAGTCATTCATTTCACATCCAGCTTCCATACACCTATGTACATTTTCCTGAGCCATTTAGCATTCACTGACATCTGTTATGCTTCTGCTGTGGTACCTAACACCATGGTCAATCTTATCACACCAAACAGATATATATCACTCTCTGGCTGTGCGCTTCAACTCTTCATGTTTTCGTCATTTGGGTCTACTGAGTGTCTTCTCTTTGGTGTGATGGCATATGACCGATATGTAGCAATCTGCAATCCTTTGTATTATGGAACAATTATGACAATAAGAACATGCAACGTGCTTTTTGCCACTTCCTATATATTTGCTACAGTTCAAGCTGCTATCCAAACAGGATTCACATTTAGTTTATACTTCTGTGGCTCGAACATTATTGATCATTTTATCTGTGATGCTCTTCCACTGCTAAGATTGTCATGTTCTAAAACAACAATAAATGAGATCATTGTCTCCCTATCTGCTGCCATCATTGGTGGAGGTTCACTTTTCATTATTGTAACATCTTATCTTTGGATTGCAACCACAGTCATAAAAATGCCATCATCTCAAGGAAAGAGAAAGGCCTTCTCCACATGTGCCTCCCACCTGGCTTGTGTCACTTTATTTTATGGCACTGTGTTATTCAATTACCTTCACCCGAGTGGTGATGTAAACATGCGTCAGGACGTAGTGGCTTCCATCTTCTATACAATGGTTATACCGATGCTGAATCCATTCATCTACAGTTTAAGAAACACAGAGGTCAGAAGGATATGTCACCAATTTGTTACTCAAAGAATTTCCTTTCATCTTTTTTGTGTCCAAAATCTGAGCTGAACAAGCCCTTCTACAGCCTAATGTTTTCCTAAAACATTACTTTTTGAAAGAATTTGCTTCCAAAGTAAGGCATAAGGAATAGGAAGTTTATTCCACAAGGCCCCTTGATGAATCAAAAAGAAATATCCCTTTGAGAAGAGCTTTTTTTTCCTAAATAGCTTCCTTTACCTTAGTGTAGTCCTCCTTCACTTACCTCATCCTTCAATTTTTGCTTTTAAATATCCTTATTTCTTCTGAGAAATCCTCACTTCCTGTTCTTCTGTCTGTAACTCAACACAGTATTGCGAGGCTTTCTCCCTGGTGTGGAGTGTCGTGCTCGCCCCCTCCCTTGGACTTTAGGAGAGTCAGAACGCCCACTAACACACAGCTTCTTTCTCTATCTGCAACGTAGAGAGCGTCCTGACTCTCCTGTAGTCCAAAGGAGGGGGCAAGCACAACACTCCACACCAGGGAGAAAGCCTCGCAATACTGTGTGGAGTTACAGACAGAAGAACAGGAAGTGAGCATTTCTCAGAAAAAAATAAGGACATTTAAAAGCAAAATCCAAGGATGAGGTAAGTGAAGGAGGACTGCACTAAGGTAAAGGAAGCTATTTAGGGGAAAAAAAATTGTATCTTTACAACCCCTTTAATAGATGAACTAACATGTCAACAAGGTAGAATAGTTACTGACAAGTAAGAAGAACAAATGCAGGAAACATATCATTCATACAATGGAAGTGAAAATAAGCTAGGGAGTTGTGACCAATTTCAAGATATGCACAGTTATTAGCAATGGGAGCGTTTCATGTCTGCACCATAAGAAAGTTATTAAAAGTGGAGTTCCGGCCTAAATTTCACTTTTTATATATAAATACCCCTGTAATACACAAGCTTAATGTATTCTAGTAAAGTTAGTCTGTAAACTAAGGTCCGTTTTGTTAGGTTGTTACAGCATTTAGACACTTTATAAAATCGAAATTGACTGGGGCCATCTTAAGTGTGGGCATCATGAAGCCAGACTGTATGACTTCCTGGATTTCAGCCTTGCAGATCTCGCACATGCTCAGTGCTGCACAAGCAGTGTAATAGGTTTCAGCACCTGTACTGTCCAAGTCACATGATTCTTCGAGACTGGGGAGTGCACAGACTCCTGGAAAGTTACACCCACTACATTCCCAGGAGTCTGTGCGGTGTAGGTTAGGAAGCTTAAGCACCTAGGTGCAGGAAGAGGGAAGATTAACTATTCTGCCTAGCAACAACACTTTGAAGGCATCTAAAAAAAAAAAAATTCTTAAAGGACTAATGACATTTTTTTAAAACTACTGATGTAATGTTATATTTATGGGTGGAACTCCACTTTAATTTGGCAATCTTGGCATATAAATCTTATGGTATTTCAATTATAGGAGAAGTCTGGTGAGCATGATCACCCTTTGATTCTGACACCCTGCCATAGTTTCTAGCTCCTTTTTGAACTTGTGTTTTTGTTATGTACCATTTCAGTAAAATAGCTCTATTTCGATAGAACACGGAGTCAATGGGGAATACAAAACTACAATTTTTTTTTTTTTTTTTTTTTTTTTAAGGGTACACTGGGTTTTAAAGGGTTAGGGAAGCACTTTTCAACTGGTGTGGACCCATTAACCCACATTCTGCAGATCAGGAGCCATTTATATCCATTATATGATTCTTTAGATCCATGTCTCTGAAGTAGCACCTATTGTAAAGAAGAGAGGTGATTCAGTTTCCCAAATGTGTTAGGGCAAGGAGCCCTGTCCTGATCTGTTTGGCTGCTCTGCTACAGCAGAGGTGGACTGCTGGGTACTGTTGTGGATGAATAATCTCCATCATATGTTTGCACAGTCTATTGCATTAGGGTGTGCACCCCAAAGCTCAAGCACACATGAACGCCACCTGCTGCCACATGGAGGAGGCTTTGATGGTGGGAGACAGTTGATTGGGAGCATATTATGATACACTCTAAATACGAGTGTAGTGTGCTCCTATGGTTGAACCTAGCCTTTAATATAATGGGGGCATTTACACTGGCCACTGGCACCCCAAACCACCGACCGGGTGCCACTCTTGGATAATGTTACTGTAAATGGGGTGATTAGGGTGTGCCCAGGCACACCCAGCACATCATGTGCGCACACTTATGATCTCTATGCTGATATTACATGTTCTAGTATGCCCAACAGTGTGAATAGAGGTTGTATGTGAAAGAAGTGTATTTTTTTATTTTTTTGCAAAAAAAACAAAGTTTACAGAAAAAAAGCTGAAAGCGAATAAAATTGAAACATATATATTTAAAGCAACAGTGTCTAATGTATTTAAATACTCAAAAAAGCAATAAAAAGTATAAAGTAATAAAATAAACACAACAGCAGCACCCTGTGTCACAATAGGATGGAAAGAATCAAACCACTTGTATGCTAACCAGTAGCGATTAACTAATGATAGAAAAGAGTGGAAATAAAAAGAGTCAGAAGAAGCTGCCAACACTGCAATGTGTCCCCACAAGTGATAATAGACAAATGTATAATAAAATGGGGGCCATCCTCAAAGTAAAGCAGTGTTAAATATAATCCCAATACACTCTATCCTTAAAGTGGGCAAATATAAATTGATATAATGGAAACTAGAAAATGTATAAATAAACCCTACTAGGTAGTGAGCACCGAGAGTCAGTGCTGCAAATTTCATACAATGTGCATGAATCAAATAGTGACAGTCATAAAATCCATAAGAACATAAGGAATGGGATTAATGCAAATATAATCCTACTTGTTAGTGAGCACTGAGAACCAATGCTGCAAATGTCTAAAAATATGCATAAAACCATATAGTGACAATCAATAAATACATTTCAGAAAAATCAAGAAAGTGTCCATAAATCAGATTACAAATGTGTCCATAATTATTTAGAAATAAAATCCAGTGATGAAAAAGGTGCAATATTACAAATTCTTGTGCAGTGCAATTACACTCCTATATGCACAATCCACCAGTGTGCACTCTAGCAGCTCACCTAAAAAAAAACCCATAAAGGTCTGACAGCGTTTGATGGTAACTTAATCCTCCACAGGAAATCGCTCAGAAGTAAGAACTCCTCTCCTTCGATCAACATTGACCATATGTAATGAGAAGAGTCACCATAGTTAAGTATTTCCACACAAAATGTTATTAAAACATAGTAACTTACATTAAAATTAGCAATGTTCCACATATAAAATCTCCGGAGAGAGCAAAACAACAGGGCTTCTGGTCTCGGCCACAACCGGAAGTGACGTCACCAGGCTCCTCCCCACGCGTTGTGTCACAATAACGTGACTTCCTCAGGGCACCCTGTGTTGCAAAAGCTATCAAAGAGTACTGCACTCACCTGTACTGAAAACCTGTTGTCAGTCTTTTTTTGTTTATAGAGCAAAAAATAAAAACCGCAGAGGTGATCAAATACCACCAAAAGAAAACTCCATTTGTGGAAAAAAAGGACACCAATTTTGTTTGGGTACATCGTCGCCCAACCATGCAATTGTCAGTTAAAGCGACGCAGTACCGCATCGCAAAAAATTGCCTGGTCATTGATGGGGTAAAACATTCCGGGGCTGAAGTGGTTAATGTTATGAAAAATTATTTTTTGCTATTTAAACAAAAAATGAAACCTAAAAATTGTCCCTTACAAAATCCCAACTTCTAAAAACCGAACCCATTAAAATTTGACAACAATGTCGCCTTATCGCAAACCTCTGTTTTTCTATGCAGGGCAATAAAACGGGTTCTATAAAAAACAAAGGGACGGGAAGGAGTATGCACCTAGTGCATTACCAAGTGAGGTTTTTATTCAATGTAAAAGCAGATCAAAATGGTAACTCACAAAGTTGCAATAGGCCACACAATGTCATGCAGTGTGAACAACAAATGTAAGCATCAAAAGGGGTGTACAGCTGATGCATTTCAATTTAATCCCCTCCCTCCTCATCCCCAGTAGCACATTTCTTTTTCTTCACTCCCTTGCTGTTCTCTAACCATTTACATTTTCCTGTAATGGCAAAGCATCCAATAGATATTATTATTGTGTGTGAAAAGTGCTCATGCGATTGCGCATGGGTGGTTTGGCTCGTACATGGCATTTTTGGGTGCAAGAGGTACAAGTGCAGTGCTCAATCCATGGCCAGCAGCCTGTCAAAATCAATAACAGGCTGAAATATGTGGAACTAAGCCTCTATGCAGATTGAAACTGAATTGGCTTTGTTTCTCCACTACCCACACAAGTAAAATGTGCAAACTGACATATCTGACAGTGTCCAAAGCTTGAATATAACCATATTTATATATCCATTCATACAGAACTGAAATATCAAGTTCTGTATGAATGGCTTGAGCTTGAGCCTGGTGAATTGAGAAGTAAGATGAGCTTGCCAAGGGGAAGAGCCGGGGCGGCTCACGGCCAAACAGGAAGTGGGTCCTGAGACCAGATTGGCCAGGAGTCCTAAGAGGCAGGGAGGAGAATCAGAAAGACAATAGTGAATATTAATTTGCTATTGTCACACAACTGGGTGGGCTCAGGGCGCAGTGCTCTGCGCCCTGAGCCCACCCTTTTTTTTAAGCCAATTAGACCCTCCCTCTGGGGGACAGACTGACCTGGGGGGATTACCCCGGGAGACAAACTGACCTGGGAAGGATTATACTGGGAGACAGACTGACCTGGGGGAATTATAGTGGGGGGCTGAAACTGGGAAACTGGGTGGAAGGGAGCCCCTTCTAATCACCCCCATGTGCCTCTAAAAAAATACTCAGCTCTCAGAATATTGCCCCTGGGCATAAGTCAGAGTCCTCCCTGCCCCTTTCACACCAACCTCTGTTAGCATTATCTGACTTGGGGGGGGATGTACCGGGGACAGACTGACCTGGGAAAGATTATACTGGGAGACACACTGACCTGGGGGGGGATTATACTGGGCACAGACTGACCGGGGGGGGGGGGGATTACACTGGGAGACAGACTGACCTGGGGGGGATTATACTGGACACAGACTGACCTGGGGTGGGATTACACTGGGAGACAGACTGACCTGGGGGGGATTATACTGGACACAGACTGACCTGGGGTGGGATTACACTGGGAGACAGACTGACCTGGGAAGGATTATATTGGGGCTCTTCTTGGGGCACCCAAAAGGTGTCCCAAGTCTATAGGGTAAACTGCAAAAAAAAAAAATTGCTGTGCTCCACTAAAGTGTTCAGGTTTGGCCTAATGAAAAGGTGGCAACCCTAGGAGAGGTATACACAGGGGTTATGAAAATGTTTATCTAATGCAGTTTTCATAACGTGTTACTGTGCACCGTCATGATGCCAGAGGTCATTTACAGTATTTTGTGCTGTCAGATCTATGTCATGTTTGAATAAGTGAAAGACTAAAAATGTTGGGGCAGATCCACAGAGATCTGCACCCGCACAGCCGTAACTTACCCGGCTTTGGTTCGAATCCATAAAGATTTTGCGCCGTAAGTTACGACGGCGTAGTCTATCTCTCACAGCGTAATGGCACGTAATTCAAATCGGCGAGTAGGGGGCGCGTTTTATTTAAATGAAACGCGTCCCCACGCCGAACGAACGGCGCATGCGCCGTCCCTAAATTTCCCGCCATGCATTGCGCTAAATGACGTCGCAAGGACGTAATTTTTTTTTGACATGCATATTAATTACGTCCACCCCGATTCACGTACGACTTACGCAAACGAAAAAAAAAATTCAAATTATAAGCGGGAACGACAGCCATACTTAACATTGCCACCAAATAACAGGTTTAACTATACGCCGAAAAAAGACAACTAGAGACGATGTAAAAAAATGTGACAGCCGCTCGGAAATAGCTAATTTGCATACTAGACACTAAAATTGACTTACACCGTCGGATCTTAGGATGCAATACCTCGGCCGCCGCTGGGTGGAGTTCGCGTCGTTTTCCAGCGTCGGGTATGCAAATTAGCTTTTACGGCAAACCACGAAGATACACGCGTTCGTTACGTCGTCGCTACACGTTTTTTCCCGTCGCAAAGTTAAGTCAGCTTTTTCATGGCTTAACTTTACACCAGCCATGTTAAAGTATGGGCGTCGTTCCCGCGTCGAATTACATTTTTTTTTTTTTCGGCGTAAGTACGTTACGCACGTCGCCGTAATTTCGTGCAGAGCATGGCGGGAAAATTGCGAACGGAGCATGCGCAGAACATCCAGCACGGGAGCGCGCCTAATTTAAATGGTACACGCCCCATCTGAATTGGGCTGGCTTGCGCCGGACGGGTTTACGTTACACCGCCGTTAGTTTACACGCAAGTGCTTGGTGAATCACGGCTGGGATTTTTTTTATACCCCGAAATTTGTATTTAGATTCCTTTTATTGTAACATGGAGCATTTGTAGATCCGGGTAAGTGGTACTTCACAGAACATAATAACTGAACACTGTGGCCCAGATTCAAGTAGAATCGCGCAATATTTGCGTGGGCAAAGAGCAAATTTTTTTCTCTGCGCCCACGCAAATATTGCGCTTTGCCCGCGATTCACGGAGCAGTTGCTCCGTAAATTGCGCGGGCAATATGCTAAGCAGCCGGGCGCAAGGCTGCCTAATGTAAATGATCCCGCCGGGGGCGGGAATCATTTAAATTAGGCGCGCTCCCGCGCCGAGCGAACAGCGCATGCTCCGTCGGGAAACTTTCCCGACGTGCATTGCGGCAAATGACGTCGCAAGGACGTCATTTGCTTGTAAGTGAACGTGAATGGCGTCCAGCGCCATTCACGGTTCACTTACGTAAACGACGTGAAATTTGAACGTCGCGAGCGGGAGGCGCAGCTATACTTTAGCATTGGCTGCGCCTGCTATTAGCAGGAGCAGCCTTATGCTAAAGGCGCCGTACGGAAACTCCGTACCTTGCGTGAGAAGGGCCCGCGCAACTTTTGTGAATCGGTGGTAGTATGCAATTTGCATACTATACGCCGATCACAATGGCCGCGCCCCCTAGCGGCCAACGCAAGAATGCAGCCTGGGATGTGAAGGCATAAGGAGGCTTATGTCTGTCACATCCTAGGCTGCAGTCGGTGTAACGAGGTTCCTGAATCAGGAGCACTCGTTACACCGGAGCAAGTAAGCCCTTGCGCCGCGCAACCAAGTGCTTCTTGAATCTGGGCCTGTGTCTGGAGATGTGTTTAAATTTATGAGATGGAAACAAACCCTAATCTGTAGGTTTAACCAGGGCTGAGGTATCATGTGAGGTGTGGGGCACCACAAGAAGAAAGGAGGCGTATATTTTGCATTGGGAGAGGGTGTGGCAGGGGTAAGAATTGGGAGTATGTTTGTGTTTTTATTGTTTTTATTTGGGGGGGGGCACTTGAGATATTCGCCCTGGGCTCTAGGTAACCTTGTCCTGGAACTGGGTTTAACATGTGTGGAACCAGTCATGCTTTTTTTAAATGTACTTCAGAACAAATGATTTCTGCACCTTATGAATACGGCAAACTGAATGTGCAAATAATGTTCATATATGTCACATTTCAAGCTAGAAAAAAGGGCAAAGGTAGCAGTAGAACAACCATTTAATTAGACCCTTGGATTTTCAGAAATAAGCAAAGCAGTTCTGCAGTTAAATTCTCAGTAGATCTTCTGAGCTAAGAAATAATGTATAGGAGCTGGTAATTAGTGCAATGAAGGAAGCATGCCCAAAGGTATATAATCATGTAAGCGTAATTTAAGTCAGGGGGCCGTATAATCACCAAAAACTGTTGAATAATTCATTTTCTTTGTTGCTTATTCACAAATGATGCATTTATCTCAAATGGAACATGTAGATGTTAATATACAGATTGCTAAAACTGTTAATCCTAATTATTAGGAGCAGGGATTTAATGAGTTTTTAAGCAGCTGCCTCCTGAGTTAAACATTTGGTTTTAATTACAGCAAACACCAATAAAGCAAATTATTCAATGCAAATGGAAAGCAAATTAGCATTTGTAGTTCAACAGGTAGCATCTTCATACTGACTCACACGCATACTACGCAACACCCTTATATGTTTCTAGTAAGCTTTTGCATAAAAACATGGATTTTATTCATTCAACATTTTCAACACCTCTATAGAAAATGGCTGCATGACCTAGTAGTGTCATAGAACATTGAATTTTGTATAATGCAGAAAGAGCGGTGCTCCATTCACTTTACCTGTTACGCTCGGTTCACATATATGCAAATTTAACTGCATCCGATTCACATGACGTTTGAATGAAACCAGCTTTCTATGAAGCGTGTTCACATACTGTATGTCTGGTACATCGGCAGTGCAAATTTAAAAAGAGTCCTGTGCGTTTTTTAAGCACTGCGGTGCAGGTTCACATGCAAATTCCAGGCTATTGCCTTCTATGGGAACGCATCTGAATCACACATTGGATCAGTTCTGAACACAAATTTAATTTGGGGGGGGGGAAGCAGTGTGCCCCCCCCCAGTCCTTACTAGGCCCTTTTTAGTCTGGTACGGATTTTAAGGAAACCCCACACCAAAATATCTCAAGATCCATACCAGACCCTTATCCGAGCATGCAGTCTGGCAGACCAGAAAAGGGCGGTAGCAGCAAATTGGGGGGGTTTTCCCTTGCGGGGCATGCTGGGGGAGAGTCTATCTGTGGCAGACGCCATATTTGTTGGTCCTTCGTGGGTTCCAGGTGCGGCACCCACCTTTAGGGTGTGCGCATCCAATGGACCCCGGCACTATGGCCTACAAGGCCAGGGTCGCATGCTACGCGGAGCTCCACATTGTGGTTAAGGGGCCCCAGTGATTTACTGGGTCCCCGCTTACTGAGAAGATCCCAGGCTGTATGCCGTTCGGTGGGGGATAGGCTTGAGGAGAACCCGGAGACAGGTTGTCCAAGAGGGCTTCAACTAACCATCGGGGATCTGGTGATCGGTATACTGACAGGTGCACTTTGACTGTCACCCGGTGACCCTAACTTAATCTACTGGGAGGATTTGCTCAATCCAATTTAGCTCATCCAAAAGTACTACGCCTGTGGCAGAGGCCCTAGAGCCAGGCCTGTGGCAGAGGCCTGTTCCTCCCAGCAACCTAAAGTAACATTTCGACCGCCAGGCTCGTGGCAGGAGCCTGTCCGGGGGCACTTCACCCACTCTGGCTAGAGTGGCGACGAACTGTATCTACTACTACTACTGTACTACGGAAAGCAGAATTGCTCTTTCTCATATCCCAGCCTGAGTTCTCTCTTGCTTCATCAACCTTTTCTCCCTATTTGATGTTGATGTTGGTCATGTTGGGCTGAGAATAAAGCATTCAGATGCAGCGCCCCCTTACTTTCAGTATGGGCACTACGCTAAAGTTAGTGGGGAATGGGAAAGTTATTTTGCTCCCATTCGCAATTTGTTAAATTTGGGCTGCTGTCATTCCTGAACTGTCCTGTAGGTCAGTCTGTGCTCCAGGGGTGTTGTTTCCACCCCTGGGCGACAGCTGGTGTTAGAGGGGTTCTGGCAGAGCCGATTTTCCCCAGCAGCCAATTAGAGGAGTTTTCCCTTGCGGAGCATGCTGGGGAGGAGTATATCTGTGGCAGATGCCATTTTTCTTGGTTCCTTTGCGGGTTCCAGGTTCCAGGTGCGGCACCCACCTTCAGGGTGTGCGCATCCAATGGACCCCGGTGATGGCCTACCAGGCCGGGGTCGCATTCTACGCGGAGTTCCATGTTCCTGATAGGGGCCCCAGTGACTTACTTGGTTCCCAATTCTGTTGAGGAGATCCCAGGCTGGGTATCGCTCGATTGGGGGGTCGGCTTGAGGAGAATCCGGAGGCAGGTTGTCCAACAGGGCTTGAACGAACCATCAGGGATCTGGTGACCGGAATGTTGACAGGTAAACTATTGCTGTCATCCGGTGACCTATGCTTAATCTACTGGGAGGATTCGCTCAATCTCAATCTGTTCATCTAGCTCATTTAAGTAATTGGCCTGTGGTAGAGGCCCAGAGTCAGGTCTGTGGTAGAGGCCTGTTCCTCCTAGAAAACCTAAAGTGACACTTCTGCTGCCAGGCTTATGACAGGAGTCTGTCTGGGGGCACTTCACCCACTCTGGCTAGAGTGGCGACGTATTGCAATTGATACTACTGAGAGCAGGATTGCTCGGTTCATATCCAGGCCTGATACTGCAACGTTCTCTCTCTTGCTTCATCAACCTTTTCTCCCTATTTGATGTTGATGTTGGCCATGTTGGGCCTGGAAATAAAGCTTTAAAAACCTTTATTCAATGACTGGACATTCGCTCACTACTCTTCTCATCAAATACACCCCTAGACAACACTGAGGTAACTTAATACGTCGATCCCAACAACCAGCGGCTCCTTCGGGGGTAGCGCTACACAGAAAACCTTTATTTGATGACTGGACATTTGCTTACTCATCAACTTCACCCCTAGACAAAGGTGAGAGGTAACTTAATACGCTGATCCCAAAACAACCAGCGGCTCCTGCGGGGGTAGGGCTACAGTAAAATTAGATACCATTGATTGGTTACTACGGTGTCTGCACTTGAAGCTTTACTTACTAATGCACTGTTTTTTTTCCAGTAATACTAAGAAAGTTTCCATAAGAACAATCTGATTTACATGCTGCTGGGACACAGATTGTCACGTACCTGGTTGGAGGCCGAAATGCTGAGAGGGCTCCCCTTGCGGCTGAGTGCAGTACACCTCTGAGGTTGGGTACAGAGGGTGTAGTGCCCAGAGAAGCACAGGTTGCCAGATGGATCTAGGAGAGAAGAGCTGGTGAGTGCCTGAAGAATACTGGAGAATACAGGAAACACCGCTGGGCTGCATTCTGTAGGAGTCCTCGGTAACACTTGGCAAGGTGTGCACAAGGAGCAACAGTGGAAGCCAGCTAGGGATCAAACACAAGCCAAAGGTCTGGTATTGGAAAACAGGCAGGAACAGAAAACTGAAGCAAAGTCTGTGAAACAAGCCAGGATCAGGTGCTGGAGAAGGTAACAAGTCAGTAAAGTAAGCCAGGGGATCAAACCAGGAGAGCGGCTCAGACAGGTCAGAAACAAGCCGGGTCATAACAGGAAATCCAAACAGCAGTAGTACAGAGGCTGAGGACAATCCAGCAATTTGGATCAGACAGTGGCAGCCTTTTATAGGCCAGAAGGAGGATCTACCTGTCACATGATGTGCCTATGGCTCCCATTTCTTCTACTGGCAAGATTACCAGTACTTCTTCTATGGCAATTTCCCTGACAATAGGCCAGCAGGAGGATCCACCTGTCACATGATGTGCCTATGGCGCCCATTTTTTCTACTGGCAAGATTGCCAGTACTTCTTCTACGGCCATTTCCCTGACATCGATTTACTGCCCCCCCTGCCATCCACTGGAATTCTAACAATACAACCTGACAGAGCTGTACATACATGCAGTTTGACAGGTGACAGAACCCTTCAAACTCAACCATGAAGATCAATGTAAAATTATAAAGTAAAAAAATTAAATTGTAAAAGTAAAAATAATAAAAAAAAAAACACAAGCTTCCGGAGGAGTGGCAGTGAACACCTGCCAACTGCTAGTTTAGCGAACAAATGCAAATCTGGGGACAGTTATTTAGTCTATACCAATATATGAGTAATGTGGCTCTATCTGATGGTCAAAAAGATTTAGATCCTTCTGGAAGTTTGACGTGAAAACACTTTATATCCAATTGCTTTAAATCCTCCTAAAATCATTATTTTAAATATTACAAGTTTTAGGATTGAATTGAATTAGTTAGCCCTGTTTGCTGTGTGGCAAATAGTGAATAGTTATAAACTATTATTCACCCCAATGGTGAGAATTTATATTTTAAAGCACTTTAAAACACACAACACATACAAGTGTGTATGCTGAATCCATGCGGCAACTGCAACGGTAAAACAATACGAAATTATTTGAACGATTATAAAAATGGGCACCAACAGATGGAGCTATAAATACATTGCTCTCTGGGTTTGTTTACATGGGCGTTTATAAATAGCATTTGAAGCACAATTTCTTTTGTGCTGAAAAACACACTATTGCTAATATAAATTGAATCTTAAAATGTACATTAGTGTTCAGGTTGCATTTGAATTTGCCTGACTTATTCAAGTATATTCTGTATTTGTTTGCAATAACATTGTTGGTAAAGTGGACCTGTGCTTTTTAACCTTCACTTAATTACCCCTCACACTCCACTGCTTATACTTACCTTTTACTCCCCTGTCACTTTATTCACCTATTCACCCGTTTTCATCGGACGAACCGATCGTGTGTGGGCCCCATAGTTTTTTTTTCAATCCGTGAAAAAACTTAGAACCTGTTTTAAAATGATCTGATGGTTAAAAAAACGATAGAAAAAAAAATTGTCGTCTGTGGGGAAATCCATCGGTCAAAAATCCATGCATGCTCAGAATCAAGTCGACGCATGCTCAGGAGCATTGAACTTAATTTTTCTCTGCACGTCGTTGTGTTTTACATCAACGCGTTGGACACGATCAGATTTTTAACTGATGGTGTGTAGGCAAGACTGATGAAAGTCAGCTTCATCGGATATCTGATGAAAAAATCCATCGGTCCGTTTTCATCGGATGAACCGATCGTGTGTACAGGGCATTAATGTCCAAACAAGAGAAATGTTTAGTGCAAACATTATTGCAAATGAATCTTGTGCCACACCTCATGTCCGTAAAAAAATAGTATGATTCCTGGGTGACCCCAACATCTACCCGCACTCACCAGATACTTTTCACCACTTGTGAAATTAAGTAGGTCAAAATTCAATTTGTAACACTCCTTAGATAAATACTCCAGGCACCACAGTTGGTCTCTCCAACTCCTATCTCCCTGAATACTCAATCATGAGGGGAGAAGTGCCTAAAACACAGAAAAAAAAAGAGAGCCTCCATAGTGTAATACTGTTTATTTAAAAGCATAAAATACAAACCAACTGTGACATCTTGGGTATCCATCTAAGGAGAGTTACAAAGCCAATGTTGACCGACTTACTTGTATAGAAGGTCAAACGGATCTGGTGAGTGTAGGTGGATGTGGGGGTCACCAAGACTCACGGACGTGAGGTGTGGCACAAGATTGATTTGCAGTGAAGTTTGCACAAAAGATTTCTATTGTTTGTACTTTCACAAAGCACTTTTCAAGCACTGTTGGATGTGGACTTGTAGGCAGGTGAAGTCTATTGTCTCCACTGCAGGTGGTGCTTGTCTGTAGTAGCACTGCAGATGGGAATGGTGGCCGAGAGGAACTTAGTTCCTCTATGGTTTTCTCAGTTACAGGGAGGTACATGACTTTGGTGGCCATCTTGGGTTGGGAAGAGTCTATTAAAGACCCTGGCCTCTGGGTTTGGTGCACATTTTGCGAGCGGTCAGAGGAGAGACAGGTCACTCATCTGTCAGGGACAGTGTTTAGCATCAGGGAAAGATTTCTGGAGGAGTATGGAAAATGCAGGGACACACCACCTTTCCTGGAAGCCTACCCATGTGGGTACAGACCAGCCAGGACGCATTCTGCTCCTCAATACAGATGCTGTTGCCATCTCTGAATAACCAGTCTGCTGTCACATTGCCATTACAACTTGTGAGTGCTTTCAGTCAGGTTGCCTCCCAGGTGGATCTGCGTGTATTGCTGGACACCTGTTTCAATATATTCCTTTTACTGTACTTGGACTCTGTGGCCCGGATTCAGAAAGAAGTTAGGCTGGCGTATCTATTGATACGACTCGTAACTTCTAGGATGCTCCGCCGTATCTTTTTTCTGTATTCAGAAAACAAGGTACGCCGGGATTTTGCTAAGATCCGACTGGCGTAAATCTCTTACGCCGTCGTATCTTAGTTGCATATTTACGCTGGCCGCTAGGTGGCGCTTCCGTCGATTTACAAAAGGAATATGCAAATTAGGTAGATACGCCGATTCAGAAACGTACGTCCGCCCGGCACATTTTTTTACGTCGTTAAAGTTACCCCTGGGTCTATGAGGCGTACGCAATGTTAAGTATGGACGTTGGGCCAGCGTCAAATTTTCCGTCGATTACGTCGTTTGCGTAAGGCCGGGTACACACGGACAAACATGTATGGTGAAAGCGGTCCGTCGGACCGTTTCCACCATACATGTCTGCCAGAGGGCTTCTGTACGATGGTTGTACACACCATCGTACAGAAGTCCGCGCGTAAACAATACGCGGGGCGTGTCCGCGGTGTCGCCGCGACAATGACGCGGCGACGTGGGCGGCCCGCCTTTAAAATGCTTCCACGCATGCGTCGAAGTCATTCGACGCATGCGAGGGACGGCGGGCGCCTGGACATGTACGGTAGGTCTGTACTGACGACCGTACATGTCCGAGCGGGCTGAATTCCAGCGGACTGTTTTAAAACAAGTCCAGGAATATTTGTCTGCTGGGAAAAGGCCCGGCGGGCAAATGTTTGCTGGAATTCGGCCCGCTCGCGCCCACACACGACCAAACATGTCTGCTGAAACTGGCCTGCGGGCCAGTTTCAGCAGACATGTTTGCTCGTGAGTATGGGGCCTTAGTCGTTCGCGAATAGGGCTGTACATAAGTTACGTTCACGTCGAAAGCATTGACAGTTTGCGGCGTAATTTGGAGCATGCGCACTTGGAAATGTTTGTAAAAAACGTCAAATACGTGGGGTCACAATTAATTTAAATAAAACACGCCCACATCATCCACAACTTAGATCGATCACTTGGTTTATTGATTTTACACTTGAGGTTCATAGACACAAGTTGAAATTTGACGAAAATAAAATAAAATGTATAGCTGATGGGTTTATTATAACTTTATTATAACTCAGGCCCCGTACACACGGTCGGACAAAACCGATGAGAATGGACCGAGGTTCAGTTTCATCGGTCCAAACCGACCGTGTGTATAGCCAATCGGTCTGTTTTCCTTCGGTCCAAAATTTTAAAACATGCTTCAAAACCGAACCGATGGACCGCTGCCCGATCGGTCCAAACCGATGGTTAGTACAGAAAAGCATCGGTTCAAAACCCGCGCATGCTCAGAATCAAGTCAACGCATGCTTGGAAGCATTGAACTTCGTTTTATTTAGCACGTCGTGTGTTTGATGTCACCGCGTTCTGACTCGATCGGTTTTTGGAACAATGATGCGCTCCAGGGGTGCCGATTCCACCCCTGGGCGACAGTTGGCGCTAGAGGGGTTCTGGCAGAGCCACTTTTCCCCAGCAGCCAATTAGAGGAGTTTTCCCTCGCGGGGCATGCTGGGGGAGAGTATATCTGTGGCGGACGCCATTTTCTTTGGTGCTTCGCGGGTTCCAGGTTCCAGGTGCGGCACCCACCTTTGGTGTATGCGCATCCAACGGACCCCCGGCAATATGCCCTACCAGGCCGGGGTTGCATGCTACGCGGAGCTCCATGTTGCTGAAAGGGGGGCCCAGTGACTTACTGGGTCCCCAGCTTTATTGAAGAGATCCCAAGCTATGTGCTGTGCGGTGGGGGATCGGCTCAAGGAAAAACCCAAAGGAAGGTTATCTGAGGGGCCTGAACGAACCATTGGGGATCTGGTGACCAGGACATTGACAGGTACATTTCAACTGTCACCCGGTGACCCCAACTTAACCTACTGGGAGGATTCGCTCAATCCATTTAGCTCATTCAAGTACTAGGCCTGTGGCAGAGGTCCCTAGAGCCAGGTCTGTGGCAGAGACCTCTTCCCAGCAACCATAAAGTGGCGCTCTGGCTGCCAGGTTCGTGGCAGGAGTCTGTCCGGAGGCACTTCACCCACTCTGGCTAGAGTGGCGACGAACTGTGTCTACTACTACTAAGAGCAGGATTGCTCTTTTCATATCCAGGCCTGATACTGCAAAGTTCTCTCTCGCTTCATCAACCTTTTCTCTCTACCTCATGTTGATGTTGGTCGTGTTGCGCCGAGAAATAAAGCATTCGGAAAATCTCATTCGCTGAGTGGACATTCGTTTACTACTCTACTCACTACAATCACCCTAGACAACGATAAGAGGTAACTTTATACGCCAATCCCAAAACAACCAGCGGCTCCTGAGGGGGTAGCGCTACATAGTTATTAGTTAGTAGGGGGTGGCTGTGTCCTCCATTTCATTCCGAGACATTGGATTGTCCCAGAATGAAGGTGCCCGGGACATAGGACAGACATGTCAATTGCAGGACAGTCCCAGCCAATCCGGAAAAACGTGGGCACCCTACACCATACGGCTTGATCAGACAACCTGGCTGGGTATTAGCCACAAGTATCTAAACTTGTCGAGCTGGTAAGCGTGCACTCTGTATGGTGGTGGATTCACTTGATTCGTTCCTTGCAAGTCACATCATTGTCACTGTACTGTTGGGATCTGTTTCACTCCCATTGGAGGAATTTAATATCTTCTAAAGACTCTTTATAAGTTTTATGTTTTAGGATTTGGAACTTATTTCAAAGTGACATCTTTTTCACTTATTCATTTTTTACGTTATTTATTTGGTCGATATGTCACTTTAAAAGCGCAGCTTACCATCTTTCTATGTAAGATTGCATGTATACCTCACTTAAGTTGCAGCTGACGTTTTTTAAACTTTCATCAAGCACAGTTTTTTCTTTTTTTGTACTAAAGTTGAAATTTGTTTAATATGACCTTTGCACATTTATTTTAATAGCAGTAGCGCTGCAATGTTAATTTCACTAAAAATTTTTATGTGCTTAGGCGTTAAACCAGATCCCAGTATTTGGAGTAATGTATGTGTCCTGCGCCAAGGGGTTGACTAATAGCATCTTCTGTGTCCTACTCCTGAAGAAGCATTAAGTGGAATGCATTGAGATTTGGCCTTATCCATAATTATTATACATACAAACTGTATTTCTAGTCACTAGGTGTGGTCTATGTTACTTTGCTCTTCGAAATGCAATCATGGATTAGCCATTAGGGATGAGCTGAACACCCCCAACCCCCCCTTTTGGTTCGCAGCAGAACAGGCAAAAAACTTGTGCGAACATTCGAATATCGTTAAAGTCTATGGGACGCGAATTTGAAAAACCAAAAGTGCACATTTTAAAGGCTTATGTGCAAGTTATTGCCATAAAAAGTTATTGGGGACCCGGGTCTTGCCTCAGGGGACATTCATTATTAATGCAAAAAAAAGTTTTAAAAACTGAAGTTTTTTGGGGAGCAGTGATTTAAATAATAAAAATAAAATATTCCTTTAAATATCGTGCCTGGGTGTCCTCTTAGTCTGCCTGTAAAGTTGTGCATTTTTCCCATTTTTATAACAGTACCACAGCAAAATTACATTTCCAAAGGAAAAAATTTAACCACTTGCCTATCTTGGCACTTCTCTCCTTCATGTAAAAACTACAATTTTTTGCTAGAAAATTAATCAGAACCCCCAAACATTATATATGTTTTTCTCGCATGGTATTTGCGCAGTAAGTTTTCAAATGCCTTCATGAATTAAAAAATAACAAAACAGTACAGTTAACCCATTTTTTTTGTATAATGTGAAAAGATGATGTTACGCCGAGTAAATAGATACCTAACATGTCACGCTTTAAAATTGCGCACACTCATGGAATGGCGCCAAACTTCTGTGCTTAAAAATCTCCACAGGCGACGCTTTCATTTTTTTTAAAGGTTACTATTTTCAAGTTACAGAGGAAGTCTAGTGCTAGAATTGTTGCATGCGACGATACCTCACATGTAGGGTTTGAACGGCGTTTACATATGTGGGCGGGACTTACATGCATGTTAACTTTTGAGCGCGAGCTACCGGGGACAGGGGCGTTTTAAAAAATGTTTTTATTTTATTTTACTTCATTTTTGATCACTTTTATTCCTATTAAAAGGAATGTAAACATCCCTTGTAATAGGAATCACTGTGACAGGTCCTCTTTATGGAGAGATGTGGGGTCATCTCTCCTCCAGGCTTACAAGCATGAGATAGTGAAAAACAATTCACTGATCTCATGCCGACAGCCGCGATTGCAGCTTTGTTTACTTCCGGGTACCCGGGCGTGACGTCATAACGGGCCTCCGACGGTCATAGAGATGACTGGTGACCATCTGGTCACCAGTCATCTCTATGCTGCCCAGCCAGAGCCGGCCGATTCATTCTCCGGGGCCCCGATGGCACGGGAGAAACCGGAGAAGCACCGGATGTCGGTGGGAGGGTGGGGGATGTCCCCTCCCACTGCCTATAAGAATGACCAAGTGGTGGAACTGCCGCTTTGATCATTCTCATCGCGCAGAGAATCGCCGGCTGAAGACGGTGATATCTGAATGATGCCTGTAGCTGCAGGCATCATTCAGATATCACCGCACAAAGTCGAGGATGTCATAAGACGTCCTCGGTTGTTAAGTGGTTAATTTAAAACTGCTCGTGGCTGTAATGTATTGTCGGATCTCGGCAATATAGATAAAAATCATTTTAAAAACGCACCACAAATACCCCAAAAAATGGTGTAGGGATCCCCCAGGCACTATACCGTATACTTTAAACAGCAGTATATATACTAAACGGCCTGCCCTATATACTCTGCAGAAAAATAGGCCTTAGGGGGTGGTGGTGCCAGAACACTGTAACCCCTCACAGTTATTCTTATTGGGAGCAGGAATGTGCCCTGCTGTGAAATATTATATCACAAATTGTAATTACAGGGGCAGAAAAATTGGGCCTTGGGTGGCGGTGGTGGTGCCCTAAACCAAAAATATTGTTAGAAGCTAGATCCCAGAGCCATAGCAAATTCAATAATTTACATCAGCATCAGGTGCTTGATAGCTGCTGATCCAAGATTAATTATTTTTTATGAATGTGAGGTAGCGGAGTCTGTGGACAGGTGCACTCTTTGATCCATTACAAACCCTCCAGCAAGCACTGAATGTGCGTTTAGAAAGCATGCTGGATGCAGGACAGGCCAGTAACTCAATTGCATATTGATCAAGTTCTGGCCAGTAGTCCATCCTCAAGACCCAGTAACCCAGGGAAAGCTCTGTTGGAAAGGTCTCCAAGTCTGCTCTTACCCCTAGATATTCCTGCACCATGTAATGCAGACGCTGGCGATGGTTGCTTGAACTGATCAGACCTTGGTGCTGAGGACTGAAAAATTGTTTAAAGGCATCGGTCAGCTGGCCACCTTCCCCACCGCTCTTCCTCTGACTGAACGAAGTCTCAGCAACATGTTGTCCTGCACCATCCCAGGGTCTGGAAATGCGTTACCCAACCCTTTATTCGAGACCTCCTGAAGATGTTTCATCCTCTGCTCCCTCTGCAAAGGCAGGATGAGTTCTGCAACCTTATCCTTGTAACATGGATCAAGAAGGGTTTCCAGCCAGTAATGATACCTCTCCTTGATACCAATGAATCCTAGAGTCGTTTTGTAGGCTTTGCAGAATCAGGGAGGCCATGCAGCGCAAGTTTGCAGAGGTATTCGATTCTGAGTCCTCTAAGGATCACTTTATCAGGAAGGCATTTTTTCCCCTGCTGTAGCAAATTGTATCATGCTCTGCTGTTTTTTTGCCTTCTTCTGGATCAACTGTGGGTATAGAATTGGGTATATTGGATTTTTTTTTTTTTATGGTTGAACTGGATGTACTTTCTTGCCTTTTTTCAACCTGTGTGACTAACTATGTAACTAACTATGTAACTATGTAATTATCCGTAACTACCTCCTCCCCGCCACGTACAACTTCTTGGGACTTCTGGGGACTGAAAACCATCCCTTGAAGACTGCTACTGAGTGTTATCCTCTACATCCATGCTGAAGCAATCCTTCTCCTCTTCTTCCTGTGTGTTTCATGGGGCCCCAGAAATGCTATCTGGATAAAGGGGGCCTTGAGAGGAAAGGAAGTCCTCCTCTTCCTCCCGCTGTTCTGCCTTAAAGCGGAGCTCCGGCATTATAAAAAATATTCAAAGCCAGCAGCTACAAATACTGCAGCTGCTGACTTTTAATATATGGACACTTACCTGTCCTGGAGTCCAGCGACGTCTGCAGCAGAAGACGAGCAATCACTCGTCTATCTGCTGCCCCCACCGCCATCCTTAATGAGGGAATCAGGAAGTGAAGCATTCCGGCTTCACTGCCCGATTCCCTATGGCGCATTTGCATGAGTCGCACAGTGCCGTCCTCACTGGTCCCTGCTGTGTTCTGGGAGCCGAGTGTTTCCCAGAACATAACAGGCGGGAAGTGATGAACTCCATTAGGACCGTATATGTCTGAACTGCGAGACTGGGAGTGACTACCTAATACATGCTGTTTATGATCCCCTGTCATAAGGGATCGTGGAAATCTGGTAAGGAGCCAATCCAAAGTCTGGTGGAGGATACATCACTGTTTTCTTTTGGACACACTTTTCAACTAATCTGAAATGTGGCACAAATACACGGGTGTTTTACATCTCATCTGTTAAATATTTATGGACTTTTATTGTCACAATTTTCAACTTTTAATTATTTTTATTTTTTATAATTATATTTTATTTTCAGTTATTGTATATATATATATATATATGTTTCTTAATCGAAATGTAATATGTTTTTTTCTTTTTGTATAAGTCACCATTATATCACTTTTTCATTATTACTGAGGAGTTTTGAGATTGTATAGTACACCCTAGTGGCCATCAAACTCCAATGTTTTTGATATAGCAGTGAGCTCCATATATATCACCATATATCACCCATTTGTAAATTCATAATTTTGTGTTTTCAATAAGTGCTTTCTGCTTTAGAGGTAGCGCGATTTATATTTTTCTCACATCTTTTTCTTGTATCTATTGTTTACATGGTAATCGCAGCTCTCTGAGTAAATAGACTGTGACTAAGTTGCAGGTCTTTTTCTCTATTCTTTTTCTGATATTTTAGCGCAGTTTCTTTCCATTTTTCCATATTTCGTAAATCACTGATGGCAATTTTCCCTGGAAGTAAAAGCGGGTACCTGTCAAAAGCAGGAACCCGCTCCCCCCTCCCCCTCAAAAAGCACCAACTGTGACAGTGGAGGGGTGCAAATAAGTGGAGCGTCCCCTTTTGGGTGGAGCTCTGCTTTAATTTAGCCTAGTGGTACAATTTACACTTAACCATTTAATTCAAACATAACAAGTAGGACTAATCGGGGGAAGGGGGAACCAAAATGGCACCCCATCACAATTATATACGTTTTCCACAATTTTCATTTTTGTTTTGGACATAACTATGTAATAACAATGTATTCTTATTTTACATATTGCAATATTAGTACACACAAATAATACATATAATATATTATATTCCCAAGAATAAAGGTAAATGAAGAACAAAGAGATTCAAAACATAAATAATCAGGCTGTGTGTGTGTTTTTTTTTTACAAAGCTACAGTAATTGCTATAATGAATACATTGAGATGCTTTCTGATTTACATCAATTAGCATTATACAAACTCTGTTTGACACACACACACTAAACCCTTTTGGCTATCCCCCCAAGGACAACACTGCTGCTGGCAAAGAGATATACTAATTTGTCACCAAGAGATTTATTAAATTATATGTCCTTTGAGTGAATCAAGATACACTGTAGAGCAATAACATCGCTGAAAACAACATGTCACAGACTAGATGTAACAAGGGTATTTTTACCAGCAAAGCTAATTTGATGATCGTTGACAAGAAACAGGATTTGCTAAATTACAGGTGGGGGAAGAATCCTTCATGAAGTATTCTGTTAAAAAGAAAATGGATAGTTTGCCAAACAAAGGCATATCATTTACAATTTGTCTGCTGTCATAAACAGCCGGAATTCTAGGTAATACTGTGCAATTACCTGTAGTCTGAAGCATAGTAACATTTTATGGTTCATCTGGACGTTGGTTCTTCTGAGAAAAGTTATAAAATATTCAGATCAGGTGCCACCAATGGGGGTGCAGCATATAAGGTGTCACATTATTTCTAATACCTTGGTCAATGTTCTCCAGCACCAGGTCAAAGATATGAACCTCTATAGTGAAGAGTAATGCCTCGTACACACGGCCGGGATTACCGGCCAAAACCTTTCCTCGCAGTTTTCCCGTCAGGAAACCCAACCGTGTGTACGAGGCATAATTTGCTCATGAGCATTAGAGGTTTAAGGGTGGACACAAAGCCTTATGGACTCCAGATCTATATTTTGGATTTGCAAACAATTGCATTTTATAAATATTATATATATATATATATATATACACACACACACATACACACACACAGTTGTGCTCATATGTTAACCACTTGCTGCCCACCAATGACAGATTGACGGCGGCAAAGTGGTTGTCTAATCCTGACTGGACGTCATATGACGTCCTCAGGATATTGAGCCGCTGCGCGCCCCCGGGGGCGCGCATCGCAGCGATCGTTGTTGCGGGGTGTCAGTCTGACACCCCGCAACACCGATCTAGGTAAAGTGTCTCTCACGGAGACACTTTACCACGTGATCAGCCGTGTCCAATCACGGCTGATCACGATGTAAACAGGAAGAGCCGTTGATGGCTCTTCCTCACTCGCGTCTGACAGACGCGAGTAGAAGAGATTCGATCGGCGGCTCTCCTGACAGGGGGGGTTCGCGCTGATTGTTTATCAGCGCAGCCCCCCCTCGGATCGCCCACTGGACCACCAGGGAATAAAAATAAAAATAAAATGGGCAAAAAAAAAGAAAATTGTAAAAAAAATAGAAATAAAGAAAAGACAGAAAAAAAAAGATGCCAATCAGTGCCCACAAATGGGCACTGATTGGCAACATGGATCCATCAGTGCCACCCCTCAGTGTCCATCAGTGCCACCCCACAGTGTCCATCAGTGCCACCCCACAGTGCCAATCCATGCCCAGCACCCACCTATCAGTGCCCATCTGTGCCACCCATAAGTACCCATCAGTGCCACCCATAAGTACCCATCAGTGCCACCCTTATGTGCCGCCCATGAGTGCCCTTCAGTGCCGCCTATGAGTGCCCATCAGTGCCGCCCATGAGTGCCCAGTGCCGCCTATGAGTGCCCATCAGTGCCGCCTATGAGTGCCCATCAGTGCCGCATACCAGCACCCATCAGTGCCGTATACCAGCACCCATCAGTGCCGCATACCAGCGCCGCCTATCAGTGCCACCTCATCGGTGCCCATCAGTACTACCTTATCGGAGCCCATCAGTGCTACCTCATCGGTGCCCATCAGTGCCGCCATATCAGTGCCCATAATTGAAAGAGAAAACTTACTTATTTACAAAAAAATTAACAGAAAAAAATAAAAACTTAATTTTTTAAAAAAAAAATCAGTCTTTTTTTAGTTGTTGCGCAAAAAAAAAAAAATCGCAGATGTGATCAAATACCACCAAAAGAAAGCTCTATTTGTGGGGGAAAAGGACGCCAATTTTGTTTGGGTACAGTGTAGCATGACCGTGCAATTGTCATTCAAAGTGCGACATGGCTGAAAGCTGAAAATTGGCTTGGGCGGGAAGGTGCGTAAGTGCCCTGTATGGAAGTGGTTAACATACCATGGCAGAATTTATGATTTCTTGCCCATTTTTTTGAGAATATGAATGATATTACAAAAACTTTTCTTTCACTCATGCTTAGTGTTTGGCTGAACCCATTTATTATCAATCAACTGTGTTTACTCATTTTAAATCAGGACAGCAGAAACTACCCAAATGACCCTGATCAAAAGTTTACATACCCTGGTGATTGTGGCCTGATAACATGCACACAATTTGACACAAAGAGGTTTGAATGGCTATTAAAGGTAACCATCCTCACCTGTGATCGGTTTGCTTGCAGTGTGTGTATATAAAAGATCAATGAGTTTCTGGACTTCTGACAGACCCTTGCATCTTTCATCTAGTGCTGCACTGACGTTTCTGGATTCTGAATCATGGGGAAAGCGAAAGAATTGTCAAAGGATCTGCAGGGAAAAGGTAGTTGAACTGTATAAAACTGTAGACCAAAACTGTTGAACTGTAGACCAACAAAAATTTCAGCCACAACTGCCATGAAAATTGTTTGAGATGCAAAGAAAAAAACTCACAAATAACTTCAGGTAAAATCCAGGACTCTCTGAAAACATGTGGTGTAGCGGTTTCAAGATGCACAATAAGGAGGCACTTGAAGAAAGATGGGCTCAATGGTCGAGTCACCAGAAGAAAGCCATTACTACGCAAATGCCACAAAGTATCCAGCTTACAATATGCCAAACAGCACAGAGACAAGCCTCAAACCTTCTGGCACAAAGTCATTTGGAGTGATGAGACGAAAATTTAGTTTTTTGGCCACAACTATAACTGCTACATTTGGAGAGTCAACAAGACCTATGATGACACCATTCCTACTGTGAAACATGGAGATGGATTGCTGATGTTTTGGAATGTGTGAGCTACAAAGGCACAGGAAATTTGGTCAAAATTGATGGCAAGATGAATGCCGTATGTTATCAAAAAATACTGGAGGAACATTTGCATTCATAAGCCAGGAAGCTGCGCATGAGACGTACTTGGACATTCCAACATGACAATGATCCAAAAACACAAGGCCAAGTCGACCCGTCATTGGCTACAGCAGAATAAAGTGAAAATTCTGGAGTGGCCATCTCAGTCTCTTGACCTCAATATCATTGAGCCATTCTGGGGAGATCTCAAACATGCAGTTCATGCAAAACAGCCCAAGAATTTACAGGAACTGGAGGCTTTTTTGCCAAGAGGAATGGGCAGCTTTACGATCTGAGAAGATAAAGAGCCTCATCCACAAATACCACAAAAGACTTCAAGCTGTCATTGATGTTAGAGGGGGCAATACACAGTATTAAGAACTGGGGTATGTAAACTTTTGATCAGGGTAATTTTGGTAGTTTCTGTTGTCATTGTGATTTAAAAAGAGTAAACACAGTTGATTAATAATAAATGGCTTCAGCCAAACACTAACCATGAGTGAAAGAAAGGTTTTTGTGTGATCATTCATATTCTCTGAAAAATGGCCAAGAAATCATAAATTCTGAAAGGGTATGTAAACTTATGTGCACAACTATAACATTATATATATATATATACAGTGATGAAAATAAGTATTTGAACACCCTGCTATTTTGCAAGTTCTCCCACTTGGAAATCATGGAGGGGTCTGAAATTGTTATCGTAGGTGCATGTCCACTGTGAGAGACATAATCAAAAAAAAAAAATCCAGAAATCACAATGTATGATTTTTTTAACTATTTATTTGTATGATACAGCTGCAAATAAGTATTTGAACACCTGAGAAAATCAATGTTAATATTTGGTACAGTAGCCTTTGTTTGCAATTACAGAGGTCAAACGTTTCTTGTAGTTTTTCACCAGGTTTGCACACACTGGAGGAGGGATTTTGGCCCACTCCTCCACACAGATCTTCTCTAGATCAGTCAGGTTTCTGGGCTGTCGCTGAGAAACACGGAGTTTGAGCTCCCTCCAAAGATTCTCTATTGGGTTTAGGTCTGGAGACTGGCTAGGCCACGCCAGAACCTTGATATGCT